>NW_028295776.1:2400000-3111117 GCF_964341445.2 Mesoplodon mirus | reverse complement strand
CGTCTGCCACGATTTTCGCCCATTCTTAGGGATGCCTTTTTCCATTCCCGTGTTTTTTAACAAAAAAGGAAAGAAAGGAAAAGAAGCAGAACACTAATGTGCGTAAAATATGCCTTTTGAAACGGTCCTTTTGAAATATGGCCGTCCTTTGAATTTTTTGGTCGATATGTGACCCCAGGATTTGTTTTCAGGGCAGGTGTCATTTAAAGGCCTGCAATGATTTTGAATATCAACTGACCATTAGCGTTGGGATTAAAGCTGCTGTTGTGTCAAACGGCCACAAGGTGGCAGCAGTTCACCCTTACCAAATCTGGTTACTAGGGCAAGAGAGCCTCAGTGGAAGTGGTGTTCTAGATTGGAGTTTAGAATGGAATGTGCCAGGAGAAAGCCCCTCACGTTTGTCTCACTACTTCTTGTTCGTGTTTTTAATTTAATTTTTTATTTTCTATTACAGCAAGTTTGATTACAATGTTTGGCTTCCTGTAGGTGTGGAAGATGTGGTTCTTTTACACATATACAGATGTCTGTTCTTCCTGCGATCCTTTTCCCATGTACGTTATGACAGAATGTTGAGTAGTCCTCTCTTGGTATTCTGTAGGTCTTTGGTGATTATATATGTCACCTGTGTTTGTATATGTCTGTTAACCCCGATATCGTAATGAAACCAATCCTCACACCTTTCCATTGGTGAACCATAAGTTTGTTTAATGAATCTGTGATTGCCCTTCTCCGTGGAAATATCTGCCCTGGTATCCATTTTTAGGTAACACCTATAAGTGATATGATAGGATATGTGTCTTTCACTTTCTGACTTACTACAAGTCACGTGATTACTTCTAGACTCATCTACGGTGCTGCAAATGGCATTGTGTCCTTTTTTCCCTTGGCTTCTCTTCTGCCTTAGCGGGGTCCATTTTCAACAATGTGATTCCCTGAGGGTTGTGGATTAGCTGACCTAGGCAGCCTTAGCCTGCAGGCCCGCCCTCCACAGGTGTGCCTCATTGAGGTCAATATAAACAGCGCTCAAGGCAGCAATAGCCCCTGAAGCTGTGCCTGACTCCATATTCTCTGCCCCGTCAACAGTCTCGGGGCTGTGGTGGTGGGTGGGAGTGAGGGGCCACAGCTTTGTGGGTGGCCCGGTGTGAGTGGGGTTCTGCTGGCCTTTCTGCAGGAGTTGCCAGGCTGCCGCCTGTAAAGAAGAGGTTGTGTCACCCATACCTTTCGCTGGAATTTCTCTCCGGACAGAGGTGAGGACGGAAAAAAAGCAGTGGGGGCCGGGACAGGAGGGGTATCTCAGGCAGGGCAATGGAAAGCTTCTGGAAGAGCGCCCGGGGCCAGGACCACCCTGGCTGGCCTGCAGGCACCAAGTTGGCCTGCGTGCTGTCGCTGTTGTGGCTCCATTGTCCTTCCTCTAGGCTTTCAATCCCTTGTACATATTCAGGTGTTTTACCTGGAAAAACGTGGGAACAGTTCAGCAGCAGCTGGCCTGGGGCTCAGCTCACGTTTACTCACAGATGCCTCGGCACGGTCCCCCAGCTTTGCAATGAGGACGCTCCTTGCGTGGGGGGTGGGTTGCTGGCTGTATGCGAGATGATTCCCCACCTCTGACCAATTTCAGAATTGTTTACCACTGCAGCAAGTGCCCTGATAGGGTTTTCCTCTGTATAACTCGTGGGTTCAGGATTTTTTTTTCTTTTATGGTTCAAGTTAGATTTTATTCCTCTTTTATGTATTTATAGATATAAGCATGGAAATAATTCATTCCTATAAATACATCTGTGTGACGGGAAGAACTTTTTTCTGTTTTATTTTTAAATTTTATTTTTTAAAATTTTGAAATTTAATTTTATTTATTTTTTTATACAGCACGTTATTATTAGTTATGTATTTTATGCATATGCATATATACAGGTCAATCCCAAACTCCCAACTCATCCCACCACCACCACCCCATGGCTTCCCACACTTGGTGTCCATACGTTTGTTCTCTACCTCTGTGTCTCTATTTCTTCCCTGCAAACCAGTTCATCTGTACCATTTTTAGGCTCCACATATATGCGTTAATATACAATATTTGTTTTCCTCTTTCTGACTTACTTCATTCTGTATGACAGTCTCTCGATCCATCGATGTCTCTACAAATGACCCAGTTTCATTCCTTTTTATGGCCGAGTAATATTCCATTTTATATATGTACCACATCTTTATCCATTCATCTGTCTGTGGGCATTTAGGTTGCTTCCATTACCTGGCTATTGTAAATAGTGCTGCAACGAACATTGTGGTGAATGTGACTTTTTGAAATACGGTTTTCTCTGGGTATGTGCCCAGAAGTGGGATTGCTGGATCGGATGGTAATTCTATTTCTAGATTTTTTAAGGAAACTCCATACTGTTCTCCATAGTGACTGTATCAATTTACATTCCCACCAATAGTGGAAGAGGGATCCTTTTGTCCACACCCTCCCCATAATTTGTTGTTTGAGATTTTCTGATGATGCCGATTCTAACAGGTGTGAGGTGATACCTCATTGTAGTTTTGATTTGCATTTCTCTAATAATTAGTGCTGTTGAGCAGCTTTTCATGTGCGTCTTGGCCATCTCTGTGTCTCCTTTGAAGAAACGTCTCTTTAGATCTTCTGCCCATTTTTTTGGGTTTCTTTGTTTTTTTTAATATTAAGCTGCATGAGCTGATTATATATATTGGAGATTAAACCTCTGTCCATTGATTCGTCTGCAACGATTTTCGCCCATTCTGAGGGATGCCTTTTTCCATTCCCGTGTTTTTTAACAAAAAAGGAAAGAAAGGAAAAGAAGCAGAACACTAATGTGCGTAAAATATGCGTTTTGAAACGGTCCTTTTGAAATATGGACGTCCTTTGAATTTTTTGGTCGATATGTGACCCCAGGATTTGTTTTCAGGGCAGGTGTCATTTACAGGCCTGCAATGATTTTGAATATCAACTGACCATTAGCGTTGGGATTAAAGCTGCTGTTGTGTCAAACGGCCACAAGGTGGCAGCTGTTCACCCTTACCAAATCTGGTTACTAGGGCAAGAGAGCCTCAGTGGAAGTGGTGTTCTAGATTGGAGTTTAGAATGGAAAGTGCCAGGAGAAAGCCCCTCACGTTTGTCTCACTACTTCTTGTTCGTGTTTTTAATTTAAGTTTTTATTTTTTATTACAGCAAGTTTGATTACAATGTTTGGCTTGTTGTAGGTGTGGAAGATGTGGTTCTTTTACACATATACAGATGTCTGTCCTTCCTGGGATCCTTTTCCCATGTACGTTATGACAGAATGTTGAGTAGTCCTCTCTTGGTATTCTGTAGGTCTTTGGTGATTATATATGTCACCTGTGTTTGTATATGTGTGTTAACTCCAATATCGTAATGAAACCAATCCTCACACCTTTCCATTGGTGAACCATAAGTTTGTTTAATGAATCTGTGATTGCCCTTCTCCGTGGAAATATCTGCCCTGGTATCCATTTTTAGGTAACACCTATAAGTGATATGATATGATATGTGACTTTCACTTTCTGACTTACTACAAGTCACGTGATTACTTCTAGACTCATCTACGGTGCTGCAAATGGCATTGTGTCCTTTTTTCCCTTGGCTTCTCTTCTGCCTTAGCGGGGTCCATTTTCAACAATGTGATTCCCTGAGGGTTGTGGATTAGCTGACCTGGGCAGCCTTACCCTGCCGGCCCGCCCTCCCCAGGTGTGCTTCTTTGAGGTCAATATAAACAGCGCTCCAGGCAGCAATAGCCCCTGAAGCTGTGCCTGCCTCCATATTCTCTGCCCCTTCAGCAGTCTCGGGGCTGTGCTGGTGGGAGGGAGTGAGGGGCCACAGCTTTGTGGTTGTCCCGGTGTGAGTGGGGTTCTGCTGGCCTTTCTGCAGGAGTTGTCAGGCTGCCGCCTGTAAAGAAGACGATGTGTCACCCATACCTTCCGCTGGAATTTCTCTGCGGACAGAGGTGAGAAAGGAAAAAAGCAGTGGGGGCCGGGACAGGAGGGGTATCTCAGGCAGGGCAATGGAAAGCTTCTGGAAGAGAGCCAGGGTCCAGGACCACCCTGGCTGGCCTGCAGGCACCAAGTTGGCCTGCGTGCTGTCACTGGTGTGGCTCCACGGTCCTTCTTGTAGGCTTTCAAGCCCTTGTACATATTCATCTGTTTACCTGGAAAGGGTGGGAATAGTTCAGCAGCAGCTGGCCTGGGGCTCAGCTCACGTTTACTCCCACATGACTCGGCACGGTCCCCCAGCTTTGCAATGAGGACGCTCCTTGCGTGGGGTTTCGGTTGCTGGCTGTATGGGAGATGATTCCCCACCTCTGACCAATTTCAGAATTGTTTATCACTGGAGCAAGTGCCCTGATAGGGTTTTCCTCTGTATAACTCGTGGGTTCAGAATTTTTTTTTCTTTTATGGTTCAAGTTAGATTTTATTCCTCTTTTATGTATTTATAGATATAAGCATGGAAATAATTCATTCCAATAAATACGTCTGTGTGACGGGAAGAACATTTTTCTCTTTTATTTTTAAATTTTATTTTTTAAAATTTTGAAATTTTATTTTACTTATTTTTTTATACAGCACGTTATTATTAGTTATGTATTTTATGCATATACATGTATACATGTCAATACCAAACTCCCAACTCATCCCACCACCACCACCCCATGGCTTCCCACACTTGGTGTCCATACGTTTGTTCTCTACCTCTGTGTCTCTATTTCTTCCCTGCAAACCAGTTCATCTGTACCATTTTTAGGCTCCACATATATGCGTTAATATACAATATTTGTTTTCCTCTTTCTGACTTACTTCATTCTGTATGACAGTCTCTCGATCCATCGATGTCTCTACAAATGACCCAGTTTCATTCCTTTTTATGGCCGAGTAATATTCCATTTTATATATGTACCACAACTTTATCCATTCATCTGTCTGTGGGCATTTAGGTTGCTTACATTACCTGGCTATTGTAAATATTGCTGCAACGAACATTGTGGTGAATGTGCCTTTTTGAAATACGGTTTTCTCTGGGTATATGCCCAGAAATGGGATTGCTGGATCAGATGGTAATTCTATTTCTGTTTTTTTTAAGGAAACTCCATACTGTTCTCCATAGTGACTGTATCAATTTACATTCCCACCAATAGTGGAAGAGGGCTCCTTTTGTCCACACCCTCCCCAGAATTGGTTGTTTGTAGATTTTCTGATGATGCCGATTCTAACAGGTGTGAGGTGAAACCTCATTGTAGTTTTGATTTGCATTTCTCTGATAATTAGTGCTGTTGAGCAGCTTTTCATGTGCGTCTTGGCCATCTCTGTGTCTCCTTTGAAGAAACGTCTCTTTACATCTTCTACCCATTTTTTTTGCGTTGTTTGTTTTTTTAATATTAAGCTGCATGAGCTGTTTATATATATTGGAGATTAAACCTGTGTCCATTGATTCGTTTGCAACGATTTTCACCCATCCTGAGGGATGCCTTTTTCCATTCCCGTGTTTTTTAACAAAAAAGGAAAGAAAGTAAAAGAAGCAGAACACTAATGTGCGTAAAATATGCCTTTTGAAACGGTCCTTTTGAAATATGGACGTCCTTTGAATTTTTTGGTCGATATGTGACCCCAGGATTTGTTTTCAGGGCAGGTGTCATTTAAAGGCCTGCAATGATTTTGAATATCAACTGACCATTAGCGCCGGGATTAAAGCTGCTGTTGTGTGAAACGGCCACAAGGTGGCAGCAGTTCACCCTTACCAAATCTGGTTATTAGGGCAAGAGAGCATCAGAGGAAGTGGTGTTCTAGATTGGAGTTTAGAATGGAATGTGCCAGGAGAAAGCCCCTCACGTTTGTCTCACTACTTCTTGTTCGTGTTTTTAATTTAAGTTTTTATTTTTTATTACAGCAAGTTTGATTACAATTTTGACTTATTGTAGGTGTGGAAGATGTGGTTCTTTTACACATATACAGATGACTGTACTTCCTGGGATCCTTTTCCCATGTACGTTATGAAAGAATGTTGAGTAGTCCTCTCTTGGTATTCTGTCGGTCTTTGGTGATTATATATGTCACCTGTGTTTGTATATGTCTGTTAACCCCGATATCGTAATGAAACCAATCCTCACACTTTTCCATTGGTGAACCATAAGTTTGTTTAATGAATCTGTGATTGCTCTTCTCCGTGGAAATATCTGCCCTGGTATCCATTTTTAGGTAACACCTATAAGTGATATGATATGATATGTGTCTTTCACTTTCTGACTTACTACAAGGCACGTGATTACTTCTAGACTCATCTACGGTGCTGCAAATGGCATTGGGTCCTTTTTTCCCTTGGCTTCTCTTCTGCCTTAGCGGGGTCCATTTTCAACAATGTGATTCCCTGAGGGTTGTGGATTAGCTGACCTGGGCAGCCTTACCCTGCCAGCCCGCCCTCCCCAGGTGTGCCTCTTTGAGGTCAATATAAACAGCGCTCCAGGCAGCAATAGCCACTGAAGCTGTGCCTGACTCCATATACTCTGCCCCGTCAGCAGTCTCGGGGCTGTGCTGGTGGGAGGGAGTGAGGGGCCACAGCTTTGTGGGTGGCCCGGTGTGAGTGGGGTTCTGCTGGCCTTTCTGCAGGAGTTGCCAGGCTGCCGCCTGTAAAGAGAGGATGTGTCACCCATACCTTCCGCTGGAATTTCTCTCCGGACAGAGGTGAGGAATGAAAAATGCAGTGGGGGCCGGGACAGGAGGGGTATCAAAGGCAGGGCAATGGAAAGCTTCTGGAAGTGCGCCCGGGGCCCGGACCACCCTGTCTGGCCTGCAGGCACCATGTTGGCCTGCGTGCTGTCGCTGGTGTGGCACCACGGTCCTTCCTCTAGGCTTTCAAACCCTTGTACATATTCACGTGTTTTACCTGGAAAGGGTGGGAACAGTTCAGCAGCAGCTGGCCTGGGGCTCAGCTCACGTTTACTCACAGATGCCTCAGCACGGTCCCCCAGCTTTGCAATGAGGACGCTCCTTGCGTGGGGGGTGGGTTGCTGGCTGTATGGGAGATGGTTCCACACCTCTGACCAATTTCAGAATTGTTTACCGCTGGAGCAAGTGCCGTGATAGGGTTTTCCTCTGTATAACTCGTGGGTTCAATTTTTTTTTCTTTTATGGTTCAAGTTAGGATTTATTCCTCTTTTATGTATTTATAGATATAAGCATGGAAATAATTCATTCCTATAAATACATCTGTGTGACGGAAAGAACTTTTTTCTGTTTTATTTTTAAATTTTATTTTTTAAAATTTTGAAATTTAAATTTATTTATATTTTTATACAGCAGGTTATTATTAGTTATGTATTTTATGCATATACATGTATACAGGTCAATCCCAATCTCCCAACTCATCCCAGCACCACCACCCCATGGCTTCCCACACTTGGTGTCCATACGTTTGTTCTCTACCTCTGTGTCTCTATTTCTTCCCTGCAAACCAGTTCATCTGTACCATTTTTTTAGGTTCCACATATATGCATTAATATACAATATTTGTTTTCCTCTTTCTGACTTACTTCATTCTGTATGACAGTCTCTCGATCCATCGATGTCTCTACAAATGACCCAGTTTCATTCCTTTTTATGGCCGAGTAATATTCCATTTTATATATGTACCACATCTTTATCCATTCATCTGTCTGTGGGCATTTAGGTTGCTTCCATTACATGGCTATTGTAAATAGTGCTGCAACGAACATTGTGGTGAATGTGCCTTTTTGAAATACGGTTTTCTCTGGGTATATGCCCAGAAGTGGGATTGCTGGATCAGATGGTAATTCTATTTCTAGTTTTTTTAAGGAAACTCCATACTGTTCTCCATAGTGACTGTATGAATTTACATTCCCACCAATAGTGGAAGAGGGCTCCTTTTGTGCAAACCCTCCACAGAATTGGTTGTTTGTAGATTTTCTGATGATGCCGATTCTAACAAGTGTGAGGTGATATCTCATTGTAGTTTTGATTTGCATTTCTCCAATAATTAGTGCTGTTGAGCAGCTTTTCATGTGCGTCTTGGCCATCTCTGTGTCTCCTTTGAAGAAACGTCTCTTTAGATCTTCTGCCCATTTTTTTTTTGGTTGTTTGTTTTTTTAATATTAAGCTGCATGAGCTGTTTATATATATTGGAGATTAAACCTCTGTCCATTGATTCGTCTGCCACGATTTTCGCCCATTCTTAGGGATGCCTTTTTCCATTCCCGTGTTTTTTAACAAAAAAGGAAAGAAAGGAAAAGAAGCAGAACACTAATGTGCGTAAAATATGCCTTTTGAAACGGTCCTTTTGAAATATGGCCGTCCTTTGAATTTTTTGGTCGATATGTGACCCCAGGATTTGTTTTCAGGGCAGGTGTCATTTAAAGGCCTGCAATGATTTTGAATATCAACTGACCATTAGCGTTGGGATTAAAGCTGCTGTTGTGTCAAACGGCCACAAGGTGGCAGCAGTTCACCCTTACCAAATCTGGTTACTAGGGCAAGAGAGCCTCAGTGGAAGTGGTGTTCTAGATTGGAGTTTAGAATGGAATGTGCCAGGAGAAAGCCCCTCACGTTTGTCTCACTACTTCTTGTTCGTGTTTTTAATTTAATTTTTTATTTTCTATTACAGCAAGTTTGATTACAATGTTTGGCTTCCTGTAGGTGTGGAAGATGTGGTTCTTTTACACATATACAGATGTCTGTTCTTCCTGCGATCCTTTTCCCATGTACGTTATGACAGAATGTTGAGTAGTCCTCTCTTGGTATTCTGTAGGTCTTTGGTGATTATATATGTCACCTGTGTTTGTATATGTCTGTTAACCCCGATATCGTAATGAAACCAATCCTCACACCTTTCCATTGGTGAACCATAAGTTTGTTTAATGAATCTGTGATTGCCCTTCTCCGTGGAAATATCTGCCCTGGTATCCATTTTTAGGTAACACCTATAAGTGATATGATAGGATATGTGTCTTTCACTTTCTGACTTACTACAAGTCACGTGATTACTTCTAGACTCATCTACGGTGCTGCAAATGGCATTGTGTCCTTTTTTCCCTTGGCTTCTCTTCTGCCTTAGCGGGGTCCATTTTCAACAATGTGATTCCCTGAGGGTTGTGGATTAGCTGACCTAGGCAGCCTTAGCCTGCAGGCCCGCCCTCCACAGGTGTGCCTCATTGAGGTCAATATAAACAGCGCTCAAGGCAGCAATAGCCCCTGAAGCTGTGCCTGACTCCATATTCTCTGCCCCGTCAACAGTCTCGGGGCTGTGGTGGTGGGTGGGAGTGAGGGGCCACAGCTTTGTGGGTGGCCCGGTGTGAGTGGGGTTCTGCTGGCCTTTCTGCAGGAGTTGCCAGGCTGCCGCCTGTAAAGAAGAGGTTGTGTCACCCATACCTTTCGCTGGAATTTCTCTCCGGACAGAGGTGAGGACGGAAAAAAAGCAGTGGGGGCCGGGACAGGAGGGGTATCTCAGGCAGGGCAATGGAAAGCTTCTGGAAGAGCGCCCGGGGCCAGGACCACCCTGGCTGGCCTGCAGGCACCAAGTTGGCCTGCGTGCTGTCGCTGTTGTGGCTCCATTGTCCTTCCTCTAGGCTTTCAATCCCTTGTACATATTCAGGTGTTTTACCTGGAAAAACGTGGGAACAGTTCAGCAGCAGCTGGCCTGGGGCTCAGCTCACGTTTACTCACAGATGCCTCGGCACGGTCCCCCAGCTTTGCAATGAGGACGCTCCTTGCGTGGGGGGTGGGTTGCTGGCTGTATGCGAGATGATTCCCCACCTCTGACCAATTTCAGAATTGTTTACCACTGCAGCAAGTGCCCTGATAGGGTTTTCCTCTGTATAACTCGTGGGTTCAGGATTTTTTTTTCTTTTATGGTTCAAGTTAGATTTTATTCCTCTTTTATGTATTTATAGATATAAGCATGGAAATAATTCATTCCTATAAATACATCTGTGTGACGGGAAGAACTTTTTTCTGTTTTATTTTTAAATTTTATTTTTTAAAATTTTGAAATTTAATTTTATTTATTTTTTTATACAGCACGTTATTATTAGTTATGTATTTTATGCATATGCATATATACAGGTCAATCCCAAACTCCCAACTCATCCCACCACCACCACCCCATGGCTTCCCACACTTGGTGTCCATACGTTTGTTCTCTACCTCTGTGTCTCTATTTCTTCCCTGCAAACCAGTTCATCTGTACCATTTTTAGGCTCCACATATATGCGTTAATATACAATATTTGTTTTCCTCTTTCTGACTTACTTCATTCTGTATGACAGTCTCTCGATCCATCGATGTCTCTACAAAGGACCCAGTTTCATTCCTTTTTATGGCCGAGTAATATTCCATTTTATTTATGTACCATATCTTTATCCATTCATCTGTCTGTGGGCATTTAGGTTGCTTCCATTACCTGGCTATTGTAAATAGTGCTGCAAAGAATATTGTGGTGAATGTGCCTTTTTGAAATACGGTTTTCTCTGGGTATATGCCCAGAAGTGGGATTGCTGGATCAGATGGTAATTCTATTTCTAGATTTTTTAAGGAAACTCCATACTGTACTCCACAGTGACTGTATCAATTTACATTCCCACCAATAGTGGAAGAGGGCTCCTTTTGTCCACACCCTCCCCAGAATTGGTTGTTTGAAGATTTTCTGATGATGCCGATTCTCACAGGTGTGAGGTGATACCTCATTGTAGTTTTGATTTGCATTTCTCTAATAATTAGTGCTGTTGAGCAGCTTTTCATGTGCGTCTTGGCCATCTCTGTTTCTCCTTTGAAGAAACGTCTCTTTAGATCTTCTGCCCATTTTTTGGGGGGTTGTTTGTTTTTTTAATATTAAGCTGCATGAGCTGTTTATATATATTGGAGATTAAACCTCTGTCCATTGATTCGTCTGCAACGATTTTCGCCCATTCTGAGGGATGCCTTTTTCCATTCCCGTGTTTTTTAACAAAAAAGGAAAGAAAGGAAAAGAAGCAGAACACTAATGTGCGTAAAATATGCCTTTTGAAATGGTCGTTTTGAAATATGGACGTCCTTTGAATTTTTTGGTCGATATGTGACCCCAGGATTTGTTTTCAGGGCAGGTGTCATTTACAGGCCTGCAATGATTTTGAATATCAACTGACCATTAGCGTTGGGATTAAAGCTGCTGTTGTGTGAAACGGCCACAAGGTGGCAGGAGTTCACCCTTACAAAATCTGGTTACTAGGGCAAGAGAGCCTCAGTGGAAGTGGTGTTCTTGATTGGAATTTAGAATGGAATGTGCCAGGAGAAAGACCCTCACGTTTGTCTCACTACTTCTTGTTCGTGTTTTTAATTTAATTTTTAATTTTTTATTACAGCAAATTTGATTACAATGTTTGGCTTGTTGTAGGTGTGGAAGATGTGGTTCTTTTACACATATACAGATGTCTGTTCTTCCTGGGATCCTTTTCCCACGTACGTTATGACAGAATGTTGAGTAGTCCTCTCTTGGGATTCTGTAGGTCTTTGGTGATTATATATGTCACCTGTGTTTGTAGATGTCTGTTAACCCCGATATCGTAATGAAACCAATCCTCACACCCTTCCATTGGTGAACCATAAGTTTGTTTAATGAATCTGTGATTGCCCTTCTCCGTGGAAATATCTGCCCTGGTATCCATTTTTAGGTAACACCTATAAGTGATATGATATGATATGTGTCTTTCACTTTCTGACTTACTACACGTCCAGTGATTACTTCTAGACTCATCTACGGTGCTGCAAATGGCATTGTGTCCTTTTTTCCCTTGGCTTCTCTTCTGCCTTAGCGGGGTCCATTTTCAACAATGTGATTCCCTGAGGGTTGTGGATTAGCTGACCTGGGCAGCCTTACCCTGCCGGCCCGCCCTCACCAGGTGTGCCTCGTTGAGGTCAATATAAACAGCGCTCCAGGCAGCAATAGCCCCTGAAGCTGTGCCTGACTCCTTATTCTCTGCCCCGTCAGCAGTCTCGGGGCTGTGCTGGTGGGAGGGAGTGAGGGGCCACAGCATTGTGGGTGGCCCGGTGTGAGTGGGGTTCTGCTGGCCTTTCTGCAGGAGTTGCCAGGCTGCCGCCTGTAAAGAAGAGGATGTGTCACCCATAACTTCCGCTGGAATTTCTCTCCGGACAGAGGTGAGGAAGGAAAAAAGCAGTGGGGGCCGGGAAAGGAGGGGTATCTCAGGCAGGGCAATGGAAAGCTTCTGGAAGAGCGCCCGGGGCCAGGACCACCCTGGCTGGCCTGCAGGCACCAAGTTGGCCTGCGTGCTGTTGCTGGTGTGGCTCCACGGTGCTTCCTCTAGGCTTTCAAGCCCTTGTACATATTCAGGTGTTTTACCTGGAAAGGGTGGGAACAGTTCAGCAGCAGCTGGCCTGGGGCTCAGCTCACGTTTACTCACAGATGCCTCGGCACTGTCCCCCAGCTTTGCAATGAGGACGCTCCTTGCGTGGGGGGTGGGTTGCTGGCTGTATGGGAGATGATTCCCCACCTCTGACCTATTTCAGAATTGTTTACCACTGGAGCAAGTGCCCTGATAGGGTTTTCCTCTGTATAACTCGTGGGTTCAGGATTTTTTTTTCTTTTATGGTTCACGTTAGATTTTATTCCTCTTTTATGTATTTATAGATATAAGCATGGAAATAATTCATTCCTATAAATACATCTCTGTGACGGGAAGAACTTTTTTCTGTTTTATTTTTAAATTTTATTTTTTAAAATTTTGAAATTTAATTTTATTTATTTTTTTATACAGCACGTTATTATTACTTATGTATTTTATGCATATACATGTATACAGGTCAATCCCAAACTCCCAACTCATACCACCACCACCACCCCATGGCTTCCCACACTTGGTGTCCATACGTTTGTTCTCTACCTCTGTGTCTCTATTTCTTCCCTGCAAACCAGTTCATCTGTACCATTTTTAGGCTCCACATATATGCGTTAATATACAATATTTGTTTTCCTCTTTCTGACTTACTTCATTCTGTATGACAGTCTCTCGATCCATCGATGTCTCTACAAATGACCCAGGTTCATTCCTTTTTATGGTCGAGTAATATTCCATTTTATATATGTACCACCTCTTTCTCCATTCATCTGTCTGTGGGCATTTAGGTTGCTTCCATTACCTGACTATTGTAAATAGTGCTGCAACGCACATTGTGGTGAATATGCCTTTTTGAATTACGGTTTTCTCTGGGTATATGGCCAGAAGTGGGATTGCTGGATCAGATGGTAATTGTATTTCTAGTTTTTTTAAGGAAACTCCATACTGTTCTCCATAGTGACTGTATCAATTTACATTCCCACCAATAGAGGAAGAGGGCTCCTTTTGTCCACACCCTCCCCAGAATTGGTTGTTTGTAGATTTTCTGATGATGCCGATTCTAACAGGTGTGAGGTGATACCTCATTGTAGTTTTGATTTGCATTTCTCTAATAATTAGTGCTGTTGAGCAGCTTTTCATGTGCGTCTTGGCCATCTCTGTGTCTCCTTTGAAGAAACGTCTCTTTAGATCTTCTGCCCATTTTTTTGGGGTTGTTTCTTTTTTTAACATTAAGCTGCATGAGCTGTTTATATATATTGGAGATTAAACCTCTGTCCATTGATTCGTCTGCAATGATTTTCGCCCATTCTGAGGGATGCCTTTTTCCATTCCTGTGTTTTTTTAACAAAAAAGGAAAGAAAGGAAAAGAAGCAGAACACTAATGTGCGTAAAATATGCCTTTTGAAATGGTCGTCTTGAAATATGGACGTCCTTTGAATTTTTTGGTCGATATGTGACCCCAGGATTTGTTTTCAGGGCAGGTGTCATTTACAGGCCTGCAATGATTTTGAATATCAACTGACCATTAGCGTTGGGATTAAAGCTGCTGTTGTGTGAAACGGCCACAAGGTGGCAGCAGTTCACCCTTACCAAATCTGGTTACTAGGGCAAGAGAGCCTCAGTGGAAGTGGTGCTCTAGATTGGAGTTTAGAATGGAATGTGCCAGGAGAAAGCCCCTCACGTTTGTCTCACTACTTCTTGTTCGTGTTTTTAATTTAATTTTTTATTTTTTATTACAGCAAGTTTGATTACAATGTTTGGCTTGTTGTAGGTGTGGAAGATGTGGTTCTTTTACACATATACAGATGACTGTTCTTCCTGGGATCCTTTTCCCATGTACGTTATGACAGAATGTTGAGTAGTCCTCTCTTGGTATTCTGTAGGTCTTTGGTGATTATATATGTCACCTGTGTTTGTAGATGTCTGTTAACCCCGATATCGTAATGAAACCAATCCTCACACCTTTCCATTGGTGAACCATAAGTTTGTTTAATGAATCTGTGATTGCCCTTCTCCATGGAAATATCTGCCCTGGTATCCATTTTTAGGTAACACCTATAAGTGATATGATAGGATATGTGTCTTTCACTTTCTGACTTACTACACGTCCAGTGATTACTTCTAGTCTCATCTACGGTGCTGCAAATGGCATTGTGTCCTTTTTTCCCTTGGCTTCTCTTCTGCCTTAGCGGGGTCCATTTTCAACAATGTGATTCCCTGAGGGTTGTGGATTAGCTGACCTGGGCAGCCTTACCCTGCCGGCCCGCCCTCACCAGGTGTGCCTCGTTGAGGTCAATATAAACAGCGCTCCAGGCAGCAATAGCCCCTGAAGCTGTGCCTGACTCCTTATTCTCTGCCCCGTCAGCAGTCTCGGGGCTGTGCTGGTGGGAGGGAGTGAGGGGCCACAGCTTTGTGGGTGGCCCGGTGTGAGTGGGGTTCTGCTGGCCTTTCTGCAGGAGTTGCCAGGCTGCCGCCTGTAAAGAAGAGGATGTGTCACCCATACCTTCCGCTGGAATTTCTCTCCGGACAGAGGTGAGGAAGGAAAAAAGCAGTGGGGGCCGGGAAAGGAGGGGTATCTCAGGCAGGGCAATGGAAAGCTTCTGGAAGAGCGCCCGGGGCCAGGACCACCCTGGCTGGCCTGCAGGCACCAAGTTGGCCTGCGTGCTGTTGCTTGTGTGGCTCCACGGTGCTTCCTCTAGGCTTTCAAGCCCTTGTACATATTCAGGTGTTTTACCTGGAAAGGGTGGGAACAGTTCAGCAGCAGCTGGCCTGGGGCTCAGCTCACGTTTACTCACAGATGCCTCGGCACTGTCCCCCAGCTTTGCAATGAGGACGCTCCTTGCGTGGGGGGTGGGTTGCTGGCTGTATGGGAGATGATTCCCCACCTCTGACCTATTTCAGAATTGTTTACCACTGGAGCAAGTGCCCTGATAGGGTTTTCCTCTGTATAACTCGTGGGTTCAGGATTTTTTTTTCTTTTATGTTTCAAGTTAGATTTTATTCCTCTTTTATGTATTTATAGATATAAGCATGGAAATAATTCATTCCTATAAATACATCTGTGTGACGGGAAGAACTTTTTTCTGTTTTATTTTTAAATTTTATTTTTTTAAATTTTGAAGTTTAATTTTATTTATTTTTTTATACAGCACGTTATTATTAGTTATGTATTTTATGCATATACATGTATACAGGTCAATCCCAAACTCCAAACTCATCCCACCACCACCACCCCATGGCTTCCCACACTTGGTGTCCATACGTTTGTTCTCTACCTCTGTGTCTCTATTTCTTCCCTGCAAACCAGTTCATCTGTACCATTTTTAGGCTCCACATATATGCGTTAATATACAATATTTGTTTTCCTCTTTCTGACTTACTTCATTCTGTATGACAGTCTCTCGATCCATCGATGTCTCTACAAATGACCCAGTTTCATTCCTTTTTATGGCCGAGTTGTATTCCATTTTATATATGTACCACATCTTTATCCATTCATCTGTCTGTGGGCATTTAGTTTGCTTCCATTACCTGGCTATTGTAAATAGTGCTGCAACGAACATTGTGGTGAATGTGCCTTTTTGAAATACGGTTTTCTCTGGGTATATGGCCAGAAGTGGGATTGCTGGATCAGATGGTAATTCTATTTCTAGATTTTTTAAGGAAACTCCATACTGTTCTCCATAGTGACTGTATCAATTTACATTCCCACCAATAGTGGAAGAGGGCTCCTTTTGTCCACACCCTCCCCAGAATTGGTTGTTTGTAGATTTTCTGATGATGCCGATTCTAACAGGTGTGAGGTGATACCTCATTGTAGTTTTGATTTGCATTTCTCTAATAATTAGTGCTGTTGAGCAGCTTTTCATGTGCGTCTTGGCCATCTCTGTGTCTCCTTTGAAGAAACGTCTCTTTAGATCTTCTGCCCATTTTTTTGGGGTTGTTTCTTTTTTTAATATTAAGCTGCATGAGCTGTTTATATATATTGGAGATTAAACCTCTGTCCATTGATTCGTCTGCAACGATTTTCGCCCATTCTGAGGGATGCCTTTTTCCATTCCCGTGTTTTTTAACAAAAAAGGAAAGAAAGGAAAAGAAGCAGAACACTAATGTGCGTAAAATATGCCTTTTGAAATGGTCGTTTTGGAATATGGACGTCCTTTGAATTTTTTGGTCGATATGTGACCCCAGGATTTGTTTTCAGGGCAGGTGTCATTTACAGGCATGCAATGATTTTGAATATCAACTGACCATTAGCGTTGGGATTAAAGCTGCTGTTGTGTGAAACGGCCACAAGGTGGCAGCAGTTCACCCTTACCAAATCTGGTTACTAGGGCAAGAGAGCCTCAGTGGAAGTGGTGTTCTAGATTGGAATTTAGAATGGAATGTGCCAGGAGAAAGCCCCTCACGTTTGTCTCACTACTTCTTGTTCGTGTTTTTAATTTAATTTTTTATTTATTTATTTATTTTTTCTTTTTTTTTTTTGCGGTATGCGGGCCTCTCACCGCTGTGGCCTCTCCCGCTGCGGAGCACAGGCTCCGGATGCGCAGGCCCAGCGGCCATGGCTCATGGGCCCAGCTGCTCCTCGGCATATGGGATCCCCCCAGACCGGGGCACAAAACCGTATCCCCTGCATCGGCAGGCGGACTCAGAACCACTGTGCCACCAGGAAGGCCCTATTTTTTTATTTTTTATTACAGCAAGTTTGATTACAAAGTTTGGCTTGTTGTAGGTGTGGAAGATGTGGTTCTTTTACACATATACAGATGTCTGTTCTTCCTGGGATCCTTTTCCCATGTACGTTATGACAGAATGTTGAGTAGTCCTCTCTTGGTATTCTGTAGGTCTTTGGTGATTATATATGTCACCTGTGTTTGTATATGTCTGTTAACCCCGATATCATAATGAAACCAATCCTCACACCTTTCCATTGGTGAACCATAAGTTTGTTTAATGAATCTGTGATTGCCCTTCTCCGTGGAAATATCTGCCCTGGTATCCATTTTTAGGTAACACCTATAAGTGATATGATATGATATGTGTCTTTCACTTTCTGACTTACTACAAGTCACGTGATTACTTCTAGACTCATCTACGGTGCTGCAAATGGCATTGTGTCCTTTTTTCCCTTGGCTTCTCTTCTGCCTTAGCGGGGTCCATTTTCAACAATGTGATTCCCTGAGGGTTGTGGATTAGCTGACCTGGGCAGCCTTACCCTGCCGGCCCGCCCTCCCCAGGTGTGCCTTGTTGAGGTCAAAATAAATAGAGCTCCAGGCAGCAATAGCCCCTGAAGCTGTGCCTGACTCCATATTCTCTGCCCCGTCAGCAGTCTCGGGGCTGTGCTGGTGGGAGGGAGTGAGGGGCCACAGCTTTGTGGGTGGCCCGGTGTGAGTGGGGTTCTGCTGGCCTTTCTGCAGGAGTTGCCAGGCTGCCGCCTGTAAAGAAGAGGATGTGTCACTCATACCTTCCGCTGGAATTTCTCTCCGGACAGAGGTGAGGAAGGAAAAAAGCAGTGGGGACCGGGACAGGAGGGGTATCTCAGGCAGGGCAATGGAAAGCTTCTGGAAGAGCGCCCGGGGCCAGGACCACCCTGGCTGGCCTGCAGGTACCCAGTTGGCCTGCGTGCTGTCGCAGGTGTGGCTCCACGGTCCTTCCTCTAGGCTTTCAAGCCCTTGTACATATTCAGGTGTTTTACCTGGAAAGGGTGGGAACAGTTCAGCAGCAGCTGGCCTGGGGCTCAGCTCACGTTTACTCACAGATGCCTCGGCATGGTCCCCCAGCTTTACAATGAGGACGCTCCTTGCGTGGGGGGTGGGTTGCTGGCTGTATGGGAGATGGTTCCCCACCTCTGACCAATTTCAGAATTGTTTACCACTGCAGCAAGTGCCCTGATAGGGTTTTCCTCTGTATAACTCGTGGGTTCAGGTTTTTTTTTCTTTTATGGTTCAAGTTAGATTTTATTCCTCTTTTATGTATTTATAGATATAAGCATGGAAATAATTCATTCCTATAAATACATCTGTGTGACGGGAAGAACTTCTTTCTGTTTTATTTTTAAATTTTAGTTTTTAAAATTTTGAAATTTAATATTATTTATTTTTTATACAGCACCTTATTATTAGTTATGTATTTTATGCATATACATGTACACAGGTCAATCCCAAACTCCCAACTCATCCCACCACCACCACCCCATGGCTTCCCACACTTGGTGTCCATACGTTTGTTCTCTACCTCTGTGTCTCTATTTCTTCCCTGCAAACCAGTTCATCTGTACCATTTTTAGGCTCCACATATATGCATTAATATACAATATTTGTTTTCCTCTTTCTGACTTTCTTCATTCTGTATGACACTCTCTCGATCCATCGATGTCTCTACAAATGACCCAGTTTCATTCCTTTTTATGGACGAGTAATATTCCATTTCATATATGTACCACAACTTTATCCATTCATCTGTCTGTGGGCATTTAGGTTGCTTCCATTACCTGGCTATTGTAAATAGTGCTGCAACGAACATTGTGGTGAATGTGCCATTTTGAAATACGGTTTTCTCTGGGTATATGCCCAGAAGTGGGATTGCTGGATCAGATGGTAATTCTATTTCTAGATTTTTTAAGGTAACTCCATACTGTTCTCCATAGTGACTGCATCAATTTACATTCCCACCAATAGTGGAAGAGGGCTCCTTTTGTCCACACCCTCCCCAGAATTGGTTGTTTGTAGATTTTCTGATGATGCCGATTCTAACAGGTGTGAGGTGAAACCTCATTGTAGTTTTGATTTGCATTTCTCTGATAATTAGTGCTGTTGAGCAGCTTTTCATGTGCGTCTTGGCCATCTCTGTGTCTCCTTTGAAGAAACGTCTCTTTAGATCTTCTGCCCATTTTTGTATTGGGTTGTTTGTTTTTTTTAATATTAAGCTGCAAGAGTTGTTTATATATATTGGAGATTAAACCTCTGTCCATTGATTCGTCTGCAATGATTTTCGCCCATTCTGAGGGATGCCTTTTTCCATTCCCGTGTTTTTTAACAAAAAAGGAAAGAAAGGAAAAGAAGCAGAACACTAATGTGCGTAAAATATGCCTTTTGAAATGGTCGTTTTGAAATATGGACGTCCTTTGAATTTTTTGGTCGATATGTGACCCCAGGATTTGTTTTCAGGGCAGGTGTCATTTACAGGCCTGCAATGATTTTGAATATCAACTGACCATTAGCGCTGGGATTAAAGCTGCTGTTGTGTGAAACGGCCACAAGGTGGCAGCAGTTCATCCTTACCAAATCTGGTTACCAGGGCAAGAGAGCTTCAGTGGAAGTGGTGTTCTAGATTGGAATTTAAAATTGAATGTGCCAGGAGAAAGCACCTCAGGTTTGTCTCACTACATCTTGTTCGTGTTTTTAATTTAATTGTTTTTATTTTTTATTACAGCAAGTTTGATTACAATGTTTGGCTTGTTGTAAGTGTGGAAGATGTGGTTGTTTTACACATATACAGATGTATGTTCTTCCTGGGATCCTTTTCCCATGTACGTTATGACAGAATGTTGAGTAGTCCTCTCTTGGTATTCTGTAGGTCTTTGGTGATTATATATGTCACCTGTGTTTGTATATGTCTGTTAAACCCGATATCGTAAAGAAACCAATCCTCACACCTTTCCATTGGTGAACCATAAGTTTGTTTAATGAATCTGTGATTGCCCTTCTCCGTGGAAATATCTGCCCTGGTATCCATTTTTAGGTAACACGTATAAGTGATATGATAGGATATGTGTCTTTCACTTTCTGACTTACTACAAGTCACGTGATTACTTCTAGACTCATCTACGGTGCTGCAAATGGCATTGTGTTCTTTTTTCCCTTGGCTTCTCTTCTGCCTTAGTGGGGTCCATTTTCAACAATGTGATTCCCTGAGGGTTGTGGATTAGCTGACCTGGGCAGCCTTACCCTGCCGGCCCGCCCTCCCCATGTGTGCCTCGTTGAGGTCAATATAAACAGAGCTCCACGCAGCAATATCCGCTGAAGCTGTGCCTGACTCCATATTCTCTGCCCCATCAGCAGTCTCGGGGCTGTGCTGGTGGGAGGGAGTGAGGGACCACAGCTTTGTGGGTGGCCCGGAGTGAGTGGGGTTCTCCTGGCCTTTCTGCAGGAGTTGCCAGGCTGCCGCCTGTAAAGAAGAGGATGTGTCACTCATACCTTCCGCTGGAATTTCTCTCCGGACAGAGGTGAGGAAGGAAAAAAGCAGTGGGGGCCGGGACAGGAGGGGTATCTCAGGCAGGGCAATGGAAAGCTTCTGGAAGAGTGCCCGGGGCCAGGACCACCCTGGCTGGCCTGCAGGCAACATGTTGGCCTGCGTGCTGTCGCTGGGGTGGCTCCAGGGTCCTTCCTCTAGGCTTTCAAGCCCTTGTACATATTCAGGTGTTTTACCTGGAAAGGGTGGGAACAGTTCAGCAGCAGCTGGCCTGGGGCTCAGCTCACGTTTACTCACAGATGCCTCGGCACGGTCCCCCAGCTTTGCAATGAGGACACTCCTTGCGCGGGGGGTGGGTTGCTGGCTGTATGGGAGATGGTTCCCCACCTCTGACCAAATTCAGAATTGTTTACCGCTGGAGCAAGTGCCGTGATAGGGTTTTCCTCTGTATAACTCGTGGGTTCACTTTTTTTTCTTTTATGCTTCAAGTTAGATTTTATTCCTCTTTTATGTATTTATAAATATAAGCATGGAAATAATTCATTCCTATAAATACATCTGTGTGACGGGAAGAATTTTTTCTCTTTTATTTTTTAATTTTATTTTTTAAAATTTTGAAATTTACATTTATTTACGTTTTTATACAGCACATTATTATTAGTTATGTATTTTATGCCTATACATGTATACAGGTCAATCCCAATCTCCCAACTCATCCCACCACCACCACCCCATGGCTTCCCACACTTGGTGTCCATACGTTTGTTCTCTACCTCTGTGTCTCTATTTCTTCCCTGCAAACCAGTTCATCTGTACCATTTTTTTAGGTTCCACATATATGCATTAATATACAATATTTGTTTTCCTCTTTCTGACTTACTTCATTCTGTATGACAGTCTCTCGATCCATCGATGTCTCTACAAATGACCCAGGTTCATTCCTTTTTATGGCCGAGTAATATTCCATTTCATATATGTACCACATCTTTATCCATTCATCTGTCTGTGGGCATGTAGGATGCTTCCATTACCTGGCTATTGTAAATAGTGCTCAAACGAACATTGTGGTGAATGTGCCTTTTTGAAATACGGTTTTCTCTGGGTATATGCCCAGAAGTGGGATTGCTGGATCATATGCTAATTCTATTTCTAGTTTTTTTAAGGAAACTCCATACTCTTCTCCATAGTCACTGTATCAATTCACATTCCCACCAATAGTGGAAGAGAGCTCCTTTTGTCCACACCCTCCCCAGAATTGGTTGTTTGTAGATTTTCTGATGATGCCGATTCTAACAGGTGTGAGGTGATACCTCATTGTAGTTTTGATTTGCATTTCTCTAATAATTAGTGCTGTTGAGCAGCTTTTCATGTGCGTCTTGGCCATCTCTGTGTCTCCTTTGAAGAAACGTCTCTTTAGATCTTCTGCCCATTTTTTTTGGGTTGTTTGTTTTTTTAATATTAAGCTGCATGAGCTGTTTATATATATTGGAGATTAAACCTCTGTCCATTGATTCGTCTGC
Organism: Mesoplodon mirus; assembly: GCF_964341445.2. Lineage (NCBI taxonomy): Eukaryota > Metazoa > Chordata > Mammalia > Artiodactyla > Ziphiidae > Mesoplodon > Mesoplodon mirus. Next base: position 3,089,048 of record NW_028295776.1, on the reverse strand, counting down.
AACGATTTTCGCCCATTCTGAGGGATGCCTTTTTCTATTCCCGTGATTTTTAACAAAAAAGGAAAGAAAGGAAAAGAAGCAGGACACTAATGTGCGTAAAATATGCCTTTTGAAACGGTCGTTTTGAAATATGGACGTCCTTTGAATTTTTTGGTCGATATGTGACCCCAGGATTTGTTTTCAGGGCAGGTGTCATTTACAGGCCTGCAATGATTTTGAATATCAACTGACCATTAGCGTTGGGATTAAAGCTGCTGTTGTGTGAAACGGCCACAAGGTGGCAGCAGTTCACCCTTACCAAATCTGGTTACTAGGGCAAGAGAGCCTCAGTGGAAGTGGTGTTCTAGATTGGAGTTTAGAATGGAATGTGCCAGGAGAAAGCCCCTCACGTTTGTCTCACTACTTCTTGTTCGTGTTTTTAATTTAATTATTTATTTATTTATTTCTATTTTTTTCTTTTCATTTTTTTTTTTGCGGTATGCGGGCCTCTCACCGCTGTGGCCTCTCCCGCTGAGGAGCACAGGCTCTGGACGCGCAGGCCCAGCGGCCATGGCTCACGGGCCCAGCCGCTCCTCGGCATATGGGATCCCCCCAGACCGGGGCACAAACCCGTATCCCCTGCATCGGCAGGTGGACTCAGAACCACTGCGCCACCAGGAAGGCCCTAATTTTTTATTTTTTATTACAGCAAGTTTGATTACAAAGTTTGGCTTGTTGTAGGTGTGGAAGATGTGGTTCTTTTACACATATACAGATGTCTGTTCTTCCTGGGATCCTTTTCCCATGTACGTTATGACAGAATGTTGAGTAGTCCTCTCTTGGTATTCTGTAGGTCTTTGGTGATTATATATGTCACCTGTGTTTGTATATGTCTGTTAAACCCGATATCGTAATGAAACCAATCCTCACACCTTTCCATTGGTGAACCATAAGTTTGTTTAATGAATCTGTGATTGCCCTTCTCCGTGGAAATATCTGCCCTGGTATCCATTTTTAGGTAACACCTATAAGTGATATGATAGGATATGTGTCTTTCACTTTCTGACTTACTACAAGTCACGTGATTACTTCTAGACTCATCTACGGTGCTGCAAATGGCATTGTGTCCTTTTTTCCCTTGGCTTCTCTTCTGCCTTAGCGGGGTCCATTTTCAACAATGTGATTCCCTGAGGGTTGTGGATTAGCTGACCTGGGCAGCCTTACCCTGCCGGCCCGCCCTCCACAGGTGTGCCTCATTGAGGTCAATATAAACAGAGCTCCAGGCAGCAATAGCCCCTGAAGCTGTGCCTGACTCCATATTCTCTGCCCCGTCAGCAGTCTCGGGGCTGTGCTGGTGGGAGGGAGTGAGGGGCCACAGCTTTGTGGGTGGCCCGGTGTGAGTGGGGTTCTGCTGGCCTTTCTGCAGGAGTTGCCAGGCTGCCGCCTGTAAAGAAGAGGATGTGTCACACATACCTTCCGCTGGAATTTCTCTCCGGACAGAGGTGAGGAAGGAAAAAAGCAGTGGGGGCCGGGACAGGAGGGGTATCTCAGGCAGGGCAATGGAAAGCTTCCGGAAGAGCGCGCGGGGCCAGGACCACCCTGGCTGGCCTGCAGGCACCAAGTTGGCCTGTGTGCTGTCGCTGGTGTGGCTCCACGGTCCTTCCTCTAGGCTTTCAAGCCCTTGTACATATTCAGGTGATTTACCTGGAAAGGGTGGGAACAGTTCAGCAGCAGCTGGCCTGGGGCTCAGCTCACGTTTACTCACAGATGCCTCGGCACGGTCCCCCAGCTTTGCAATGAGGACGCTCCTTGCGTGGGGGGTGGGTTGATGGCTGTAAGGGAGATGGTTCCCCACATCTGACCAATTTCAGAATTGTTTACCACTGGAGCAAGTGCCGTGATAGGGTTTTCCTCTGTATAACTCGTGGGTTCACTTTTTTTTTCTTTTATGGTTCAAGTTAGATTTTATTCCTCTTTTATGTATTTATAAATATAAGCCTGGAAATAATTCATTCCTATAAATACATCTGTCTGACGGGAAGAATTTTTTCTGTTTTATTTTTAAATTTTAGTTTTTAAAATTTTGAAATTTAATTTTATTTATGTTTTTATACAGCACGTTATTATTAGTTATGTATTTTATGCATATACATGTATACAGGTCAATCCCAATCTCCCAACTCATCCCACCACCAACACCCCATGGCTTCCCACACTTGGTGTACATACGTTTGTTCTGTACCTCTGTGTCTCTATTTCTTCCCTGCAAAATCTTTCATCTATACCATTTTTTTAGGTTCCACATATATGCATTAATATACAATATTTGTTTTCCTCTTTCTGACTTACTTCATTCTGTATGACAGTCACTCGATCCATCGATGTCTCTACAAATGACCCAGTTTCATTCCTTTTTATGGCCGAGTAATATTCCATTTCATATATGTACCACCTCTTTATCCATTCATCTGTCTGTGGGCATTTAGGTTGCTTCAATTACCTGGCTATTGTAAATAGTGCTGCAATGAACATTGTGGTGAATGTGCCGTTTTGATTTACGGTTTTCTCTGGGTATATGCCCGGAAGTGGGATTGCTGGATCAGATGGTAATTCTATTTCTAATTTTTTTAAGGAAACTCCATACTCTTCTCCATAGTCTCTGTATCAATTTACATTCCCACCAATAGTGGAAGAGGGCTCCTTTTGTCCACACCCTGCCCAGAATTGGTTGTTTGTAGATTTTCTGATGATGCCGATTCTAACAGGTGTGAGGTGATACCTCATTGTAGTTTTGATTTGCATTTCTCTAATAATTAGTGCTGTTGAGCAGCTTTTCATGTGCGTCTTGGCCATATCTGTGCCTTCCTTGAAGAAACGTCTCTTTAGATCTTCTCCCCATTTTTGTATTGGGTTGTTTGTTTTTTTAATATTAAGCTGCATGAGTTGTTTATATATATTGGAGATTAAACCTCTGTCCATTGATTCGTCTGCAACGATTTTCGCCCATTCTGAGGGATGCCTTTTTCCATTCCCGTGTTTTTTAACAAAAAAGGAAAGAACGGAAAAGAAGCAGAACACTAATGTGCGTAAAATATGCCTTTTGAAACGGTCGTTTTGAAATATGGACGTCCTTTGAATATTTTGGTCGATATGTGACCCCAGGATTTGTTTTCAGGGCAGGTGTCATTTACAGGCCTGCAATGATTTTGAATATCAACTGACCATTAGCGTTGGGATTAAAGCTGCTGTTGTGTGAAACGGCCACAAGGTGGCAGCAGTTCACCCTTACCAAATCTGGTTACCTGGGCAAGAGAGCCTCAGTGGAAGTGGTGTTCTAGATTGGAGTTTAGAATGGAATGTGCCAGGAGAAAGCCCCTCACGTTTGTCTCACTACTTCTTGTTCGTGTTTTTAATTTAATTTTTTATTTTTTCTTACAGCAAGTTTGATTACAATGTTTGGCTTGTTGTAGGTGTGGAAGATGTGGTTCTTTTACACATATACACATGTCTGTTCTTCCTGGGATCCTTTTCCCATGTACGTTATGACAGAATGTTGAGTAGTCCTCTCTTGGTATTCTGTAGGTCTTTGGTGATTATATATGTCACCTGTGTTTGTATATGTCTGTTAACCCCGATATTGTAATGAAACCAATACTAACACCTTTCCATTGGTGAACCATAAGTCTGTTTAATGTATCTGTGATTGCCCTTCTCCGTGGAAATATCTGCCCTGGTATCCATTTTTAGGTAACACCTATAAGTGATATGATATGATATGTGTCTTTCACTTTCTGACTTACTACAAGTCACGTGCTTACTTCTAGACTCATCTACGGTGCTGCAAATGGCATTGTGTCCTTTTTTCCCTTGGCTTCTCTTCTGCCTTAGCGGGGTCCATTTTCAACAATGTGATTCCCTGAGGGTTGTGGATTAGCTGACCTGGGCAGCCTTAACCTGCCGGCCCGCCCTCCCCAGGTGTGCCTCATTGAGGTCAATATAAACAGCGCTCCAGGCAGCAATAGCCCCTGAAGCTGTGCCTGACTCCATATTCTCTGCCCCGTCAGCAGTCTCGGGGCTGTGCTGGTGGGAGGGAGTGAGGGGCCACAGCTTTGTGGGTGGCCCGGTGTGAGTGGGGTTCTGCTGGCCTTTCTGCAGGAGTTGCCAGGCTGCCGCCTGTAAAGAAGAGGATGTGTCACTCATACCTTCCGCTGGAATTTCTCTCCGGACAGAGGTGAGGAAGGAAAAAAGCAGTGGGGGCCGGGACAGGAGGGGTATCTCAGGCAGGGCAATGGAAAGCTTCTGGAAGAGCGCCCGGGGCCAGGACCACCCTGGCTGGCCTGCAGGCACCAAGTTGGCCTGTGTGCTGTCACTGGTGTGGCTCCACGGTCCTTCCTCTAGGCTTTCAAGCCCTTGTACATATTCAGGTGTTTTACCTGGAAAGGGTGGGAACAGTTCAGCAGCAGCTGGCCTGGGGCTCAGCTCACGTTTACTCACAGATGCCTCGGCACGGTCCCCCAGCTTTGCAATGAGGACGCTCCTTGCGTGGGGGGTGGGTTGATGGCTGTATGGGAGATGGTTCCCCACCTCTGACCACTTTCAGAATTGTTTACCACTGGAGCAAGTGCCGTGATAGGGTTTTCCTCTGTATAACTCATGGGTTCAGGTTTTTTTTTTCTTTTATGGTTCAAGTTAGATTTTATTCCTCTTTTATGTATTTATAGATATAAGCATGGAAATAATTCATTCCTATAAATACATCTGTGTGACGGGAAGAACTTTTTTCTCTTTTATTTTTAAATTTTATTTTTTAAAATTTTGAAATTTAATTTTATTTATTTTTTTATACAGCACGTTATTATTAGTTATGTATTTTATGCATATACATGTACACAGGTCAATCCCAAACTCCCAACTCATCCCACCACCAACACCCCATGGCTTCCCACACTTGGTGTCCATACGTTTGTTCTCTACCTCTGTGTCTCTATTTCTGCCCTGCAAACCAGTTCATCTGTACCATTTTTAGGCTCCACATATATGCATTAATATACAATATTTGTTTTCCTCTTTCTGACTTTCTTCATTCTGTATGACACTCTCTCGATCCATCGATGTCTCTACAAATGACCCAGTTTCATTCCTTTTTATGGCCGAGTAATATTCCATTTCATATATGTACCACATCTTTATCCATTCATCTGTTTGTGGGCATTTAGGTTGCTTCCATTACCTGGCTATTGTAAATAGTGCTGCAACGAACATTGTGGTGAATGTGCCTTTTTGTTTTTCGGTTTTCTCTGGGTATATGCCCAGAAGTGGGATTGCTGGATCAGATGGTAATTCTATTTCTAGTTTTTTTAAGGAAACTCCATACTGTTCTCCATAGTGACTGTATCAATTTACATTCCCACCAATAGTGGAAGAGGGCTCCTTTTGTCCACACCCTCCCCAGAATTGGTTGTTTGTAGATTTTCTGATGATGCCGATTCTAACAGGTGTGAGGTGAAACCTCATTGTAGTTTTGATTTGCATTTCTCTGATAATTAGTGCTGTTGAGCAGCTTTTCATGTGCGTCTTGGGCATCTCTGTGTCTCCTTTGAAGAAACGTCTCTTTAGATCTTCTGCCCATTTTTGTATTGGGTTGTTTGTTTTTTTTTAATATTAAGCTGCAAGAGTTTTTTATATATATTGGAGATTAAACCTCTGTCCATTGATTCGTCTGCAACGATTTTCGCCCATTCTGAGGGATGCCTTTTTCCATTCCCGTTTTTTTTAACAAAAAAGGAAAGAAAGGAAAAGAAGCAGAACACTAATGTGCGTAAAATATGCCTTTTGAAACGGTCGTTTTGAAATATGGACGTCCTTTGAATATTTTGGTCGATATGTGACCCCAGGATTTGTTTTCAGGGCAGGTGTCATTTACAGGCCTGCAATGATTTTGAATATCAACTGACCATTAGCGTTGGGATTAAAGCTGCTGTTGTGTGAAACGGCCACAAGGTGGCAGCAGTTCACCCTTACCAAATCTGGTTACCTGGGCAAGAGAGCCTCAGTGGAAGTGGTGTTCTAGATTGGAGTTTAGAATGGAATGTGCCAGGAGAAAGCCCCTCACGTTTGTCTCACTATTTCTTGTTCGTGTTTTTAATTTAATTTTTTTATTTTTTCTTACAGCAATTTTGATTACAACGTTTGGATTGTTGTAGGTGTGGAAGATGTGGTTCTTTTACACATATACACATGTCTGTTCTTCCTGGGATCCTTTTCCCATGTACGTTATGACAGAATGTTGAGTAGTCCTCTCTCGGTATTCTGTAGGTCTTTGGTGATTATATATGTCACCTGTGTTTGTATATGTCTGTTAACCCCGATATCGTAATGAAACCAATCCTCACACCTTTCCATTGGTGAACCATAAGTTTGTTTAATGAATCTGTGATTGCCCTTCTCCGTGGAAATATCTGCCCTGGTATCCATTTTTACGTAACACCTATAAGTGATATGATATGATATGTGTGTTTCACTTTCTGACTTACTACAAGTCACGTGATTACTTCTAGACTCATTTACCGTGCTGCAAATGGCATTGTGTCCTTTTTTCCCTTGGCTTCTCTTCTGCCTTAGCGGGGTCCATTTTCAACAATGTGATTCCCTGAGGGTTGTGGATTAGCTGACCTGGGCAGCCTTACCCTGCCGGCCCGCCCTCCCCAGGTGTGCCTCCTTGAGGTCAATATAAACAGCGCTCCAGGCAGCAATAGCCCCTGAAGCTGTGCCTGACTCCATATTCTCTGCCCCGTCAGCAGTCTCGTGGCTGTGCTGCTGGGAGGGAGTGAGGGGCCACAGCTTTGTGGGTGGCCCGGTGTGAGTGGGGTTCTGCTGGCCTTTCTGCAGGAGTTGCCAGGCTGCCGCATGTAAAGAAGAGGTTGTGTCACCCATACCTTCCGCTGGAATATCTCTCTGGACAGAGGTGAGGAAGGAAAAAAGCAGTGGGGGCCGGGACAGGAGGGGTATCTCAGGCAGGGCAATGGCAAGCTTCTGGAAGAGCGCCCGGGGCCAGGACCACCCTGGCTGGCCTGCAGGTACCAAGTTGGCCTGCGTGCTGTCGCTGGTGTGGCTCCACGGTCCTTCCTCTAGGCTTTCAAGCCCTTGTACATATTCAGGTGTTTTACCTGGAAAGGGTGGGAACAGTTCAGCAGCAGCTGGCCTGGGGCTCAGCTCACGTTTACTCACAGATGCCTCGGTACGGTCCCCCAGCTTTACAATGAGTACGCTCCTGGCGTGGGGGGTGGGTTGCTGGCTGTATGGGAGATGGTTCCCCACCTCTGACCAATTTCAGAATTGTTTACCACTGCAGCAAGTGCCCTGATAGGATTTTCCTCTGTATAACTCGTGGGTTCAGGTTTTTTTTTTTTAATGGTTCAAGTTAGATTTTATTCCTCTTTTATGTATTTATAGATATAAGCATGGAAATAATTCATTCCTATAAATACATCTGTGTGACAGGAAGAACTTTTTTCTGTTTTATTTTTAAATTTTATTTTTTAAAATTTTGAAATTTAATTTTATTTATTTTTTTATACAGCACGTTATTATTAGTTATGTATTTTATGCATATACATGTACACAGGTCAATCCCAAACTCCCAACTCATCCCACCACCACCACCCCATGGCTTCCCACACTTGGTGTCCATACGTTTGTTCTCTACCTCTGTGTCTCTATTTCTTCCCTGAAAACCAGTTCATCTGTACCATTTTTAGGCTCCACATATATGCCTTAATATACAATATTTGTTTTCCTCTTTCTGACTTTCTTCATTCTGTATGACACTCTCTCGATCCATCGATGTCTCTACAAATGACCCAGTTTCATTCCTTTTTATGGCCGAGTAATATTCCATTTCATATATGTACCACATCTTTATCCATTCATCTGTCTGTGGGCATTTAGGTTGCTTCCATTACCTGGCTATTGTAAATAGTGCTGCAACGAACATTGTGGTGAATGTGCCTTTTTGAAATACGGTTTTCTCTGGGTATATGCCCAGAAGTGGGATTGCTGGATCAGATGGTAATTCTATTTCTAGTTTTTTTAAGGAAACTCCATACTGTTCTCCATAGTGACTGTATCAATTTACATTCCCACCAATAGTGGAAGAGGGCTCCTTTTGTCCACACCCTCCCCAGAATTGGTTGTTTGTAGATTTTCTGATGATGCCGATTCTAACAGGTGTGAGGTGAAACCTCATTGTAGTTTTGATTTGCATTTCTCTGATAATTAGTGCTGTTGAGCAGCTTTTCATGTGCGTCTTGGCCATCTCTGTGTCTCCTTTGAAGAAACGTCTCTTTAGATCTTCTGCCCATTTTTGTATTGGGTTGTTTGTTTTTTTTAATATTAAGCTGCAAGAGTTGTTTATATATATTGGAGATTAAACCTCTGTCCATTGATTCGTCTGCAACGATTTTCGCCCATTCTGAGGGATGCCTTTTTCCATTCCCGTGTTTTTTAACAAAAAAGGAAAGAAAGGAAAAGAAGCAGAACACTAATGTGCGTAAAATATGCCTTTTGAAACGGTCGTTTTGAAATATGGACGTCCTTTGAATATTTTGGTCGATATGTGACCCCAGGATTTGTTTTCAGGGCAGGTGTCATTTACAGGCCTGCAATGATTTTGAATATCAACTTACCATTAGCGTTGGGATTAAAGCTGCTGTTGTGTGAAACGGCCACAAGGTGGCAGCAGTTCACCCTTACCAAATCTGGTTACTAGGGCAAGAGAGCCTCAGTGGAAGTGGTGTTCTAGATTGGAATTTAAAATGGAATGTGCCAGGAGAAAGCCCCTCAGGTTTGTCTCACTACATCTTGTTCGTGTTTTTAATTTAATTTTTTTTATTTTTTATTACAGCAAGTTTGATTACAATGTTTGGCTTGTTGTAGGTGTGGAAGATGTGGTTCTTTTACACATATACAGATGTCTGTTCTTCCTGGGATCCTTTTCCCATGTACGTTATGACAGAATGTTGAGTAGTCCTCTCTTGGTATTCTGTAGGCCTTTGGTGATTATATATGTCACCTGTGTTTGTATATGTCTGTTAACCCCGATATCGTAATGAAACCAATCCTCACACCTTTCCATTGGTGAACCATAAGTTTGTTTAATGAATCTGTGATTGCCCTTCTCTGTGGAAATATCTGTCCTGGTATCCATTTCTAGGTAACACCTATAAGTGATATGATATGATATGTGTCTTTCACTTTCTGACTTACTACAAGTCACGTGATTACTTCTAGACTCATCTACGGTGCTGCAAATGGCATTGTTTCCTTTTTTCCCTTGACTTGTCTTCTGCCTTAGCGGGGTCCATTTTCAACAATGTGATTCCCTGAGGGTTGTGGATTAGCTGACCTGGGCAACCTTACCCTGCCGGCCGGCCCTCCACAGGTGTGCCTCGTTGAGGTCAATATAAACAGCGCTCCAGGCAGCAATAGCCCCTGAAGCTGTGCCTGACTCCATATTCTCTGCCCCGTCAGCAGTCTCGGGGCTGTGCTGGTGGGAGGGAGTGAGGGGCCACAGCTTTGTGGGTGGCCCGGTGTGAGTGGGGTTCTGCTGGCCTTTCTGCAGGAGTTGCCAGGCTGCCGCCTGTAAAGAAGAGGATGTGTCACCCATACCTTCCGCTGGAATTTCTCTCCAGACAGAGGTGAGGAAGGAAAAAATCAGTGGGGGCCGGGACAGGAGGGGTATCTCAGGCAGGGCAATGGAAAGCTTCTGGAAGAGCGGCCGGGGTCAGGACCACCCTGGCTGGCCTGCAGGCACCAAGTTGGCCTGCGTGCTGTCGCTGGTGTGGCTCCACGGTCCTTCCTCTAGGCTTTCAAGCCCTTGTACATATTCAGGTGTTTTACCTGGAAAGGGTGGGAACAGTTCATCAGCAGCTGGCCTGGGGCTCAGCTCACGTTTACTCACAGATGCCTCGGCACGGTCCCCCAGCTTTGCAATGAGGACGCTCCTTGTGTGGGGTGTGGTTTGATGGCTGTATGGGAGATGGTTCCCCACCTCTGACCAATTTCAGAATTGTTTACCACTGCAGCAAGTGCCCTGATAGGGTTTTCCTCTGTATAACTCGTGGGTTCAGGTTTTTTTTCTTTTATGGTTCAAGTTAGATTTTATTCCTCTTTTATGTATTTATAGATATAAGCATGGAAATAATTCATTCCTATAAATACATCTGTGTGACGGGAAGAACTTTTTTCTGTTTTATTTTTAAATTTTAGTTTTTAAAATTTTGAAATTTAATTTTATTTTTTTTTATACAGCACGTTATTATTAGTTATGTATTTTATGCATATACATGTATACAGGTCAATCCCAAACTCCCAACTCATCCCACCACCACCACCCCATGGCTTCCCACACTTGGTGTCCATACGTTTGTTCTCTACCTCTGTGTCTCTATTTCTGCCCTGCAAACCAGTTCATCTGTACCATTTTTATGCTCCACATATATGCATTAATATACAATATTTGTTTTCCTCTTTCTGACTTACTTCATTCTGTATGACACTCTCTCGATCCATCGATGTCTCTACAAATGACCCAGTTTCATTCCTTTTTATGGCCGAGGAATATTCCATTTCATATATGTACCACATCTTTATCCATTCATCTGTCTGTGGGCATTTAGGTTGCTTCCATTACCTGGCTATTGTAAATAGTGCTGCAACGAACTTTGTGGTGAATGTGCCTTTTTGAAATACGGTTTTCTCTGGGTATATGCCCAGAAGTGGGATTGCTGGATCAGATGGTAATTCTATTTCTAGTTTTTTTAAGGAAACTCCATACTGTTCTCCATAGTGACTGTATCAATTTACATTCCCACCAATAGTGGAAGAGGGCTCCTTTTGTCCACACCCTCCCCAGAATTGGTTGTTTGTAGATTTTCTGATGATGCCGATTCTAACAGGTGTGAGGTGAAACCTCATTGTAGTTTTGATTTGCATTTCTCTGATAATTAGTGCTGTTGAGCAGCTTTTCATGTGCGTCTTAGCCATCTCTGTGTCTCCTTTGAAGAAACGTCTCTTTAGATCTTCTGCCCATTTTTTTTGGGTTGTTTGTTTTTTTAATATTAAGCTGCATGAGCTGTTTATATATATTGGAGATTAAACCTCTGTCCATTGATTCGTCTGCAACGATTTTCGCCCATTCTGAGGGATGCCTTTTTCCATTCCCGTGTTTTTTAACAAAAAAGGAAAGAAAGGAAAAGAAGCAGAACACTAATGTGCGTAAAATATGCCTTTTGAAACGGTCGTTTTGAAATATGGACGTCCTTTGAATATTTTGGTCGATATGTGACCCCAGGATTTGTTTTCAGGGCAGGTGTCATTTACAGGCCTGCAATGATTTTGAATATCAACTGACCTTTAGCGTTGGGATTAAACCTGCTGTTGTGTGAAACGGCCACAAGGTGGCAGCAGTTCACCCTTACCAAATCTGGTTACCTGGGCAAGAGAGCCTCAGTGGAAGTGGTGTTCTAGATTGGAGTTTAGAATGGAATGTGCCAGGAGAAAGCCCCTCACGTTTGTCTCACTACTTCTTGTTCGTGTTTTTAATTTAATTTTTTATTTTTTCTTACAGCAAGTTTGATTACAATGTTTGGCTTGTTGTAGGTGTGGAAGATGTGGTTCTTTTACACATATACACATGTCTGTTCTTCCTGGGATCCTTTTCCCATGTACGTTATGACAGAATGTTGAGTAGTCCTCTCTTGGTATTCTGTAGGTCTTTGGTGATTATATATGTCACCTGTGTTTGTATATGTCTGTTAACCCCGATATCGTAATGAAACCAATACTAACACCTTTCCATTGGTGAACCATAAGTCTGTTTAATGTATCTGTGATTGCCCTTCTCCGTGGAAATATCTGCCCTGGTATCCATTTTTAGGTAACACCTATAAGTGATATGATATGATATGTGTCTTTCACTTTCTGACTTACTACAAGTCACGTGCTTACTTCTAGACTCATCTACGGTGCTGCAAATGGCATTGTGTCCTTTTTTCCCTTGATTTCTCTTCTGCCTTAGCGGGGTCCATTTTCAACAATGTGATTCCCTGAGGGTTGTGGATTAGCTGACCTGGGCAGCCTTAACCTGCTGGCCCGCCCTCCCCAGGTGTGCCTCATTGAGGTCAATATAAACAGCGCTCCAGGCAGCAATAGCCCCTGAAGCTGTGCCTGACTCCATATTCTCTGCCACGTCAGCAGTCTCGGGGCTGTGCTGGTGGGAGGGAGTGAGGGGCCACAGCTTTGTGGGTGGCCCGGTGTGAGTGGGGTTCTGCTGGCCTTTCTGCAGGAGTTGCCAGGCTGCCGCCTGTAAAGAAGAGGATGTGTCACTCATACCTTCCGCTGGAATTTCGCTCCGGACAGAGGTGAGGAAGGAAAAAAGCAGTGGGGGCCGGGACAGGAGGGGTATCTCAGGCAGGGCAATGGAAAGCTTCCGGAAGAGCGCCCGGGGCCAGGACCACCCTGGCTGGCCTGCAGGCCCCAAGTTGGCCTGTGTGCTGTCACTGGTGTGGCTCCACGGTCCTTCCTCTAGGCTTTCAAGCCCTTGTACATATTCAGGTGTTTTACCTGGAAAGGGTGGGAACAGTTCAGCAGCAGCTGGCCTGGGGCTCAGCTCACGTTTACTCACAGATGCCTCGGCACGGTCCCCCAGCTTTGCAATGAGGACGCTCCTTGTGTGGGGTGTGGTTTGATGGCTGTATGGGAGATGGTTCCCCACCTCTGACCAATTTCAGAATTGTTTACCACTGCAGCAAGTGCCCTGATAGGGTTTTCCTCTGTATAACTCGTGGGTTCAGGTTTTTTTTCTTTTATGGTTCAAGTTAGATTTTATTCCTCTTTTATGTATTTATAGATATAAGCATGGAAATAATTCATTCCTATAAATACATCTGTGTGACGGGAAGAACTTTTTTCTGTTTTATTTTTAAATTTTAGTTTTTAAAATTTTGAAATTTAATTTTATTTTTTTTTATACAGCACGTTATTATTAGTTATGTATTTTATGCATATACATGTATACAGGTCAATCCCAAACTCCCAACTCATCCCACCACCACCACCCCATGGCTTCCCACACTTGGTGTCCATACGTTTGTTCTCTACCTCTGTGTCTCTATTTCTTCCCTGCAAACCAGTTCATCTGTACCATTTTTATGCTCCACATATATGCATTAATATACAATATTTGTTTTCCTCTTTCTGACTTACTTCATTCTGTATGACACTCTCTCGATCCATCGATGTCTCTACAAATGACCCAGTTTCATTCCTTTTTATGGCCGAGGAATATTCCATTTCATATATGTACCACATCTTTATCCATTCATCTGTCTGTGGATATTTAGGTTGCTTCCATTACCTGGCTATTGTAAATAGTGCTGCAACGAACTTTGTGGTGAATGTGCCTTTTTGAAATACGGTTTTCTCTGGGTATATGCCCAGAAGTGGGATTGCTGGATCAGATGGTAATTCTATTTCTAGTTTTTTTAAGGAAACTCCATACTGTTCTCCATAGTGACTGTATCAATTTACATTCCCACCAATAGTGGAAGAGGGCTCCTTTTGTCCACACCCTCCCCAGAATTGGTTGTTTGTAGATTTTCTGATGATGCCGATTCTAACAGGTGTGAGGTGAAACCTCATTGTAGTTTTGATTTGCATTTCTCTGATAATTAGTGCTGTTGAGCAGCTTTTCATGTGCGTCTTAGCCATCTCTGTGTCTCCTTTGAAGAAACGTCTCTTTAGATCTTCTGCCCATTTTTTTTGGGTTGTTTGTTTTTTTAATATTAAGCTGCATGAGCTGTTTATATATATTGGAGATTAAACCTCTGTCCATTGATTCGTCTGCAACGATTTTCGCCCATTCTGAGGGATGCCTTTTTCCATTCCCGTGTTTTTTAACAAAAAAGGAAAGAAAGGAAAAGAAGCAGAACACTAATGTGCGTAAAATATGCCTTTTGAAACGGTCGTTTTGAAATATGGACGTCCTTTGAATATTTTGGTCGATATGTGACCCCAGGATTTGTTTTCAGGGCAGGTGTCATTTACAGGCCTGCAATGATTTTGAATATCAACTGACCTTTAGCGTTGGGATTAAACCTGCTGTTGTGTGAAACGGCCACAAGGTGGCAGCAGTTCACCCTTACCTAATCTGGTTACCTGGGCAAGAGAGCCTCAGTGGAAGTGGTGTTCTAGATTGGAGTTTAGAATGGAATGTGCCAGGAGAAAGCCCCTCACGTTTGTCTCACTACTTCTTGTTCGTGTTTTTAATTTAATTTTTTTATTTTTTCTTACAGCAAGTTTGATTACAATGTTTGGCTTGTTGTAGGTGTGGAAGATGTGGTTCTTTTACACATATACACATGTCTGTTCTTCCTGGGATCCTTTTCCCATGTACGTTATGACAGAATGTTGAGTAGTCCTCTCTTGGTATTCTGTAGGTCTTTGGTGATTATATATGTCACCTGTGTTTGTATATGTCTGTTAACCCCGATATCGTAATGAAACCAATACTAACACCTTTCCATTGGTGAACCATAAGTCTGTTTAATGTATCTGTGATTGCCCTTCTCCGTGGAAATATCTGCCCTGGTATCCATTTTTAGGTAACACCTATAAGTGATATGATATGATATGTGTCTTTCACTTTCTGACTTACTACAAGTCACGTGCTTACTTCTAGACTCATCTACGGTGCTGCAAATGGCATTGTGTCCTTTTTTCCCTTGGCTTCTCTTCTGCCTTAGCGGGGTCCATTTTCAACAATGTGATTCCCTGAGGGTTGTGGATTAGCTGACCTGGGCAGCCTTAACCTGCCGGCCCGCCCTCCCCAGGTGTGCCTCATTGAGGTCAATATAAACAGCGCTCCAGGCAGCAATAGCCCCTGAAGCTGTGCCTGACTCCATATTCTCTGCCCCGTCAGCAGTCTCGGGGCTGTGCTGGTGGGAGGGAGTGAGGGGCCACAGCTTTGTGGGTGGCCCGGTGTGAGTGGGGTTCTGCTGGCCTTTCTGCAGGAGTTGCCAGGCTGCCGCCTGTAAAGAAGAGGATGTGTCACTCATACCTTCCGCTGGAATTTCTCTCCGGACAGAGGTGAGGAAGGAAAAAAGCAGTGGGGGCCGGGACAGGAGGGGTATCTCAGGCAGGGCAATGGAAAGCTTCCGGAAGAGCGCCCGGGGCCAGGACCACCCTGGCTGGCCTGCAGGCACCAAGTTGGCCTGTGTGCTGTCACTGGTGTGGCTCCACGGTCCTTCCTCTAGGCTTTCAAGCCCTTGTACATATTCAGGTGTTTTACCTGGAAAGGGTGGGAACAGTTCAGCAGCAGCTGGCCTGGGGCTCAGCTCACGTTTACTCACAGATGCCTCGGCACGGTCCCCCAGCTTTGCAATGAGGACGCTCCTTGCGTGGGGGGTGGGTTGATGGCTTTATTGGAGATGGTTCCCCACATCTGACCAATTTCAGAATTGTTTACCACTGGAGCAAGTGCCGTGATAGGGTTTTCCTCTGTATAACTCATGGGTTCAGGTTTTTTTTTCTTTTATGGTTCAAGTTAGATTTTATTCCTCTTTTATGTATTTATAGATATAAGCATGGAAATAATTCATTCCTATAAATACATCTGTGTGACGGGAAGAACTTTTTTCTGTTTTATTTTTAAATTTTAGTTTTTAAAATTTTGAAATTTAATTTTATTTATTTTTTTATACAGCACGTTATTATTAGTTATGTATTTTATGCATATACATGTACACAGGTCAATCCCAAACTCCCAACTCATCCCACCACCACCACCCCATGGCTTCCCACACTTGGTGTCCATACGTTTGTTCTCTACCTCTGTGTCTCTATTTCTGCCCTGCAAACCAGTTCATCTGTACCATTTTTAGGCTCCACATATATGCATTAATATACAATATTTGTTTTCCTCTTTCTGACTTTCTTCATTCTGTATGACACTCTCTCGATCCATCGATGTCTCTACAAATGACCCAGTTTCATTCCTTTTTATGGCCGAGGAATATTCCATTTCATATATGTACCACATCTTTATCCATTCATCTGTCTGTGGGCATTTAGGTTGCTTCCATTACCTGGCTATTGTAAATAGTGCTGCAACGAACTTTGTGGTGAATGTGCCTTTTTGAAATACGGTTTTCTCTGGGTATATGCCCAGAAGTGGGATTGCTGGATCAGATGGTAATTCTATTTCTAGTTTTTTTAAGGAAACTCCATACTGTTCTCCATAGTGACTGTATCAATTTACATTCCCACCAATAGTGGAAGAGGGCTCCTTTTGTCCACACCCTCCCCAGAATTGGTTGTTTGTAGATTTTCTGATGATGCCGATTCTAACAGGTGTGAGGTGAAACCTCATTGTAGTTTTGATTTGCATTTCTCTGATAATTAGTGCTGTTGAGCAGCTTTTCATGTGCGTCTTAGCCATCTCTGTGTCTCCTTTGAAGAAACGTCTCTTTAGATCTTCTGCCCATTTTTTTTGGGTTGTTTGTTTTTTTAATATTAAGCTGCATGAGCTGTTTATATATATTGGAGATTAAACCTCTGTCCATTGATTCGTCTGCAACGATTTTCGCCCATTCTGAGGGATGCCTTTTTCCATTCCCGTGTTTTTTAACAAAAAAGGAAAGAAAGGAAAAGAAGCAGAACACTAATGTGCGTAAAATATGCCTTTTGAAACGGTCGTTTTGAAATATGGACGTCCTTTGAATATTTTGGTCGATATGTGACCCCAGGATTTGTTTTCAGGGCAGGTGTCATTTACAGGCCTGCAATGATTTTGAATATCAACTGACCTTTAGCGTTGGGATTAAACCTGCTGTTGTGTGAAACGGCCACAAGGTGGCAGCAGTTCACCCTTACCAAATCTGGTTACCTGGGCAAGAGAGCCTCAGTGGAAGTGGTGTTCTAGATTGGAGTTTAGAATGGAATGTGCCAGGAGAAAGCCCCTCACGTTTGTCTCACTACTTCTTGTTCGTGTTTTTAATTTAATTTTTTATTTTTTCTTACAGCAAGTTTGATTACAATGTTTGGCTTGTTGTAGGTGTGGAAGATGTGGTTCTTTTACACATATACACATGTCTGTTCTTCCTGGGATCCTTTTCCCATGTACGTTATGACAGAATGTTGAGTAGTCCTCTCTTGGTATTCTGTAGGTCTTTGGTGATTATATATGTCACCTGTGTTTGTATATGTCTGTTAACCCCGATATCGTAATGAAACCAATACTAACACCTTTCCATTGGTGAACCATAAGTCTGTTTAATGTATCTGTGATTGCCCTTCTCCGTGGAAATATCTGCCCTGGTATCCATTTTTAGGTAACACCTATAAGTGATATGATATGATATGTGTCTTTCACTTTCTGACTTACTACAAGTCACGTGCTTACTTCTAGACTCATCTACGGTGCTGCAAATGGCATTGTGTCCTTTTTTCCCTTGATTTCTCTTCTGCCTTAGCGGGGTCCATTTTCAACAATGTGATTCCCTGAGGGTTGTGGATTAGCTGACCTGGGCAGCCTTAACCTGCCGGCCCGCCCTCCCCAGGTGTGCCTCATTGAGGTCAATATAAACAGCGCTCCAGGCAGCAATAGCCCCTGAAGCTGTGCCTGACTCCATATTCTCTGCCCCGTCAGCAGTCTCGGGGCTGTGCTGGTGGGAGGGAGTGAGGGGCCACAGCTTTGTGGGTGGCCCGGTGTGAGTGGGGTTCTGCTGGCCTTTCTGCAGGAGTTGCCAGGCTGCCGCCTGTAAAGAAGAGGATGTGTCACTCATACCTTCCGCTGGAATTTCGCTCCGGACAGAGGTGAGGAAGGAAAAAAGCAGTGGGGGCCGGGACAGGAGGGGTATCTCAGGCAGGGCAATGGAAAGCTTCCGGAAGAGCGCCCGGGGCCAGGACCACTCTGGCTGGCCTGCAGGCCCCAAATTGGCCTGTGTGCTGTCACTGGTGTGGCTCCACGGTCCTTCCTCTAGGCTTTCAAGCCCTTGTACATATTCAGGTGTTTTACCTGGAAAGGGTGGGAACAGTTCAGCAGCAGCTGGCCTGGGGCTCAGCTCACGTTTACTCACAGATGCCTCGGCACGGTCCCCCAGCTTTGCAATGAGGACGCTCCTTGCGTGGGGGGTGGGTTGATGGCTTTATGGGAGATGGTTCCCCACATCTGACCAATTTCAGAATTGTTTACCACTGGAGCAAGTGCCGTGATAGGGTTTTCCTCTGTATAACTCATGGGTTCAGGTTTTTTTTTCTTTTATGGTTCAAGTTAGATTTTATTCCTCTTTTATGTATTTATAGATATAAGCATGGAAATAATTCATTCCTATAAATACATCTGTGTGACGGGAAGAACTTTTTTCTGTTTTATTTTTAAATTTTAGTTTTTAAAATTTTGAAATTTAATTTTATTTATTTTTTTATACAGCACGTTATTATTAGTTATGTATTTTATGCATATACATGTACACAGGTCAATCCCAAACTCCCAACTCATCCCACCACCACCACCCCATGGCTTCCCACACTTGGTGTCCATACGTTTGTTCTCTACCTCTGTGTCTCTATTTCTGCCCTGCAAACCAGTTCATCTGTACCATTTTTAGGCTCCACATATATGCATTAATATACAATATTTGTTTTCCTCTTTCTGACTTTCTTCATTCTGTATGACACTCTCTCGATCCATCGATGTCTCTACAAATGACCCAGTTTCATTCCTTTTTATGGCCGAGTAATATTCCATTTCATATATGTATCACATCTTTATCCATTCATCTGTCTGTGGGCATTTAGGTTGCTTCCATTACCTGGCTATTGTAAATAGTGCTGCAACGAACATTGTGGTGAATGTGCCTTTTTGAAATACGGTTTTCTCTGGGTATATGCCCAGAAGTGGGATTGCTGGATCAGATGGTAATTCTATTTCTAGTTTTTTTAAGGAAACTCCATACTGTTCTCCATAGTGACTGTATCAATTTACATTCCCACCAATAGTGGAAGAGGGCTCCTTTTGTCCACACCCTCCCCAGAATTGGTTGTTTGTAGATTTTCTGATGATGCCGATTCTAACAGGTGTGAGGTGAAACCTCATTGTAGTTTTGATTTGCATTTCTCTGATAATTAGTGCTGTTGAGCAGCTTTTCATGTGCGTCTTGGCCATCTCTGTGTCTCCTTTGAAGAAACGTCTCTTTAGATCTTCTGCCCATTTTTGTATTGGGTTGTTTGTTTTTTTTAATATTAAACTGCAAGAGTTGTTTATATATATTGGAGATTAAACCTCTGTCCATTGATTCGTCTGCAACAATTTTCGCCCATTCTGAGGGATGCCTTTTTCCATTCCCGTTTTTTTTAACAAAAAAGGAAAGAAAGGAAAAGAAGCAGAACACTAATGTGCATAAAATATGCCTTTTGAAACGGTCGTTTTGAAATATGGACGTCCTTTGAATATTTTGGTCGATATATGACCCCAGGATTTGTTTTCAGGGCAGGTGTCATTTACAGGCCTGCAATGATTTTGAATATCAACTGACCATTAGCGTTGGAATTAAAGCTGCTGTTGTGTGAAACGGCCACAAGTTGGCAGCAGTTCACCCTTACCAAATCTGGTTACCTGGGCAAGAGATCCTCAGTGGAAGTGGTGTTCTAGATTGGAGTTTAGAATGGAATGTGCCAGGAGAAAGCCCCTCACGTTTGTCTCACTATTTCTTGTTCGTGTTTTTAATTTAATTTTTTTATTTTTTATTACAGCAAGTTTCATTACAACGTTTGGCTTGTTGTAGGTGTGGAAGATGTGGTTCTTTTACACATATACACATGTCTGTTCTTCCTGGGATCCTTTTCCCATGTACGTTATGACAGAATGTTGAGTAGTCCTCTCTCGGTATTCTGTAGGTCTTTGGTGATTATATATGTCACCTGTGTTTGTATATGTCTGTTAACCCCGATATCGTAATGAAACCAATCCTCACACCTTTCCATTGGTGAACCATAAGTTTGTTTAATGAATCTGTGATTGCCCTTCTCCGTGGAAATATCTGCCCTGGTATCCATTTCTAGGTAACACCTATAAGTGATATGATATGATATGTGTCTTTCACTTTCTGACTTACTACAAGTAACGTGATTACTTCTAGACTCATTTACCGTGCTGCAAATGGCATTGTGTCCTTTTTTCCCTTGGCTTCTCTTCTGCCTTAGCGGGGTCCATTTTCAACAATGTGATTCCCTGAGGGTTGTGGATTAGCTGACCTGGGCAGCCTTACCCTGCCGGCCCGCCCTCCCCAGGTGTGCCTCCTTGAGGTCAATATAAACAGCGCTCCAGGCAGCAATAGCCCCTGAAGCTGTGCCTGACTCCATATTCTCTGCCCCGTCAGCAGTCTCGTGGCTGTGCTGCTGGGAGGGAGTGAGGGGCCACAGCTTTGTGGGTGGCCCGGTGTGAGTGGGGTTCTGCTGGCCTTTCTGCAGGAGTTGCCAGGCTGCCGCCTGTAAAGAAGAGGTTGTGTCACCCATACCTTCCGTTGGAATTTCTCTCCGGACAGAAGTGAGGAAGGAAAAAAGCAGTGGGGGCCGGGATAGGAGGGGTATCTCAGGCAGGGCAATGGCAAGCTTCTGGAAGAGCGCCCGGGGCCAGGACCACCCTGGCTGGCCTGCAAGTACCAAGTTGGCCTGCGTGCTGTCGCTGGTGTGGCTCCATGGTCCTTCCTCTAGGCTTTCAAGCCCTTGTACATATTCAGGTGTTTTACCTGGAAAGGGTGGGAACAGTTCAGCAGCAGCTGGCCTGGGGCTCAGCTCACGTTTACTCACAGATGCCTCGGCACGGTCCCCCAGCTTTACAATGAGGACGCTCCTGGCGTGGGGTGTGGGTTGCTGGCTGTATGGGATATGGTTCCCCACCTCTGACCAATTTCAGAATTGTTTACCACTGCAGCAAGTGCCCTGATAGGGTTTTCCTCTGTATAACTCGTGGGTTCAGGTTTTTTTTTCTTTTATGGTTCAAGTTAGATTTTATTCCTCTTTTATGTATTTATAGATATAAGCATGGAAATAATTCATTCCTATAAATACATCTGTGTGACAGGAAGAACTTTTTTCTGTTTTATTTTTAAATTTTATTTTTTAAAATTTTGAAATTTAATTTTATTTATTTTTTTATACAGCACGTTATTATTAGTTATGTATTTTATGCATATACATGTACACAGGTCAATCCCAAACTCCCAACTCATCCCACCACCACCACCCCATGGCTTCCCACACTTGGTGTCCATACGTTTGTTCTCTACCTCTGTGTCTCTATTTCTTCCCTGCAAACCAGTTCATCTGTACCATTTTTAGTCTCCACATATATGCCTTAATATACAATATTTGTTTTCCTCTTTCTGACTTTCTTCATTCTGTATGACAGTCTCTCGATCCATCGATGTCTCTACAAATGACCCAGTTTCATTCCTTTTTATGGCCGAGTAATATTCCATTTCATATATGTACCACATCTTTATCCATTCATCTGTCTGTGGGCATTTAGGTTGCTTCCATTACCTGGCTATTGTAAATAGTGCTGCAACGAACATTGTGGTGAATGTGCCTTTTTGAAATACGGTTTTCTCTGGGTATATGCCCAGAAGTGGGATTGCTGGATCAGATGGTAATTCTATTTCTAGTTTTTTTAAGGAAACTCCATACTGTTCTCCATAGTGACTGTATCAATTTACATTCCCACCAATAGTGGAAGAGGGCTCCTTTTGTCCACACCCTCCCCAGAATTGGTTGTTTGTAGATTTTCTGATGATGCCGATTCTAACAGGTGTGAGGTGAAACCTCATTGTAGTTTTGATTTGCATTTCTCTGATAATTAGTGCTGTTGAGCAGCTTTTCATGTGCGTCTTGGCCATCTCTGTGTCTCCTTTGAAGAAACGTCTCTTTAGATCTTCTGCCCATTTTTGTATTGGGTTGTTTGTTTTTTTTAATATTAAGCTGCAAGAGTTGTTTATATATATTGGAGATTAAACCTCTGTCCATTGATTCGTCTGCAACGATTTTCGCCCATTCTGAGGGATGCCTTTTTCCATTCCCGTGTTTTTTAACAAAAAAGGAAAGAAAGGAAAAGAAGCAGAACACTAATGTGCATAAAATATGCCTTTTGAAACGGTCGTTTTGAAATATGGACGTCCTTTGAATATTTTGGTCGATATGTGAACCCAGGATTTGTTTTCAGGGCAGGTGTCATTTACAGGCCTGCAATGATTTTGAATATCAACTGACCATTAGCGTTGGGATTAAAGCTGCTGTTGTGTGAAACGGCCACAAGGTGGCAGCGTTCACCCTTACCAAATCTGGTTACTAGGGCAAGAGAGCCTCAGTGGAAGTGGTGTTCTAGATTGGAATTTAAAATGGAATGTGCCAGGAGAAAGCCCCTCAGGTTTGTCTCACTACATCTTGTTCGTGTTTTTAATTTAATTTTTTTTTTATTTTTTATTACAGCAAGTTTGATTACAATGTTTGGCGTGTTGTAGGTGTGGAAGATGTGGTTCTTTTACACATATACAGATGTCTGTTCTTCCTGGGATCCTTTTCCCATGTACGTTATGACAGAATGTTGAGTAGTCCTCTCTTGGTATTCTGTAGGCCTTTGGTGATTATATATGTCACCTGTGTTTGTATATGTCTGTTAACCCTGATATCGTAATGAAACCAATCCTCACATCTTTCCATTGGTGAACCATAAGTTTGTTTAATGAATCTGTGATTGCCCTTCTCCGTGGAAATATCTGTCCTGGTATCCATTTCTAGGTAACACCTATAAGTGATATGATATGATATGTGTCTTTCACTTTCTGACTTACTACAGGTCACGTGATTACTTCTAGACTCATCTACGGTGCTGAAAATGGCATTGTGTCCTTTTTTCCCTTGGCTTCTCTTCTGCCTTAGCCGGGTCCATTTTCAACAATGTGATTCCCTGAGGGTTGTGGATTAGCTGACCTGGGCAGCCTTACCCTGCCGGCCCGCCCTCCCCAGGTGTGCCTCGTTGAGGTCAATATAAACAGCGCTCCAGGCAGCAATAGCCCCTGAAGCTGTGCCTGACTCCATATTCTCTGCCCCGTCAGCAGTCTCGGGGCTGTGCTGGTGGGATGGAGTGAGGGGCCACAGCTTTGTGGGTGGCCCGGTGTGAGTGGGGTTCTGCTGGCCTTTCTGCAGGAGTTGCCAGGCTGCCGCCTGTAAAGAAGAGGTTGTGTCACCCATACCTTCCGCTGGAATTTCTCTCCGGACAGAGGTGAGGAAGGAAAAAAGCAGTGGGGGCCGGGATAGGAGGGGTATCTCAGGCAGGGCGATGGAAAGCTTCCGGAAGAGCGCCCGGGGCCAGGACCACCCTGGCTGGCCTGCAGGCACCAAGTTGGCCTGTGTGCTGTCGCTGGTGTGGCTCCACGGTCCTTCCTCTAGGCTTTCAAGCCCTTGTACATATTCAGGTGATTTAGCTGGAAAGGGTGGGAACAGTTCAGCAGCAGCTGGCCTGGGGCTCAGCTCACGTTTACTCACAGATGCCTCGGCACGGTCCCCCAGCTTTGCAATGAGGACGCTCCTTGCGTGGGGGGTAGGTTGATGGCTGTATGGGAGATGGTTCCCCACATCTGACCAATTTCAGAATTGTTTACCACTGGAGCAAGTGCCGTGATAGGGTTTTCCTCTGTATAACTCGTGGGTTCACTTTTTTTTTCTTTTATGGTTCAAGTTAGATTTTATTCCTCTTTTATGTATTTATAAATATAAGCATGGAAATAATTCATTCCTATAAATACATCTGTCTGACGGGAATAATTTTTTCTGTTTTATTTTTAAATTTTAGTTTTTAAAATTTTGAAATTTAATTTTATTTATGTTTTTATACAGCACGTTATTATTAGTTATGTATTTTATGCATATACATGTATACAGGTCAATCCCAATTTCCCAACTCATCCCACCACCACCACCCCATGGCTTCCCACACTTGGTGTCCATACGTTTGTTCTCTACCTCTGTGTCTCTATTTCTGCCCTGCAAACCAGTTCATCTGTACCATTTTTAGGCTCCACATATATGCATTAATATACAATATTTGTTTTCCTCTTTCTGACTTTCTTCATTCTGTATGACACTCTCTCGATCCATCGATGTCTCTACAAATGACCCAGTTTCATTCCTTTTTATGGCCGAGTAATATTCCATTTCATATATGTACCACATCTTTATCCATTCATCTGTCTGTGGGCATTTAGGTTGCTTCCATTACCTGGCTATTGTAAATAGTGCTGCAACGATCATTGTTGTGAATGTGCCTTTTTGTTTTTCGGTTTTCTCTGGGTATATGCCCAGAAGTGGGATTGCTGGATCAGATGGTAATTGTATTTCTAGTTTTTTTAAGGAAACTCCATACTGTTCTCCATAGTGACTGTATCAATTTACATTCCCACCAATAGTGGAAGAGGGCTCCTTTTGTCCACACCCTCCCCAGAATTGGTTGTTTGTAGATTTTCTGATGATGCCGATTCTAACAGGTGTGAGGTGAAACCTCATTGTAGTTTTGATTTGCATTTCTCTGATAATTAGTGCTGTTGAGCAGCTTTTCATGTGCGTCTTGGCCATCTCTGTGTCTCCTTTGAAGAAACGTCTCTTTAGATCTTCTGCCCATTTTTGTATTGGGTTGTTTGTTTTTTTTAATATTAAGCTGCAAGAGTTGTTTATATATATTGGAGATTAAACCTCTGTCCATTGATTCGTCTGCAACGATTTTCGCCCATTCTGAGGGATGCCTTTTTCCATTCCCGTTTTTTTTAACAAAAAAGGAAAGAAAGGAAAAGAAGCAGAACACTAATGTGCGTAAAATATGCCTTTTGAAACGGTCGTTTTGAAATATGGACGTCCTTTGAATATTTTGGTCGATATGTGACCCCAGGATTTGTTTTCAGGGCAGGTGTCATTTACAGGCCTGCAATGATTTTGAATATCAACTGACCATTAGCGTTGGGATTAAAGCTGCTGTTGTGTTAAACGGCCACAAGGTGGCAGCAGTTCACCCTTACCAAATCAGGTTACCTGGGCAAGAGAGCCTCAGTGGAAGTGGTGTTCTAGATTGGAGTTTAGAATGGAATGTGCCAGGAGAAAGCCCCTCACGTTTGTCTCACTATTTCTTGTTCGTGTTTTTAATTTAATTTTTTTATTTTTTATTACAGCAAGTTTGATTACAACGTTTGGCTTGTTGTAGGTGTGGAAGATGTGGTTCTTTTACACATATACACATGTCTGTTCTTCCTGGGATCCTTTTCCCATGTACGTTATGACAGAATGTTGAGTAGTCCTCTCTCGGTATTCTGTAGGTCTTTGGTGATTATATATGTCACCTGTGTTTGTATATGTCTGTTAACCCCGATATCGTAATGAAACCAATCCTCACACCTTTCCATTGGTGAACCATAAGTTTGTTTAATGAATCTGTGATTGCCCTTCTCCGTGGAAATATCTGCCCTGGTATCCATTTTTAGGTAACACCTATAAGTGATATGATATGATATGTGTCTTTCACTTTCTGACTTACTACAAGTCACGTGATTACTTCTAGACTCATCTACGGTGCTGCAAATGGCATTGTGTCCTTTTTTCCCTTGGCTTCTCTTCTGCCTTAGCGCGGTCCATTTTCAACAATGTGATTCCCTGAGGGTTGTGGATTAGCTGACCTGGGCAGCCTTACCCTGCCGGCCCGCCCTCCCCAGGTGTGCCTCGTTGAGGTCAATATAAACAGCGCTCCAGGCAGCAATAGCCCCTGAAGCTGTGCCTGACTCCATATTCTCTGCCCCGTCAGCAGTCTCGGGGCTGTGCTGGTGGGAGGGAGTGAGGGGCCACAGCTTTGTGGGTGGCCCGGTGTGAGTGGGGTTCTGCTGGCCTTTCTGCAGGAGTTGCCAGGCTGCCGCCTGTAAAGAAGAGGTTGTGTCACCCATACCTTCCGCTGGAATTTCTCTCTGGACAGAGGTGAGGAAGGAAAAAAGCAGTGGGGGCCGGGACAGGAGGGGTATATCAGGCAGGGCAATGGCAAGCTTCTGGAAGAGCGCCCGGGGCCAGGACCACACTGGCTGGCCTGCAGGCACCAAGTTGGCCTGTGTGCTGTCGCTGGTGTGGCTCCACGGTCCTTCCTCTAGGCTTTCAAGCCCTTGTACATATTCAGGTGATTTAGCTGGAAAGGGTGGGAACAGTTCAGCAGCAGCTGGCCTGGGGCTCAGCTCAAGTTTACTCACAGATGCCTCGGCACGGTCCCCCAGCTTTGCAATGAGGACGCTCCTTGCGTGGGGGTTGGGTTGATGGCTGTATGGGAGATGGTTCCCCACATCTGACCAATTTCAGAATTGTTTACCACTGGAGCAAGTGCCGTGATAGGGTTTTCCTCTGTATAACTCGTGGGTTCACTTTTTTTTTCTTTTATGGTTCAAGTTAGATTTTATTCCTCTTTTATGTATTTATAAATATAAGCATGGAAATAATTCATTCCTATAAATACATCTGTGTGACGGGAAGAATTTTTATTGTTTTATTTTTAAATTTTATTTTTTAAAATTTTGAAATTTAATTTCATTTATGTTTTTATACAGCAGGTTATTATTAGTTATGTATTTTATGCATATACATGTATACAGGTCAATGCCAAACTCCCAACTCATCCCACCACCACCACCCCATGGCTTCCCACACTTGGTGTCCATACGTTTGTTCTCTACGTCTGTGTCTCTATTTCTTCCCTGCAAACCAATTCATCTGTACCATTTTTAGGCTCCACATATATGCATTAATATACAATATTTGTTTTCCTCTTTCTGACTTACTTCATTCTGTATGACAGTCTCTCGATCCATCGCTGTCTCTACAAATGACCCAGTTTCATTCCTTTTTATGGCCGAGTAATATTCCATTTTATATATGTACCACATCTTTATCCACTCATCTGTCTGTGGGCATTTAGGTTGCTTCCATTACCTGGCTATTGTAAATAGTGCTGCAACGAACATTGTGCTGAATGTGCCTTTTTGAAATACGGTTTTCTCTGGGTATATGCCCAGAAGTGGGATTGCTGGATCAGATGGTAATTCTATTTCTAATTTTTTTAAGGAAACTCCATACTGTTCTCCATAGTGACTGTATCAATTTACATTCCCACCAATAGTGGAAGAGGGCTCCTTTTGTCCACACCCTCCCCAGAATTGGTTGTTTGTATATTTTCTGATGATGCCGATTCTAACAGGTGTGAGGTGATACCTCATTGTAGTTTTGATTTGCATTTCTCCAATAATTAGTGCTGTTGAGCAGCTTTTCATGTGCGTCTTGGCCATCTCTGTGTCTCCTTTGAAGAAACGTCTCTTTAGATCTTCTGCCCATTTTTTTTTGGGTTGTTTGTTTTTTTAATAATAAGCTGCATGAGCTGTTTATATATATAGGAGATTAAACCTGTGTCCATTGATTCATTTGCAACGATTTTCACCCATCCTGAGGGATGCCTTTTTCCATTCCCGTTTTTTTTAACAAAAAAGGAAAGAAAGGAAAAGAAGCAGAACACTAATGTCCGTAAAATATGCCTTTTGAAATGGTCGTTTTGAAATATGGACGTCCTTTGAATTTTTTGGTCGATATGTGACCCCAGGATTTGTTTTCAGGGCAGGTGTCATTTACAGGCATGCAATGATTTTGAATATCAACTGACCATTAGCTTTGGGATTAAAGCTGCTGTTGTGTGAAACGGCCACAAGGTGGCAGCAGTTCACCCTTACCAAATCTGGTAACTAGGGCAAGAGAGCCTCAGTGGAAGTGGTGTTCTAGATTGGAATTTAGAATGGAATGTACCAGGAGAAAGCCGCTCACGTTTGTCTCACTACTTCTTGTTCGTGTTTTTAATTTAATTTTTTATTTTTTATTACAGCAAGTTTGATTACAATGTTTGGCTTGTTGTAGGTGTGGAAGATGTGGTTCTTTTACACATATACAGATGACTGTTCTTCCTGGGATTCTTTTCCCATGTACGTTATGACAGAATGTTGAGTAGTCCTCTCTTGGTATTCTGTAGGTCTTTGGTGATTATATATGTCACCTGTGTTTGTATATGTCTGTTAACCCCGATATCGTAATGAAACCAATCCTCACACCTTTCCATTGGTGAACCATAAGTTTGTTTCATGAATCTGTGATTGCCCTTCTCTGTGGAAATATCTGCCCTGGTATCCATTTTTAGGTAACACCTATAAGTGATATGATAGGATATGTGTCTTTCACTTTCTGACTTACTACAAGTCACGTGATTACTTTTAGACTCATCTACGGTGCTGCAAATGGCATTGTGTCCTTTTATCCCTTGGCTTCTCTTCTGCCTTAGCGGGGTCCATTTTCAACAATGTGATTCCCTGAGGGTTGTGGATTAGCTGACCTGGGCAGCCTTACCCTGCCGGCCCGCCCTCCCAAGGTGTGCCTCGTTGAGGTCAATATAAACAGAGCTCCAGGCAGCAATAGCCCCTGAAGCTGTGCCTGACTCCATATTCTCTGCCCCGTCAGCAGTCTCGGGGCTGTGCTGGTGGGAGGGAGTGAGGGGCCACAGCTTTGTGGGTGGCCCGGTGTGAGTGGGGTTCTGCTGGCCTTTCTGCAGGAGTTGCCAGGCTGCCGCCTGTAAAGAAGAGGATGTGTCACCCATACATTCCGCTGGAATTTCTCTCCGGACAGAGGTGAGGAAGGAAAAAAGCAGTGGGGGCCGGGACAGGAGGGGTATCTCAGGCAGGGCAATGGAAAGCTTCTGGAAGAGCGCCGGGGGCCAGGACCAACCTGGCTGGCCTGCAGGCACCAAGTTGGCCTGCGTGCTGTCGCTGGTGTTGCTCCACGGTCCTTCCTCTAGGCTTTCAAGCCCTTGTACATATTCAGGTGTTTTACCTGGAAAGGGTGGGAACAGTTCAGCAGCAGCTGGCCTGGGGCTCAGCTCACGTTTACTCACAGATGCCTCGGCACGGTCCCCCAGCTTTGCAATGAGGACGCTCTGCATCGGGTGTGGGTGGCTGGCTGTATGGGAGATGGTTCCCCACCTCTGACAAATTTCAGAATTGTTTACCGCTGGAGCAAGTGTCGTGATAGGGTTTTCCTCTGTATAACTCGTGGGTTCAATTTTTTTTCTTTTATCGTTCAAGTTAGATTTTATTCCTCTTTTATGTATTTATAAATATAAGCATGGAAATAATTCATTCCTATAAATACATCTGTGTGACGGGAAGAATTTTTATTGTTTTATTTTTAAATTTTATTTTTTAAAATTTTGAAATTTAATTTCATTTATGTTTTTATACAGCAGGTTATTATTAGTTATGTATTTTATGCATATACATGTATACAGGTCAATCCCAATCTCCCAACTCATCCCAACACCACCACCCCATGGCTTCCCACACTTGGTGTCCATACGTTTGTTCTCTACGTCTGTGTCTCTATTTCTTCCCTGCAAACCAGTTCATCTGTACCATTTTTAGGCTCCACATATATGCGTTAATATACAATATTTGTTTTCCTCTTTCTGACTTACTTCATTCTGTATGACAGTCTCTCGATCCATCGATGTCTCTACAAATGACCCAGTTTCATTCCTTTTTATGGCCGAGTAATATTCCATTTTATATATGTACCACATCTTTATCCACTCATCTGTCTGTGGGCATTTAGGTTGCTTCCATTACCTGGCTATTGTAAATAGTGCTGCAACGAACATTGTGCTGAATGTGCCTTTTTGAAATACGGTTTTCTCTGGGTATATGCCCAGAAGTGGGATTGCTGGATCAGATGGTAATTCTATTTTTAGATTTTTTAAGGAAACTCCATACTGTTCTCCATAGTGACTGTATCAATTTACATTCCCACCAATAGTGGAAGAGGGCTCCTTTTGTCCACACCCTCCCCAGAATTGGTTGTTTGTATATTTTCTGATGATGCCGATTCTAACAGCTGTGAGGTGATACCTCATTGTAGTTTTGATTTGCATTTCTCTAATAATTAGTGCTGTTGAGCAGCTTTTCTGTGCGTCTTGGCCATCTCTGTGTCTCCTTTGAAGAAACGTCTCTTTAGATCTTCTGCCCATTTTTTTTGGGTTGTTTGTTTTTTTTAATATTAAGCTGCATAAGCTGTTTATATATATTGGAGATTAAACCTGTGTCCATTGATTCGTTTGCAACGATTTTCACCCATCCTGAGGGATGCCTTTTTCCATTCCCGTTTTTTTTAACAAAAAAGGAAAGAAAGGAAAAGAAGCAGAACACTAATGTGCGTAAAATATGCCTTTTGAAACGGTCGTTTTGAAATATGGACGTCCTTTGAATTTTTTGTTCGATATGTGACCCCAGGATTTGTTTTCAGGGCAGGTGTCATTTACAGGCCTGCAATGATTTTGAATATCAAATGACCATTAGCGTTGGGATTAAAGCTGCTGTTGTGTGAAACGGCCACAAGGTGGCAGCAGTTCACCCTTACCAAATCTGGTTACTAGGGCAAGAGAGCCTCAGTGGAAGTGGTGTTCTAGATTGGAGTTTAGAATGGAATGTACCAGGAGAAAGCCGCTCACGTTTGTCTCACTACTTCTTGTTCGTGTTTTTAATTTAATTTTTTATTTTTTATTACAGCAAGTTTGATTACAATGTTTGGCTTGTTGTAGGTGTGGAAGATGTGGTTCTTTTACACATATACAGATGACTGTTCTTCCTGGGATCCTTTTCCCATGTACGTTATGACAGAATGTTGAGTAGTCCTCTCTTGGTATTCTGTAGGTCTTTGGTGATTATATATGTCACCTGTGTTTGTATATGTCTGTTAACCCCGATATCGTAATGAAACCAATCCTCACACCTTTCCATTGGTGAACCATAAGTTTGTTTCATGAATCTGTGATTGCCCTTCTCCGTGGAAATATCTGCCCTGGTATCCATTTTTAGGTAACACCTATAAGTGATATGATATGATATGTGTCTTTCACTTTCTGACTTACTACAAGTCACGTGATTACTTCTAGACTCATCTACGGTGCTGCAAATGGCATTGTGTCCTTTTTTCCCTTGGCTTCTCTTCTGCCTTAGCGGGGTCCATTTTCAACAATGTGATTCCCTGAGGGTTGTGGATTAGCTGACCTGGGCAGCCTTACCCTGCCGGCCCGCCCTCCCCAGGTGTGCCTCGTTGAGGTCAATATAAACAGAGCTGCAGGCAGCAATAGCCCCTGAAGCTGTGCCTGCTTCCATATTCTCGGCCCCGTCAGCAGTCTCGGGGCTGTGCTGGTGGGAGGGAGTGAGGGGCCACAGCTTTGTGGGTGGCCCGGTGTGAGTGGGGTTCTGCTGGCCTTTCTGCAGGAGTTGCCAGGCTGCCGCCTGTAAAGAAGAGGATGTGTCACCCATACATTCCGCTGGAATTTCTCTCCGGACAGAGGTGAGGAAGGAAAAAAGCAGTGGGGGCCGGGACAGGAGGGGTATCTCAGGCAGGGCAATGGAAAGCTTCTGGAAGAGCTCCCGGGGCCAGGACCACCCTGGCTGCCCTGCAGGCACCAAGTTGGCCTGCATGCTGTCGCTGGTGTGGCTCCACGGTCCTTCCTCTAGGCTTTCAAGCCCTTGTACATATTCAGGTGTTTTACCTGGAAAGGGTGGGAACAGTTCAGCAGCAGCTGGCCTGGGGCTCAGCTCACGTTTACTCACAGATGCCTCGGCACGGTCCCCCAGCTTTGCAATGAGGACGCTCCTTGCGTGGGGGGTGGGTTGCTGGCTGTATGGGAGATGATTCCCCACCTCTGACCAATTTCAGAATTGTTTACCGCTGGAGCAAGTGTCGTGATAGGGTTTTCCCCTGTATAACTCGTGGGTTCAGGATTTTTTTTTCTTTTATGGTTCAAGTTAGATTTTATTCCTCTTTTATGTATTCATAGATATAAGCATGGAAATAATTCATTCCTATAAATACATCTGTGTGACGGGAAGAACTTTTTTCTGTTTTATTTTTAAATTTTATTTTTTAAAATTTTGAAATTTAATTTCATTTATGTTTTTATACAGCAGGTTATTATTAGTTATGTATTTTATGCATATACCTGTATACAGGTCAATCCCAATCTCCCAACTCATCCCACCACCACCACCCCATGGCTTCCCACACTTGGTGTCCATACGTTTGTTCTCTACGTCTGTGTCTCTATTTCTTCCCTGCAAACCAGTTCATCTGTACCATTTTTAGGCTCCACATATATGCATTAATATACAATATTTGTTTTCCTCTTTCTGACTTACTTCATTCTGTATGACAGTCTCTCGATCCATCGATGTCTCTACAAATGACCCAGTTTCATTCCTTTTTATGGCCGAGTAATATTCCATTTTATATATGTACCACATCTTTATCCACTCATCTGTCTGTGGGCATTTAGGTTGCTTCCATTACCTGGCTATTGTAAATAGTGCTGCAACGAACATTGTGGTGAATGTGCCTTTTTGAAATACGGTTTTCTCTGGGTATATGCCCAGAAGTGGGATTGCTGGATCAGATGGTAATTCTATTTCTAGATTTTTTAAGGAGTTCCATACTGTTCTCCATAGTGACTGTATCAATTTACATTCCCACCAATAGTGGAAGAGGTCTCCTTTTGTCCACACACTCCCCAGAATTGGTTGTTTGTAGATTTTCTGATGATGCCGATTCTAACAGGTGTGAGGTGATACCTCATTGTAGTTTTGATTTGCATTTCTCTAATAATTAGTGCTGTTGAGCAGCTTTTCTGTGCGTCTTGGCCATCTCTGTGTCTCCTTTGAAGAAACGTCTCTTTAGATCTTCTGCCCATTTTTGGGGGGTTGTTTGTTTTTTTAATATTAAGCTGCATGAGCTGTTTATATATATTGGGGATTAAACCTGTGTCCATTGATTCATTTGCAACGATTTTCACCCATCCTGAGGGATGCCTTTTTCCATTCCCGTTTTTTTTTAACAAAAAAGGAAAGAAAGGAAAAGAAGCAGAAAACTAATGTGCGTAAAATATGCCTTTTGAAACGGTCGTTTTGAAATATGGACGTCCTTTGAATTTTTTGGTCGATATGTGACCCCAGGATTTGTTTTCAGGGCAGGTGTCATTTACAGGCCTGCAATGATTTTGAATATCAACTGACCATTAGCGTTGGGATTAAAGCTGCTGTTGTGTGAAACGGCCACAAGGTGGCAGCAGTTCACCCTTACCAAATCTGGTTACTAGGGCAAGAGAGCCTCAGTGGAAGTGGTGTTCTAGATTGGAGTTTAGAATGTAATGTACCAGGAGAAAGTCGCTCACGTTTGTCTCACTACTTCTTGTTCGTGTTTTTAATTTAATTTTTTATTTTTTATTACAGCAAGTTTGATTACAATGTTTGGCTTGTTGTAGGTGTGGGCGATGTGGTTCTTTTACACATATACAGATGACTGTTCTTCCTGGGATTCTTTTCCCATGTACGTTATGACAGAATGTTGAGTAGTCCTCTCTTGGTATTCTGTAGGTCTTTGGTGATTATATATGTCACCTGTGTTTGGATATGTGTGTTAACCCCGATATCGTAATGAAACCAATCCTCACACCTTTCCATTGGTGAACCATAAGTTTGTTTAATGAATCTGTGATTGCCCTTCTCCGTGGAAATATCTGCCCTGGTATCCATTTTTAGGTAACACCTATAAGTGATATGATAGGATATGTGTCTTTCACTTTCTGACTTACTACAAGTCACGTGATTACTTCTAGACTCATCTACGGTGCTGCAAATGGCATTGTGTCCTTTTTTCCCTTGGCTTCTCTTCTGCCTTAGCGGGGTCCATTTTCAACAATGTGATTCCCTGAGGGTTGTGGATTAGCTGACCTGGGCAGCCTTACCCTGCCGGCCCGCCCTCCCCAGGTGTGCCTCTTTGAGGTCAATATAAACAGAGCTCCAGGCAGCAATAGCCCCTGAAGATGTGCCTGCTTCCATATTCTCGGCCCCGTCAGCAGTCTCGGGGCTGTGCTGGTGGGAGGGAGTGAGGGGCCACAGCTTTGTGGGTGGCCCGGTGTGAGTGGGGTTCTGCTGGCCTTTCTGCAGGAGTTGCCAGGCTGCCGCCTGTAAAGAAGAGGATGTGTCACCCATACATTCCGCTGGAATTTCTCTCCGGACAGAGGTGAGGAAGGAAAAAAGCAGTGGGGGCGGGGACAGGAGGGGTATCTCAGGCAGGGCAATGGAAAGCTTCTGGAAGAGCTCCCGGGGCCAGGACCAACCTGGATGGCCTGCAGGCACCAAGTTGGCCTGCGTGCTGTCGCTGGTGTGGCTCGACGGTCCTTCCTCTAGTCTTTCAAGCCCTTGTACATATTCAGGTGTTTTACCTGGAAAGGGTGGGAACAGTTCAGCAGCAGCTGGCCTGGGGCTCAGCTCACGTTTACTCACAGATGCCTCGGCACTGTCCCCCAGCTTTGCAATGAGGACGCTCCTTGCGTGGGGGGTGGGTTGCTGGCTGTATGGGAGATGATTCCCCACCTCTGACCAATTTCAGAATTGTTTACCGCTGGAGCAAGTGTCGTGATAGGGTTTTCCCCTGTATAACTCGTGGGTTCAGGATTTTTTTTTCTTTTATGGTTCAAGTTAGATTTTATTCCTCTTTTATGTATTCATAGATATAAGCATGGAAATAATTCATTCCTATAAATACATCTGTGTGACGGGAAGAACTTTTTTCTGTTTTATTTTTAAATTTTATTTTTTAAAATTTTGAAATTTAATTTCATTTATGTTTTTATACAGCAGGTTATTATTAGTTATGTATTTTATGCATATACCTGTATACAGGTCAATCCCAATCTCCCAACTCATCCCACCACCACCACCCCATGGCTTCCCACACTTGGTGTCCATACGTTTGTTCTCTACGTCTGTGTCTCTATTTCTTCCCTGCAAACCAGTTCATCTGTACCATTTTTAGGCTCCACATATATGCATTAATATACAATATTTGTTTTCCTCTTTCTGACTTACTTCATTCTGTATGACAGTCTCTCGATCCATCGATGTCTCTACAAATGACCCAGTTTCATTCCTTTTTATGGCCGAGTAATATTCCATTTTATATATGTACCACATCTTTATCCACTCATCTGTCTGTGGGCATTTAGGTTGCTTCCATTACCTGGCTATTGTAAATAGTGCTGCAACGAACATTGTGCTGAATGTGCCTTTTTGAAATACGGTTTTCTCTGGGTATATGCCCAGAAGTGGGATTGCTGGATCAGATGGTAATTCTATTTCTAATTTTTTTAAGGAAACTCCATACTGTTCTCCATAGTGACTGTATCAATTTACATTCCCACTAATAGTGGAAGAGGGCTCCTTTTGTCCACACCCTCCCCAGAATTGGTTGTTTGTATATTTTCTGATGATGCCGATTCTAACAGGTGTGAGGAGATACCTCATTGTAGTTTTGCTTTGCATTTCTCTAATAATTAGTGCTGTTGAGCAGCTTTTCATGTGCGTCTTGGCCATCTCTGTGTCTCCTTTGAAGAAACGTCTCTTTAGATCTTCTGCCCATTTTTTTTGGGTTGTTTGTTTTTTTAATATTAAGCTGCATGAGCTGTTTATATATATTGGAGATTAAACCTGTGTCCATTGATTCATTTGCAACGATTTTCACCCATCCTGAGGGATGCCTTTTTCCATTCCCGTTTTTTTTTAACAAAAAAGGAAAGAAAGGAAAAGAAGCAGAACACTAATGTGCGTAAAATATGCCTTTTGAAACGGTCGTTTTGAAATATGGACGTTCTTTGAATTTTTTGGTCGATATGTGACCCCAGGATTTGTTTTCAGGGCAGGTGTCATTTACAGGCCTGCAATGATTTTGAATATCAACTGACCATTAGCGTTGGGATTAAAGCTGCTGTTGTGTGAAACGGCCACAAGGTGGCAGCAGTTCACCCTTACCAAATCTGGTTACTAGGGCAAGAGAGCCTCAGTGGAAGTGGTGTTCTAGATTGGAGTTTAGAATGGAATGTGCCAGGAGAAAGCCCCTCACGTTTGTCTCACTACTTCTTGTTCGTGTTTTTAATTTAATTTTTTATTTTTTATTACAGCAAGTTTGATTACAATGTTTGGCTTGTTGTAGGTGTGGAAGATGTGGTTCTTTTACACATATACAGATGTCTGTTCTTCCTGGGATCCTTTTCCCATGTACGTTATGACAGAATGTTGAGTAGTCCTCTCTTGGTATTCTGTAGGTCTTTGGTG
The DNA here is from genome assembly GCF_964341445.2 of Mesoplodon mirus. Taxonomy (NCBI): domain Eukaryota; kingdom Metazoa; phylum Chordata; class Mammalia; order Artiodactyla; family Ziphiidae; genus Mesoplodon; species Mesoplodon mirus. The sequence continues at coordinate 3,052,740 of NW_028295776.1, read as the reverse complement.
ATTATATATGTCACCTGTGTTTGTATATGTCTGTTAACCCCGATATCGTAATGAAACCAATCCTCACACCTTTCCATTGGTGAACCATAAGTTTGTTTAATGAATCTGTGATTGCCCTTCTCCGTGGAAATATCTGCCCTGGTATCCATTTTTAGGTAACACCTATAAGTGATATGATAGGATATGTGTCTTTCACTTTCTGACTTACTACAAGTCACGTGATTACTTCTAGACTCATCTACGGTGCTGCAAATGGCATTGTGTCCTTTTTTCCCTTGGCTTCTCTTCTGCCTTATCGGGGTCCATTTTCAACAATGTGATTCCCTGAGGGTTGTGGATTAGCTGACCTGGGCAGCCTTACCCTGCCGGCCCGCCCTCCCCAGGTGTGCCTCGTTGAGGTCAATATAAACAGAGCTCCAGGCAGCAATAGCCCCTGAAGCTGTGCCTGCTTCCATATTCTCGGCCCCGTCAGCAGTCTCGGGGCTGTGCTGGTGGGAGGGAGTGAGGGGCCACAGCTTTGTGTGTGGCCCGGTGTGAGTGGGGTTCTGCTGGCCTTTCTGCAGGAGTTGCCAGGCTGCCGCCTGTAAAGAAGAGGATGTGTCACCCATACATTCCGCTGGGATTTCTCTCCGGACAGAGGTGAGGAAGGAAAAAAGCAGTGGGGGCTGGGACAGGAGGGGTATCTCAGGCAGGGCAATTGAAAGCTTCTGGAAGAGCGCCAGGGACCAGTACCACCCTGGCTGGCCTGCAGGCACCAAGTTGGCCTGCGTGCTGTCGCTGGTGTGGCTCCACGGTCCTTCCTCTAGGCTTTCAAGCCCTTGTACATATTCAGGTGTTTTACCTGGAAAGGGTGGGAACAGTTCAGCAGCAGCTGGCCTGGGGCTCAGCTCACGTTTACTCACAGATGCCTCGGCACGGTCCCCCAGCTTTGCAATGAGGACGCTCCTTGCGTGGGGGGTGGGTGGCTGGCTGTATGGGAGATGGTTCCCCACCTCTGACCAATTTCAGAATTGTTTACCACTGGAGCAAGTGTCGTGATAGGGTTTTCCTCTGTATAACTCGTGGGTTCAATTTTTTTTTCTTTTATGGTTCAAGTTAGATTTTATTCCTCTTTCATGTATTTATAAATATAAGCATGGAAATAATTCATTCCTATAAATACATCTGTGTGACGGGAAGAATTTTTATTGTTTTATTTTTAAATTTTATTTTTTAAAATTTTGAAATTTAATTTCATTTATGTTTTTATACAGCAGGTTATTATTAGTTATGTATTTTATGCATATACATGTATACAGGTCAATCCCAATCTCCCAACTCATCCCACCACCACCACCCCATGGCTTCCCACACTTGGTGTCCATACGTTTGTTCTCTACGTCTGTGTCTCTATTTCTTCCCTGCAAACCAGTTCATCTGTACCATTTTTAGGCTCCACATATATGCATTAATATACAATATTTGTTTTCCTCTTTCTGACTTACTTCATTCTGTATGACAGTCTCTCGATCCATCGATGTCTCTACAAATGACCCAGTTTCATTCCTTTTTATGGCCGAGTAATATTCCATTTTATATATGTACCACATCTTTATCCACTCATCTGTCTGTGGGCATTTAGGTTGCTTCCATTACCTGGCTATTGTAAAGAGTGCTGCAACGAACATTGTGCTGAATGTGCCTTTTTGAAATACGGTTTTCTCTGGGTATATGCCCAGAAGTGGGATTGCTGGATCAGATGGTAATTCTATTTCTATTTTTTTTAAGGAAACTCCATACTGTTCTCCATAGTGACTGTATCAATTTACATTCCCACCAATAGTGGAAGAGTGCTCTTTTTGTCCACACCCTCCCCAGAATTGGTTGTTTGTATATTTTCTGATGATGACGATTCTAACAGGTGTGAGGTGATACCTCATTGTAGTTTTGATTTGCATTTCTCTAATAATTAGTGCTGTTGAGCAGCTTTTCATGTGCGTCTTGGCCATCTCTGTGTCTCCTTTGAAGAAACGTCTCTTTAGATCTTCTGCCCATTTTTTTTGGGTTGTTTGTTTTTTTAATATTAAGCTGCATGAGCTGTTTATATATATTGGAGATTAAACCTGTGTCCATTGATTCGTTTGCAACGATTTTCACCCATCCTGAGGGATGCCTTTTTCCATTCCCGTTTTTTTTAACAAAAAAGGAAAGAAAGGAAAAGAAGCAGAACACTAATGTGCGTAAAATATGCCTTTTGAAACGGTCGTTTTGAAATATGGACGTCCTTTGAATTTTTTGGTCGATATGTGACCCCAGGATTTGTTTTCAGGGCAGGTGTCATTTACAGGCCTGCAATGATTTTGAATATCAACTGACCATTAGCGTTGGGATTAAAGCTGCTGTTGTGTGAAACGGCCACAAGTGGCAGCAGTTCACCCTTACCAAATGTGGTTACTAGGGCAAGAGAGCCTCAGTGGAAGTGGTGTTCTAGATTGGAGTTTAGAATGGAATGTGCCAGGAGAAAGCCCCTCACGTTTGTGTCACTACTTCTTGTTCGTGTTTTTAATTTAATTTTTTATTTTTTATTACAGCAAGTTTGATTACAATGTTTGGCTTGTTGTAGGTGTGGAAGATGTGGTTCTTTTACACATATACACATGTCTGTTCTTCCTGGGATCCTTTTCCCATGTACGTTATGACAGAATGTTGAGTAGTCCTCTCTTGGTATTCTGTAGGTCTTTGGTGATTATATATGTCACCTGTGTTTGGATATGTCTGTTAACCCCGATATCGTAATGAAACCAATCCTCACACCTTTCCATTGGTGAAACATAAGTTTGTTTAATGAATCTGTGATTGCCCTTCTCCGTGGAAATATCTGCCCTGGTATCCATTTTTAGGTAACACCTATAAGTGATATGATAGGATATGTGTCTTTCACTTTCTGACTTACTACAAGTCACGTGATTTCTTCTAGACTCATCTACGGTGCTGCAAATGGCATTGTGTCCTTTTTTCCCTTGGCTTCTCTTCTGCCTTAGCGGGGTCCATATTCAACAATGTGATTCCCTGAGGGTTGTGGATTAGCTGACCTGGGCAGCCTTACCCTGCCGGCCCGCCCTCCCCAGGTGTGCCTCGTTGAGGTCAATATAAACAGAGCTCCAGGCAGCAATAGCCCCTGAAGCTGTGCCTGCTTCCATATTCTCGGCCCCGTCAGCAGTCTCGGGGCTGTGCTGGTGGGAGGGAGTGAGGGGCCACAGCTTTGTGTGTGGCCCGGTGTGAGTGGGGTTCTGCTGGCCTTTCTGCAGGAGTTGCCAGGCTGCCGCCTGTAAAGAAGAGGATGTGTCACCCATACATTCCGCTGGGATTTCTCTCCGGACAGAGGTGAGGAAGGAAAAAAGCAGTGGGGGCTGCGACAGGAGGGGTATCTCAGGCAGGGCAATTGAAAGCTTCTGGAAGAGCGCCAGGGACCAGTACCACCCTGGCTGGCCTGCAGGCACCAAGTTGGCCTGCGTGCTGTCGCTGGTGTGGCTCCACGGTCCTTCCTCTAGGCTTTCAAGCCCTTGTACATATTCAGGTGTTTTACCTGGAAAGGGTGGGAACAGTTCAGCAGCAGCTGGCCTGGGGCTCAGCTCACGTTTACTCACAGATGCCTCGGCACGGTCCCCCAGCTTTGCAATGAGGACGCTCCTTGCGTGGGGGGTGGGTGGCTGGCTGTATGGGAGATGGTTCCCCACCTCTGACCAATTTCAGAATTGTTTACCACTGGAGCAAGTGTCGTGATAGGGTTTTCCTCTGTATAACTCGTGGGTTCAATTTTTTTTTCTTTTATGGTTCAAGTTAGATTTTATTCCTCTTTCATGTATTTATAAATATAAGCATGGAAATAATTCATTCCTATAAATACATCTGTGTGACGGGAAGAATTTTTATTGTTTTATTTTTAAATTTTATTTTTTAAAATTTTGAAATTTAATTTCATTTATGTTTTTATACAGCAGGTTATTATTAGTTATGTATTTTATGCATATACATGTATACAGGTCAATCCCAATCTCCCAACTCATCCCACCACCACCACCCCATGGCTTCCCACACTTGGTGTCCATACGTTTGTTCTCTACGTCTGTGTCTCTATTTCTTCCCTGCAAACCAGTTCATCTGTACCATTTTTAGGCTCCACATATATGCATTAATATACAATATTGTTTTCCTCTTTCTGACTTACTTCATTCTGTATGACAGTCTCTCGATCCATCGATGTCTCTACAAATGACCCAGTTTCATTCCTTTTTATGGCCGAGTAATATTCCATTTTATATATGTACCACATCTTTATCCACTCATCTGTCTGTGGGCATTTAGGTTGCTTCCATTACCTGGCTATTGTAAAGAGTGCTGCAACGAACATTGTGCTGAATGTGCCTTTTTGAAATACGGTTTTCTCTGGGTATATGCCCAGAAGTGGGATTGCTGGATCAGATGGTAATTCTATTTCTAATTTTTTTAAGGAAACTCCATACTGTTCTCCATAGTGACTGTATCAATTTACATTCCCACCAATAGTGGAAGAGTGCTCTTTTTGTCCACACCCTCCCCAGAATTGGTTGTTTGTATATTTTCTGATGATGACGATTCTAACAGGTGTGAGGTGATACCTCATTGTAGTTTTGATTTGCATTTCTCTAATAATTAGTGCTGTTGAGCAGCTTTTCATGTGCGTCTTGGCCATCTCTGTGTCTCCTTTGAAGAAACGTCTCTTTAGATCTTCTGCCCATTTTTTTGGGTTGTTTGTTTTTTTAATATTAAGCTGCATGAGCTGTTTATATATATTGGAGATTAAACCTGTGTCCATTGATTCGTCTGCAACCATTTTCACCCATCCTGAGGGATGCCTTTTTCCATTCCCGTTTTTTTTAACAAAAAAGGAAAGAAAGGAAAAGAAGCAGAACACTAATGTGCGTAAAATATGCCTTTTGAAACGGTCGTTTTGAAATATGGACGTCCTTTGAATTTTTTGGTCGATATGTGACCCCAGGATTTGTTTTCAGGGCAGGTGTCATTTACAGGCCTGCAATGATTTTGAATATCAACTGACCATTAGCGTTGGGATTAAAGCTGCTGTTGTGTGAAACGGCCACAAGGTGGCAGCAGTTCACCCTTACCAAATCTGGTTACTAGGGCAAGAGAGCCTCAGTGGAAGTGGTGTTCTAGATTGGAGTTTAGAATGGAATGTGCCAGGAGAAAGCCCCTCACGTTTGTCTCACTACTTCTTGTTCGTGTTTTTAATTTAATTTTTTATTTTTTATTACAGCAAGTTTGATTACAAAGTTTGGCTTGTTGTAGGTGTGGAAGATGTGGTTCTTTTACACATATACAGATGTCTGTTCTTCCTGGGATCCTTTTCCCATGTACGTTATGACAGAATGTTGAGTAGTCCTCTCTTGGTATTCTGTAGGTCTTTGGTGATTATATATGTCACCTTTGTTTGTATATGTCTGTTAACCCCGATATCGTAATGAAACCAATCCTCACACCTTTCCATTGGTGAACCATAAGTTTGTTTAATGAATCTGTGATTGCCCTTCTCCGTGGAAATATCTGCCCTGGTATCCATTTTTAGGTAACACCTATAAGTGATATGATAGGATATGTGTCTTTCACTTTCTGACTTACTACAAGTCACGTGATTACTTCTAGACTCATCTACGGTGCTGCAAATGGCATTGTGTCCCTTTTTCCCTTGGCTTCTCTTCTGCCTTATCGGGGTCCATTTTCAACAATGTGATTCCCTGAGGGTTGTGGATTAGCTGACCTGGGCAGCCTTACCCTGCCGGCCCGCCCTCCCCAGGTGTGCCTCGTTGAGGTCAATATAAACAGGGCTCCAGGCAGCAATAGCCCCTGAAGCTGTGCCTGACACCATATTCTCTGCCGCGTTAGCAGTCTCGGGGCTGTGCTGGTGGGAGGGAGTGAGGGGCCACAGCTTTGTGGGTGGCCCGGTGTGAGTGGGGTTCTGCTGGCCTTTCTGCAGGAGTTGCCAGGCTGCCGCCTGTAAAGAAGAGGATGTGTCACCCATACCTTCTGCTGGAATTTCTCTCCGGACAGTGGTGAGGAAGGAAAAAAGCAGTGGGGGCCGGACAGGAGGGGTATCACAGGCAGGGCAATGGAAAGCATCTGGAAGAGCGCCCGAGGCCAGGACCACCCTGGCTGGCCTGCAGGCACCAAGTTGGCCTGCGTGCTGTCGCTGGTGTGGCTCCACGGTCCTTCCTCTAGGCTTTCAAGCCCTTCTACATATTCAGGTGTTTTACCTGGAAAGGGTGGGAACAGTTCAGCAGCAGCTGGCCTGGGGCTCAGCTCACGTTTACACACAGATGCCTCGGCACGGTCCCCCAGCTTTGCAATGAGGATGCTCCTTGCATGGGGGGTGGGTTGATGGCTGTATGGGAGATGGTTCCCCACCTCTGACCAATTTCAGAATTGTTTACCACTGGAGCAAGTGCCCTGATAGTGTTTTCCTCTGTATAACTCGTGGGTTCAGGTTTTTTTCTCTTTTATGGTTCACGTTAGATTTTATTCCTCTTTATGTATTTATAGATATAAGCATGGAAATTATTCATTCCTATAAATACATCTGTGTGACGGGAAGAACTTTTTTCTGTTTTATTTTTAAATTTTATATTTTAAAATTTTGAAATTTAATTTTATTTATTTTTTATACACCACGTTATTATTAGTTATGTATTTTATGCATATACATGTATACAGGTCAATCCCAAACTCCCAACTCATCCCACCACCACCACCCCATGGCTTCCCACACTTGGTGTCCATACGTTTGTTCTCTACCTCTGTGTCTCTACTTCTTCCCTGCAAACCAGTTTATCTGTACCATTTTTAGGCTCCACATATATGCATTAATATACAATATTTGTTTTCCTCTTTCTGACTTACTTCATTCTGTATGACAGTCTCTCGATCCATCGATGTCTCTACAAATGACCCAGTTTCATTCCTTTTTATGGCCGAGTAATATTCCATTTTATATATGTACCACATCTTTATCCATTCATCTGTCTGTGGGCATTTAGGTTGCTTCCATTACCTGGCTATTGTAAATAGTGCTGCAACGAACATTGTGGTGAATGTGCCTTTTTGAAATACGGTTTTCTCTGGGTATATGCCCAGAAGTGGGATTGCTGGATCAGATGGTAATTCTATTTCTAGTTTTTTTAAGGAAACTCCATACTGTTCTCCATAGTGACTGTATCAATTTACATTCCCACCAATAGTGGAAGAGGGCTCCTTTTGTCCACACCCTCCCCAGAATTGGTTGTTTGTAGATTTTCTGATGATGCCGATTCTAACAGGTGTGAGGTGATACCTCATTGTAGTTTTGATTTGCATTTCTCTAATAATTAGTGCTGTTGAGCAGCTTTTCATGTGCGTCTTGGCCATCTCTGTGTCTCCTTTGAAGAAACGTCTCTTTAGATCTTCTGCCCATTTTTTTTTAGGTTGTTTGTTTTTTTAATATTAAGCTGCATGAGCTGTTTATATATATTGGAGATTAAACCTCTGTCCATTGATTCGTCTGCAACGATTTTCGCCCATTCTGTGGGATGCCATTTTCCATTCCCGTGTTTTTTAACAAAAAAGGAAAGAAAGGAAAAGAAGCAGAACACTAATGTGCGTAAAATATGCCTTTTGAAATGGTCGTTTTGAAATATGGACGGCCTTTGAATTTTTTGGTCGATATGTGACCCCAGGATTTGTTTTCAGGGCAGGTGTCATTTACAGGCCTGCAATGATTTTGAATATCAACTGACCATTTGCGTTGGGATTAAAGCTGCTGTTGTGTGAAACGGCCACAAGGTGGCAGCAGTTCACCCTTACCAAATCTGGTTACTAGGGCAAGAGAGCCTCAGTGGAAGTGGTGTTCTAGATTGCAGTTTAGAATGGAATGTGCCAGGAGAAAGCCCCTCACGTTTGTCTCACTACTTCTTGTTCGTGTATTTAATTTAATTTAATATTTATTATTACAGCAAGTTTGATTACAATGTTTGGCTTGTTGTAGGTGTGGAAGATGTGGTTCTTTTACACATATACAGATGACTGTTTTTCCTGGGATCCTTTTCCCATGTACGTTATGACAGAATGTTGAGTAGTCCTCTCTTGGTATTCTGTAGGTCTTTGGTGATTATATATGTCACCTGTGTTTGTATATGTCTGTTAACCCCGATATCGTAATGAAACCTATCCTCGCACATTTCCATTGGTGAACCATAAGTTTGTTTAATGAATCTGTGATTGCCCTTCTCCGTGGAAATATCTGCCCTGGTATCCATTTTTAGGTAACACCTCTAAGTGATATGATATGTGTCTTTCACTTTCTGACGTACTACAAGTCACGTGATTACTTCTAGACTTATCTACGGTGCTGCAAATGGCATTGTGTCCTTTTTGCCCTTGGCTTCTCTTCTGCCTTAGCGGGGTCCATTTTCAACAATGTGATTCCCTGAGGGTTGTGGATTAGCTGACCTGGGCATCCTTACCCTGCCGGCCCGCCCTCCCCAGGTGTGCCTCGTTGAGGTCAATATAAACAGAGCTCCAGGCAGCAATAGCCCCTGAAGCTGTGCCTGACTCCATATTCTCTGTCCTGTCAGCAGTCTCGGGGCCTTGCTGGTGGGTGGGAATGAGGGGCCACAGCTTTGTGGGTGGCCCGGTGTGAGTGGGGTTCTGCTGGCCTTTCTGCAGGAGTTGCCAGGCTGCCGCCTGTAAAGAAGAGGATGTGTCACCCATACCTTCCACTGGAATTTCTCTCTAGACAGAGGTGAGGAAGGAAAAAAGCAGTGGGGGCCGGGACAGGAGGGGTATCTCAGGCAGGGCAATGGAGAGCTTCCGGAAGAGCACCCGGGGCCAGGACCACCCTGGCTGGCCTGCAGGCACCAAGTTGGCATGCGTGGTGTCGCTGGTGTGGCTCCACGGTCCTTCCTCTAGGCTTTCAAGCCCTTGTACATATTCAGGTGTTTTACCTGGAAAGGGTGGGAACAGTTCAGCAGCAGCTGGCCTGGGGCTCAGCTCACGTTTACTCACAGATGCCTCGGCACGGTCCCCCAGCTTTGCAATGAGGACGCTCCTTGCGTGGGGGGTGGGTTGCTGGCTGTATGGGAGATGGTTCCCCACCTCTGACCAATTTCAGAATTGTTTACCACTGGAGCAAGTGCCCTGATTGAGTTTTCCTCTGTATAACTCGTGGGTTCAGGTTTTTTTTTTCTTTTATGGTTCAAGTTAGATTTTATTCCTCTTTTATGTATTTATAGATATAAGCATGGAAATAATTCATTCCTATAAATACATCTGTGTGACGGGAAGAACTTTTTTCTGTTTTATTTTTAAATTTTATTTTTTAAAATTTTGAAATTTAATTTTATTTATTTTCTTATACAGCACGTTATTATTAGTTATGTAGTTTATGCATATACATGTATACAGGTCAATCCCAAACTCCCAACTCATCCCACCACCACCACCCCATGGCTTCCCACACTTGGTGTCCATACGTTTGTTCTCTACCTCTGTGTCTCTATTTCTTCCCTGCAAACCATTTCATCTGTACCATTTTTTTAGCTTCCACATATATGCATTAATATACAATATTTGTTTTCCTCTTTCTGACTTACTTCATTCTGTATGACAGTCTCTCGATCCATCAATGTCTCTACAAATGACCCAGTTTCATTCCTTTTGGTGGCCGAGTAATATTCCATTTCATATATGTACCACATCTTTATCCATTCATCTGTCTGTGGGCATTTAGGTTGCTTCCATTACCTGGCTATTGTAAATAGTGCTGTAATGAACATTGGGGTGAATGTGCCTTTTTGATTTACGGTTTTCTCTGGGTATATGCCCAGAAGTGGGATTGCTGGATCAGATGGTAATTCTATATCTAGTTTTTTTAAGGAAACTCCATACTGTTCTCCATAGTGACTGTATCAATTTACATTCCCACCAATAGTGGAAGAGGGCTCCTTTTGTCCACACCCTCCCCAGAATTGGTTGTTTGTAGATTTTCTGATGATGCCGATTCTAAGAGGTGTGTGGTGATACCTCATTGTAGTTTTGATTTGCATTTCTCTAATAATTAGTGCTGTTGAGCAGCTATTCATGTGTGTCTTGGCCATCTCTGTGTCTTCTTTGAAGAAACGTCTCTTTAGATCTTCTGCCCGTTTTTGTATTGGGTTGTTTGTTTTTTTAATATTAAGCTGCATGAGCTGTTTATATATATTGGAGATTAAACCTCTGTCCATTGGTTCGTCTGCAACAATTTTCGCCCATTCTGAGGGATGCCTTTTTCCATTCCCGTGTTTTTTAACAAAAAAAGGAAAGAAAGGAAAAGAAGCAGAACACTAATGTGCGTAAAATATGCCTTTTGAAATGGTCGTTTTGAAATATGGACGTCCTTTGAATTTTTTGGTCGATATGTGACCCCAGGATTTGTTTTCAGGGCAGGTGTCATTTACAGGCCTGCAATGATTTTGAATATCTACTGACCATTAGTGCTGGGATTAAAGCTGCTGTTGTGTGAAACGGCCACAAGGTGGCAGCAGTTCACCCTTACCAAATCTGGTTACTAGGGCAACAGAGCCTCAGTGGAAGTGGTGTTCTAGATGGGAATTTAGAACGGAATATGCCAGGAGAAAGCCCCTCAAGTTTGTCTCACTACTTCTTGTTCGTGTTTTTAATTTAATTTTTTATTTTTTATTACAGCAAATTTGATTACAATGTATGGCTTGTTGTAGGTGTGGAAGATGTGGTTCTTTTACACATATACAGATGTCTGTTCTTCCTGGGATCCTTTTCCCATGTACGTTATGACAGAATGTTGAGTAGTCCACTCTTGGTATTCTGTAGGTCTTTGGTGATTATATATGTCACCTGTGTTTGTATATGTCTGTTAACCCCGATATCGTAATGAAACCAATCCTCACACCTTTCCATTGGTGAACCATAAGTTTGTTTAGTGAATCTGTGATTGCCCTTCTCCGTGGAAATATCTGCCCGGGTATCCACTTTTAGGTAACACCTATAAGTGATATGATATGATATGTGTCTTTCACTTTCTGACTTACTACAAGTCACGTGATTACTTCTAGACTCATCTACGGTGCTGCAAATGGCATTGTGTCCTTTTTTCCCTTGGCTTCTATTCTGCCTTAGCGAGGTCCATTTTCAACAATGTGATTCCCTGAGGGTTGTGGTTTAGCTGACCTGGGCAGCCTTACCCTGCCGGCCCGCCCTCCCCAGGTGTGCCTCGTTGAGGTCATTATAAACAGAGCTCCAGGCAGCCATAGCCCCTGAAGCTGTGCCTGACTCCATATTCTCTGCCCCTTCAACAGTCTCGGGGCTGTGCTGGTGGGAGGGAGTGAGGGGCCACAGCTGTGTGGGTGGCCCGGTGTGAGTGGGGCTCTGCTGGCCTTTCTGCAGGAGTTGCCAGTCTGCCGCCTGTAAAGAAGAGGATGTGTCAAGCAAACCTTCCGCTGGAATTTCTCTCCGGACTGAGTTGAGGAAGGAAAAAAGCAGTGGGTGCCGGGAGAGGAGGGGTATATCAGGCAGGGCAATGGAAAGCTTCCGGAAGAGCGTCCAGGGCCAGGACCACCCTGGCTGGACTGCAGGCACCAAGTTGGCCTGCGTGCTTTCGCTGGTGTGGCTCCACGGTCCTTCCTCTAGGCTTTCAAGCCCTTGTACATATTCAGGTGTTTTACCTGGGAATGGTGGGAACAGTTCAGCAGCAGCTGGCCTGGGGCTCAGCTCACGTTTACTCACAGATGCCTCGGCACTGTCCCCCAGCTTTGCAATGAGGACGCTCCTTGCGTGGGGGGTGGGTTGCTGGCTGTATGGGAGATGGTTCCCCACCTCTGACCAATTTCAGAATTGTTTACCGCTGGAGCAAGTGTCCAGATAGGGTTTTCCTCTGTATAAATGGTGGGTTCAGGTTTTTTTTTTTTCTTTTATGTTTCAAGTTAGATTTTATTCCTCTTTTATGTATTTATAGATATAAGCATGGAAATAATTCATTCCTATAAATACATCTGTGAGACGGGAACAACTTTTTTCTCTTTTATTTTTAAATTATATTGTTTAGAATTTTGAAATTAATTAATTTATTTTTTATACAGCAGGTTATTATTAGTTATGTATTTTATGCATATAAATGTATACAGGTCAATCCCAATCTCCCAACTCATCCCACCACCACCACCCCATGGCTTCCCACACTTGGTGTCCATACGTTTGTTCTCTACCTCTGTGTCTCTATTTCTTCGCTGCAAACCAGTTCATCTGTACCATTTTTTTGGGTTCCACATATATGCCTTAATATACAGTATTTGGTTTCCTCTTTCTGACTTCATTCTGTATGACAGTCTCTTGATCCATCGATGTCTCTACAAATGACCCAGTTTCATTCCTTTTTATGGCCGAGTAATATTCCATTTTATATATGTACCACATCTTTATCCATTCTTCTGTCTGTGGGCATTTAGGTTGCTTCCATTACCTGGCTATTGTAAAAAGTGCTGCAACGAACATTGTGGTGAATGTGCCTTTTTGAAATACGGTTTTATCTGGGTATATGCCCAGAAGTGGAATTGCTGGATCAGATGGTAATTCTATTTCTAATTTTTTTAAGGAAACTCCATACTGTTCTCCATAGTGACTGTATCAATTTACATTCCCACCAATAGTGGAAGAGGGCTCCTTTTGTCCACACCCTCCCCAGAATTGGTTGTTTGTAGATTTTCTGATGATGCCGATTCTAACAGGTGTGAGGTGATACCTCATTGTACTTTTGATTTGCATTTCTCTAATAATTAGTTCTGTTGAGCAGCTTTTCATGTGCGTCTTGGCCATCTCTGTGTCTCCTTTGAAGAAACGTCTCTTTAGATCTTCTGCCCATTTTTGTATTGGGTTGTTTGTTTTTTTAATATTAAGCTGCATGAGCTGTTTATATATATTGGAGATTAAACCTCTGTCCATTGATTCGTCTGCAACGATTTTCGCCCATTCTGTGGGATGCCATTTTCCATTCCCGTGTTTTTTAACAAAAAAGGAAAGAAAGGAAAAGAAGCAGAACACTAATGTGCGTAAAATATGCCTTTTGAAATGGTCGTTTTGAAATATGGACGTCCTTTGAATTTTTTGGTCGATATGTGACCCCAGGATTTGTTTTCAGGGCAGGTGTCATTTACAGGCCTGCAATGATTTTGAATATCAACTGACCATTAGCGTTGGGAATAAAGCTGCTGTTGTGTGAAACGGCCACAAGGTGGCAGCAGTTCACCCTTACCAAATCTGGTTACTAGGGCAAGAGAGCCTCAGTGGAAGTGGTGTTCTAGATTGGAGTTTAGAATGGAATGTGCCAGGAGAAAGCCCCTCACGTTTGTCTCACTACTTCTTGTTCGTGTATTTAATTTAATTTAATATTTTTTATTAAAGCAAGTTTGATTACAATGTTTGGCTTGTTGTAGGTGTGGAAGATGTGGTTCTTTTACACATATACAGATGACTGTTTTTCCTGGGATCCTTTTCCCATGTACGTTATGACAGAATGTTGAGTAGTCCTCTCTTGGTATTCTGTAGGTCTTTGGTGATTATATATGTCACCTGTGTTTGTATATGTCTGTTAACCCCGATATCGTAATGAAACCAATCCTCGCACCTTTCCATTGGTGAACCATAAGTTTGTTTAATGAATCTGTGATTGCCCTTCTCCGTGGAAATATCTGCCCTGGTATCCATTTTTAGGTAACACCTCTAAGTGATATGATATGTGTCTTTCACTTTCTGACTTACTACAAGTCACGTGATTACTTCTAGACTTATCTACGGTGCTGCAAATGGCATTGTGTCCTTTTTGCCCTTGGCTTCTCTTCTGCCTTAGCGGGGTCCATTTTCAACAATGTGATTCCCTGAGGGTTGTGGATTAGCTGACCTGGGCATCCTTACCCTGCCGGCCCGCCCTCCCCAGGTGTGCCTCGTTGAGGTCAATATAAACAGAGCTCCAGGCAGCAATAGCCCCTGAAGCTGTGCCTGACTCCATATTCTCTGTCCTGTCAGCAGTCTCGGGGCCTTGCTGGTGGGTGGGAATGAGGGGCCACAGCTTTGTGGGTGGCCCGGTGTGAGTGGGGTTCTGCTGGCCTTTCTGCAGGAGTTGCCAGGCTGCCGCCTGTAAAGAAGAGGATGTGTCACCCATACCTTCCACTGGAATTTCTCTCTAGACAGAGGTGAGGAAGGAAAAAAGCAGTGGGGGCCGGGACAGGAGGGGTATCTCAGGCAGGGCAATGGAGAGCTTCCGGAAGAGCACCCGGGGCCAGGACCACCCTGGCTGGCCTGCAGGCACCAAGTTGGCATGCGTGGTGTCGCTGGCGTGGCTCCACGGTCCTTCCTCTAGGCTTTCAAGCCCTTGTACATATTCAGGTGTTTTACCTGGAAAGGGTGGGAACAGTTCAGCAGCAGCTGGCCTGGGGCTCAGCTCACGTTTACTCACAGATGCCTCGGCACGGTCCCCCAGCTTTGCAATGAGGACGCTCCTTGCGTGGGGGGTGGGTTGCTGGCTGTATGGGAGATGGTTCCCCACCTCTGACCAATTTCAGAATTGTTTACCACTGGAGCAAGTGCCCTGATTGAGTTTTCCTCTGTATAACTCGTGGGTTCAGGTTTTTTTTTTCTTTTATGGTTCAAGTTAGATTTTATTCCTCTTTTATGTATTTATAGATATAAGCATGGAAATAATTCATTCCTATAAATACATCTGTGTGACGGGAAGAACTTTTTTCTGTTTTATTTTTAAATTTTATTTTTTAAAATTTTGAAATTTAATTTTATTTATTTTCTTATACAGCACGTTATTATTAGTTATGTAGTTTATGCATATACATGTATACAGGTCAATCCCAAACTCCCAACTCATCCCACCACCACCACCCCATGGCTTCCCACACTTGGTGTCCATACGTTTGTTCTCTACCTCTGTGTCTCTATTTCTTCCCTGCAAACCATTTCATCTGTACCATTTTTTTAGCTTCCACATATATGCATTAATATACAATATTTGTTTTCCTCTTTCTGACTTACTTCATTCTGTATGACAGTCTCTCGATCCATCAATGTCTCTACAAATGACCCAGTTTCATTCCTTTTGGTGGCCGAGTAATATTCCATTTCATATATGTACCACATCTTTATCCATTCATCTGTCTGTGGGCATTTAGGTTGCTTCCATTACCTGGCTATTGTAAATAGTGCTGTAATGAACATTGGGGTGAATGTGCCTTTTTGATTTACGGTTTTCTCTGGGTATATGCCCAGAAGTGGGATTGCTGGATCAGATGGTAATTCTATATCTAGTTTTTTTAAGGAAACTCCATACTGTTCTCCATAGTGACTGTATCAATTTACATTCCCACCAATAGTGGAAGAGGGCTCCTTTTGTCCACACCCTCCCCAGAATTGGTTGTTTGTAGATTTTCTGATGATGCCGATTCTAACAGGTGTGTGGTGATACCTCATTGTAGTTTTGATTTGCATTTCTCTAATAATTAGTGCTGTTGAGCAGCTATTCATGTGTGTCTTGGCCATCTCTGTGTCTTCTTTGAAGAAACGTCTCTTTAGATCTTCTGCCCGTTTTTGTATTGGGTTGTTTGTTTTTTTAATATTAAGCTGCATGAGCTGTTTATATATATTGGAGATTAAACCTCTGTCCATTGGTTCGTCTGCAACAATTTTCGACCATTCTGAGGGATGCCTTTTTCCATTCCCGTGTTTTTTAACAAAAAAAGGAAAGAAAGGAAAAGAAGCAGAACACTAATGTGCGTAAAATATGCCTTTTGAAACGGTCGTTTTGAAATATGGACGTCCTTTGAATTTTTTGGTCGATATGTGACCCCAGGATTTGTTTTCAGGGCAGGTGTCATTTACAGGCCTGCAATGATTTTGAATATCTACTGACCATTAGTGCTGGGATTAAAGCTGCTGTTGTGTGAAACGGCCACAAGGTGGCAGCAGTTCACCCTTACCAAATCTGGTTACTAGGGCAACAGAGCCTCAGTGGAAGTGGTGTTCTAGATGGGAATTTAGAACGGAATATGCCAGGAGAAAGCCCCTCAAGTTTGTCTCACCACTTCTTGTTCGTGTTTTTAATTTAATTTTTTATTTTTTATTACAGCAAATTTGATTACAATGTATGGCTTGTTGTAGGTGTGGAAGATGTGGTTCTTTTACACATATACAGATGTCTGTTCTTCCTGGGATCCTTTTCCCATGTACGTTATGACAGAATGTTGAGTAGTCCACTCTTGGTATTCTGTAGGTCTTTGGTGATTATATATGTCACCTGTGTTTGTATATGTCTGTTAACCCCGATATCGTAATGAAACCAATCCTCACACCTTTCCATTGGTGAACCATAAGTTTGTTTAGTGAATCTGTGATTGCCCTTCTCCGTGGAAATATCTGCCCGGGTATCCACTTTTAGGTAACACCTATAAGTGATATGATATGATATGTGTCTTTCACTTTCTGACTTACTACAAGTCACGTGATTACTTCTAGACTCATCTACGGTGCTGCAAATGGCATTGTGTCCTTTTTTCCCTTGGCTTCTATTCTGCCTTAGCGAGGTCCATTTTCAACAATGTGATTCCCTGAGGGTTGTGGTTTAGCTGACCTGGGCAGCCTTACCCTGCCGGCCCGCCCTCCCCAGGTGTGCCTCGTTGAGGTCATTATAAACAGAGCTCCAGGCAGCCATAGCCCCTGAAGCTGTGCCTGACTCCATATTCTCTGCCCCTTCAACAGTCTCGGGGCTGTGCTTGTGGGAGGGAGTGAGGGGCCACAGCTGTGTGGGTGGCCCGGTGTGAGTGGGGCTCTGCTGGCCTTTCTGCAGGAGTTGCCAGGCTGCCGCCTGTAAAGAAGAGGATGTGTCAAGCAAACCTTCCGCTGGAATTTCTCTCCGGACTGAGTTGAGGAAGGAAAAAAGCAGTGGGTGCCGGGAGAGGAGGGGTATATCAGGCAGGGCAATGGAAAGCTTCCGGAAGAGCGTCCAGGGCCAGGACCACCCTGGCTGGACTGCAGGCACCAAGTTGGCCTGCGTGCTGTCGCTGGTGTGGCTCCACGGTCCTTCCTCTAGGCTTTCAAGCCCTTGTACATATTCAGGTGTTTTACCTGGGAATGGTGGGAACAGTTCAGCAGCAGCTGGCCTGGGGCTCAGCTCACGTTTACTCACAGATGCCTCGGCACTGTCCCCCAGCTTTGCAATGAGGACGCTCCTTGCGTGGGGGGTGGGTTGCTGGCTGTATGGGAGATGGTTCCCCACCTCTGACCAATTTCAGAATTGTTTACCACTGGAGCAAGTGTCCAGATAGGGTTTTCCTCTGTATAAATGGTGGGTTCAGGTTTTTTTTTTCTTTTATGTTTCAAGTTAGATTTTATTCCTCTTTTATGTATTTATAGATATAAGCATGGAAATAATTCATTCCTATAAATACATCTGTGAGACGGGAACAACTTTTTTCTCTTTTATTTTTAAATTATATTGTTTAGAATTTTGAAATTAATTAATTTATTTTTTATACAGCAGGTTATTATTAGTTATGTATTTTATGCATATAAATGTATACAGGTCAATCCCAATCTCCCAACTCATCCCACCACCACCACCCCATGGCTTCCCACACTTGGTGTCCATACGTTTGTTCTCTACCTCTGTGTCTCTATTTCTTCGCTGCAAACCAGTTCATCTGTACCATTTTTTTGGGTTCCACATATATGCCTTAATATACAGTATTTGGTTTCCTCTTTCTGACTTCATTCTGTATGACAGTCTCTTGATCCATCGATGTCTCTACAAATGACCCAGTTTCATTCCTTTTTATGGCCGAGTAATATTCCATTTTATATATGTACCACATCTTTATCCATTCTTCTGTCTGTGGGCATTTAGGTTGCTTCCATTACCTGGCTATTGTAAAAAGTGCTGCAACGAACATTGTGGTGAATGTGCCTTTTTGAAATACGGTTTTATCTGGGTATATGCCCAGAAGTGGAATTGCTGGTTCAGATGGTAATTCTATTTCTAATTTTTTTAAGGAAACTCCATACTGTTCTCCATAGTGACTGTATCAATTTACATTCCCACCAATAGTGGAAGAGGGCTCCTTTTGTCCACACCCTCCCCAGAATTGGTTGTTTGTAGATTTTCTGATGATGCCGATTCTAACAGGTGTGAGGTGATACCTCATTGTACTTTTGATTTGCATTTCTCTAATAATTAGTTCTGTTGAGCAGCTTTTCATGTGCGTCTTGGCCATCTCTGTGTCTCCTTTGAAGAAACGTCTCTTTAGATCTTCTGCCCATTTTTGTATTGGGTTGTTTGTTTTTTTAATATTAAGCTGCATGAGCTGTTTATATATATTGGAGATTAAACCTCTGTCCATTGATTCGTCTGCAACGATTTTCGCCCATTCTGTGGGATGCCATTTTCCATTCCCGTGTTTTTTAACAAAAAAGGAAAGAAAGGAAAAGAAGCAGAACACTAATGTGCGTAAAATATGCCTTTTGAAATGGTCGTTTTGAAATATGGACGGCCTTTGAATTTTTTGGTCGATATGTGACCCCAGGATTTGTTTTCAGGGCAGGTGTCATTTACAGGCCTGCAATGATTTTGAATATCAACTGACCATTAGCGTTGGGAATAAAGCTGCTGTTGTGTGAAACGGCCACAAGGTGGCAGCAGTTCACCCTTACCAAATCTGGTTACTAGGGCAAGAGAGCCTCAGTGGAAGTGGTGTTCTAGATTGGAGTTTAGAATGGAATGTGCCAGGAGAAAGCCCCTCACGTTTGTCTCACTACTTCTTGTTCGTGTATTTAATTTAATTTAATATTTTTTATTAAAGCAAGTTTGATTACAATGTTTGGCTTGTTGTAGGTGTGGAAGATGTGGTTCTTTTACACATATACAGATGACTGTTTTTCCTGGGATCCTTTTCCCATGTACGTTATGACAGAATGTTGAGTAGTCCTCTCTTGGTATTCTGTAGGTCTTTGGTGATTATATATGTCACCTGTGTTTGTATATGTCTGTTAACCCCGATATCGTAATGAAACCAATCCTCGCACCTTTCCATTGGTGAACCATAAGTTTGTTTAATGAATCTGTGATTGCCCTTCTCCGTGGAAATATCTGCCCTGGTATCCATTTTTAGGTAACACCTCTAAGTGATATGATATGTGTCTTTCACTTTCTGACTTACTACAAGTCACGTGATTACTTCTAGACTTATCTACGGTGCTGCAAATGGCATTGTGTCCTTTTTTCCCTTTGCTTCTCTTCTGCCTTAGCGGGGTCCATTTTCAACAATGTGATTCCCTGAGGGTTGTGGATTAGCTGACCTGGGCAGCCTTACCCTGCCGACCCGCCCTCCCCAGGTGTGCCTCGTTGAGGTCAATATAAACAGAGCTCCAGGCAGCAATAGCCCCTGAAGCTGTGCCTGACTCCATATTCTCTGCCCCGTCAGCAGTCTCGGGGCTGTGCTGGTGGGTGGGAATGAGGGGCCACAGCTTTGTGGGTGGCCCGGTGTGAGTGGGGTTCTGCTGGCCTTTCTGCAGGAGTTGCCAGGCTGCCGCCTGTAAAGAAGAGGATGTGTCACCCATACCTTCCGCTGGAATTTCTCTCTAGACAGAGGTGAGGAAGGAAAAAAGCAGTGGGGGCCGGGATAGGAGGGGTATCTCAGGCAGGGCAATGGAGAGCTTCCGGAAGAGCACCCAGGGCCAGGACCACCCTGGCTGGCCTGCAGGCACCAAGTTGGCCTGCGTGCTGTCGCTGGTGTGGCTCCACGGTCCTTCCTCTAGGCTTTCAAGCCCTTGTACATATTCAGGTGTTTTACCTGGAAAGGGTGGGAACAGTTCAGCAGCAGCTGGCCTGGGGCTCAGCTCACGTTTACTCACAGATGCCTCGGCACGGTCCCCCAGCTTTGCAATGAGGACGCTCCTTGCGTGGGGGATGGGTTGCTGGCTGTATGGGAGATGGTTCCCCACCTCTGACCAATTTCAGAATTGTTTACCACTGGAGCAAGTGCCCTGATTGAGTTTTCCTCTGTATAACTCGTGGGTTCAGGTTTTTTTTTTCTTTTATGGTTCAAGTTAGATTTTATTCCTCTTTTATGTATTTATAGATATAAGCATGGAAATAATTCATTCCTATAAATACATCTGTGTGACGGGAAGAACTTTTTTCTGTTTTATTTTTAAATTTTATTTTTTAAAATTTTGAAATTTAATTTTATTTATTTTCTTATACAGCACGTTATTATTAGTTATGTAGTTTATGCATATACATGTATACAGGTCAATCCCAAACTCCCAACTCATCCCACCACCACCACCCCATGGCTTCCCACACTTGGTGTCCATACATTTGTTCTCTACCTCTGTGTCTCTATTTCTTCCCTGCAAACCATTTCATCTGTACCATTTTTTTAGCTTCCACATATATGCATTAATATACAATATTTGTTTTCCTCTTTCTGACTTACTTCATTCTGTATGACAGTCTCTCGATCCATCAATGTCTCTACAAATGACCCAGTTTCATTCCTTTTGGTGGCCGAGTAATATTCCATTTCATATATGTACCACATCTTTATCCATTCATCTGTCTGTGGGCATTTAGGTTGCTTCCATTACCTGGCTATTGTAAATAGTGCTGTAATGAACATTGGGGTGAATGTGCCTTTTTGATTTACGGTTTTCTCTGGGTATATGCCCAGAAGTGGGATTGCTGGATCAGATGGTAATTCTATATCTAGTTTTTTTAAGGAAACTCCATACTGTTCTCCATAGTGACTGTATCAATTTACATTCCCACCAATAGTGGAAGAGGGCTCCTTTTGTCCACACCCTCCCCAGAATTGGTTGTTTGTAGATTTTCTGATGATGCCTATTCTAACAGGTGTGTGGTGATACCTCATTGTAGTTTTGATTTGCATTTCTCTAATAATTAGTGCTGTTGAGCAGCTATTCATGTGTGTCTTGGCCATCTCTGTGTCTTCTTTGAAGAAACGTCTCTTTAGATCTTCTGCCCGTTTTTGTATTGGGTTGTTTGTTTTTTTAATATTAAGCTGCATGAGCTGTTTATATATATTGGAGATTAAACCTCTGTCCATTGGTTCGTCTGCAACAATTTTCGCCCATTCTGAGGGATGCCTTTTTCCATTCCCGTGTTTTTTAACAAAAAAAGGAAAGAAAGGAAAAGAAGCAGAACACTAATGTGCGTAAAATATGCCTTTTGAAATGGTCGTTTTGAAATATGGACGTCCTTTGAATTTTTTGGTCGATATGTGACCCCAGGATTTGTTTTCAGGGCAGGTGTCATTTACAGGCCTGCAATGATTTTGAATATCTACTGACCATTAGTGCTGGGATTAAAGCTGCTGTTGTGTGAAACGGCCACAAGGTGGCAGCAGTTCACCCTTACCAAATCTGGTTACTAGGGCAACAGAGCCTCAGTGGAAGTGGTGTTCTAGATGGGAATTTAGAACGGAATATGCCAGGAGAAAGCCCCTCAAGTTTGTCTCACTACTTCTTGTTCGTGTTTTTAATTTAATTTTTTATTTTTTATTACAGCAAATTTGATTACAATGTATGGCTTGTTGTAGGTGTGGAAGATGTGGTTCTTTTACACATATACAGATGTCTGTTCTTCCTGGGATCCTTTTCCCATGTACGTTATGACAGAATGTTGAGTAGTCCACTCTTGGTATTCTGTAGGTCTTTGGTGATTATATATGTCACCTGTGTTTGTATATGTCTGTTAACCCCGATATCGTAATGAAACCAATCCTCACACCTTTCCATTGGTGAACCATAAGTTTGTTTAGTGAATCTGTGATTGCCCTTCTCCGTGGAAATATCTGCCCGGGTATCCACTTTTAGGTAACACCTATAAGTGATATGATATGATATGTGTCTTTCACTTTCTGACTTACTACAAGTCACGTGATTACTTCTAGACTCATCTACGGTGCTGCAAATGGCATTGTGTCCTTTTTTCCCTTGGCTTCTATTCTGCCTTAGCGAGGTCCATTTTCAACAATGTGATTCCCTGAGGGTTGTGGTTTAGCTGACCTGGGCAGCCTTACCCTGCCGGCCCGCCCTCCCCAGGTGTGCCTCGTTGAGGTCATTATAAACAGAGCTCCAGGCAGCCATAGCCCCTGAAGCTGTGCCTGACTCCATATTCTCTGCCCCTTCAACAGTCTCGGGGCTGTGCTGGTGGGAGGGAGTGAGGGGCCACAGCTGTGTGGGTGGCCCGGTGTGAGTGGGGCTCTGCTGGCCTTTCTGCAGGAGTTGCCAGTCTGCCGCCTGTAAAGAAGAGGATGTGTCAAGCAAACCTTCCGCTGGAATTTCTCTCCGGACTGAGTTGAGGAAGGAAAAAAGCAGTGGGTGCCGGGAGAGGAGGGGTATATCAGGCAGGGCAATGGAAAGCTTCCGGAAGAGCGTCCAGGGCCAGGACCACCCTGGCTGGACTGCAGGCACCAAGTTGGCCTGCGTGCTTTCGCTGGTGTGGCTCCACGGTCCTTCCTCTAGGCTTTCAAGCCCTTGTACATATTCAGGTGTTTTACCTGGGAATGGTGGGAACAGTTCAGCAGCAGCTGGCCTGGGGCTCAGCTCACGTTTACTCACAGATGCCTCGGCACTGTCCCCCAGCTTTGCAATGAGGACGCTCCTTGCGTGGGGGGTGGGTTGCTGGCTGTATGGGAGATGGTTCCCCACCTCTGACCAATTTCAGAATTGTTTACCGTTGGAGCAAGTGTCCAGATAGGGTTTTCCTCTGTATAAATGGTGGGTTCAGGTTTTTTTTTTTCTTTTATGTTTCAAGTTAGATTTTATTCCTCTTTTATGTATTTATAGATATAAGCATGGAAATAATTCATTCCTATAAATACATCTGTGAGACGGGAACAACTTTTTTCTCTTTTATTTTTAAATTATATTGTTTAGAATTTTGAAATTAATTAATTTATTTTTTATACAGCAGGTTATTATTAGTTATGTATTTTATGCATATAAATGTATACAGGTCAATCCCAATCTCCCAACTCATCCCACCACCACCACCCCATGGCTTCCCACACTTGGTGTCCATACGTTTGTTCTCTACCTCTGTGTCTCTATTTCTTCGCTGCAAACCAGTTCATCTGTACCATTTTTTTGGGTTCCACATATATGCATTAATATACAGTATTTGGTTTCCTCTTTCTGACTTCATTCTGTATGACAGTCTCTTGATCCATCGATGTCTCTACAAATGACCCAGTTTCATTCCTTTTTATGGCCGAGTAATATTCCATTTTATATATGTACCACGTCTTTATCCATTCTTCTGTCTGTGGGCATTTAGGTTGCTTCCATTACCTGGCTATTGTAAAAAGTGCTGCAACGAACATTGTGGTGAATGTGCCTTTTTGAAATACGGTTTTATCTGGGTATATGCCCAGAAGTGGAATTGCTGGATCAGATGGTAATTCTATTTCTAATTTTTTTAAGGAAACTCCATACTGTTCTCCATAGTGACTGTATCAATTTACATTCCCACCAATAGTGGAAGAGGGCTCCTTTTGTCCACACCCTCCCCAGAATTGGTTGTTTGTAGATTTTCTGATGATGCCGATTCTAACAGGTGTGAGGTGATACCTCATTGTACTTTTGATTTGCATTTCTCTAATAATTAGTTCTGTTGAGCAGCTTTTCATGTGCGTCTTGGCCATCTCTGTGTCTCCTTTGAAGAAACGTCTCTTTAGATCTTCTGCCCATTTTTTTTAGGTTGTTTGTTTTTTTAATATTAAGCTGCATGAGCTGTTTATATATATTGGAGATTAAACCTCTGTCCATTGATTCGTCTGCAACGATTTTCGCCCATTCTGTGGGATGCCATTTTCCATTCCCGTGTTTTTTAACAAAAAAGGAAAGAAAGGAAAAGAAGCAGAACACTAATGTGCGTAAAATATGCCTTTTGAAATGGTCGTTTTGAAATATGGACGGCCTTTGAATTTTTTGGTCGATATGTGACCCCAGGATTTGTTTTCAGGGCAGGTGTCATTTACAGGCCTGCAATGATTTTGAATATCAACTGACCATTAGCGTTGGGAATAAAGCTGCTGTTGTGTGAAACGGCCACAAGGTGGCAGCAGTTCACCCTTACCAAATCTGGTTACTAGGGCAAGAGAGCCTCAGTGGAAGTGGTGTTCTAGATTGGAGTTTAGAATGGAATGTGCCAGGAGAAAGCCCCTCACGTTTGTCTCACTACTTCTTGTTCGTGTATTTAATTTAATTTAATAATTTTTATTAAAGCAAGTTTGATTACAATGTTTGGCTTGTTGTAGGTGTGGAAGATGTGGTTCTTTTACACATATACAGATGACTGTTTTTCCTGGGATCCTTTTCCCATGTACGTTATGACAGAATGTTGAGTAGTCCTCTCTTGGTATTCTGTAGGTCTTTGGTGATTATATATGTCACCTGTGTTTGTATATGTCTGTTAACCCCGATATTGTAATGAAACCAATCCTCGCACCTTTCCATTGGTGAACCATAAGTTTGTTTAATGAATCTGTGATTGCCCTTCTCCGTGGAAATATCTGCCCTGGTATCCATTTTTAGGTAACACCTCTAAGTGATATGATATGTGTCTTTCACTTTCTGACTTACTACAAGTCACGTGATTACTTCTAGACTTATCTACGGTGCTGCAAATGGCATTGTGTCCTTTTTTCCCTTTGCTTCTCTTCTGCCTTAGCGGGGTCCATTTTCAACAATGTGATTCCCTGAGGGTTGTGGATTAGCTGACCTGGGCAGCCTTACCCTGCCGGCCCGCCCTCCCCAGGTGTGCCTCGTTGAGGTCAATATAAACAGAGCTCCAGGCAGCAATAGCCCCTGAAGCTGTGCCTGACTCCATATTCTCTGCCCCGTCAGCAGTCTCGGGGCTGTGCTGGTGGGTGGGAATGAGGGGCCACAGCTTTGTGGGTGGCCCGGTGTGAGTGGGGTTCTGCTGGCCTTTCTGCAGGAGTTGCCAGGCTGCCGCCTGTAAAGAAGAGGATGTGTCACCCATACCTTCTGCTGGAATTTCTCTCTAGACAGAGGTGAGGAAGGAAAAAAGCAGTGGGGGCCGGGACAGGAGGGGTATCTCAGGCAGGGCAATGGAGAGCTTCCGGAAGAGCACCTGGGGCCAGGACCACCCTGGCTGGCCTGCAGGCACCAAGTTGGCATGCGTGGTGTCGCTGGTGTGGCTCCACGGTCCTTCCTCTAGGCTTTCAAGCCCTTGTACATATTCAGGTGTTTTACCTGGAAAGGGTGGGAACAGTTCAGCAGCAGCTGGCCTGCGGCTCAGCTCACGTTTACTCACAGATGCCTCGGCACGGTCCCCCAGCTTTGCAATGAGGACGCTCCTTGCGTGGGGGGTGGGTTGCTGGCTGTATGGGAGATGGTTCCCCACCTCTGACCAATTTCAGAATTGTTTACCACTGGAGCAAGTGCCCTGATTGAGTTTTCCTCTGTATAACTCGTGGGTTCAGGTTTTTTTTTTCTTTTATGGTTCAAGTTAGATTTTATTCCTCTTTTATGTATTTATAGATATAAGCATGGAAATAATTCATTCCTATAAATACATCTGTGTGACGGGAAGAACTTTTTTCTGTTTTATTTTTAAATTTTATTTTTTAAAATTTTGAAATTTAATTTTATTTATTTTCTTATACAGCACGTTATTATTAGTTATGTAGTTTATGCATATACATGTATACAGGTCAATCCCAAACTCCCAACTCATCCCACCACCACCACCCCATGGCTTCCCACACTTGGTGTCCATACGTTTGTTCTCTACCTCTGTGTCTCTATTTCTTCCCTGCAAACCATTTCATCTGTACCATTTTTTTAGCTTCCACATATATGCATTAATATACAATATTTGTTTTCCTCTTTCTGACTTACTTCATTCTGTATGACAGTCTCTCGATCCATCAATGTCTCTACAAATGACCCAGTTTCATTCCTTTTGGTGGCCGAGTAATATTCCATTTCATATATGTACCACATCTTTATCCATTCATCTGTCTGTGGGCATTTAGGTTGCTTCCATTACCTGGCTATTGTAAATAGTGCTGTAATGAACATTGGGGTGAATGTGCCTTTTTGATTTACGGTTTTCTCTGGGTATATGCCCAGAAGTGGGATTGCTGGATCAGATGGTAATTCTATATCTAGTTTTTTTAAGGAAACTCCATACTGTTCTCCATAGTGACTGTATCAATTTACATTCCCACCAATAGTGGAAGAGGGCTCCTTTTGTCCACACCCTCCCCAGAATTGGTTGTTTGTAGATTTTCTGATGATGCCGATTCTAACAGGTGTGTGGTGATACCTCATTGTAGTTTTGATTTGCATTTCTCTAATAATTAGTGCTGTTGAGCAGCTATTCATGTGTGTCTTGGCCATCTCTGTGTCTTCTTTGAAGAAACGTCTCTTTAGATCTTCTGCCCGTTTTTGTATTGGGTTGTTTGTTTTTTTAATATTAAGCTGCATGAGCTGTTTATATATATTGGAGATTAAACCTCTGTCCATTGGTTCGTCTGCAACAATTTTCGCCCATTCTGAGGGATGCCTTTTTCCATTCCCGTGTTTTTTAACAAAAAAAGGAAAGAAAGGAAAAGAAGCAGAACACTAATGTGCGTAAAATATGCCTTTTGAAATGGTCGTTTTGAAATATGGACGTCCTTTGAATTTTTTGGTCGATATGTGACCCCAGGATTTGTTTTCAGGGCAAGTGTCATTTACAGGCCTGCAATGATTTTGAATATCTACTGACCATTAGTGCTGGGATTAAAGCTGCTGTTGTGTGAAACGGCCACAAGGTGGCAGCAGTTCACCCTTACCAAATCTGGTTACTAGGGCAACAGAGCCTCAGTGGAAGTGGTGTTCTAGATGGGAATTTAGAACGGAATATGCCAGGAGAAAGCCCCTCAAGTTTGTCTCACTACTTCTTGTTCGTGTTTTTAATTTAATTTTTTATTTTTTATTACAGCAAATTTGATTACAATGTATGGCTTGTTGTAGGTGTGGAAGATGTGGTTCTTTTACACATATACAGATGTCTGTTCTTCCTGGGATCCTTTTCCCATGTACGTTATGACAGAATGTTGAGTAGTCCACTCTTGGTATTCTGTAGGTCTTTGGTGATTATATATGTCACCTGTGTTTGTATATGTGTGTTAACCCCGATATCGTAATGAAACCAATCCTCACACCGTTCCATTGGTGAACCATAAGTTTGTTTAGTGAATCTGTGATTGCCCTTCTCCGTGGAAATATCTGCCCGGGTATCCACTTTTAGGTAACACCTATAAGTGATATGATATGATATGTGTCTTTCACTTTCTGACTTACTACAAGTCACGTGATTACTTCTAGACTCATCTACGGTGCTGCAAATGGCATTGTGTCCTTTTTTCCCTTGGCTTCTATTCTGCCTTAGCGAGGTCCATTTTCAACAATGTGATTCCCTGAGGGTTGTGGTTTAGCTGACCTGGGCAGCCTTACCCTGCCGGCCCGCCCTCCCCAGGTGTGCCTCGTTGAGGTCATTATAAACAGAGCTCCAGGCAGCCATAGCCCCTGAAGCTGTGCCTGACTCCATATTCTCTGCCCCTTCAACAGTCTCGGGGCTGTGCTGGTGGGAGGGAGTGAGGGGCCACAGCTGTGTGGGTGGCCCGGTGTGAGTGGGGCTCTGCTGGCCTTTCTGCAGGAGTTGCCAGTCTGCCGCCTGTAAAGAAGAGGATGTGTCAAGCAAACCTTCCGCTGGAATTTCTCTCCGGACTGAGTTGAGGAAGGAAAAAAGCAGTGGGTGCCGGGAGAGGAGGGGTATATCAGGCAGGGCAATGGAAAGCTTCCGGAAGAGCGTCCAGGGCCAGGACCACCCTGGCTGGACTGCAGGCACCAAGTTGGCCTGCGTGCTGTCGCTGGTGTGGCTCCACGGTCCTTCCTCTAGGCTTTCAAGCCCTTGTACATATTCAGGTGTTTTACCTGGGAATGGTGGGAACAGTTCAGCAGCAGCTGGCCTGGGGCTCAGTTCACGTTTACTCACAGATGCCTCGGCACTGTCCCCCAGCTTTGCAATGAGGACGCTCCTTGCGTGGGGGGTGGGTTGCTGGCTGTATGGGAGATGGTTCCCCACCTCTGACCAATTTCAGAATTGTTTACCACTGGAGCAAGTGTCCAGATAGGGTTTTCCTCTGTATAAATGGTGGGTTCAGGTTTTTTTTTTCTTTTATGTTTCAAGTTAGATTTTATTCCTCTTTTATGTATTTATAGATATAAGCATGGAAATAATTCATTCCTATAAATACATCTGTGAGACGGGAACAACTTTTTTCTCTTTTATTTTTAAATTATATTGTTTAGAATTTTGAAATTAATTAATTTATTTTTTATACAGCAGGTTATTATTAGTTATGTATTTTATGCATATAAATGTATACAGGTCAATCCCAATCTCCCAACTCATCCCACCACCACCACCCCATGGCTTCCCACACTTGGTGTCCATACGTTTGTTCTCTACCTCTGTGTCTCTATTTCTTCGCTGCAAACCAGTTCATCTGTACCATTTTTTTGGGTTCCACATATATGCATTAATATACAGTATTTGGTTTCCTCTTTCTGACTTCATTCTGTATGACAGTCTCTTGATCCATCGATGTCTCTACAAATGACCCAGTTTCATTCCTTTTTATGGCCGAGTAATATTCCATTTTATATATGTACCACATCTTTATCCATTCTTCTGTCTGTGGGCATTTAGGTTGCTTCCATTACCTGGCTATTGTAAAAAGTGCTGCAACGAACATTGTGGTGAATGTGCCTTTTTGAAATACGGTTTTATCTGGGTATATGCCCAGAAGTGGAATTGCTGGATCAGATGGTAATTCTATTTCTAATTTTTTTAAGGAAACTCCATACTGTTCTCCATAGTGACTGTATCAATTTACATTCCCACCAATAGTGGAAGAGGGCTCCTTTTGTCCACACCCTCCCCAGAATTGGTTGTTTGTAGATTTTCTGATGATGCCGATTCTAACAGGTGTGAGGTGATACCTCATTGTACTTTTGATTTGCATTTCTCTAATAATTAGTTCTGTTGAGCAGCTTTTCATGTGCGTCTTGGCCATCTCTGTGTCTCCTTTGAAGAAACGTCTCTTTAGATCTTCTGCCCATTTTTGTATTGGGTTGTTTGTTTTTTTAATATTAAGCTGCATGAGCTGTTTATATATATTGGAGATTAAACCTCTGTCCATTGATTCGTCTGCAACGATTTTCGCCCATTCTGTGGGATGCCATTTTCCATTCCCGTGTTTTTTAACAAAAAAGGAAAGAAAGGAAAAGAAGCAGAACACTAATGTGCGTAAAATATGCCTTTTGAAATGGTCGTTTTGAAATATGGACGGCCTTTGAATTTTTTGGTCGATATGTGACCCCAGGATTTGTTTTCAGGGCAGGTGTCATTTACAGGCCTGCAATGATTTTGAATATCAACTGACCATTAGCGTTGGGAATAAAGCTGCTGTTGTGTGAAACGGCCACAAGGTGGCAGCAGTTCACCCTTACCAAATCTGGTTACTAGGGCAAGAGAGCCTCAGTGGAAGTGGTGTTCTAGATTGGAGTTTAGAATGGAATGTGCCAGGAGAAAGCCCCTCACGTTTGTCTCACTACTTCTTGTTCGTGTATTTAATTTAATTTAATATTTTTTATTAAAGCAAGTTTGATTACAATGTTTGGCTTGTTGTAGGTGTGGAAGATGTGGTTCTTTTACACATATACAGATGACTGTTTTTCCTGGGATCCTTTTCCCATGTACGTTATGACAGAATGTTGAGTAGTCCTCTCTTGGTATTCTGTAGGTCTTTGGTGATTATATATGTCACCTGTGTTTGTATATGTCTGTTAACCCCGATATCGTAATGAAACCAATCCTCGCACCTTTCCATTGGTGAACCATAAGTTTGTTTAATGAATCTGTGATTGCCCTTCTCCGTGGAAATATCTGCCCTGGTATCCATTTTTAGGTAACACCTATAAGTGATATGATATGTGTCTTTCACTTTCTGACTTACTACAAGTCACGTGATTACTTCTAGACTTATCTACGGTGCTGCAAATGGCATTGTGTCCTTTTTTCCCTTTGCTTCTCTTCTGCCTTAGCGGGGTCCATTTTCAACAATGTGATTCCCTGAGGGTTGTGGATTAGCTGACCTGGGCAGCCTTACCCTGCCGGCCCGCCCTCCCCATGTGTGCCTCGTTGAGGTCAATATAAACAGAGCTCCAGGCAGCAATAGCCCCTGAAGCTGTGCCTGACTCCATATTCTCTGCCCCGTCAGCAGTCTCGGGGCTGTGCTGGTGGGTGGGAATGAGGGACCACAGCTTTGTGGGTGGCCCGGTGTGAGTGGGGTTCTGCTGGCCTTTCTGCAGGAGTTGCCAGGCTGCCGCCTGTAAAGAAGAGGATGTGTCACCCATACCTTCCGCTGGAATTTCTCTCTAGACAGAGGTGAGGAAGGAAAAAAGCAGTGGGGGCCGGGACAGGAGGGGTATCTCAG
Source organism: Mesoplodon mirus (assembly GCF_964341445.2). Taxonomy (NCBI): domain Eukaryota; kingdom Metazoa; phylum Chordata; class Mammalia; order Artiodactyla; family Ziphiidae; genus Mesoplodon; species Mesoplodon mirus. The sequence continues at coordinate 3,022,072 of NW_028295776.1, read as the reverse complement.
GCAGGGCAATGGAGAGCTTCCGGAAGAGCACCTGGGGCCAGGACCACCCTGGCTGGCCTGCAGGCACCAAGTTGGCATGCGTGGTGTCGCTGGTGTGGCTCCACGGTCCTTCCTCTAGGCTTTCAAGCCCTTGTACATATTCAGGTGTTTTACCTGGAAAGGGTGGGAACAGTTCAGCAGCAGCTGGCCTGGGGCTCAGCTCACGTTTACTCACAGATGCCTCGGCACGGTACCCCAGCTTTGCAATGAGGACGCTCCTTGCGTGGGGGATGGGTTGCTGGCTGTATGGGAGATGGTTCCCCACCTCTGACCAATTTCAGAATTGTTTACCACTGGAGCAAGTGCCCTGATTGAGTTTTCCTCTGTATAACTCGTGGGTTCAGGTTTTTTTTTTCTTTTATGGTTCAAGTTAGATTTTATTCCTCTTTTATGTATTTATAGATATAAGCATGGAAATAATTCATTCCTATAAATACATCTGTGTGACGGGAAGAACTTTTTTCTGTTTTATTTTTAAATTTTATTTTTTAAAATTTTGAAATTTAATTTTATTTATTTTCTTATACAGCACGTTATTATTAGTTATGTAGTTTATGCATATACATGTATACAGGTCAATCCCAAACTCCCAACTCATCCCACCACCACCACCCCATGGCTTCCCACACTTGGTGTCCATACATTTGTTCTCTACCTCTGTGTCTCTATTTCTTCCCTGCAAACCATTTCATCTGTACCATTTTTTTAGCTTCCACATATATGCATTAATATACAATATTTGTTTTCCTCTTTCTGACTTACTTCATTCTGTATGACAGTCTCTCGATCCATCAATGTCTCTACAAATGACCCAGTTTCATTCCTTTTGGTGGCCGAGTAATATTCCATTTCATATATGTACCACATCTTTATCCATTCATCTGTCTGTGGGCATTTAGGTTGCTTCCATTACCTGGCTATTGTAAATAGTGCTGTAATGAACATTGGGGTGAATGTGCCTTTTTGATTTACGGTTTTCTCTGGGTATATGCCCAGAAGTGGGATTGCTGGATCAGATGGTAATTCTATATCTAGTTTTTTTAAGGAAACTCCATACTGTTCTCCATAGTGACTGTATCAATTTACATTCCCACCAATAGTGGAAGAGGGCTCCTTTTGTCCACACCCTCCCCAGAATTGGTTGTTTGTAGATTTTCTGATGATGCCGATTCTAACAGGTGTGTGGTGATACCTCATTGTAGTTTTGATTTGCATTTCTCTAATAATTAGTGCTGTTGAGCAGCTATTCATGTGTGTCTTGGCCATCTCTGTGTCTTCTTTGAAGAAACGTCTCTTTAGATCTTCTGCCCGTTTTTGTATTGGGTTGTTTGTTTTTTTAATATTAAGCTGCATGTGCTGTTTATATATATTGGAGATTAAACCTCTGTCCATTGATTCGTCTGCAACAATTTTCGCCCATTCTGAGGGATGCCTTTTTCCATTCCCGTGTTTTTTAACAAAAAAAGGAAAGAAAGGAAAAGAAGCAGAACACTAATGTGCGTAAAATATGCCTTTTGAAACGGTCGTTTTGAAATATGGACGTCCTTTGAATTTTTTGGTCGATATGTGACCCCAGGATTTGTTTTCAGGGCAGGTGTCATTTACAGGCCTGCAATGATTTTGAATATCTACTGACCATTAGTGCTGGGATTAAAGCTGCTGTTGTGTGAAACGGCCACAAGGTGGCAGCAGTTCACCCTTACCAAATCTGGTTACTAGGGCAACAGAGCCTCAGTGGAAGTGGTGTTCTAGATGGGAATTTAGAACGGAATATGCCAGGAGAAAGCCCCTCAAGTTTGTCTCACTACTTCTTGTTCGTGTTTTTAATTTAATTTTTTATTTTTTATTACAGCAAATTTGATTACAATGTATGGCTTGTTGTAGGTGTGGAAGATGTGGTTCTTTTACACATATACAGATGTCTGTTCTTCCTGGGATCCTTTTCCCATGTACGTTATGACACAATGTTGAGTAGTCCACTCTTGGTATTCTGTAGGTCTTTGGTGATTATATATGTCACCTGTGTTTGTATATGTCTGTTAACCCCGATATCGTAATGAAACCAATCCTCACAACTTTCCATTGGTGAACCATAAGTTTGTTTAGTGAATCTGTGATTGCCCTTCTCCGTGGAAATATCTGCCCGTGTATCCACTTTTAGGTAACACCTATAAGTGATATGATATGATATGTGTCTTTCACTTTCTGACTTACTACAAGTCACGTGATTACTTCTAGACTCATCTACGGTGCTGCAAATGGCATTGTGTCCTTTTTTCCCTTGGCTTCTATTCTGCCTTAGCGAGGTCCATTTTCAACAATGTGATTCCCTGAGGGTTGTGGTTTAGCTGACCTGGGCAGCCTTACCCTGCCGGCCCGCCCTCCCCAGGTGTGCCTTGTTGAGGTCATTATAAACAGAGCTCCAGGCAGCCATAGCCCCTGAAGCTGTGCCTTACTCCATATTATCTGCCCCTTCAACAGTCTCGGGGCTGTGCTGGTGGGAGGGAGTGAGGGGCCACAGCTGTGTGGGTGGCCCGGTGTGAGTGGGGCTCTGCTGGCCTTTCTGCAGGAGTTGCCAGGCTGCCGCTTGTAAAGAAGAGGATGTGTCAAGCAAACCTTCCGCTGGAATTTCTCTCCGGACTGAGTTGAGGAAGGAAAAAAGCAGTGGGTGCCGGGAGAGGAGGGGTATATCAGGCAGGGCAATGGAAAGCTTCCGGAAGAGCGTCCAGGGCCAGGACCATCCTGGCTGGACTGCAGGCACCAAGTTGGCCTGCGTGCTGTTGCTGGTGTGGCTCGACGGCCCTTCCTCTAGGCTTTCAAGCCCTTGTACATATTCAGGTGTTTTACCTGGGAAGGGTGGGAACAGTTCAGCAGCAGCTGTCCTGGGGCTCAGCTCACGTTTACTCACAGATGCCTCGGCACGGTCCCCCAGCTTTGCAATGAGGACGCTCCTTGCGTGGGGGGTGGGTTGATGGCTGTATGGGAGATGGTTCCCCACCTCTGACCAATTTCAGAATTGTTTACCACTGGAGCAAGTGCCCTGATAGGGTTTTCCTCTGTTTAACTCGTGGGTTCAGGTTTTTTTTTTATGGTTCAAGTTAGATTTTATTCCTCTTTTATGTATTTATAGATATAAGCATGGAAATAATTCATTCCTATAAATACATCTGTGTGACGGGAAGAACTTTTTTCTTTTATTTTTAAATTTTATTTTTTAAAATTTTGAAATTTAATTTTATTTATTTTTTTATACAGCACATTATTATTAGTTATGTATTTTATGCATATACATGTACACAGGTCAATCCCAAACTCCCAACTCATCCCACCACCACCACCTCATGGCTTCCCACACTTGGTGTCCATACGTTTGTTCTCTACCTCTGTGTCTCTATTTCTTCCCTGCAAACCAGTTCATCGGTACCATTTTTAGGCTCCACATATATGCATTAATATACAATATTTGTTTTCCTCTTTCTGACTTACTTCATTCTGTATGACAGTCTCTCGATCCATCGATGTCTCTACAAATGACCCAGTTTCATTCCTTTCTATGGCCGAGTAATATTCAATTTTATATATGTACCACATCTTTATCCATTCATCTGTCTGTGGGCATTTAGGTTGCTTCCATTACCTGGCTATTGTAAATAGTGCTGCAACGAACATTGTGGTGAATGTGCCTTTTTGAAATATGGTTTTCTCTGGGTATATGCCCAGAAGTGGGATTGCTGGATCAGATGGTAATTCTATTTCTAGTTTTTTTAAGGAAACTCCATACTGTTCTCCATAGTGACTGTATCAATTTACATTCCCACCAATAGTGGAAGAGGGCTCCTTTTGTCCACACCCTCCCCAGAATTGGTTGTTTGTAGATTTTCTGATGATGCCGATTCTAACAGGTGTGAGGTGATACCTCATTGTAGTTTTGATTTGCATTTCTCTAATAATTAGTGCTGTTGAGCAGCTTTTCATGTGCGTCTTGGCCATCTCTGTGTCTCCTTTGAAGAAACGTCTCTTTAGATCTTCTGCCCATTTTTTTTGGGTTGTTTGTTTTTTTAATATTAAGCTGCATGAGCTGTTTATATATATTGGAGATTAAACCTCTGTCCATTGATTCGTCTGCAACGATTTTCGCCCATTCTGAGGGATGCCTTTTTCCATTCCCGTGTTTTTTAACAAAAAAGGAAAGAAAGGAAAAGAAGCAGAACACTAATGTGCGTAAAATATGCCTTTTGAAACGGTCGTTTTGAAATATGGACGTCCTTTGAATTTTTTGGTCGATATGTGACCCCAGGATTTGTTTTCAGGGCAGGTGTCATTTACAGGCCTGCAATGATTTTGAATATCAACTGACCATTAGCGCTGGGATTAAAGCTGCTGTTGTGTGAAACGGCCACAAGGTGGCAGCAGTTCACCCTTACCAAATCTGGTTACTAGGGCAAGAGAGCCTCAGTGGAAGTGGTGTTCTAGATTGGAGTTTAGAATGGAATGTGCAAGGAGAAAGCCCCTCACGTTTGTCTCACTACTTCTTGTTCGTGTTTTTAATTTAATTTTTTATTTTTTATTACAGCAAGTTTGATTACAATGTTTGGCTTGTTGTAGGTGTGGAAGATGTGGTTCTTTTACACATATACAGATGACTGTTCTTCTTGGGATCCTTTTCCCATGTACGTTATGACAGAATGTTGAGTAGTCCTCTCTTGGTAGTCTGTAGGTCTTTGGTGATTATATATGTCACCTGTGTTTGTATATGTCTGTTAACCCTGATATCGTAATGAAACCAATCCTCACACCTTTCCATTGGTGAACCATAAGTTTGTTTAATGAATCTGTGATTGCCCTTCTCCGTGGAAATATCTGCCCTGGTATCCATTTTTAGGTAACACCTATAAGTGATATGATATATGTGTCTTTCACTTTCTGAGTTACTACAAGTCACGTGATTACTTCTAGACTCATCTACGGTGCTGCAAATGGCATTGTGTCCTTTTTTCCCTTGGCTTCTCTTCTGCCTTAGCGGGGTCCATTTTCAAAAATGTGATTCCCTGAGGGTTGTGGATTAGCTGACCTGGGCAGCCTTACCCTGCCGGCCCGCCCTCCCCAGGTGTGCCTCGTTGAGGTCAATATGAACAGAGCTCCAGGCAGCAATAGCCCCTGAAGCTGTGCCTGACTCCATATTCTCTGCCCCATCAGCAGTCTCGGGGCTGTGCTGGTGGGAGGGAGTGAGGGGCCACAGCTTTGTGGGTGGCCCGGTGTGAGTGGGGTTCTGGTGGCCTTTCTGCAGGAGTTGCCAGGCTGCCGCCTGTAAAAAGAGGATGTGTCACCCATACCTTCTGCTGGAATTTCTCTCCGGACAGAGGTGAGGAAGGAAAAAAGCAGTGGGGTCCGGGACAGGAGGGGTATCTCAGGCAGGGCAATGGAAAGCTTCTGGAAGAGCGCCAGGGTCCAGGACCACGCTGGCTGGCCTGCAGGCACCAAGTTGGCCTGCGTGCTGTCGCTGGTGTGGCTCCACGGTCCTTCCTCTAGGCTTTCAAGCCCTTGTACATATTCAGGTGTTTTACCTGGAAAGGGTGGGAACAGTTCAGCAGCAGCTGGCCTGGGGCTCAGCTCACGTTTACTCAGAGATGCCTCGGCACGGTCCCCCAGCTTTGCAATGAGGACGCTCCTTGCGTGGGGGTTGGGTTGCTGGCTGTATGGGAGATGGTTCCCCACATCTGACCAATTTCAGAATTGTTTACCACTGGAGCAAGTGCCGTGATAGGGTTTTCCTCTGTATAACTCGTGGGTTCACTTTTTTTTTGTTTTATGTTTCAAGTTAGATGTTATTCCTCTTTTATGTATTTATAGATATAAGCATGGAAATAATTCATTCCTATAAATACATCTGTGTGAAGGGAAGAACTTTTTTCTGTTTTATTTTTAAATTTTATTTTTTAAAATTTTGAAATTTTATTTTATTTATTTTTTTATACAGCACGTTATCATTAGTTATGTATTTTATGCATATACATGTATACAGGTCAATCCCAAACTCCCAACTCATCCCACCACCACCACCCCATGGCTTCCCACACTTGGTGTCCATACGTTTGTTCTCTACCTCTGTGTCTCTATTTCTGCCCTGCCAACCAGTTCATCTGTACCATTTTTAGGCTCCACATATATGCGTTAATAGACAATATTTGTTTTCCTCTTTCTGACTTACTTCATTCTGTATGACAGTCTCTCGATCCATCGATGTCTCTACAAATGACCCAGTTTCATTCCTTTTTATGGCCGAGTAATATTCCATTTTATATATGTACCACATCTTTATCCATTCATCTGTCTGTGGGCATTTAGGTTGCTTCCATTACCTGGCTATTGTAAATAGTGCTGCAACGAACATTGTGGTGAATGTGCCTTTTTGAAATACGGTTTTCTCTGGGTATATGCCCAGAAGTGGGATTGCTGGATCAGATGGTAATTCTATTTCTAGTTTTTTTAAGGAAACTCCATACTGTTCTCCATAGTGACTGTATCAATTTACATTCCCATCAATAGTGGAAGAGGGCTCCTTTTGTCCACACCCTCCCCAGAATTTGTTGTTTGTAAATTTTCTGATGATGCCGATTCTAACAGGTGTGAGGTGATACCTCATTGTAGTTTTGATTTGCATTTCTCTAATAATTAGTGCTGTTGAGCAGCTTTTCATGTGCATCTTGGCCATCTCTGTGTCTTCTTTGAAGAAACGTCTCTTTAGATCTTCTGACCATTTTTGTATTGGGTTGTTTGTTTTTTTAATATTAAGCTGCATGAGCTGTTTATATATATTGGAGATTAAACCTCTGTCCATTGATTCGTCTGCAACGATTTTCGCCCATTCTGAGGGATGCCTTTTTCCATTCCCGTGTTTTTTAACAAAAAAGGAAAGAAAGGAAAAGAAGCAGAACACTAATGTGCGTAAAATATGCCTTTTGAAACGGTCGTTTTGAAATATGGACGTCCTTTGAATTTTTTGGTCGATATGTGACCCCAGGATTTGTTTTCAGGGCAGGTGTCATTTACAGGCCTGCAATGATTTTGAATATCAACTGACCATTAGCGCTGGGATTAAAGCTGCTGTTGTGTGAAACGGCCACAAGGTGGCAGCAGTTCACCCTTACCAAATCTGGTTACTAGGGCAAGAGAGCCTCAGTGGAAGTGGTGTTCTAGATTGGAGTTTAGAATGGAATGTGCCAGGAGAAAGCCCCTCACGTTTGTCTCACTACTTCTTGTTCGTGTTTTTAATTTAATTTTTTTATTTTTTATTACAGCAAATTTGATTACAATGTTTGGTTTGTTGTAGGTGTGGAAGATGTGGTTCTTTTACACATATACACATGTCTGTTCTTCCTGGGATCCTTTTCCCATGTACGTTATGACAGAATGTTGAGTAGTCCTCTCTTGGTATTCTGTAGGTCTTTGGTGATTATATATGTCACCTGTGTTTGTATATGTCTGTTAACCCCGATATCGTAATGAAACCAATCCTCACACCTTTCCATTGGTGAACCATAAGTTTGTTTAATGAATCTGTGATTGCCTTTCTCCGTGGACATATCTGCCCTGGTATCCATTTTTAGGTAACACCTATAAGTGATATGATATGATATGTGTCTTTCACTTTCTGACTTACTACAAGTCACGTGATTACTTCTAGACTCATCTACGGTGCTACAAATGGCATTGTGTCCTTTTTTCCCTTGGCTTCTCTTCTGCCTTAGCGGGGTCCATTTTCAGCAATGTGATTCCCTCAGGGTTGTGGATTAGCTGACCTGGGCAGCCTTACCCTGCCGGCCCGCCCTCCCCAGGTGTGCCTCGTTGAGGTCAATATAAACAGCGCTCCAGGCAGCAATAGCCCCTGAAGCTGTGCCTGACTCCATATTCTCTGCCCCGTCAGCAGTCTCGGGGCTGTGCTGGTGGGAGGGATTGAGGGGCCACAGCTTTGTGGGTGGCCCGGTGTGAGTGGGGTTCTGCTGGCCTTTCTGCAGGAGTTGCCAGGCTGCCGCCTGTAAAGAAGAGGATGTGTCACCCATACCTTCCGCTGGAATTTCTCTCCGGACATTGGTGAGGAAGGAAAAAAGCACTGGGGGCCGGGACAGGAGGGGTATCCCAGGCAGGGCAATGGAAAGATTCTGGAAGAGCGCCCAGGTCCAGGAAATCCCTGGCTGGCCTGCAGGCACCAAGTTGGCCTGCGTGCTGTCGCTGGTGTGGCTCCACGGTCCTTCCTCTAGGCTTTCAAGCCCTTGTACATATTCAGGTGTTTTACCTGGAAAGGGTGGGAACAGTTCAGCAGCAGCTGGCCTGGGGCTCAGCTCACGTTTACTCACAGATGCCTCGGCACTGTCCCCCAGCTTTGCACTGACGACGCTCCTTGCGTGGGGGGTGGGTTGCTGGCTATATGGGAGATGGTTCCCCACCTCTGACCAATTTCAGAATTGTTTACCGCTGGAGCAAGGGCCCTGATAGGGTTTTCCTCTGTATAACTAGTGGGTATACTTTTTTTTTTCTTTTATGGTTCAAGTTAGATTTTATTCCTCTTTTATGTATTTATAAATATAAGCATGGAAATAATTCATTCCTATAAATACATCTGTGTGACGGGAAGAATTTTTTCTGTTTTATTTTTAAATTTTATTTTTTAAAATTTTGAAATTTTATTTTATTTATGTTTTTATACAGCACGTTATTATTAGTTATGTATTTTATGCATATACATTTATACAGGTCAATCCCAATCTCCCAACTCATCCCACCACCACCACCCCATGGCTTCCCACACTTGGTGTCCATACGTTTGTTCTCTACCTCTGTGTCTCTATTTCTTCCCTGCAAACCAGTTCATCTGTACCATTTTTAGGCTCCACATATATGCATTAATATACAATATTTGTTTTCCTCTTTCTGAGTTACTTCATTCTGTATGACAGTCTCTCGATCCATCGATGTCTCTACAAATGACCCAGTTTCATTCCTTTTTATGGCCGAGTCATATTCCAATTTATATATGTACCACATCTTTATCCATTCATCTGTCTGTGGGCATTTAGGTTGCTTCCATTACCTGGCTATTGTAAATAGTGCTGCAACGAACATTGTGGTGAATGTGCCTTTTTGAAATACGGTTTTCTCTGGGTATATGCCCAGAAGTGGGATTGCTGGATCAGATGGTAATTCTATTTCTAGTTTTTTTAAGGAAACTCCATACTGTTCTCCATAGTGACTGTATCAAATTACATCCCCACCAATAGTGGAAGAGGGCTCCTTTTGTCCACACCCTCCCCAGAATTGGTTGTTTGTAGATTTTCTGATGATGCCGATTCTAACAGGTGTGAGGTGATACCTCATTGTAGTTTTCTCCTGAATATATTCAGGAGAAAACGCATACGCCCTTTTTGGCCAAGTGCATCATTGTCGAAGTTGTGCCCCTCTTCCTTTGCTTTACAGGCGATTCTAACGTACCTCTTGAAATCTGTTTCCTGCTATTCTGCCTCGCATTCAAGTCCGCCTCGTTGCCTTCCCTCAACAGATTTTTGGACGATAGTTGGCCTTGATTACTCTGCCAGTTTGTGAATTGCTGTGCCCCTGAGCTCCATTTTTCAACTCGTTTTTTGTGAGCTGAACGCAAGTCCAAACATTTGGTTCAGGACCTATACTGGTTCCCGGTGGGTGGCTGAGACTTTGGTGAATTCTTCTTCCTGCCGGGAAATTAGAGTGACATGTGCCCATCCAAATGCCTAACAGCTACTCTCTCATTGGTTCTCCCTCTTCCCTTTCCTCCTCTGCCAAATAGGCAACCTGTGTGAACCAGGAGCTTAAAGGGGCTGTCTCTCCAAGTTGGGAGATTGATAGTAAAGCTGTTGGAAAGTCAAACCGGAGCACCAGGAGAGGGACTCTTCGTTGAGTTTTAGAAACCTTTCGTATTCACAGTGTGTCCATTCTCTAGGTTTCCCGTACATGTTATAGCTGTAGTAATATTCCCTTCAACCTGGAGAGGTGGGACCCATGGAATGGTTGCCATGCATTATTGCTTTAAAGGGTCTGCATTTGCTCACCCAATCTCACCAATCCTCTCAGTCCCAAGTGTCCAGCCTCATGCCACATCCAGCTGTCATCGTAGATAGGGTCATTCCAGGTTGCATCAGAGACCCTGAAGGAATTGTAAAGAATTTCCCTGTTTCTTTGTTCTGTTTTTGAAATTCCTTTTTAGAGTGGGTTTGAGCTGATTCTCGCTGCCATGTTTATGCCAGTCTAGACACACTTGATTCCCTTACGGAGACATATCAATACATAGGTTTTAAGATTCTTACTAGTCAGATCTATTCCTCTGCGGGAAATATGGGGTTTTGAGTCCCTTTCACTGAGGAAGGTGTAGGTCTTGTCTATTCCATAGTTGGTTTTTGGAACAGTACCTGTGCTTATATCAAACTCTGGTTTGATGCATCACCCCACCTCTCCTTCCCCCTTAAGCAGGCATAAGAGTGTTTTCTAAATGTGAGACTCTGTTCTCTTTCCTAACTCAGTTCATGTGTTGCCATGTATACAGGATCTTCCTAAGTGATATCTTATGATAAGTTTCTTTTTCTGTGTGACTTCTTTCACTTAGAATCATCGTACCTGAATCCACTCATTTTGCTGCTACTGGTCTTATGACATTGATTTCATGGCGGAGGGATATTCCATCGTACGTAAGTTCCACAATGTTTTGAACCATTTTTATATTTCCTGGGATATTTCAGGTGTACCCAGGTTGAGGTTCTTGTAAGCAGTGCAGCCCTCAATTTGGGGGTGGCTCTGTCTTATGGATTTTCAGTTTTCCCAAGGTATATTCCCTAGACTGGAAGTGCCCTTGGCTCTGTAGCTCTGTTGTTTACTTGTTTTAGGGAACACAATGCACTCCTCCAGTGAGGCAGTTGGCAACTTACATCCCGCCCATCAGCATAACAAGGCTCCCTGTTCTCCAGGGCCTGTCTTGCCTTTCTGGTTTTTACACATTTTGTGGATGTCCCTTTTGACCGGTGGGAAGTGATACTTCTTTGTAGTGCAGATTTGCATTGCCCGCTTGCTTGCTTGGCCAAAAAGGGCGTATGCGTTTTCTCCTGAATATATTCAGGAGAAAACGCATACGCCCTTTTTGGCCAAGTGCATCATTGTCGAAGTTGTGCCCCTCTTCCTGTGCTTTACAGGCGATTCTAACGTACCTCTTGAAATCTGTTTCCTGCTATTCTGCCTCGCATTCAAGTCCGCCTCATTGCCTTCCCTCAACAGATTTTTGGACGATAGTTGGCCTTGATTACTCTGCCAGTTTGTGAATTGCTGTGCCCCTGAGCTCCATTTTTCAACTCGTTTTTTGTGAGCTGAACGCAAGTCCAAACATTTGGTTCAGGACCTATACTGGTTCCCGGTGGGTGGCTGAGACTTTGGTGAATTCTTCTTCCTGCCGGGAAATTAGAGTGACATGTGCCCATCCAAATGCCTAACAGCTACTCTCTCATTGGTTCTCCCTCTTCCCTTTCCTCCTCTGCCAAACGGGCAACCTGTGTGAACCAGGAGCTTAAAGGGGCTGTCTCTCCAAGTTGGGAGATTGATAGTAAAGCTGTTGGAAAGTCAAACCGGAGCACCAGGAGAGGGACTCTTCGTTGAGTTTTAGAAACCTTTCGTATTCACAGTGTGTCCATTCTCTAGGTTTCCCGTACATGTTATAGCTGTAGTAATATTCCCTTCAACCTGGAGAGGTGGGACCCATGGAATGGTTGCCATGCATTATTGCTTTAAAGGGTCTGCATTTGCTCACCCAATCTCACCAATCCTCTCAGTCCCAAGTGTCCAGCCTCATGCCACATCCAGCTGTCATCGTAGATAGGGTCATTCCAGGTTGCATCAGAGACCCTGAAGGAATTGTAAAGAATTTCCCTGTTTCTTTGTTCTGTTTTTGAAATTCCTTTTTAGAGTGGGTTTGAGCTGATTCTCGCTGCCATGTTTATGCCAGTCTAGACACACTTGATTCCCTTATGGAGACATATCAATACATAGGTTTTAAGATTCTTACTAGTCAGATCTATTCCTCTGCGGGAAATATGGGGTTTTGAGTCCCTTTCACTGAGGAAGGTGTAGGTCTTGTCTATTCCATAGTTGGTTTTTGGAACAGTACCTGTGCTTATATCAAACTCTGGTTTGATGCATCACCCCACCTCTCCTTCCCCCTTAAGCAGGCATAAGAGTGTTTTCTAAATGTGAGACTCTGTTCTCTTTCCTAACTCAGTTCATGTGTTGCCATGTTTACAGGATCTTCCTAAGTGATATCTTATGATAAGTTTCTTTTTCTGTGTGACTTCTTTCACTTAGAATCATCGTACCTGAATCCACTCATTTTGCTGCTACTGGTCTTATGACATTGATTTCATGGCTGAGGGATATTCCATCGTACGTAAGTTCCACAATGTTTTGAACCATTTTTATATTTCCTGGGATATTTCAGGTGTACCCAGGTTGAGGTTCTTGTAAGCAGTGCAGCCCTCAATTTGGGGGTGGCTCTGTCTTATGGATTTTCAGTTTTCCCAAGGTATATTCCCTAGACTGGAAGTGCCCTTGGCTCTGTAGCTCTGTTGTTTACTTGTTTTAGGGAACACAATGCACTCCTCCAGTGAGGCAGTTGGCAACTTACATCCCGCCCATCAGCATAACAAGGCTCCCTGTTCTCCAGGGCCTGTCTTGCCTTTCTGGTTTTTACACATTTTGTGGATGTCCCTTTTGACCGGTGGGAAGTGATACTTCTTTGTAGTGCAGATTTGCATTGCCCGCTTGCTTGCTTGGCCAAAAAGGGCGTATGCGTTTTCTCCTGAATATATTCAGGAGAAAACGCATACGCCCTTTTTGGCCAAGTGCATCATTGTCGAAGTTGTGCCCCTCTTCCTGTGCTTTACAGGCGATTCTAACGTACCTCTTGAAATCTGTTTCCTGCTATTCTGCCTCGCATTCAAGTCCGCCTCGTTGCCTTCCCTCAACAGATTTTTGGACGATAGTTGGCCTTGATTACTCTGCCAGTTTGTGAATTGCTGTGCCCCTGAGCTCCATTTTTCAACTCGTTTTTTGTGAGCTGAACGCAAGTCCAAACATTTGGTTCAGGACCTATACTGGTTCCCGGTGGGTGGCTGAGACTTTGGTGAATTCTTCTTCCTGCCGGGAAATTAGAGTGACATGTGCCCATCCAAATGCCTAACAGCTACTCTCTCATTGGTTCTCCCTCTTCCCTTTCCTCCTCTGCCAAATGGGCAACCTGTGTGAACCAGGAGCTTAAAGGGGCTGTCTCTCCAAGTTGGGAGATTGATAGTAAAGCTGTTGGAAAGTCAAACCGGAGCACCAGGAGAGGGACTCTTCGTTGAGTTTTAGAAACCTTTCGTATTCACAGTGTGTCCATTCTCTAGGTTTCCCGTACATGTTATAGCTGTAGTAATATTCCCTTCAACCTGGAGAGGTGGGACCCATGGAATGGTTGCCATGCATTATTGCTTTAAAGGGTCTGCATTTGCTCACCCAATCTCACCAATCCTCTCAGTCCCAAGTGTCCAGCCTCATGCCACATCCAGCTGTCATCGTAGATAGGGTCATTCCAGGTTGCATCAGAGACCCTGAAGGAATTGTAAAGAATTTCCCTGTTTCTTTGTTCTGTTTTTGAAATTCCTTTTTAGAGTGGGTTTGAGCTGATTCTCGCTGCCATGTTTATGCCAGTCTAGACACACTTGATTCCCTTACGGAGACATATCAATACATAGGTTTTAAGATTCTTACTAGTCAGATCTATTCCTCTGTGGGAAATATGGGGTTTTGAGACCCTTTCACTGAGGAAGGTGTAGGTCTTGTCTGTTCCATAGTTGGTTTTTGGAACAGTACCTGTGCTTATATCAAACTCTGGTTTGATGCATCACCCCACCTCTCCTTCCCCCTTAAGCAGGCATAAGAGTGTTTTCTAAATGTGAGACTCTGTTCTCTTTCCTAACTCAGTTCATGTGTTGCCATGTTTACAGGATCTTCCTAAGTGATATCTTATGATAAGTTTCTTTTTCTGTGTGACTTCTTTCACTTAGAATCATCGTACCTGAATCCACTCATTTTGCTGCTACTGGTCTTATGACATTGATTTCATGGCTGAGGGATATTCCATCGTACGTAAGTTCCACAATGGTTTGAACCATTTTTATATTTCCTGGGATATTTCAGGTGTACCCAGGTTGAGGTTCTTGTAAGCAGTGCAGCCCTCAATTTGGGGGTGGCTCTGTCTTATGGATTTTCAGTTTTCCCAAGGTATATTCCCTAGACTGGAAGTGCCCTTGGCTCTGTAGCTCTGTTGTTTACTTGCTTTAGGGAGCACAATGCACTCCTCCAGTGAGGCAGTTGGCAACTTACATCCCGCCCATCAGCATAACAAGGCTCCCATTTCGCCACGGCCTGTCTTGCCTTTCTGGTTTTTACACATTTTGTGGATGTCCCTTTTGACCCGTGGGAAGTGATACTTCTTTGTAGTGCAGATTTGCATTGCCCGCTTGCTTGCTTGGCCAAAAGGGCGTATGCGTATTCTCCTGAATATATTCAGGAGAAAACGCATACGCCCTTTTTGGCCAAGTGCATCATTGTCGAAGATGTGCCCCTCTTCCTGTGCTTTACAGGTGATTCCAACGTACCTCTTGAAATCTGTTTCCTGCTATTCTGCCTCGATTTCAAGTCCGCCTCGTTGCCTTCCCTCAACAGATTTTTGGACGATTCTTGGCCTTGATTACTCAGCCTGTTTGTGAATTGCTGTGCCCCTGAGCTCCATTTTCAAACTCGTTTTTTGTGAGCTGAACGCAAGTCCAAACTTTTGGTTCAGGACCTATACTGGTTCCCGGTGGGTGGCTGAGACTTTGGTTAATTCTTCTTCCTGCCGGGAAATTAGAGTGACATGTGCCCATCCAAATGCCTAACAGCGACTCTCTCATTGGTTCTCCCTCTTCCCTTTCATCCTCTGCCAAATGGGCAACCTGTGTGAACCAGGAGCTTAAAGGGGCTGTCTCTCCAAGTTGGGAGATTGATAGTAAAGCAGTTGGAAAGTCAAACCGGAGCACCAGGAGAGGGACTCTTCGTTGAGTTTTAGAAACCTTTCGTATTCACAGTGTGTCCATTCTCTAGATTTCCCGTACATGTTAAAGCTGTAGTAATATTCCCTTCAACCTGGAGAGTTGGGAATCATGGAATGGGTGCCATGCATTATTGCTATAAAGGGTCTGCATTTGCTCACCCAATCTCTCCAATCCTCTCAGTCCCAAGTGTCCAGCCTCATGCCGCATCCAGCTGTCATTGTAGATAGGGTCATTCCAGGTTGCATCAGAGACCCTGAAGGAATTGTAAAGAATTTCCCTGTTTCTTTGTTCTGTTTTTGAAATTCCTTTTTAGAGTGGGTTTGAGCTGATTCTCGCTGCCATGTTTATGCCAGTCTAGACACACTTGATTCCCTTACGGAGACATATCAATACATAGGTTTTAAGATTCTTACTAGTCAGATCTATTCCTCTGCGGGAAATATGGGGTTTTGAGTCCCTTTCACTGAGGAAGGTGTAGGTCTTGTCTATTCCATAGTTGGTTTTTGGAACAGTACCTGTGCTTATATCAAACTCTGGTTTGATGCATCACCCCACCTCTCCTTCCCCCTTAAGCAGGCATAAGAGTGTTTTCTAAATGTGAGACTCTGTTCTCTTTCCTAACTCAGTTCATGTGTTGCCATGTTTACAGGATCTTCCTAAGTGATATCTTATGATAAGTTTCTTTTTCTGTGTGACTTCTTTCACTTAGAATCATCGTACCTGAATCCACTCATTTTGCTGCTACTGGTCTTATGACATTGATTTCATGGCTGAGGGATATTCCATCGTACGTAAGTTCCACAATGTTTTGAACCATTTTTACATTTCCTGGGATATTTCAGGTGTACCCAGGTTGAGGTTCTTGTAAGCAGTGCAGCCCTCAATTTGGGGGTGGCTCTGTCTTATGGATTTTCAGTTTTCCCAAGGTATATTCCCTAGACTGGAAGTGCCCTTGGCTCTGTAGCTCTGTTGTTTACTTGTTTTAGGGAACACAATGCACTCCTCCAGTGAGGCAGTTGGCAACTTACATCCCGCCCATCAGCATAACAAGGCTCCCTGTTCTCCAGGGCCTGTCTTGCCTTTCTGGTTTTTACACATTTTGTGGATGTCCCTTTTGACCGGTGGGAAGTGATACTTCTTTGTAGTGCAGATTTGCATTGCCCGCTTGCTTGCTTGGCCAAAAAGGGCGTATGCGTTTTCTCCTGAATATATTCAGGAGAAAACGCATACGCCCTTTTTGGCCAAGTGCATCATTGTCGAAGTTGTGCCCCTCTTCCTGTGCTTTACAGGCGATTCTAACGTACCTCTTGAAATCTGTTTCCTGCTATTCTGCCTCGCATTCAAGTCCGCCTCGTTGCCTTCCCTCAACAGATTTTTGGACGATAGTTGGCCTTGATTACTCTGCCAGTTTGTGAATTGCTGTGCCCCTGAGCTCCATTTTTCAACTCGTTTTTTGTGAGCTGAACGCAAGTCCAAACATTTGGTTCAGGACCTATACTGGTTCCCGGTGGGTGGCTGAGACTTTGGTTCATTCTTCTTCCTGCCGGGAAATTAGAGTGACATGTGCCCATCCAAATGCCTAACAGCTACTCTCTCATTGGTTCTCCCTCTTCCCTTTCCTCCTCTGCCAAATGGGCAACCTGTGTGAACCAGGAGCTTAAAGGGGCTGTCTCTCCAAGTTGGGAGGTTGATAGTAAAGCTGTTGGAAAGTCAAAGCGGAGCACCAGGAGAGGGACTCTTCGTTGAGTTTTAGAAACCTTTCGTATTCACAGTGTGTCCATTCTCTAGGTTTCCCGTACATGTTATAGCTGTAGTAATATTCCCTTCAACCTGGAGAGGTGGGACCCATGGAATGGTTGCCATGCATTATTGCTTTAAAGGGTCTGCATTTGCTCACCCAATCTCACCAATCCTCTCAGTCCCAAGTGTCCAGCCTCATGCCACATCCAGCTGTCATCGTAGATAGGGTCATTCCAGGTTGCACCAGAGACCCTGAAGGAATTGTAAAGAATTTCCCTGTTTCTTTGTTCTGTTTTTGAAATTCCTTTTTAGAGTGGGTTTGAGCTGATTCTCGCTGCCATGTTTATGCCAGTCTAGACACACTTGATTCCCTTACGGAGACATATCAATACATAGGTTTTAAGATTCTTACTAGTCAGATCTATTCCTCTGCGGGAAATATGGGGTTTTGAGTCCCTTTCACTGAGGAAGGTGTAGGTCTTGTCTATTCCATAGTTGGTTTTTGGAACAGTACCTGTGCTTATATCAAACTCTGGTTTGATGCATCACCCCACCTCTCCTTCCCCCTTAAGCAGGCATAAGAGTGTTTTCTAAATGTGAGACTCTGTTCTCTTTCCAAACTCAGTTCATGTGTTGCCATGTTTACAGGATCTTCCTAAGTGATATCTTATGATAAGTTTCTTTTTCTGTGTGACTTCTTTCACTTAGAATCATCGTACCTGAATCCACTCATTTTGCTGCTACTGGTCTTATGACATTGATTTCATGGCTGAGGGATATTCCATCGTACGTAAGTTCCACAATGTTTTGAACCATTTTTATATTTCCTGGGATATTTCAGGTGTACCCAGGTTGAGGTTCTTGTAAGCAGTGCAGCCCTCAATTTGGGGGTGGCTCTGTCTTATGGATCTTCAGTTTTCCCAAGGTATATTCCCTAGACTGGAAGTGCCCTTGGCTCTGTAGCTCTGTTGTTTACTTGTTTTAGGGAACACAATGCACTCCTCCAGTGAGGCAGTTGGCAACTTACATCCCGCCCATCAGCATAACAAGGCTCCCTGTTCTCCAGGGCCTGTCTTGCCTTTCTGGTTTTTACACATTTTGTGGATGTCCCTTTTGACCGGTGGGAAGTGATACTTCTTTGTAGTGCAGATTTGCATTGCCCGCTTGCTTGCTTGGCCAAAAAGGGCGTATGCGTTTTCTCCTGAATATATTCAGGAGAAAACGCATACGCCCTTTTTGGCCAAGTGCATCATTGTCGAAGTTGTGCCCCTCTTCCTGTGCTTTACAGGCGATTCTAACGTACCTCTTGAAATCTGTTTCCTGCTATTCTGCCTCGCATTCAAGTCCGCCTCGTTGCCTTCCCTCAACAGATTTTTGGACGATAGTTGGCCTTGATTACTCTGCCAGTTTGTGAATTGCTGTGCCCCTGAGCTCCATTTTTCAACTCGTTTTTTGTGAGCTGAACGCAAGTCCAAACATTTGGTTCAGGACCTATACTGGTTCCCGGTGGGTGGCTGAGACTTTGGTGAATTCTTCTTCCTGCCGGGAAATTAGAGTGACATGTGCCCATCCAAATGCCTAACAGCTACTCTCTCATTGGTTCTCCCTCTTCCCTTTCCTCCTCTGCCAAATGGGCAACCTGTGTGAACCAGGAGCTTAAAGGGGCTGTCTCTCCAAGTTGGGAGGTTGATAGTAAAGCTGTTGGAAAGTCAAACCGGAGCACCAGGAGAGGGACTCTTCGTTGAGTTTTAGAAACCTTTCGTATTCACAGTGTGTCCATTCTCTAGGTTTCCCGTACATGTTATAGCTGTAGTAATATTCCCTTCAACCTGGAGAGGTGGGACCCATGGAATGGTTGCCATGCATTATTGCTTTAAAGGGTCTGCATTTGCTCACCCAATCTCACCAATCCTCTCAGTCCCAAGTGTCCAGCCTCATGCCACATCCAGCTGTCATCGTAGATAGGGTCATTCCAGGTTGCATCAGAGACCCTGAAGGAATTGTAAAGAATTTCCCTGTTTCTTTGTTCTGTTTTTGAAATTCCTTTTTAGAGTGGGTTTGAGCTGATTCTCGCTGCCATGTTTATGCCAGTCTAGACACACTTGATTCCCTTACGGAGACATATCAATACATAGGTTTTAAGATTCTTACTAGTCAGATCTATTCCTCTGCGGGAAATATGGGGTTTTGAGTCCCTTTCACTGAGGAAGGTGTAGGTCTTGTCTATTCCATAGTTGGTTTTTGGAACAGTACCTGTGCTTATATCAAACTCTGGTTTGATGCATCACCCCACCTCTCCTTCCCCCTTAAGCAGGCATAAGAGTGTTTTCTAAATGTGAGACTCTGTTCTCTTTCCTAACTCAGTTCATGTGTTGCCATGTTTACAGGATCTTCCTAAGTGATATCTTATGATAAGTTTCTTTTTCTGTGTGACTTCTTTCACTTAGAATCATCGTACCTGAATCCACTCATTTTGCTGCTACTGGTCTTATGACATTGATTTCATGGCTGAGGGATATTCCATCGTACGTAAGTTCCACAATGTTTTGAACCATTTTTATATTTCCTGGGATATTTCAGGTGTACCCAGGTTGAGGTTCTTGTAAGCAGTGCAGCCCTCAATTTGGGGGTGGCTCTGTCTTATGGATTTTCAGTTTTCCCAAGGTATATTCCCTAGACTGGAAGTGCCCTTGGCTCTGTAGCTCTGTTGTTTACTTGTTTTAGGGAACACAATGCACTCCTCCAGTGAGGCAGTTGGCAACTTACATCCCGCCCATCAGCATAACAAGGCTCCCTGTTCTCCAGGGCCTCTCTTGCCTTTCTGGTTTTTACACATTTTGTGGATGTCCCTTTTGACCGGTGGGAAGTGATACTTCTTTGTAGTGCAGATTTGCATTGCCCGCTTGCTTGCTTGGCCAAAAAGGGCGTATGCGTTTTCTCCTGAATATATTCAGGAGAAAACGCATACGCCCTTTTTGGCCAAGTGCATCATTGTCGAAGTTGTGCCCCTCTTCCTGTGCTTTACAGGCGATTCTAACGTACCTCTTGAAATCTGTTTCCTGCTATTCTGCCTCGCATTCAAGTCCGCCTCGTTGCCTTCCCTCAACAGATTTTTGGACGATAGTTGGCCTTGATTACTCTGCCAGTTTGTGAATTGCTGTGCCCCTGAGCTCCATTTTTCAACTCGTTTTTTGTGAGCTGAACGCAAGTCCAAACATTTGGTTCAGGACCTATACTGGTTCCCGGTGGGTGGCTGAGACGTTGGTGAATTCTTCTTCCTGCCGGGAAATTAGAGTGACATGTGCCCATCCAAATGCCTAACAGCTACTCTCTCATTGGTTCTCCCTCTTCCCTTTCCTCCTCTGCCAAATGGGCAACCTGTGTGAACCAGGAGCTTAAAGGGGCTGTCTCTCCAAGTTGGGAGGTTGATAGTAAAGCTGTTGGAAAGTCAAACCGGAGCACCAGGAGAGGGACTCTTCGTTGAGTTTTAGAAACCTTTCGTATTCACAGTGTGTCCATTCTCTAGGTTTCCCGTACATGTTATAGCTGTAGTAATATTCCCTTCAACCTGGAGAGGTGGGACCCATGGAATGGTTGCCATGCATTATTGCTTTAAAGGGTCTGCATTTGCTCACCCAATCTCACCAGTCCTCTCAGTCCCAAGTGTCCAGCCTCATGCCGCATCCAGCTGTCATCGTAGATAGGGTCATTCCAGGTTGCATCAGAGACCCTGAAGGAATTGTAAAGAATTTCCCTGTTTCTTTGTTCTGTTTTTGAAATTCCTTTTTAGAGTGGGTTTGAGCTGATTCTCGCCGCCATGTTTATGCCAGTCTAGACACACTTGATTCCCTTACGGAGACATATCAATACATAGGTTTTAAGATTCTTACTAGTCAGATCTATTCCTCTGCGGGAAATATGGGGTTTTGAGTCCCTTTCACTGAGGAAGGTGTAGGTCTTGTCTCTTCCATAGTTGGTTTTTGGAACAGTACCTGTGCTTATATCAAACTCTGGTTTGATGCATCACCCCACCTCTCCTTCCCCCTTAAGCAGGCATAAGAGTGTTTTCTAAATGTGAGACTCTGTTCTCTTTCCTAACTCAGTTCATGTGTTGCCATGTTTACAGGATCTTCCTAAGTGATATCTTATGATAAGTTTCTTTTTCTGTGTGACTTCTTTCACTTAGAATCATCGTACCTGAATCCACTCATTTTGCTGCTACTGGTCTTATGACATTGATTTCATGGCTGAGGGATATTCCATCGTACATAAGTTCCACAATGTTTTGAACCATTTTTATATTTCCTGGGATATTTCAGGTGTACCCAGGTTGAGGTTCTTGTAAGCAGTGCAGCCCTCAATTTGGGGGTGGCTCTGTCTTATGGATTTTCAGTTTTCCCAAGGTATATTCCCTAGACTGGAAGTGCCCTTGGCTCTGTAGCTCTGTTGTTTACTTGTTTTAGGGAACACAATGCACTCCTCCAGTGAGGCAGTTGGCAACTTACATCCCGCCCATCAGCATAACAAGGCTCCCTGTTCTCCAGGGCCTGTCTTGCCTTTCTGGTTTTTACACATTTTGTGGATGTCCCTTTTGACCGTTGGGAAGTGATACTTCTTTGTAGTGCAGATTTGCATTGCCCGCTTGCTTGCTTGGCCAAAAAGGGCATATGCGTTTTCTCCTGAATATATTCAGGAGAAAACGCATACGCACTTTTTGGCCAAGTGCATCATTGTCGAAGTTGTGCCCCTCTTCCTGTGCTTTACAGGCGATTCTAACGTACCTCTTGAAATCTGTTTCCTGCTATTCTGCCTCGCATTCAAGTCCGCCTCGTTGCCTTCCCTCAACAGATTTTTGGACGATAGTTGGCCTTGATTACTCTGCCAGTTTGTGAATTGCTGTGCCCCTGAGCTCCATTTTTCAACTCGTTTTTTGTGAGCTGAACGCAAGTCCAAACATTTGGTTCAGGACCTATACTGGTTCCCGGTGGGTGGCTGAGACGTTGGTGAATTCTTCTTCCTGCCGGGAAATTAGAGTGACATGTGCCCATCCAAATGCCTAACAGCTACTCTCTCATTGGTTCTCCCTCTTCCCTTTCCTCCTCTGCCAAATGGGCAACCTGTGTGAACCAGGAGCTTAAAGGGGCTGTCTCTCCAAGTTGGGAGGTTGATAGTAAAGCTGTTGGAAAGTCAAAGCGGAGCACCAGGAGAGGGACTCTTCGTTGAGTTTTAGAAACCTTTCGTATTCACAGTGTGTCCATTCTCTAGGTTTCCCGTACATGTTATAGCTGTAGTAATATTCCCTTCAACCTGGAGAGGTGGGACCCATGGAATGGTTGCCATGCATTATTGCTTTAAAGGGTCTGCATTTGCTCACCCAATCTCACCAGTCCTCTCAGTCCCAAGTGTCCAGCCTCATGCCGCATCCAGCTGTCATCGTAGATAGGGTCATTCCAGGTTGCATCAGAGACCCTGAAGGAATTGTAAAGAATTTCCCTGTTTCTTTGTTCTGTTTTTGAAATTCCTTTTTAGAGTGGGTTTGAGCTGATTCTCGCCGCCATGTTTATGCCAGTCTAGACACACTTGATTCCCTTACGGAGACATATCAATACGTAGGTTTTAAGATTCTTACTAGTCAGATCTATTCCTCTGCGGGAAATATGGGGTTTTGAGTCCCTTTCACTGAGGAAGGTGTAGGTCTTGTCTATTCCATAGTTGGTTTTTGGAACAGTACCTGTGCTTATATCAAACTCTGGTTTGATGCATCACCCCACCTCTCCTTCCCCCTTAAGCAGGCATAAGAGTGTTTTCTAAATGTGAGACTCTGTTCTCTTTCCTAACTCAGTTCATGTGTTGCCATGTTTACAGGATCTTCCTAAGTGATATCTTATGATAAGTTTCTTTTTCTGTGTGACTTCTTTCACTTAGAATCATCGTACCTGAATCCACTCATTTTGCTGCTACTGGTCTTATGACATTGATTTCATGGCTGAGGGATATTCCATCGTACATAAGTTCCACAATGTTTTGAACCATTTTTATATTTCCTGGGATATTTCAGGTGTACCCAGGTTGAGGTTCTTGTAAGCAGTGCAGCCCTCAATTTGGGGGTGGCTCTGTCTTATGGATTTTCAGTTTTCCCAAGGTATATTCCCTAGACTGGAAGTGCCCTTGGCTCTGTAGCTCTGTTGTTTACTTGTTTTAGGGAACACAATGCACTCCTCCAGTGAGGCAGTTGGCAACTTACATCCCGCCCATCAGCATAACAAGGCTCCCTGTTCTCCAGGGCCTGTCTTGCCTTTCTGGTTTTTACACATTTTGTGGATGTCCCTTTTGACCGTTGGGAAGTGATACTTCTTTGTAGTGCAGATTTGCATTGCCCGCTTGCTTGCTTGGCCAAAAAGGGCGTATGCGTTTTCTCCTGAATATATTCAGGAGAAAACGCATACGCACTTTTTGGCCAAGTGCATCATTGTCGAAGTTGTGCCCCTCTTCCTGTGCTTTACAGGCGATTCTAACGTACCTCTTGAAATCTGTTTCCTGCTATTCTGCCTCGCATTCAAGTCCGCCTCGTTGCCTTCCCTCAACAGATTTTTGGACGATAGTTGGCCTTGATTACTCTGCCAGTTTGTGAATTGCTGTGCCCCTGAGCTCCATTTTTCAACTCGTTTTTTGTGAGCTGAACGCAAGTCCAAACATTTGGTTCAGGACCTATACTGGTTCCCGGTGGGTGGCTGAGACTTTGGTGAATTCTTCTTCCTGCCGGGAAATTAGAGTGACATGTGCCCATCCAAATGCCTAACAGCTACTCTCTCATTGGTTCTCCCTCTTCCCTTTCCTCCTCTGCCAAATGGGCAACCTGTGTGAACCAGGAGCTTAAAGGGGCTGTCTCTCCAAGTTGGGAGGTTGATAGTAAAGCTGTTGGAAAGTCAAAGCGGAGCACCAGGAGAGGGACTCTTCGTTGAGTTTTAGAAACCTTTCGTATTCACAGTGTGTCCATTCTCTAGGTTTCCCGTACATGTTATAGCTGTAGTAATATTCCCTTCAACCTGGAGAGGTGGGACCCATGGAATGGTTGCCATGCATTATTGCTTTAAAGGGTCTGCATTTGCTCACCCAATCTCACCAGTCCTCTCAGTCCCAAGTGTCCAGCCTCATGCCGCATCCAGCTGTCATCGTAGATAGGGTCATTCCAGGTTGCATCAGAGACCCTGAAGGAATTGTAAAGAATTTCCCTGTTTCTTTGTTCTGTTTTTGAAATTCCTTTTTAGAGTGGGTTTGAGCTGATTCTCGCCGCCATGTTTATGCCAGTCTAGACACACTTGATTCCCTTACGGAGACATATCAATACGTAGGTTTTAAGATTCTTACTAGTCAGATCTATTCCTCTGCGGGAAATATGGGGTTTTGAGTCCCTTTCACTGAGGAAGGTGTAGGTCTTGTCTATTCCATAGTTGGTTTTTGGAACAGTACCTGTGCTTATATCAAACTCTGGTTTGATGCATCACCCCACCTCTCCTTCCCCCTTAAGCAGGCATAAGAGTGTTTTCTAAATGTGAGACTCTGTTCTCTTTCCTAACTCAGTTCATGTGTTGCCATGTTTACAGGATCTTCCTAAGTGATATCTTATGATAAGTTTCTTTTTCTGTGTGACTTCTTTCACTTAGAATCATCGTACCTGAATCCACTCATTTTGCTGCTACTGGTCTTATGACATTGATTTCATGGCTGAGGGATATTCCATCGTACGTAAGTTCCACAATGTTTTGAACCATTTTTATATTTCCTGGGATATTTCAGGTGTACCCAGGTTGAGGTTCTTGTAAGCAGTGCAGCCCTCAATTTGGGGGTGGCTCTGTCTTATGGATTTTCAGTTTTCCCAAGGTATATTCCCTAGACTGGAAGTGCCCTTGGCTCTGTAGCTCTGTTGTTTACTTGTTTTAGGGAACACAATGCACTCCTCCAGTGAGGCAGTTGGCAACTTACATCCCGCCCATCAGCATAACAAGGCTCCCTGTTCTCCAGGGCCTGTCTTGCCTTTCTGGTTTTTACACATTTTGTGGATGTCCCTTTTGACCGGTGGGAAGTGATACTTCTTTGTAGTGCAGATTTGCATTGCCCGCTTGCTTGCTTGGCCAAAAAGGGCGTATGCGTTTTCTCCTGAATATATTCAGGAGAAAACGCATACGCCCTTTTTGGCCAAGTGCATCATTGTCGAAGTTGTGACCCTCTTCCTGTGCTTTACAGGCGATTCTAACGTACCTCTTGAAATCTGTTTCCTGCTATTCTGCCTCGCATTCAAGTCCGCCTCGTTGCCTTCCCTCAACAGATTTTTGGACGATAGTTGGCCTTGATTACTCTGCCAGTTTGTGAATTGCTGTGCCCCTGAGCTCCATTTTTCAACTCGTTTTTTGTGAGCTGAACGCAAGTCCAAACATTTGGTTCAGGACCTATACTGGTTCCCGGTGGGTGGCTGAGACTTTGGTTCATTCTTCTTCCTGCCGGGAAATTAGAGTGACATGTGCCCATCCAAATGCCTAACAGCTACTCTCTCATTGGTTCTCCCTCTTCCCTTTCCTCCTCTGCCAAATGGGCAACCTGTGTGAACCAGGAGCTTAAAGGGGCTGTCTCTCCAAGTTGGGAGGTTGATAGTAAAGCTGTTGG
This sequence comes from Mesoplodon mirus, assembly GCF_964341445.2. Classification (NCBI taxonomy): domain Eukaryota; kingdom Metazoa; phylum Chordata; class Mammalia; order Artiodactyla; family Ziphiidae; genus Mesoplodon; species Mesoplodon mirus. The sequence goes on along the minus strand of NW_028295776.1, from coordinate 2,996,495 downwards.
AAAGTCAAACCGGAGCACCAGGAGAGGGACTCTTCGTTGAGTTTTAGAAACCTTTCGTATTCACAGTGTGTCCATTCTCTAGGTTTCCCGTACATGTTATAGCTGTAGTAATATTCCCTTCAACCTGGAGAGGTGGGACCCATGGAATGGTTGCCATGCATTATTGCTTTAAAGGGTCTGCATTTGCTCACCCAATCTCACCAATCCTCTCAGTCCCAAGTGTCCAGCCTCATGCCGCATCCAGCTGTCATCGTAGATAGGGTCATTCCAGGTTGCATCAGAGACCCTGAAGGAATTGTAAAGAATTTCCCTGTTTCTTTGTTCTGTTTTTGAAATTCCTTTTTAGAGTGGGTTTGAGCTGATTCTCGCTGCCATGTTTATGCCAGTCTAGACACACTTGATTCCCTTACGGAGACATATCAATACATAGGTTTTAAGATTCTTACTAGTCAGATCTATTCCTCTGCGGGAAATATGGGGTTTTGAGTCCCTTTCACTGAGGAAGGTGTAGGTCTTGTCTATTCCATAGTTGGTTTTTGGAACAGTACCTGTGCTTATATCAAACTCTGGTTTGATGCATCACCCCACCTCTCCTTCCCCCTTAAGCAGGCATAAGAGTGTTTTCTAAATGTGAGACTCTGTTCTCTTTCCTAACTCAGTTCATGTGTAGCCATGTTTACAGGATCTTCCTAAGTGATATCTTATGATAAGTTTCTTTTTCTGTGTGACTTCTTTCACTTAGAATCATCGTACCTGAATCCACTCATTTTGCTGCTACTGGTCTTATGACTTTGGTTTCATGGCTGAGGGATATTCCATCGTACGTAAGTTCCACAAAGTTTTGAACCATTTTTATATTTCCTGGGATATTTCAGGTGTACCCAGGTTGAGGTTCTTGTAAGCAGTGCAGCCCTCAATTTGGGGGTGGCTCTGTCTTATGGATTTTCAGTTTTCCCAAGGTATATTCCCTAGACTGGAAGTGCCCTTGGCTCTGTAGCTCTGTTGTTTACTTGTTTTAGGGAACACAATGCACTCCTCCAGTGAGGCAGTTGGCAACTTACATCCCGCCCATCAGCATAACAAGGCTCCCTGTTCTCCAGGGCCTGTCTTGCCTTTCTGGTTTTTACACATTTTGTGGATGTCCCTTTTGACCGGTGGGAAGTGATACTTCTTTGTAGTGCAGATTTGCATTGCCCGCTTGCTTGCTTGGCCAAAAAGGGCGTATGCGTTTTCTCCTGAATATATTCTCCTGAATATATTTTTGGCCAAGTGCATCATTGTCGAAGTTGTGCCCCTCTTCCTGTGCTTTACAGGCGATTCTAACGTACCTCTTGAAATCTGTTTCCTGCTATTCTGCCTCGCATTCAAGTCCGCCTCGTTGCCTTCCCTCAACAGATTTTTGGACGATAGTTGGCCTTGATTACTCTGCCAGTTTGTGAATTGCTGTGCCCCTGAGCTCCATTTTTCAACTCGTTTTTTGTGAGCTGAACGCAAGTCCAAACATTTGGTTCAGGACCTATACTGGTTCCCGGTGGGTGGCTGAGACTTTGGTGAATTCTTCTTCCTGCCAGGAAATTACAGTGACATGTGCCCATCCAAATGCCTAACAGCTACTCTCTCATTGGTTCTCCCTCTTCCCTTTCCTCCTCTGCCAAATGGGCAACCTGTGTGAACCAGGAGCTTAAAGGGGCTGTCTCTCCAAGTTGGGAGGTTGATAGTAAAGCTGTTGGAAAGTCAAACCGGAGCACCAGGAGAGGGACTCTTCGTTGAGTTTTAGAAACCTTTCGTATTCACAGTGTGTCCATTCTCTAGGTTTCCCGTACATGTTATAGCTGTAGTAATATTCCCTTCAACCTGGAGAGGTGGGACCCATGGAATGGTTGCCATGCATTATTGCTTTAAAGGGTCTGCATTTGCTCACCCAATCTCACCAATCCTCTCAGTCCCAAGTGTCCAGCCTCATGCCACATCCAGCTGTCATCGTAGATAGGGTCATTCCAGGTTGCATCAGAGACCCTGAAGGAATTGTAAAGAATTTCCCTGTTTCTTTGTTCTGTTTTTGAAATTCCTTTTTAGAGTGGGTTTGAGCTGATTCTCGCTGCCATGTTTATGCCAGTCTAGACACACTTGATTCCCTTACGGAGACATATCAATACATAGGTTTTAAGATTCTTACTAGTCAGATCTATTCCTCTGCGGGAAATATGGGGTTTTGAGTCCCTTTCACTGAGGAAGGTGTAGGTCTTGTCTATTCCATAGTTGGTTTTTGGAACACTACCTGTGCGTATATCAAACTCTGGTTTGATGCATCACCCCACCTCTCCTTCCCCCTTAAGCAGGCATAAGAGTGTTTTCTAAATGTGAGACTCTGTTCTCTTTCCTAACTCAGTTCATGTGTTGCCATGTTTACAGGATCTTCCTAAGTGATATCTTATGATAAGTTTCTTTTTCTGTGTGACTTCTTTCACTTAGAATCATCGTACCTGAATCCACTCATTTTGCTGCTACTGGTCTTATGACATTGATTTCATGGCTGAGGGATATTCCATCGTACATAAGTTCCACAATGTTTTGAACCATTTTTATATTTCCTGGGATATTTCAGGTGTACCCAGGTTGAGGTTCTTGTAAGCAGTGCAGCCCTCAATTTGGGGGTGGCTCTGTCTTATGGATTTTCAGTTTTCCCAAGGTATATTCCCTAGACTGGAAGTGCCCTTGGCTCTGTAGCTCTGTTGTTTACTTGTTTTAGGGAACACAATGCACTCCTCCAGTGAGGCAGTTGGCAACTTACATCCCGCCCATCAGCATAACAAGGCTCCCTGTTCTCCAGGGCCTCTCTTGCCTTTCTGGTTTTTACACATTTTGTGGATGTCCCTTTTGACCGGTGGGAAGTGATACTTCTTTGTAGTGCAGATTTGCATTGCCCGCTTGCTTGCTTGGCCAAAAAGGGCGTATGCGTTTTCTCCTGAATATATTCAGGAGAAAACGCATACGCCCTTTTTGGCCAAGTGCATCATTGTCGAAGTTGTGCCCCTCTTCCTGTGCTTTACAGGCGATTCTAACGTACCTCTTGAAATCTGTTTCCTGCTATTCTGCCTCGCATTCAAGTCCGCCTCGTTGCCTTCCCTCAACAGATTTTTGGACGATAGTTGGCCTTGATTACTCTGCCAGTTTGTGAATTGCTGTGCCCCTGAGCTCCATTTTTCAACTCGTTTTTTGTGAGCTGAACGCAAGTCCAAACATTTGGTTCAGGACCTATACTGGTTCCCGGTGGGTGGCTGAGACTTTGGTGAATTCTTCTTCCTGCCGGGAAATTAGAGTGACATGTGCCCATCCAAATGCCTAACAGCTACTCTCTCATTGGTTCTCCCTCTTCCCTTTCCTCCTCTGCCAAATGGGCAACCTGTGTGAACCAGGAGCTTAAAGGGGCTGTCTCTCCAAGTTGGGAGGTTGATAGTAAAGCTGTTGGAAAGTCAAAGCGGAGCACCAGGAGAGGGACTCTTCGTTGAGTTTTAGAAACCTTTCGTATTCACAGTGTGTCCATTCTCTAGGTTTCCCGTACATGTTATAGCTGTAGTAATATTCCCTTCAACCTGGAGAGGTGGGACCCATGGAATGGTTGCCATGCATTATTGCTTTAAAGGGTCTGCATTTGCTCACCCAATCTCACCAGTCCTCTCAGTCCCAAGTGTCCAGCCTCATGCCGCATCCAGCTGTCATCGTAGATAGGGTCATTCCAGGTTGCATCAGAGACCCTGAAGGAATTGTAAAGAATTTCCCTGTTTCTTTGTTCTGTTTTTGAAATTCCTTTTTAGAGTGGGTTTGAGCTGATTCTCGCCGCCATGTTTATGCCAGTCTAGACACACTTGATTCCCTTACGGAGACATATCAATACATAGGTTTTAAGATTCTTACTAGTCAGATCTATTCCTCTGCGGGAAATATGGGGTTTTGAGTCCCTTTCACTGAGGAAGGTGTAGGTCTTGTCTATTCCATAGTTGGTTTTTGGAACAGTACCTGTGCTTATATCAAACTCTGGTTTGATGCATCACCCCACCTCTCCTTCCCCCTTAAGCAGGCATAAGAGTGTTTTCTAAATGTGAGACTCTGTTCTCTTTCCTAACTCAGTTCATGTGTTGCCATGTTTACAGGATCTTCCTAAGTGATATCTTATGATAAGTTTCTTTTTCTGTGTGACTTCTTTCACTTAGAATCATCGTACCTGAATCCACTCATTTTGCTGCTACTGGTCTTATGACATTGATTTCATGGCTGAGGGATATTCCATCGTACGTAAGTTCCACAATGTTTTGAACCATTTTTATATTTCCTGGGATATTTCAGGTGTACCCAGGTTGAGGTTCTTGTAAGCAGTGCAGCCCTCAATTTGGGGGTGGCTCTGTCTTATGGATTTTCAGTTTTCCCAAGGTATATTCCCTAGACTGGAAGTGCCCTTGGCTCTGTAGCTCTGTTGTTTACTTGTTTTAGGGAACACAATGCACTCCTCCAGTGAGGCAGTTGGCAACTTACATCCCGCCCATCAGCATAACAAGGCTCCCTGTTCTCCAGGGCCTGTCTTGCCTTTCTGGTTTTTACACATTTTGTGGATGTCCCTTTTGACCGTTGGGAAGTGATACTTCTTTGTAGTGCAGATTTGCATTGCCCGCTTGCTTGCTTGGCCAAAAAGGGCGTATGCGTTTTCTCCTGAATATATTCAGGAGAAAACGCATACGCCCTTTTTGGCCAAGTGCATCATTGTCGAAGTTGTGCCCCTCTTCCTGTGCTTTACAAGCGATTCTAACGTACCTCTTGAAATCTGTTTCCTGCTATTCTGCCTCGCATTCAAGTCCGCCTCGTTGCCTTCCCTCAACAGATTTTTGGACGATAGTTGGCCTTGATTACTCTGCCAGTTTGTGAATTGCTGTGCCCCTGAGCTCCATTTTTCAACTCGTTTTTTGTGAGCTGAACGCAAGTCCAAACATTTGGTTCAGGACCTATACTGGTTCCCGGTGGGTGGCTGAGACTTTGGTGAATTCTTCTTCCTGCCGGGAAATTAGAGTGACATGTGCCCATCCAAATGCCTAACAGCTACTCTCTCATTGGTTCTCCCTCTTCCCTTTCCTCCTCTGCCAAATGGGCAACCTGTGTGAACCAGGAGCTTAAAGGGGCTGTCTCTCCAAGTTGGGAGGTTGATAGTAAAGCTGTTGGAAAGTCAAAGCGGAGCACCAGGAGAGGGACTCTTCGTTGAGTTTTAGAAACCTTTCGTATTCACAGTGTGTCCATTCTCTAGGTTTCCCGTACATGTTATAGCTGTAGTAATATTCCCTTCAACCTGGAGAGGTGGGACCCATGGAATGGTTGCCATGCATTATTGCTTTAAAGGGGTCTGCATTTGCTCACCCAATCTCACCAGTCCTCTCAGTCCCAAGTGTCCAGCCTCATGCCGCATCCAGCTGTCATCGTAGATAGGGTCATTCCAGGTTGCATCAGAGACCCTGAAGGAATTGTAAAGAATTTCCCTGTTTCTTTGTTCTGTTTTTGAAATTCCTTTTTAGAGTGGGTTTGAGCTGATTCTCGCCGCCATGTTTATGCCAGTCTAGACACACTTGATTCCCTTACGGAGACATATCAATACATAGGTTTTAAGATTCTTACTAGTCAGATCTATTCCTCTGCGGGAAATATGGGGTTTTGAGTCCCTTTCACTGAGGAAGGTGTAGGTCTTGTCTATTCCATAGTTGGTTTTTGGAACAGTACCTGTGCGTATATCAAACTCTGGTTTGATGCATCACCCCACCTCTCCTTCCCCCTTAAGCAGGCATAAGAGTGTTTTCTAAATGTGAGACTCTGTTCTCTTTCCTAACTCAGTTCATGTGTTGCCATGTTTACAGGATCTTCCTAAGTGATATCTTATGATAAGTTTCTTTTTCTGTGTGACTTCTTTCACTTAGAATCATCGTACCTGAATCCACTCATTTTGCTGCTACTGGTCTTATGACATTGATTTCATGGCTGAGGGATATTCCATCGTACGTAAGTTCCACAATGTTTTGAACCATTTTTATATTTCCTGGGATATTTCAGGTGTACCCAGGTTGAGGTTCTTGTAAGCAGTGCAGCCCTCAATTTGGGGGTGGCTCTGTCTTATGGATTTTCAGTTTTCCCAAGGTATATTCCCTAGACTGGAAGTGCCCTTGGCTCTGTAGCTCTGTTGTTTACTTGTTTTAGGGAACACAATGCACTCCTCCAGTGAGGCAGTTGGCAACTTACATCCCGCCCATCAGCATAACAAGGCTCCCTGTTCTCCAGGGCCTGTCTTGCCTTTCTGGTTTTTACACATTTTGTGGATGTCCCTTTTGACCGTTGGGAAGTGATACTTCTTTGTAGTGCAGATTTGCATTGCCCGCTTGCTTGCTTGGCCAAAAAGGGCGTATGCGTTTTCTCCTGAATATATTCAGGAGAAAACGCATACGCACTTTTTGGCCAAGTGCATCATTGTCGAAGTTGTGCCCCTCTTCCTGTGCTTTACAGGCGATTCTAACGTACCTCTTGAAATCTGTTTCCTGCTATTCTGCCTCGCATTCAAGTCGGCCTCGTTGCCTTCCCTCAACAGATTTTTGGACGATAGTTGGCCTTGATTACTCTGCCAGTTTGTGAATTGCTGTGCCCCTGAGCTCCATTTTTCAACTCGTTTTTTGTGAGCTGAACGCAAGTCCAAACATTTGGTTCAGGACCTATACTGGTTCCCGGTGGGTGGCTGAGACTTTGGTGAATTCTTCTTCCTGCCGGGAAATTAGAGTGACATGTGCCCATCCAAATGCCTAACAGCTACTCTCTCATTGGTTCTCCCTCTTCCCTTTCCTCCTCTGCCAAATGGGCAACCTGTGTGAACCAGGAGCTTAAAGGGGCTGTCTCTCCAAGTTGGGAGGTTGATAGTAAAGCTGTTGGAAAGTCAAACCGGAGCACCAGGAGAGGGACTCTTCGTTGAGTTTTAGAAACCTTTCGTATTCACAGTGTGTCCATTCTCTAGGTTTCCCGTACATGTTATAGCTGTAGTAATATTCCCTTCAACCTGGAGAGGTGGGACCCATGGAATGGTTGCCATGCATTATTGCTTTAAAGGGTCTGCATTTGCTCACCCAATCTCACCAGTCCTCTCAGTCCCAAGTGTCCAGCCTCATGCCGCATCCAGCTGTCATCGTAGATAGGGTCATTCCAGGTTGCATCAGAGACCCTGAAGGAATTGTAAAGAATTTCCCTGTTTCTTTGTTCTGTTTTTGAAATTCCTTTTTAGAGTGGGTTTGAGCTGATTCTCGCCGCCATGTTTATGCCAGTCTAGACACACTTGATTCCCTTACGGAGACATATCAATACATAGGTTTTAAGATTCTTACTAGTCAGATCTATTCCTCTGCGGGAAATATGGGGTTTTGAGTCCCTTTCACTGAGGAAGGTGTAGGTCTTGTCTATTCCATAGTTGGTTTTTGGAACAGTACCTGTGCGTATATCAAACTCTGGTTTGATGCATCACCCCACCTCTCCTTCCCCCTTAAGCAGGCATAAGAGTGTTTTCTAAATGTGAGACTCTGTTCTCTTTCCTAACTCAGTTCATGTGTTGCCATGTTTACAGGATCTTCCTAAGTGATATCTTATGATAAGTTTCTTTTTCTGTGTGACTTCTTTCACTTAGAATCATCGTACCTGAATCCACTCATTTTGCTGCTACTGGTCTTATGACATTGATTTCATGGCTGAGGGATATTCCATCGTACATAAGTTCCACAATGTTTTGAACCATTTTTATATTTCCTGGGATATTTCAGGTGTACCCAGGTTGAGGTTCTTGTAAGCAGTGCAGCCCTCAATTTGGGGGTGGCTCTGTCTTATGGATTTTCAGTTTTCCCAAGGTATATTCCCTAGACTGGAAGTGCCCTTGGCTCTGTAGCTCTGTTGTTTACTTGTTTTAGGGAACACAATGCACTCCTCCAGTGAGGCAGTTGGCAACTTACATCCCGCCCATCAGCATAACAAGGCTCCCTGTTCTCCAGGGCCTGTCTTGCCTTTCTGGTTTTTACACATTTTGTGGATGTCCCTTTTGACCGTTGGGAAGTGATACTTCTTTGTAGTGCAGATTTGCATTGCCCGCTTGCTTGCTTGGCCAAAAAGGGCGTATGCGTTTTCTCCTGAATATATTCAGGAGAAAACGCATACGCCCTTTTTGGCCAAGTGCATCATTGTCGAAGTTGTGCCCCTCTTCCTGTGCTTTACAGGCGATTCTAACGTACCTCTTGAAATCTGTTTCCTGCTATTCTGCCTCGCATTCAAGTCGGCCTCGTTGCCTTCCCTCAACAGATTTTTGGACGATAGTTGGCCTTGATTACTCTGCCAGTTTGTGAATTGCTGTGCCCCTGAGCTCCATTTTTCAACTCGTTTTTTGTGAGCTGAACGCAAGTCCAAACATTTGGTTCAGGACCTATACTGGTTCCCGGTGGGTGGCTGAGACTTTGGTGAATTCTTCTTCCTGCCGGGAAATTAGAGTGACATGTGCCCATCCAAATGCCTAACAGCTACTCTCTCATTGGTTCTCCCTCTTCCCTTTCCTCCTCTGCCAAATGGGCAACCTGTGTGAACCAGGAGCTTAAAGGGGCTGTCTCTCCAAGTTGGGAGGTTGATAGTAAAGCTGTTGGAAAGTCAAACCGGAGCACCAGGAGAGGGACTCTTCGTTGAGTTTTAGAAACCTTTCGTATTCACAGTGTGTCCATTCTCTAGGTTTCCCGTACATGTTATAGCTGTAGTAATATTCCCTTCAACCTGGAGAGGTGGGACCTATGGAATGGTTGCCATGCATTATTGCTTTAAAGGGTCTGCATTTGCTCACCCAATCTCACCAGTCCTCTCAGTCCCAAGTGTCCAGCCTCATGCCGCATCCAGCTGTCATCGTAGATAGGGTCATTCCAGGTTGCATCAGAGACCCTGAAGGAATTGTAAAGAATTTCCCTGTTTCTTTGTTCTGTTTTTGAAATTCCTTTTTAGAGTGGGTTTGAGCTGATTCTCGCTGCCATGTTTATGCCAGTCTAGACACACTTGATTCCCTTACGGAGACATATCAATACATAGGTTTTAAGATTCTTACTAGTCAGATCTATTCCTCTGCGGGAAATATGGGGTTTTGAGTCCCTTTCACTGAGGAAGGTGTAGGTCTTGTCTATTCCATAGTTGGTTTTTGGAACAGTACCTGTGCTTATATCAAACTCTGGTTTGATGCATCACCCCACCTCTCCTTCCCCCTTAAGCAGGCATAAGAGTGTTTTCTAAATGTGAGACTCTGTTCTCTTTCCTAACTCAGTTCATGTGTTGCCATGTTTACAGGATCTTCCTAAGTGATATCTTATGATAAGTTTCTTTTTCTGTGTGACTTCTTTCACTTAGAATCATCGTACCTGAATCCACTCATTTTGCTGCTACTGGTCTTATGACATTGATTTCATGGCTGAGGGATATTCCATCGTACGTAAGTTCCACAATGTTTTGAACCATTTTTATATTTCCTGGGATATTTCAGGTGTACCCAGGTTGAGGTTCTTGTAAGCAGTGCAGCCCTCAATTTGGGGGTGGCTCTGTCTTATGGATTTTCAGTTTTCCCAAGGTATATTCCCTAGACTGGAAGTGCCCTTGGCTCTGTAGCTCTGTTGTTTACTTGTTTTAGGGAACACAATGCACTCCTCCAGTGAGGCAGTTGGCAACTTACATCCCGCCCATCAGCATAACAAGGCTCCCTGTTCTCCAGGGCCTGTCTTGCCTTTCTGGTTTTTACACATTTTGTGGATGTCCCTTTTGACCGTTGGGAAGTGATACTTCTTTGTAGTGCAGATTTGCATTGCCCGCTTGCTTGCTTGGCCAAAAAGGGCGTATGCGTTTTCTCCTGAATATATTCAGGAGAAAACGCATACGCACTTTTTGGCCAAGTGCATCATTGTCGAAGTTGTGCCCCTCTTCCTGTGCTTTACAGGCGATTCTAACGTACCTCTTGAAATCTGTTTCCTGCTATTCTGCCTCGCATTCAAGTCGGCCTCGTTGCCTTCCCTCAACAGATTTTTGGACGATAGTTGGCCTTGATTACTCTGCCAGTTTGTGAATTGCTGTGCCCCTGAGCTCCATTTTTCAACTCGTTTTTTGTGAGCTGAACGCAAGTCCAAACATTTGGTTCAGGACCTATACTGGTTCCCGGTGGGTGGCTGAGACTTTGGTGAATTCTTCTTCCTGCCGGGAAATTAGAGTGACATGTGCCCATCCAAATGCCTAACAGCTACTCTCTCATTGGTTCTCCCTCTTCCCTTTCCTCCTCTGCCAAATGGGCAACCTGTGTGAACCAGGAGCTTAAAGGGGCTGTCTCTCCAAGTTGGGAGGTTGATAGTAAAGCTGTTGGAAAGTCAAAGCGGAGCACCAGGAGAGGGACTCTTCGTTGAGTTTTAGAAACCTTTCGTATTCACAGTGTGTCCATTCTCTAGGTTTCCCGTACATGTTATAGCTGTAGTAATATTCCCTTCAACCTGGAGAGGTGGGACCCATGGAATGGTTGCCATGCATTATTGCTTTAAAGGGTCTGCATTTGCTCACCCAATCTCACCAGTCCTCTCAGTCCCAAGTGTCCAGCCTCATGCCGCATCCAGCTGTCATCGTAGATAGGGTCATTCCAGGTTGCATCAGAGACCCTGAAGGAATTGTAAAGAATTTCCCTGTTTCTTTGTTCTGTTTTTGAAATTCCTTTTTAGAGTGGGTTTGAGCTGATTCTCGCTGCCATGTTTATGCCAGTCTAGACACACTTGATTCCCTTACGGAGACATATCAATACATAGGTTTTAAGATTCTTACTAGTCAGATCTATTCCTCTGCGGGAAATATGGGGTTTTGAGTCCCTTTCACTGAGGAAGGTGTAGGTCTTGTCTATTCCATAGTTGGTTTTTGGAACAGTACCTGTGCTTATATCAAACTCTGGTTTGATGCATCACCCCACCTCTCCTTCCCCCTTAAGCAGGCATAAGAGTGTTTTCTAAATGTGAGACTCTGTTCTCTTTCCTAACTCAGTTCATGTGTTGCCATGTTTACAGGATCTTCCTAAGTGATATCTTATGATAAGTTTCTTTTTCTGTGTGACTTCTTTCACTTAGAATCATCGTACCTGAATCCACTCATTTTGCTGCTACTGGTCTTATGACATTGATTTCATGGCTGAGGGATATTCCATCGTACGTAAGTTCCACAATGTTTTGAACCATTTTTATATTTCCTGGGATATTTCAGGTGTACCCAGGTTGAGGTTCTTGTAAGCAGTGCAGCCCTCAATTTGGGGGTGGCTCTGTCTTATGGATTTTCAGTTTTCCCAAGGTATATTCCCTAGACTGGAAGTGCCCTTGGCTCTGTAGCTCTGTTGTTTACTTGTTTTAGGGAACACAATGCACTCCTCCAGTGAGGCAGTTGGCAACTTACATCCCGCCCATCAGCATAACAAGGCTCCCTGTTCTCCAGGGCCTGTCTTGCCTTTCTGGTTTTTACACATTTTGTGGATGTCCCTTTTGACCGGTGGGAAGTGATACTTCTTTGTAGTGCAGATTTGCATTGCCCGCTTGCTTGCTTGGCCAAAAAGGGCGTATGCGTTTTCTCCTGAATATATTCAGGAGAAAACGCATACGCCCTTTTTGGCCAAGTGCATCATTGTCGAAGTTGTGCCCCTCTTCCTGTGCTTTACAGGCGATTCTAACGTACCTCTTGAAATCTGTTTCCTGCTATTCTGCCTCGCATTCAAGTCCGCCTCGTTGCCTTCCCTCAACAGATTTTTGGACGATAGTTGGCCTTGATTACTCTGCCAGTTTGTGAATTGCTGTGCCCCTGAGCTCCATTTTTCAACTCGTTTTTTGTGAGCTGAACGCAAGTCCAAACATTTGGTTCAGGACCTATACTGGTTCCCGGTGGGTGGCTGAGACTTTGGTGAATTCTTCTTCCTGCCGGGAAATTAGAGTGACATGTGCCCATCCAAATGCCTAACAGCTACTCTCTCATTGGTTCTCCCTCTTCCCTTTCCTCCTCTGCCAAATGGGCAACCTGTGTGAACCAGGAGCTTAAAGGGGCTGTCTCTCCAAGTTGGGAGGTTGATAGTAAAGCTGTTGGAAAGTCAAACCGGAGCACCAGGAGAGGGACTCTTCGTTGAGTTTTAGAAACCTTTCGTATTCACAGTGTGTCCATTCTCTAGGTTTCCCGTACATGTTATAGCTGTAGTAATATTCCCTTCAACCTGGAGAGGTGGGACCCATGGAATGGTTGCCATGCATTATTGCTTTAAAGGGTCTGCATTTGCTCACCCAATCTCACCAATCCTCTCAGTCCCAAGTGTCCAGCCTCATGCCGCATCCAGCTGTCATCGTAGATAGGGTCATTCCAGGTTGCATCAGAGACCCTGAAGGAATTGTAAAGAATTTCCCTGTTTCTTTGTTCTGTTTTTGAAATTCCTTTTTAGAGTGGGTTTGAGCTGATTCTCGCTGCCATGTTTATGCCAGTCTAGACACACTTGATTCCCTTACGGAGACATATCAATACATAGGTTTTAAGATTCTTACTAGTCAGATCTATTCCTCTGCGGGAAATATGGGGTTTTGAGTCCCTTTCACTGAGGAAGGTGTAGGTCTTGTCTATTCCATAGTTGGTTTTTGGAACAGTACCTGTGCTTATATCAAACTCTGGTTTGATGCATCACCCCACCTCTCCTTCCCCCTTAAGCAGGCATAAGAGTGTTTTCTAAATGTGAGACTCTGTTCTCTTTCCTAACTCAGTTCATGTGTTGCCATGTTTACAAGATCTTCCTAAGTGATATCTTATGATAAGTTTCTTTTTCTGTGTGACTTCTTTCACTTAGAATCATCGTACCTGAATCCACTCATTTTGCTGCTACTGGTCTTATGACATTGATTTCATGGCTGAGGGATATTCCATCGTACGTAAGTTCCACAATGTTTTGAACCATTTTTACATTTCCTGGGATATTTCAGGTGTACCCAGGTTGAGGTTCTTGTAAGCAGTGCAGCCCTCAATTTGGGGGTGGCTCTGTCTTATGGATTTTCAGTTTTTCCAAGGTATATTCCCTAGACTGGAAGTGCCCTTGGCTCTGTAGCTCTGTTGTTTACTTGTTTTAGGGAACACAATGCACTCCTCCAGTGAGGCAGTTGGCAACTTACATCCCGCCCATCAGCATAACAAGGCTCCCTGTTCTCCAGGGCCTGTCTTGCCTTTCTGGTTTTTACACATTTTGTGGATGTCCCTTTTGACCGTTGGGAAGTGATACTTCTTTGTAGTGCAGATTTGCATTGCCCGCTTGCTTGCTTGGCCAAAAAGGGCGTATGCGTTTTCTCCTGAATATATTCAGGAGAAAACGCATACGCCCTTTTTGGCCAAGTGCATCATTGTCGAAGTTGTGCCCCTCTTCCTGTGCTTTACAGGCGATTCTAACGTACCTCTTGAAATCTGTTTCCTGCTATTCTGCCTCACATTCAAGTCCGCCTCGTTGCCTTCCCTCAACAGATTTTTGGACGATAGTTGGCCTTGATTACTCTGCCAGTTTGTGAATTGCTGTGCCCCTGAGCTCCATTTTTCAACTCGTTTTTTGTGAGCTGAACGCAAGTCCAAACATTTGGTTCAGGACCTATACTGGTTCCCGGTGGGTGGCTGAGACTTTGGTGAATTCTTCTTCCTGCCGGGAAATTACAGTGACATGTGCCCATCCAAATGCCTAACAGCTACTCTCTCATTGGTTCTCCCTCTTCCCTTTCCTCCTCTGCCAAATGGGCAACCTGTGTGAACCAGGAGCTTAAAGGGGCTGTCTCTCCAAGTTGGGAGTTGATAGTAAAGCTGTTGGAAAGTCAAACCGGAGCACCAGGAGAGGGACTCTTCGTTGAGTTTTAGAAACCTTTCGTATTCACAGTGTGTCCATTCTCTAGGTTTCCCGTACATGTTATAGCTGTAGTAATATTCCCTTCAACCTGGAGAGGTGGGACCCATGGAATGGTTGCCATGCATTATTGCTTTAAAGGGTCTGCATTTGCTCACCCAATCTCACCAATCCTCTCAGTCCCAAGTGTCCAGCCTCATGCCACATCCAGCTGTCATCGTAGATAGGGTCATTCCAGGTTGCATCAGAGACCCTGAAGGAATTGTAAAGAATTTCCCTGTTTCTTTGTTCTGTTTTTGAAATTCCTTTTTAGAGTGGGTTTGAGCTGATTCTCGCTGCCATGTTTATGCCAGTCTAGACACACTTGATACCCTTACGGAGACATATCAATACATAGGTTTTAAGATTCTTACTAGTCAGATCTATTCCTCTGCGGGAAATATGGGGTTTTGAGTCCCTTTCACTGAGGAAGGTGTAGGTCTTGTCTATTCCATAGTTGGTTTTTGGAACAGTACCTGTGCTTATATCAAACTCTGGTTTGATGCATCACCCCACCTCTCCTTCCCCCTTAAGCAGGCATAAGAGTGTTTTCTAAATGTGAGACTCTGTTCTCTTTCCTAAATCAGTTCATGTGTTGCCATGTTTACAGGATCTTCCTAAGTGATATCTTATGATAAGTTTCTTTTTCTGTGTGACTTCTTTCACTTAGAATCATCGTACCTGAATCCACTCATTTTGCTGCTACTGGTGTTATGACATTGATTTCATGGCTGAGGGATATTCCATCGTACGTAAGTTCCACAATGATTTGAACCATTTTTATATTTCCTGGGATATTTCAGGTGTACCCAGGTTGAGGTTCTTGTAAGCAGTGCAGCCCTCAATTTGGGGGTGGCTCTGTCTTATGGATTTTCAGTTTTCCCAAGGTATATTCCCTAGACTGGAAGTGCCCTTGGCTCTGTAGCTCTGTTGTTTACTTGTTTTAGGGAACACAATGCACTCCTCCAGTGAGGCAGTTGGCAACTTACATCCCGCCCATCAGCATAACAAGGCTCCCTGTTCTCCAGGGCCTGTCTTGACTTTCTGGTTTTTACACATTTTGTGGATGTCCCTTTTGACCGGTGGGAAGTGATACTTCTTTGTAGTGCAGATTTGCATTGCCCGCTTGCTTGCTTGGCCAAAAAGGGCGTATGCGTTTTCTCCTGAATATATTCAGGAGAAAACGCATACGCCCTTTTTGGCCAAGTGCATCATTGTCGAAGTTGTGCCCCTCTTCCTGTGCTTTACAGGCGATTCTAACGTACCTCTTGAAATCTGTTTCCTGCTATTCTGCCTCGCATTCAAGTCCGCCTCGTTGCCTTCCCTCAACAGATTTTTGGACGATAGTTGGCCTTGATTACTCTGCCAGTTTGTGAATTGCTGTGCCCCTGAGCTCCATTTTTCAACTCGTTTTTTGTGAGCTGAACGCAAGTCCAAACATTTGGTTCAGGACCTATACTGGTTCCCGGTGGGTGGCTGAGACTTTGGTGAATTCTTCTTCCTGCCGGGAAATTAGAGTGACATGTGCCCATCCAAATGCCTAACAGCTACTCTCTCATTGGTTCTCCCTCTTCCCTTTCCTCCTCTGCCAAATGGGCAACCTGTGTGAACCAGGAGCTTAAAGGGGCTGTCTCTCCAAGTTGGGAGGTTGATAGTAAAGCTGTTGGAAAGTCAAACCGGAGCACCAGGAGAGGGACTCTTCGTTGAGTTTTAGAAACCTTTCGTATTCACAGTGTGTCCATTCTCTAGGTTTCCCGTACATGTTATAGCTGTAGTAATATTCCCTTCAACCTGGAGAGGTGGGACCCATGGAATGGTTGCCATGCATTATTGCTTTAAAGGGTCTGCATTTGCTCACCCAATCTCACCAATCCTCTCAGTCCCAAGTGTCCAGCCTCATGCCACATCCAGCTGTCATCGTAGATAGGGTCATTCCAGGTTGCATCAGAGACCCTGAAGGAATTGTAAAGAATTTCCCTGTTTCTTTGTTCTGTTTTTGAAATTCCTTTTTAGAGTGGGTTTGAGCTGATTCTCGCTGCCATGTTTATGCCAGTCTAGACACACTTGATTCCCTTACGGAGACATATCAATACATAGGTTTTAAGATTCTTACTAGTCAGATCTATTCCTCTGCGGGAAATATGGGGTTTTGAGTCCTTTTCACTGAGGAAGGTGTAGGTCTTGTCTATTCCATAGTTGGTTTTTGGAACAGTACCTGTGCTTATATCAAACTCTGGTTTGATGCATCACCCCACCTCTCCTTCCCCCTTAAGCAGGCATAAGAGTGTTTTCTAAATGTGAGACTCTGTTCTCTTTCCTAACTCAGTTCATGTGTTGCCATGTTTACAGGATCTTCCTAAGTGATATCTTATGATAAGTTTCTTTTTCTGTGTGACTTCTTTCACTTAGAATCATCGTACCTGAATCCACTCATTTTGCTGCTACTGGTCTTATGACATTGATTTCATGGCTGAGGGATATTCCATCGTACGTAAGTTCCACAATGTTTTGAACCATTTTTATATTTCCTGGGATATTTCAGGTGTACCCAGGTTGAGGTTCTTGTAAGCAGTGCAGCCCTCAATTTGGGGGTGGCTCTGTCTTATGGATCTTCAGTTTTCCCAAGGTATATTCCCTAGACTGGAAGTGCCCTTGGCTCTGTAGCTCTGTTGTTTACTTGTTTTAGGGAACACAATGCACTCCTCCAGTGAGGCAGTTGGCAACTTACATCCCGCCCATCAGCATAACAAGGCTCCCTGTTCTCCAGGGCCTGTCTTGCCTTTCTGGTTTTTACACATTTTGTGGATGTCCCTTTTGACCGTTGGGAAGTGATACTTCTTTGTAGTGCAGATTTGCATTGCCCGCTTGCTTGCTTGGCCAAAAAGGGCGTATGCGTTTTCTCCTGAATATATTCAGGAGAAAACGCATACGCCCTTTTTGGCCAAGTGCATCATTGTCGAAGTTGTGCCCCTCTTCCTGTGCTTTACAGGCGATTCTAACGTACCTCTTGAAATCTGTTTCCTGCTATTCTGCCTCGCATTCAAGTCCGCCTCGTTGCCTTCCCTCAACAGATTTTTGGACGATAGTTGGCCTTGATTACTCTGCCAGTTTGTGAATTGCTGTGCCCCTGAGCTCCATTTTTCAACTCGTTTTTTGTGAGCTGAACGCAAGTCCAAACATTTGGTTCAGGACCTATACTGGTTCCCGGTGGGTGGCTGAGACTTTGGTGAATTCTTCTTCCTGCCGGGAAATTAGAGTGACATGTGCCCATCCAAATGCCTAACAGCTACTCTCTCATTGGTTCTCCCTCCTCCCTTTCCTCCTCTGCCAAATGGGCAACCTGTGTGAACCAGGAGCTTAAAGGGGCTGTCTCTCCAAGTTGGGAGGTTGATAGTAAAGCTGTTGGAAAGTCAAACCGGAGCACCAGGAGAGGGACTCTTCGTTGAGTTTTAGAAACCTTTCGTATTCACAGTGTGTCCATTCTCTAGGTTTCCCGTACATGTTATAGCTGTAGTAATATTCCCTTCAACCTGGAGAGGTGGGACCCATGGAATGGTTGCCATGCATTATTGCTTTAAAGGGTCTGCATTTGCTCACCCAATCTCACCAATCCTCTCAGTCCCAAGTGTCCAGCCTCATGCCACATCCAGCTGTCATTGTAGATAGGGTCATTCCAGGTTGCATCAGAGACCCTGAAGGAATTGTAAAGAATTTCCCTGTTTCTTTGTTCTGTTTTTGAAATTCCTTTTTAGAGTGGGTTTGAGCTGATTCTCGCTGCCATGTTTATGCCAGTCTAGACACACTTGATTCCCTTACGGAGACATATCAATACATAGGTTTTAAGATTCTTACTAGTCAGATCTATTCCTCTGCGGGAAATATGGGGTTTTGAGTCCCTTTCACTGAGGAAGGTGTAGGTCTTGTCTATTCCATAGTTGGTTTTTGGAACAGTACCTGTGCTTATATCAAACTCTGGTTTGATGCATCACCCCACCTCTCCTTCCCCCTTAAGCAGGCATAAGAGTGTTTTCTAAATGTGAGACTCTGTTCTCTTTCCTAACTCAGTTCATGTGTTGCCATGTTTACAGGATCTTCCTAAGTGATATCTTATGATAAGTTTCTTTTTCTGTGTGACTTCTTTCACTTAGAATCATCGTACCTGAATCCACTCATTTTGCTGCTACTGGTCTTATGACATTGATTTCATGGCTGAGGGATATTCCATCGTACGTAAGTTCCACAATGTTTTGAACCATTTTTATATTTCCTGGGATATTTCAGGTGTACCCAGGTTGAGGTTCTTGTAAGCAGTGCAGCCCTCAATTTGGGGGTGGCTCTGTCTTATGGATTTTCAGTTTTCCCAAGGTATATTCCCTAGACTGGAAGTGCCCTTGGCTCTGTAGCTCTGTTGTTTACTTGTTTTAGGGAACACAATGCACTCCTCCAGTGAGGCAGTTGGCAACTTACATCCCACCCATCAACATAACAAGGCTCCCTGTTCTCCAGGGCCTCTCTTGCCTTTCTGGTTTTTACACATTTTGTGGATGTCCCTTTTGACCGGTGGGAAGTGATACTTCTTTGTAGTGCAGATTTGCATTGCCCGCTTGCTTGCTTGGCCAAAAAGGGCGTATGCGTTTTCTCCTGAATATATTCAGGAGAAAACGCATACGCCCTTTTTGGCCAAGTGCATCATTGTCGAAGTTGTGCCCCTCTTCCTGTGCTTTACAGGCGATTCTAACGTACCTCTTGAAATCTGTTTCCTGCTATTCTGCCTCGCATTCAAGTCCGCCTCGTTGCCTTCCCTCAACAGATTTTTGGACGATAGTTGGCCTTGATTACTCTGCCAGTTTGTGAATTGCTGTGCCCCTGAGCTCCATTTTTCAACTCGTTTTTTGTGAGCTGAACGCAAGTCCAAACATTTGGTTCAGGACCTATACTGGTTCCCGGTGGGTGGCTGAGACTTTGGTGAATTCTTCTTCCTGCCGGGAAATTAGAGTGACATGTGCCCATCCAAATGCCTAACAGCTACTCTCTCATTGGTTCTCCCTCTTCCCTTTCCTCCTCTGCCAAATGGGCAACCTGTGTGAACCAGGAGCTTAAAGGGGCTGTCTCTCCAAGTTGGGAGGTTGATAGTAAAGCTGTTGGAAAGTCAAACCGGAGCACCAGGAGAGGGACTCTTCGTTGAGTTTTAGAAACCTTTCGTATTCACAGTGTGTCCATTCTCTAGGTTTCCCGTACATGTTATAGCTGTAGTAATATTCCCTTCAACCTGGAGAGGTGGGACCCATGGAATGGTTGCCATGCATTATTGCTTTAAAGGGTCTGCATTTGCTCACCCAATCTCACTAGTCCTCTCAGTCCCAAGTGTCCAGCCTCATGCCGCATCCAGCTGTCATCGTAGATAGGGTCATTCCAGGTTGCATCAGAGACCCTGAAGGAATTGTAAAGAATTTCCCTGTTTCTTTGTTCTGTTTTTGAAATTCCTTTTTAGAGTGGGTTTGAGCTGATTCTCGCCGCCATGTTTATGCCAGTCTAGACACACTTGATTCCCTTACGGAGACATATCAATACATAGGTTTTAAGATTCTTACTAGTCAGATCTATTCCTCTGCGGGAAATATGGGGTTTTGAGTCCCTTTCACTGAGGAAGGTGTAGGTCTTGTCTATTCCATAGTTGGTTTTTGGAACAGTACCTGTGCTTATATCAAACTCTGGTTTGATGCATCACCCCACCTCTCCTTCCCCCTTAAGCAGGCATAAGAGTGTTTTCTAAATGTGAGACTCTGTTCTCTTTCCTAACTCAGTTCATGTGTAGCCATGTTTACAGGATCTTCCTAAGTGATATCTTATGATAAGTTTCTTTTCCTGTGTGACTTCTTTCACTTAGAATCATCGTACCTGAATCCACTCATTTTGCTGCTACTGGTCTTATGACATTGATTTCATGGCTGAGGGATATTCCATCGTACGTAAGTTCCACAATGTTTTGAACCATTTTTATATTTCCTGGGATATTTCAGGTGTACCCAGGTTGAGGTTCTTGTAAGCAGTGCAGCCCTCAATTTGGGGGTGGCTCTGTCTTATGGATTTTCAGTTTTCCCAAGGTATATTCCCTAGACTGGAAGTGCCCTTGGCTCTGTAGCTCTGTTGTTTACTTGTTTTAGGGAACACAATGCACTCCTCCAGTGAGGCAGTTGGCAACTTACATCCCGCCCATCAGCATAACAAGGCTCCCATTTCGCCACGGCCTGTCTTGCCTTTCTGGTTTTTACACATTTTGTGGATGTCCCTTTTGACCGGTGGGAAGTGATACTTCTTTGTAGTGCAGATTTGCATTGCCCGCTTGCTTGCTTGGCCAAAAAGGGCGTATGCGTTTTCTCCTGAATATATTCAGGAGAAAACGCATACGCCCTTTTTGGCCAAGTGCATCATTGTCGAAGTTGTGCCCCTCCTGATGTGCTTTACAGGCGATTCTAACGTACCTCTTGAAATCTGTTTCCTGCTATTATGCCTCGCATTCAAGTCCGCCTCGTTGCCTTCCCTCAACAGATTTTTGGACGATTGTTGGCCTTGATTACTCTGCCAGTTTGTGAATTGCTGTGCCCCTGAGCTCCATTTTTCAACTCGTTTTTTGTGAGCTGAACGCAAGTCCAAACATTTGGTTCAGGACCTATACTCTTTCCCGGTGGGTGGCTGAGACTTTCGTTAATTCTTCTTCCTGCCGGGAAATTAGAGTGACATGTGCCCATCCAAATGCCTAACAGCTACTCTCTCATTGGTTCTCCCTCTTCCCTTTCATCCTCTGCCAAATGGGCAACCTGTGTGAACCAGGGGCTTAAAGGGGCTGTCTCTCCAAGTTGGGAGATTGATAGTTAAGCTGTTGGAAAGTCAAACCGGAGCACCAGGAGAGGGACTCTTCGTTGAGTTTTAGAAACCTTTCATATTCACAGTGTGTCCATTCTCTAGGTTTCCCGTACATGTTATAGCTGTAGTAATATTCCCTTCAACCTGGAGAGTTGGGACCCATGGAATGGTTGCCATGCATTATTGCTTTAAAGGGTCTGCATCTGGGCCTCCCTGGTGGCGCAGTGGTTGAGAGTCCGCCTGCCGATGCAGGGGATACGGGGTCGTGCCCCGGTCTGGGAGGATCCCATATGCCGCGGAGCGGCTGGGCCCGTGAGCCATGGCCGCTGAGCCTGCACGTCCGGAGCGTGTGCTCCGCAACGGGAGAGGCCACAACAGTGAGAGGCCCGCGTACCGCAAAAAAAAAAAAAAAAAAAAAAAAAAAATAAAGGGTCTGCATTTGCTCACCCAATCTCACCAATCCTCTCAGTCCCAAGTGTCCAGCCTCATGCCACATCCAGCTGTCATCGTAGATAGGGTCATTCCAGGTTGCATCAGAGACCCTGAAGGAATTGTAAAGAACTTCCCTGTTTCTTTGTTCTGTTTTTGAAATTCCTTTTTAGAGTGGGTTTGAGCTGATTCTCGCTGCCATGTTTATGCCAGTCTAGACACACTTGATTCCCTTACGGAGACATATCAATACATAGGTTTTAAGATTCTTACTAGTCAGATCTATTCCTCTGCGGGAAATATGGGATTTTGAGTCCCTTTCACTGAGGAAGGTGTAGGTCTTGTCTATTCCATAGTTGGTTTTTGGAACAGTACCTGTGCTTATATCAAACTCTGGTTTGATGCATCACCCCACCTCTCCTTCCCCCTTAAGCAGGCATAAGAGTGTTTTCTAAATGTGAGACTCTGTTCTCTTTCCTAACTCAGTTCATGTGTAGCCATGTTTACAGGATCTTCCTAAGTGATATCTATGATAAGTTTCATTTTCTGTGTGACTTCTTTCACTTAGAATCATCGTACCTGAATCCACTCATTTTGCTGCTACTGGTCTTATGACATTGATTTCATGGCTGAGGGATATTCCATCGTACGTAAGTTCCACAATGTTTTGAACCATTTTTATATTTCCTGGGATATTTCAGGTGTACCCAGGTTGAGGTTCTTGTAAGCAGTGCAGCCCTCAATTTGGGGGTGGCTCTGTCTTATGGATCTTCAGTTTTCCCAAGGTATATTCCCTAGACTGGAAGTGCCCTTGGCTCTGTAGCTCTGTTGTTTACTTGTTTTAGGGAACACAATGCACTCCTCCAGTGAGGCAGTTGGCAACTTACATCCCGCCCATCAGCATAACAAGGCTCCCTGTTCTCCAGGGCCTGTCTTGCCTTTCTGGTTTTTACACATTTTGTGGATGTCCCTTTTGACCGTTGGGAAGTGATACTTCTTTGTAGTGCAGATTTGCATTGCCCGCTTGCTTGCTTGGCCAAAAAGGGCATATGCGTTTTCTCCTGAATATATTCAGGAGAAAACGCATACGCCCTTTTTGGCCAAGTGCATCATTGTCGAAGTTGTGCCCCTCTTCCTGTGCTTTACAGGCGATTCTAACGTACCTCTTGAAATCTGTTTCCTGCTATTCTGCCTCGCATTCAAGTCCGCCTCGTTGCCTTCCCTCAACAGATTTTTGGACGATAGTTGGCCTTGATTACTCTGCCAGTTTGTGAATTGCTGTGCCCCTGAGCTCCATTTTTCAACTCGTTTTTTGTGAGCTGAACGCAAGTCCAAACATTTGGTTCAGGACCTATACTGGTTCCCGGTGGGTGGCTGAGACTTTGGTGAATTCTTCTTCCTGCCGGGAAATTAGAGTGACATGTGCCCATCCAAATGCCTAACAGCTACTCTCTCATTGGTTCTCCCTCCTCCCTTTCCTCCTCTGCCAAATGGGCAACCTGTGTGAACCAGGAGCTTAAAGGGGCTGTCTCTCCAAGTTGGGAGGTTGATAGTAAAGCTGTTGGAAAGTCAAACCGGAGCACCAGGAGAGGGACTCTTCGTTGAGTTTTAGAAACCTTTCGTATTCACAGTGTGTCCATTCTCTAGGTTTCCCGTACATGTTATAGCTGTAGTAATATTCCCTTCAACCTGGAGAGGTGGGACCCATGGAATGGTTGCCATGCATTATTGCTTTAAAGGGTCTGCATTTGCTCACCCAATCTCACCAATCCTCTCAGTCCCAAGTGTCCAGCCTCATGCCACATCCAGCTGTCATTGTAGATAGGGTCATTCCAGGTTGCATCAGAGACCCTGAAGGAATTGTAAAGAATTTCCCTGTTTCTTTGTTCTGTTTTTGAAATTCCTTTTTAGAGTGGGTTTGAGCTGATTCTCGCTGCCATGTTTATGCCAGTCTAGACACACTTGATTCCCTTACGGAGACATATCAATACATAGGTTTTAAGATTCTTACTAGTCAGATCTATTCCTCTGCGGGAAATATGGGGTTTTGAGTCCCTTTCACTGAGGAAGGTGTAGGTCTTGTCTATTCCATAGTTGGTTTTTGGAACAGTACCTGTGCTTATATCAAACTCTGGTTTGATGCATCACCCCACCTCTCCTTCCCCCTTAAGCAGGCATAAGAGTGTTTTCTAAATGTGAGACTCTGTTCTCTTTCCTAACTCAGTTCATGTGTTGCCATGTTTACAGGATCTTCCTAAGTGATATCTTATGATAAGTTTCTTTTTCTGTGTGACTTCTTTCACTTAGAATCATCGTACCTGAATCCACTCATTTTGCTGCTACTGGTCTTATGACATTGATTTCATGGCTGAGGGATATTCCATCGTACGTAAGTTCCACAATGTTTTGAACCATTTTTATATTTCCTGGGATATTTCAGGTGTACCCAGGTTGAGGTTCTTGTAAGCAGTGCAGCCCTCAATTTGGGGGTGGCTCTGTCTTATGGATTTTCAGTTTTCCCAAGGTATATTCCCTAGACTGGAAGTGCCCTTGGCTCTGTAGCTCTGTTGTTTACTTGTTTTAGGGAACACAATGCACTCCTCCAGTGAGGCAGTTGGCAACTTACATCCCACCCATCAACATAACAAGGCTCCCTGTTCTCCAGGGCCTCTCTTGCCTTTCTGGTTTTTACACATTTTGTGGATGTCCCTTTTGACCGGTGGGAAGTGATACTTCTTTGTAGTGCAGATTTGCATTGCCCGCTTGCTTGCTTGGCCAAAAAGGGCGTATGCGTTTTCTCCTGAATATATTCAGGAGAAAACGCATACGCCCTTTTTGGCCAAGTGCATCATTGTCGAAGTTGTGCCCCTCTTCCTGTGCTTTACAGGCGATTCTAACGTACCTCTTGAAATCTGTTTCCTGCTATTCTGCCTCGCATTCAAGTCCGCCTCGTTGCCTTCCCTCAACAGATTTTTGGACGATAGTTGGCCTTGATTACTCTGCCAGTTTGTGAATTGCTGTGCCCCTGAGCTCCATTTTTCAACTCGTTTTTTGTGAGCTGAACGCAAGTCCAAACATTTGGTTCAGGACCTATACTGGTTCCCGGTGGGTGGCTGAGACTTTGGTGAATTCTTCTTCCTGCCGGGAAATTAGAGTGACATGTGCCCATCCAAATGCCTAACAGCTACTCTCTCATTGGTTCTCCCTCTTCCCTTTCCTCCTCTGCCAAATGGGCAACCTGTGTGAACCAGGAGCTTAAAGGGGCTGTCTCTCCAAGTTGGGAGGTTGATAGTAAAGCTGTTGGAAAGTCAAACCGGAGCACCAGGAGAGGGACTCTTCGTTGAGTTTTAGAAACCTTTCGTATTCACAGTGTGTCCATTCTCTAGGTTTCCCGTACATGTTATAGCTGTAGTAATATTCCCTTCAACCTGGAGAGGTGGGACCCATGGAATGGTTGCCATGCATTATTGCTTTAAAGGGTCTGCATTTGCTCACCCAATCTCACTAGTCCTCTCAGTCCCAAGTGTCCAGCCTCATGCCGCATCCAGCTGTCATCGTAGATAGGGTCATTCCAGGTTGCATCAGAGACCCTGAAGGAATTGTAAAGAATTTCCCTGTTTCTTTGTTCTGTTTTTGAAATTCCTTTTTAGAGTGGGTTTGAGCTGATTCTCGCCGCCATGTTTATGCCAGTCTAGACACACTTGATTCCCTTACGGAGACATATCAATACATAGGTTTTAAGATTCTTACTAGTCAGATCTATTCCTCTGCGGGAAATATGGGGTTTTGAGTCCCTTTCACTGAGGAAGGTGTAGGTCTTGTCTATTCCATAGTTGGTTTTTGGAACAGTACCTGTGCTTATATCAAACTCTGGTTTGATGCATCACCCCACCTCTCCTTCCCCCTTAAGCAGGCATAAGAGTGTTTTCTAAATGTGAGACTCTGTTCTCTTTCCTAACTCAGTTCATGTGTAGCCATGTTTACAGGATCTTTCTAAGTGATATCTTATGATAAGTTTCTTTTCCTGTGTGACTTCTTTCACTTAGAATCATCGTACCTGAATCCACTCATTTTGCTGCTACTGGTCTTATGACATTGATTTCATGGCTGAGGGATATTCCATCGTACGTAAGTTCCACAATGTTTTGAACCATTTTTATATTTCCTGGGATATTTCAGGTGTACCCAGGTTGAGGTTCTTGTAAGCAGTGCAGCCCTCAATTTGGGGGTGGCTCTGTCTTATGGATTTTCAGTTTTCCCAAGGTATATTCCCTAGACTGGAAGTGCCCTTGGCTCTGTAGCTCTGTTGTTTACTTGTTTTAGGGAACACAATGCACTCCTCCAGTGAGGCAGTTGGCAACTTACATCCCGCCCATCAGCATAACAAGGCTCCCATTTCGCCACGGCCTGTCTTGCCTTTCTGGTTTTTACACATTTTGTGGATGTCCCTTTTGACCGGTGGGAAGTGATACTTCTTTGTAGTGCAGATTTGCATTGCCCGCTTGCTTGCTTGGCCAAAAAGGGCGTATGCGTTTTCTCCTGAATATATTCAGGAGAAAACGCATACGCCCTTTTTGGCCAAGTGCATCATTGTCGAAGTTGTGCCCCTCCTGATGTGCTTTACAGGCGATTCTAACGTACCTCTTGAAATCTGTTTCCTGCTATTATGCCTCGCATTCAAGTCCGCCTCGTTGCCTTCCCTCAACAGATTTTTGGACGATTGTTGGCCTTGATTACTCTGCCAGTTTGTGAATTGCTGTGCCCCTGAGCTCCATTTTTCAACTCGTTTTTTGTGAGCTGAACGCAAGTCCAAACATTTGGTTCAGGACCTATACTCTTTCCCGGTGGGTGGCTGAGACTTTCGTTAATTCTTCTTCCTGCCGGGAAATTAGAGTGACATGTGCCCATCCAAATGCCTAACAGCTACTCTCTCATTGGTTCTCCCTCTTCCCTTTCATCCTCTGCCAAATGGGCAACCTGTGTGAACCAGGGGCTTAAAGGGGCTGTCTCTCCAAGTTGGGAGATTGATAGTTAAGCTGTTGGAAAGTCAAACCGGAGCACCAGGAGAGGGACTCTTCGTTGAGTTTTAGAAACCTTTCATATTCACAGTGTGTCCATTCTCTAGGTTTCCCGTACATGTTATAGCTGTAGTAATATTCCCTTCAACCTGGAGAGTTGGGACCCATGGAATGGTTGCCATGCATTATTGCTTTAAAGGGTCTGCATCTGGGCCTCCCTGGTGGCGCAGTGGTTGAGAGTCCGCCTGCCGATGCAGGGGATACGGGGTCGTGCCCCGGTCTGGGAGGATCCCATATGCCGCGGAGCGGCTGGGCCCGTGAGCCATGGCCGCTGAGCCTGCACGTCCGGAGCGTGTGCTCCGCAACGGGAGAGGCCACAACAGTGAGAGGCCCGCGTACCGCAAAAAAAAAAAAAAAAAAAAAAAAAAAATAAAGGGTCTGCATTTGCTCACCCAATCTCACCAATCCTCTCAGTCCCAAGTGTCCAGCCTCATGCCACATCCAGCTGTCATCGTAGATAGGGTCATTCCAGGTTGCATCAGAGACCCTGAAGGAATTGTAAAGAACTTCCCTGTTTCTTTGTTCTGTTTTTGAAATTCCTTTTTAGAGTGGGTTTGAGCTGATTCTCGCTGCCATGTTTATGCCAGTCTAGACACACTTGATTCCCTTACGGAGACATATCAATACATAGGTTTTAAGATTCTTACTAGTCAGATCTATTCCTCTGCGGGAAATATGGGATTTTGAGTCCCTTTCACTGAGGAAGGTGTAGGTCTTGTCTATTCCATAGTTGGTTTTTGGAACAGTACCTGTGCTTATATCAAACTCTGGTTTGATGCATCACCCCACCTCTCCTTCCCCCTTAAGCAGGCATAAGAGTGTTTTCTAAATGTGAGACTCTGTTCTCTTTCCTAACTCAGTTCATGTGTAGCCATGTTTACAGGATCTTCCTAAGTGATATCTATGATAAGTTTCATTTTCTGTGTGACTTCTTTCACTTAGAATCATCGTACCTGAATCCACTCATTTTGCTGCTACTGGTCTTATGACATTGATTTCATGGCTGAGGGATATTCCATCGTACGTAAGTTCCACAATGTTTTGAACCATTTTTATATTTCCTGGGATATTTCAGGTGTACCCAGGTTGAGGTTCTTGTAAGCAGTGCAGCCCTCAATTTGGGGGTGGCTCTGTCTTATGGATCTTCAGTTTTCCCAAGGTATATTCCCTAGACTGGAAGTGCCCTTGGCTCTGTAGCTCTGTTGTTTACTTGTTTTAGGGAACACAATGCACTCCTCCAGTGAGGCAGTTGGCAACTTACATCCCGCCCATCAGCATAACAAGGCTCCCTGTTCTCCAGGGCCTGTCTTGCCTTTCTGGTTTTTACACATTTTGTGGATGTCCCTTTTGACCGTTGGGAAGTGATACTTCTTTGTAGTGCAGATTTGCATTGCCCGCTTGCTTGCTTGGCCAAAAAGGGCATATGCGTTTTCTCCTGAATATATTCAGGAGAAAACGCATACGCCCTTTTTGGCCAAGTGCATCATTGTCGAAGTTGTGCCCCTCTTCCTGTGCTTTACAGGCGATTCTAACGTACCTCTTGAAATCTGTTTCCTGCTATTCTGCCTCGCATTCAAGTCCGCCTCGTTGCCTTCCCTCAACAGATTTTTGGACGATAGTTGGCCTTGATTACTCTGCCAGTTTGTGAATTGCTGTGCCCCTGAGCTCCATTTTTCAACTCGTTTTTTGTGAGCTGAACGCAAGTCCAAACATTTGGTTCAGGACCTATACTGGTTCCCGGTGGGTGGCTGAGACTTTGGTGAATTCTTCTTCCTGCCGGGAAATTAGAGTGACATGTGCCCATCCAAATGCCTAACAGCTACTCTCTCATTGGTTCTCCCTCCTCCCTTTCCTCCTCTGCCAAATGGGCAACCTGTGTGAACCAGGAGCTTAAAGGGGCTGTCTCTCCAAGTTGGGAGGTTGATAGTAAAGCTGTTGGAAAGTCAAACCGGAGCACCAGGAGAGGGACTCTTCGTTGAGTTTTAGAAACCTTTCGTATTCACAGTGTGTCCATTCTCTAGGTTTCCCGTACATGTTATAGCTGTAGTAATATTCCCTTCAACCTGGAGAGGTGGGACCCATGGAATGGTTGCCATGCATTATTGCTTTAAAGGGTCTGCATTTGCTCACCCAATCTCACCAATCCTCTCAGTCCCAAGTGTCCAGCCTCATGCCACATCCAGCTGTCATTGTAGATAGGGTCATTCCAGGTTGCATCAGAGACCCTGAAGGAATTGTAAAGAATTTCCCTGTTTCTTTGTTCTGTTTTTGAAATTCCTTTTTAGAGTGGGTTTGAGCTGATTCTCGCTGCCATGTTTATGCCAGTCTAGACACACTTGATTCCCTTACGGAGACATATCAATACATAGGTTTTAAGATTCTTACTAGTCAGATCTATTCCTCTGCGGGAAATATGGGGTTTTGAGTCCCTTTCACTGAGGAAGGTGTAGGTCTTGTCTATTCCATAGTTGGTTTTTGGAACAGTACCTGTGCTTATATCAAACTCTGGTTTGATGCATCACCCCACCTCTCCTTCCCCCTTAAGCAGGCATAAGAGTGTTTTCTAAATGTGAGACTCTGTTCTCTTTCCTAACTCAGTTCATGTGTTGCCATGTTTACAGGATCTTCCTAAGTGATATCTTATGATAAGTTTCTTTTTCTGTGTGACTTCTTTCACTTAGAATCATCGTACCTGAATCCACTCATTTTGCTGCTACTGGTCTTATGACATTGATTTCATGGCTGAGGGATATTCCATCGTACGTAAGTTCCACAATGTTTTGAACCATTTTTATATTTCCTGGGATATTTCAGGTGTACCCAGGTTGAGGTTCTTGTAAGCAGTGCAGCCCTCAATTTGGGGGTGGCTCTGTCTTATGGATTTTCAGTTTTCCCAAGGTATATTCCCTAGACTGGAAGTGCCCTTGGCTCTGTAGCTCTGTTGTTTACTTGTTTTAGGGAACACAATGCACTCCTCCAGTGAGGCAGTTGGCAACTTACATCCCACCCATCAACATAACAAGGCTCCCTGTTCTCCAGGGCCTCTCTTGCCTTTCTGGTTTTTACACATTTTGTGGATGTCCCTTTTGACCGGTGGGAAGTGATACTTCTTTGTAGTGCAGATTTGCATTGCCCGCTTGCTTGCTTGGCCAAAAAGGGCGTATGCGTTTTCTCCTGAATATATTCAGGAGAAAACGCATACGCCCTTTTTGGCCAAGTGCATCATTGTCGAAGTTGTGCCCCTCTTCCTGTGCTTTACAGGCGATTCTAACGTACCTCTTGAAATCTGTTTCCTGCTATTCTGCCTCGCATTCAAGTCCGCCTCGTTGCCTTCCCTCAACAGATTTTTGGACGATAGTTGGCCTTGATTACTCTGCCAGTTTGTGAATTGCTGTGCCCCTGAGCTCCATTTTTCAACTCGTTTTTTGTGAGCTGAACGCAAGTCCAAACATTTGGTTCAGGACCTATACTGGTTCCCGGTGGGTGGCTGAGACTTTGGTGAATTCTTCTTCCTGCCGGGAAATTAGAGTGACATGTGCCCATCCAAATGCCTAACAGCTACTCTCTCATTGGTTCTCCCTCTTCCCTTTCCTCCTCTGCCAAATGGGCAACCTGTGTGAACCAGGAGCTTAAAGGGGCTGTCTCTCCAAGTTGGGAGGTTGATAGTAAAGCTGTTGGAAAGTCAAACCGGAGCACCAGGAGAGGGACTCTTCGTTGAGTTTTAGAAACCTTTCGTATTCACAGTGTGTCCATTCTCTAGGTTTCCCGTACATGTTATAGCTGTAGTAATATTCCCTTCAACCTGGAGAGGTGGGACCCATGGAATGGTTGCCATGCATTATTGCTTTAAAGGGTCTGCATTTGCTCACCCAATCTCACTAGTCCTCTCAGTCCCAAGTGTCCAGCCTCATGCCGCATCCAGCTGTCATCGTAGATAGGGTCATTCCAGGTTGCATCAGAGACCCTGAAGGAATTGTAAAGAATTTCCCTGTTTCTTTGTTCTGTTTTTGAAATTCCTTTTTAGAGTGGGTTTGAGCTGATTCTCGCCGCCATGTTTATGCCAGTCTAGACACACTTGATTCCCTTACTGAGACATATCAATACATAGGTTTTAAGATTCTTACTAGTCAGATCTATTCCTCTGCGGGAAATATGGGGTTTTGAGTCCCTTTCACTGAGGAAGGTGTAGGTCTTGTCTATTCCATAGTTGGTTTTTGGAACAGTACCTGTGCTTATATCAAACTCTGGTTTGATGCATCACCCCACCTCTCCTTCCCCCTTAAGCAGGCATAAGAGTGTTTTCTAAATGTGAGACTCTGTTCTCTTTCCTAACTCAGTTCATGTGTAGCCATGTTTACAGGATCTTCCTAAGTGATATCTTATGATAAGTTTCTTTTCCTGTGTGACTTCTTTCACTTAGAATCATCGTACCTGAATCCACTCATTTTGCTGCTACTGGTCTTATGACATTGATTTCATGGCTGAGGGATATTCCATCGTACGTAAGTTCCACAATGTTTTGAACCATTTTTATATTTCCTGGGATATTTCAGGTGTACCCAGGTTGAGGTTCTTGTAAGCAGTGCAGCCCTCAATTTGGGGGTGGCTCTGTCTTATGGATTTTCAGTTTTCCCAAGGTATATTCCCTAGACTGGAAGTGCCCTTGGCTCTGTAGCTCTGTTGTTTACTTGTTTTAGGGAACACAATGCACTCCTCCAGTGAGGCAGTTGGCAACTTACATCCCGCCCATCAGCATAACAAGGCTCCCATTTCGCCACGGCCTGTCTTGCCTTTCTGGTTTTTACACATTTTGTGGATGTCCCTTTTGACCGGTGGGAAGTGATACTTCTTTGTAGTGCAGATTTGCATTGCCCGCTTGCTTGCTTGGCCAAAAAGGGCGTATGCGTTTTCTCCTGAATATATTCAGGAGAAAACGCATACGCCCTTTTTGGCCAAGTGCATCATTGTCGAAGTTGTGCCCCTCCTGATGTGCTTTACAGGCGATTCTAACGTACCTCTTGAAATCTGTTTCCTGCTATTATGCCTCGCATTCAAGTCCGCCTCGTTGCCTTCCCTCAACAGATTTTTGGACGATTGTTGGCCTTGATTACTCTGCCAGTTTGTGAATTGCTGTGCCCCTGAGCTCCATTTTTCAACTCGTTTTTTGTGAGCTGAACGCAAGTCCAAACATTTGGTTCAGGACCTATACTCTTTCCCGGTGGGTGGCTGAGACTTTCGTTAATTCTTCTTCCTGCCGGGAAATTAGAGTGACATGTGCCCATCCAAATGCCTAACAGCTACTCTCTCATTGGTTCTCCCTCTTCCCTTTCATCCTCTGCCAAATGGGCAACCTGTGTGAACCAGGGGCTTAAAGGGGCTGTCTCTCCAAGTTGGGAGATTGATAGTTAAGCTGTTGGAAAGTCAAACCGGAGCACCAGGAGAGGGACTCTTCGTTGAGTTTTAGAAACCTTTCATATTCACAGTGTGTCCATTCTCTAGGTTTCCCGTACATGTTATAGCTGTAGTAATATTCCCTTCAACCTGGAGAGTTGGGACCCATGGAATGGTTGCCATGCATTATTGCTTTAAAGGGTCTGCATCTGGGCCTCCCTGGTGGCGCAGTGGTTGAGAGTCCGCCTGCCGATGCAGGGGATACGGGGTCGTGCCCCGGTCTGGGAGGATCCCATATGCCGCGGAGCGGCTGGGCCCGTGAGCCATGGCCGCTGAGCCTGCACGTCCGGAGCGTGTGCTCCGCAACGGGAGAGGCCACAACAGTGAGAGGCCCGCGTACCGCAAAAAAAAAAAAAAAAAAAAAAAAAAAATAAAGGGTCTGCATTTGCTCACCCAATCTCACCAATCCTCTCAGTCCCAAGTGTCCAGCCTCATGCCACATCCAGCTGTCATCGTAGATAGGGTCATTCCAGGTTGCATCAGAGACCCTGAAGGAATTGTAAAGAACTTCCCTGTTTCTTTGTTCTGTTTTTGAAATTCCTTTTTAGAGTGGGTTTGAGCTGATTCTCGCTGCCATGTTTATGCCAGTCTAGACACACTTGATTCCCTTACGGAGACATATCAATACATAGGTTTTAAGATTCTTACTAGTCAGATCTATTCCTCTGCGGGAAATATGGGATTTTGAGTCCCTTTCACTGAGGAAGGTGTAGGTCTTGTCTATTCCATAGTTGGTTTTTGGAACAGTACCTGTGCTTATATCAAACTCTGGTTTGATGCATCACCCCACCTCTCCTTCCCCCTTAAGCAGGCATAAGAGTGTTTTCTAAATGTGAGACTCTGTTCTCTTTCCTAACTCAGTTCATGTGTAGCCATGTTTACAGGATCTTCCTAAGTGATATCTATGATAAGTTTCATTTTCTGTGTGACTTCTTTCACTTAGAATCATCGTACCTGAATCCACTCATTTTGCTGCTACTGGTCTTATGACATTGATTTCATGGCTGAGGGATATTCCATCGTACTTAAGTTCCACAATGTTTTGAACCATTTTTATATTTCCTGGGATATTTCAGGTGTACCCAGGTTGAGGTTCTTGTAAGTAGTGCAGCCCTCAATTTGGGGGTGGCTCTGTCTTATGGATTTTCAGTTTTCCCAAGGTATATTCCCTAGACTGGAAGTGCCCTTGGCTCTGTAGCTCTGTTGTTTACTTGTTTTAGGGAACACAATGCACTCCTCCAGTGAGGCAGTTGGCAACTTACATCCCGCCCATCAGCATAACAAGGCTCCCTGTTCTCCAGGGCCTGTCTTGCCTTTCTGGTTTTTACACATTTTGTGGATGTCCCTTTTGACCGGTGGGAAGTGATACTTCTTTGTAGTGCAGATTTGCATTGCCCGCTTGCTTGCTTGGCCAAAAAGGGCGTATGCGTTTTCTCCTGAATATATTCAGGAGAAAACGCATACGCCCTTTTTGGCCAAGTGCATCATTGTCGAAGTTGTGCCCCTCTTCCTGTGCTTTACAGGCGATTCTAACATACCTCTTGAAATCTGTTTCCTGCTATTCTGCCTCGCATTCAAGTCCGCCTCGTTGCCTTCCCTCAACAGATTTTTGGACGATAGTTGGCCTTGATTACTCTGCCAGTTTGTGAATTGCTGTGCCCCTGAGCTCCATTTTTCAACTCGTTTTTTGTGAGCTGAACGCAAGTCCAAACATTTGGTTCAGGACCTATACTGGTTCCCGGTGGGTGGCTGAGACTTTGGTGAATTCTTCTTCCTGCCGGGCAATTAGAGTGACATGTGCCCATCCAAATGCCTAACAGCTACTCTCTCATTGGTTCTCCCTCTTCCCTTTCCTCCTCTGCCAAATGGGCAACCTGTGTGAACCAGGAGCTTAAAGGGGCTGTCTCTCCAAGTTGGGAGATTGATAGTAAAGCTGTTGGAAAGTCAAAGCGGAGCACCAGGAGAGGGACTCTTCGTTGAGTTTTAGAAACCTTTCGTATTCACAGTGTGTCCATTCTCTAGGTTTCCCGTACATGTTATAGCTGTAGTAATATTCCCTTCAACCTGGAGAGGTGGGACCCATGGAATGGTTGCCATGCATTATTGCTTAAAAGGGTCTGCATTTGCTCACCCAATCTCTCCAATCCTCTCTGTCCCAAGTGTCCAGCCTCATGCCACATCCAGCTGTCATCGTAGATAGGGTCATTCCAGGTTGCATCAGAGACCCTGAAGGAATTGTAAAGAATTTCCCTGTTTCTTTGTTCTGTTTTTGAAATTCCTTTTTAGAGTGGGTTTGAGCTGATTCTCGCTGCCATGTTTATGCCAGTCTAGACACACCTGATTCCCTTACGGAGACATATCAATACATAGGTTTTAAGATTCTTACTAGTCAGATCTATTCCTCTGCAGGAAATATGGGGTTTTGAGTCCCTTTCATTGAGGAAGGTGTAGGTCTTGTCTATTCCATAGTTGGTTTTTGGAACAGTACGTGTGCTTATATCAAACTCTGGTTTGATGCATCACCCCACCTCTCCTTCCCCCTTAAGCAGGCATAAGAGTGTTTTCTAAATGTGAGACTCTGTTCTCTTTCCTAACTCAGTTCATGTGTAGCCATGTTTACAGGATCTTCCTAAGTGATATCTTATGATAAGTTTCTTTTTCTGTGTGACTTCTTTCACTTAGAATCATCGTACCTGAATCCACTCATTTTGCTGCTACTGGTCTTATGACAATGATTTCATGGCTGAGGGATATTCCATCGTACATAAGTTCCACAATGTTTTGAACCATTTTTATATTTCCTGGGATATTTCCGGTGTACCCAGGTTGAGGTTCTTGTAAGCAGTGCAGCCCTCAATTTGGGGGTGGCTCTGTCTTATGGATTTTCAGTTTTCCCAAGGTATATTCCCTAGACTGGAAGTGCCCTTGGCTCTGTAGCTCTGTTGTTTACTTGTTTTAGGGAGCACAATGCACTCCTCCAGTGAGGCAGTTGGCAACTTACATCCTGCCCATCAGCATAACAAGGCTCCCATTTCGCCACGGCCTGTCTTGCCTTTCTGGTTTTTACACATTTTGTGGATGTCCCTTTTGACCCGTGGGAAGTGATACTTCTTTGTAGTGCAGATTTGCATTGCCCGCTTGCTTGCTTGGCCAAAAGGGCATATGCGTGTTCTCCTAAATATATTCAGGAGAAAACGCATACGCCCTTTTTGGCCAAGTGCATCATTGTCGAAGTTGTGCCCCTCTTCCTGTGCTTTACAGGTGATTCCAACGTACCTCTTGAAATCTGTTTCCTGCTATTCTGCCTCGATTTCAAGTCCGCCTCGTTGCCTTCCCTCAACAGATTTTTGGACGATTCTTGGCCTTGATTACTCTGCCTGTTTGTGAATTGCTGTGCCCCTGAGCTCCATTTTCAAACTCGTTTTTTGTGAGCTGAACGCAAGTCCAAACTTTTGGTTCAGGACCTATACTGGTTCCCGGTGGGTGGCTGAGACTTTGGTTAATTCTTCTTCCTGCCGGGAAATTAGAGTGACATGTGCCCATCCAAATGCCTAACAGCAACTCTCTCATTGGTTCTCCCTCTTCCCTTTCATCCTCTGCCAAATTGGCAACCTGTGTGAACCAGGAGCTTAAAGGGGCTGTCTCTCCAAGTTGGGAGATTGATAGGAAAGCAGTTGGAAAGTCAAACCGGAGCCCCAGGAGAGGGACTCTTCATTGAGTTTTAGAAACCTTTCGTATTCACAGTGTGTCCATTCTCTAGGTTTCCCGTACATGTTAAAGCTGTAGTAATATTCCCTTCAACCTGAAGAGTTGTGAATCATGGAATGGGTGCCATGCATTATTGCTATAAAGGGTCTGCCTTTGCTCACCCAATCTCTCCAATCCTCTCAGTCCCAAGTGTCCTGCCTCATGCCGCATCCAGCTGTCATTGTAGATAGGGTCATTCCAGGTTGCATCAGAGACCCTGAAGGAATTGTAAAGAATTTCCCTGTTTCTTTGTTCTGTTTTTGAAATTCCTTTTTAGAGTGGGTTTGAGCTGATTCTCGCTGCCATGTTTATGCCAGTCTAGACACACTTGATTCCCTTACGGAGACATATCAATACATAGGTTTTAAGATTCTTACTAGTCAGATCTATTCCTCTGCGGGAAATATGGGTTTTGAGTCCCTTTCACTGAGGAAGGTGTAGGTCTTGTCTATTCCATAGTTGGTTTTTGGAACAGTACCTGTGCTTATATCAAACTCTGGTTTGATGCATCACCCCACCTCTCCTTCCCCCTTAAGCAGGCATAAGAGTGTTTTCTAAATGTGAGACTCTGTTCTCTTTCCTAACTCAGTTCATGTGTAGCCATGTTTACAGGATCTTCCTAAGTGATATCTTATGATAAGTTTCTTTTTCAGTGTGACTTCTTTCACTTAGAATCATCGTACCTGAATCCACTCATTTTGCTGCTACTGGTCTTATGACATTGATTTCATGGCTGAGGGATATTCCATCGTACGTAATTTCCACAATGTTTTGAACCATTTTTATATTTCCTGGGATATTTCAGGTGTACCCAGGTTGAGGTTCTTGTAAGTAGTGCAGCCCTCAATTTGGGGGTGGCTCTGTCTTATGGATTTTCAGTTTTCCCAAGGTATATTCCCTAGACTGGAAGTGCCCTTGGCTCTGTAGCTCTGTTGTTTACTTGTTTTAGGGAACACAATGCACTCCTCCAGTGAGGCAGTTGGCAACTTACATCCCGCCCATCAGCATAACAAGGCTCCCTGTTCTCCAGGGCCTGTCTTGCCTTTCTGGTTTTTACACATTTTGTGGATGTCCCTTTTGACCGGTGGGAAGTGATACTTCTTTGTAGTGCAGATTTGCATTGCCCGCTTGCTTGCTTGGCCAAAAAGGGCGTATGCGTTTTCTCCTGAATATATTCAGGAGAAAACGCATACGCCCTTTTTGGCCAAGTGCATCATTGTCGAAGTTGTGCCCCTCTTCCTGTGCTTTACAGGCGATTCTAACGTACCTCTTGAAATCTGTTTCCTGCTATTCTGCCTCGCATTCAAGTCCGCCTCTTTGCCTTCCCTCAACAGATTTTTGGACGATAGTTGGCCTTGATTACTCTGCCAGTTTGTGAATTGCTGTGCCCCTGAGCTCCATTTTTCAACTCGTTTTTTGTGAGCTGAACGCAAGTCCAAACATTTGGTTCAGGACCTATACTGGTTCCCGGTGGGTGGCTGAGACTTTGGTGAATTCTTCTTCCTGCCGGGAAATTAGAGTGACATGTGCCCATCCAAATGCCTAACAGCTACTCTCTCATTGGTTCTCCCTCTTCCCTTTCCTCCTCTGCCAAATGGGCAACATGTGTGAACCAGGAGCTTAAAGGGGCTGTCTCTCCAAGTTGGGAGATTGATAGGAAAGCTGTTGGAAAGTCAAACCGGAGCACCAGGAGAGGGACTCTTCGTTGAGTTTTAGAAACCTTTCGTATTCACAGTGTGTCCATTCTCTAGGTTTCCCGTACATGTTATAGCTGTAGTAATATTCCCTTCAACCTGGAGAGGTGGGACCCATGGAATGGTTGCCATGCATTATTGCTTTAAAGGGTCTGCATTTGCTCACCCAATCTCACCAATCCTCTCAGTCCCAAGTGTCCAGCCTCATGCCGCATCCAGCTGTCATCGTAGATAGGGTCATTCCAGGTTGCATCAGAGACCCTGAAGGAATTGTAAAGAATTTCCCTGTTTCTTTGTTCTGTTTTTGAAATTCCTTTTTAGAGTGGGTTTGAGCTGATTCTCGCTGCCATGTTTATGCCAGTCTAGACACACTTGATTCCCTTACGGAGACATATCAATACATAGGTTTTAAGATTCTTACTAGTCAGATCTGTTCCTCTGCGGGAAATATGGGGTTTTGAGTCCCTTTCACTGAGGAAGGTGTAGGTCTTGTCTATTCCATAGTTGGTTTTTGGAACAGTACCTGTGCTTATATCAAACTCTGGTTTGATGCATCACCCCACCTCTCCTTCCCCCTTAAGCAGGCATAAGAGTGTTTTCTAAATGTGAGACTCTGTTCTCTTTCCTAACTCAGTTCATGTGTAGCCATGTTTACAGGATCTTCCTAAGTGATATCTTATGATAAGTTTCTTTTTCTGTGTGACTTTTTTCACTTAGAATCATCGTACCTGAATCCAATCATTTTGCTGCTACTGCTCTTATGACATTGATTTCATGGCTGAGGGATATTCCATCGTACGTAAGTTCCACAAAGTTTTGAACCATTTTTATATTTCCTGGGATATTTCAGGTGTACCCAGGTTGAGGTTCTTGTAAGCAGTGCAGCCCTCAATTTGGGGGTGGCTCTGTCTTATGGATCTTCAGTTTTCCCAAGGTATATTCCCTAGACTGGAAGTGCCCTTGGCTCTGTAGCTCTGTTGTTTACTTGTTTTAGGGAACACAATGCACTCCTCCAGTGAGGCAGTTGGCAACTTACATTCCGCCCATCAGCATAACAAGGCTCCCTGTTCTCCAGGGCCTGTCTTACCTTTCTGGTTTTTACACATTTTGTGGATGTCCCTTTTGACCGGTGGGAAGTGATACTTCTTTGTAGTGCAGATTTGCATTGCCCGCTTGCTTGCTTGGCCAAAAAGGGCGTATGCGTTTTCTCCTGAATATATTCAGGAGAAAACGCATACGCCCTTTTTGGCCAAGTGCATCATTGTCGAAGTTGTGCCCCTCTTCCTGTGCTTTACAGGCGATTCTAACGTACCTCTTGAAATCTGTTTCCTGCTATTCTGCCTCGCATTCAAGTCCGCCTCGTTGCCTTCCCTCAACAGATTTTTGGACGATAGTTGGCCTTGATTACTCTGCCAGTTTGTGAATTGCTGTGCCCCTGAGCTCCATTTTTCAAGTCGTTTTTTGTGAGCTGAACGCAAGTCCAAACATTTGGTTCAGGACCTATACTGGTTCCCGGTGGGTGGCTGAGACTTTGGTTAATTCTTCTTCCTGCCGGGAAATTAGAGTGACATGTGCCCATCCAAATGCCTAACAGCTACTCTCTCATTGGTTCTCCCTCTTCCCTTTCCTCCTCTGCCAAATGGGCAACCTGTGTGAACCAGGAGCTTAAAGGGGCTGTCTCTCCAAGTTGGGAGATTGATAGGAAAGCTGTTGGAAAGTCAAACCGGAGCACCAGGAGAGGGACTCTTCGTTGAGTTTTAGAAACCTTTCGTATTCACAGTGTGTCCATTCTCTAGGTTTCCCGTACATGTTATAGCTGTAGTAATATTCCCTTCAACCTGGAGAGGTGGGACCCATGGAATGGTTGCCATGCATTATTGCTTTAAAGGGTCTGCATTTGCTCACCCAATCTCACCAATCCTCTCAGTCCCAAGTGTCCAGCCTCATGCCGCATCCAGCTGTCATCGTAGATAGGGTCATTCCAGGTTGCATCAGAGACCCTGAAGGAATTGTAAAGAATTTCCCTGTTTCTTTGTTCTGTTTTTGAAATTCCTTTTTAGAGTGGGTTTGAGCTGATTCTCGCTGCCATGTTTATGCCAGTCTAGACACACTTGATTCCCTTACGGAGACATATCAATACATAGGTTTTAAGATTCTTACTAGTCAGATCTGTTCCTCTGTGGGAAATATGGGGTTTTGAGTCCCTTTCACTGAGGAAGGTGTAGGTCTTGTCTATTCCATAGTTGGTTTTTGGAACAGTACCTGTGCTTATATCAAACTCTGGTTTGATGCATCACCCCACCTCTCCTTCCCCCTTAAGCAGGCATAAGAGTGTTTTCTAAATGTGAGACTCTGTTCTCTTTCCTAACTCAGTTCATGTGTAGCCATGTTTACAGGATCTTCCTAAGTGATATCTTATGATAAGTTTCTTTTTCTGTGTGACTTCTTTCACTTAGAATCATCGTACCTGAATCCACTCATTTTGCTGCTACTGGTTTTATGACATTGATTTCATGGCTGAGGGATATTCCATCGTATGTAATTTCCACAATTTTTTGAACCATTTTTATATTTCCTGGGATATTTCCGGTGTACCCAGGTTGAGGTTCTTGTAAGCAGTGCAGCCCTCAATTTGGGGGTGGCTCTGTCTTATGGATTTTCAGTTTTCCCAAGGTATATTCCCTAGACTGGAAGTGCCCTTGGCTCTGTAGCTCTGTTGTTTACTTGTTTTAGGGAGCACAATGCACTCCTCCAGTGAGGCAGTTGGCAACTTACATCCTGCCCATCAGCATAACAAGGCTCCCATTTCGCCACGGCCTGTCTTGCCTTTCTGGTTTTTACACATTTTGTGGATGTCCCTTTTGACCCGTGGGAAGTGATACTTCTTTGTAGTGCAGATTTGCATTGCCCGCTTGCTTGCTTGGCCAAAAGGGCGTATGCGTGTTCTCCTAAATATATTCAGGAGAAAACGCATACGCCCTTTTTGGCCAAGTGCATCATTGTCGAAGTTGTGCCCCTCTTCCTGTGCTTTACAGGTGATTCCAACGTACCTCTTGAAATCTGTTTCCTGCTATTCTGCCTCGATTTCAAGTCCGCCTCGTTGCCTTCCCTCAACAGATTTTTGGACGATTCTTGGCCTTGATTACTCTGCCTGTTTGTGAATTGCTGTGCCCCTGAGCTCCATTTTCAAACTCGTTTTTTGTGAGCTGAACGCAAGTCCAAACTTTTGGTTCAGGACCTATACTGGTTCCCGGTGGGTGGCTGAGACTTTGGTTAATTCTTCTTCCTGCCGGGAAATTAGAGTGACATGTGCCCATCCAAATGCCTAACAGCGACTCTCTCATTGGTTCTCCCTCTTCCCTTTCATCCTCTGCCAAATTGGCAACCTGTGTGAACCAGGAGCTTAAAGGGGCTGTCTCTCCAAGTTGGGAGATTGATAGGAAAGCAGTTGGAAAGTCAAACCGGAGCCCCAGGAGAGGGACTCTTCATTGAGTTTTAGAAACCTTTCGTATTCACAGTGTGTCCATTCTCTAGGTTTCCCGTACATGTTAAAGCTGTAGTAATATTCCCTTCAACCTGAAGAGTTGGGAATCATGGAATGGGTGCCATGCATTATTGCTATAAAGGGTCTGCCTTTGCTCACCCAATCTCTCCAATCCTCTCAGTCCCAAGTGTCCAGCCTCATGCCGCATCCAGCTGTCATTGTAGATAGGGTCATTCCAGGTTTCATCAGAGACCCTGAAGGAATTGTAAAGAATTTCCCTGTTTCTTTGTTCTGTTTTTGAAATTCCTTTTTAGAGTGGGTTTGAGCTGATTCTCGCTGCCATGTTTATGCCAGTCTAGACACACTTGATTCCCTTACGGAGACATATCAATACATAGGTTTTAAGATTCTTACTAGTCAGATCTATTCCTCTGCGGGAAATATGGGTTTTGAGTCCCTTTCACTGAGGAAGGTGTAGGTCTTGTCTATTCCATAGTTGGTTTTTGGAACAGTACCTGTGCTTATATCAAACTCTGGTTTGATGCATCACCCCACCTCTCCTTCCCCCTTAAGCAGGCATAAGAGTGTTTTCTAAATGTGAGACTCTGTTCTCTTTCCTAACTCAGTTCATGTGTAGCCATGTTTACAGGATCTTCCTAAGTGATATCTTATGATAACTTTCTTTTTCAGTGTGACTTCTTTCACTTAGAATCATCGTACCTGAATCCACTCATTTTGCTGCTACTGGTCTTATGACATTGATTTCATGGCTGAGGGATATTCCATCGTACGTAATTTCCACAATGTTTTGAACCATTTTTATATTTCCTGGGATAT
Organism: Mesoplodon mirus; assembly: GCF_964341445.2. Classification (NCBI taxonomy): domain Eukaryota; kingdom Metazoa; phylum Chordata; class Mammalia; order Artiodactyla; family Ziphiidae; genus Mesoplodon; species Mesoplodon mirus. The sequence continues at coordinate 2,954,936 of NW_028295776.1, read as the reverse complement.
TTCAGGTGTACCCAGGTTGAGGTTCTTGTAAGTAGTGCAGCCCTCAATTTGGGGGTGGCTCTGTCTTATGGATTTTCAGTTTTCCCAAGGTATATTCCCTAGACTGGAAGTGCCCTTGGCTCTGTAGCTCTGTTGTTTACTTGTTTTAGGGAACACAATGCACTCCTCCAGTGAGGCAGTTGGCAACTTACATCCCGCCCATCAGCATAACAAGGCTCCCTGTTCTCCAGGGCCTGTCTTGCCTTTCTGGTTTTTACACATTTTGTGGATGTCCCTTTTGACCGGTGGGAAGTGATACTTCTTTGTAGTGCAGATTTGCATTGCCCGCTTTCTTGCTTGGCCAAAAAGGGCGTATGCGTTTTCTCCTGAATATATTCAGGAGAAAACGCATACGCCCTTTTTGGCCAAGTGCATCATTGTCGAAGTTGTGCCCCTCTTCCTGTGCTTTACAGGTGATTCTAACGTACCTCTTGAAATCTGTTTCCTGCTATTCTGCCTCGCATTCACGTCCGCCTCGTTGCCTTCCCTCAACAGATTTTTGGACGACAGTTGGCCTTGATTACTCTGCCAGTTTGTGAATTGCTGTGCCCCTGAGCTCCATTTTTCAACTCGTTTTTTGTGAGCTGAACGCAAGTCCAAACATTTGGTTCAGGACCTATACTGGTTCCTGGTGGGTGGCTGGGACTTTGGTTAATTCTTCTTCCTGCCGGGAAATTAGAGTGACATGTGCCCATCCAAATGCCTAACAGCGACTCTCTCATTGGTTCTCCCTCTTCCCTTTCCTCCTCTGCCAAATGGGCAACCTGTGTGAACCAGGAGCTTAAAGGGGCTGTCTCTCCAAGTTGGGAGATTGATAGTAAAGCTGTTGGAAAGTCAAACCGGAGCACCAGGAGAGGGACTCTTCGTTGAGTTTTAGAAACCTTTCGTATTCACAGTGTGTCCATTCTCTAGGTTTCCCGTACATGTTATAGCTGTAGTAATATTCCCTTCAACCTGGAGAGGTGGGACCCATGGAATGGTTGCCATGCATTATTGCTTTAAAGGGTCTGCATTTGCTCACCCAATCTCTCCAATCCTCTCAGTCCCAAGTGTTCAGCCTCATGCCACATCCAGCTGTCATCGTAGATAGGGTCATTCCAGGTTGCATCAGAGACCCTGAAGGAATTGTTAAGAATTTCCCTGTTTCTTTGTTCTGTTTTTGAAATTCCTTTTTAGAGTGGGTTTGAGCTGATTCTCGCTGCCATATTTATGCCAGTCTAGACACACTTGATTCCCTTACGGAGACATATCAATACATAGGTTTTAAGATTCTTACTAGTCAGATCTATTCCTCTGTGGGAAATATGGGGTTTTGAGTCCCTTTCACTGAGGAAGGTGTAGGTCTTGTCTATTCCATAGTTGGTTTTTGGAATGGTACCTGTGCTTATATCAAACTCTGGTTTGATGCATCACCCCACCTCTCCTTCCCCCTTAAGCAGGCATAAGAGTGTTTTCTAAATGTGAGACTCTGTTCTCTTTCCTAACTCAGTTCATGTGTAGCCATGTTTACAGGATCTTCCTAAGTGATATCTTATGATAAGTTTCTTTTTCTGTGTGACTTCTTTCACTTAGAATCATCGTACCTGAATCCACTCATTTTGCTGCTACTGGTCTTATGACATTGATTTCATGGCTGAGGGATATTCCATCGTTCCTAAGTTCCACAATGTTTTGAACCATTTTTATATTTCCTGGGATATTTCAGGTGTACCCACGTTGAGGTTCTTGTAAGCAGTGCAGCCCTCAATTTGGGGGTGGCTCTGTCTTATTGATTTTCATTTTTCCCAAGGTATATTCCCTACCTGGAAGTGCCCTTGGCTCTGTAGCTCTGTTGTTTACTTGTTTTAGGGAACACAATGCACTCCTCCAGTGAGGCAGTTGGCAAGTTACATCCCGCCCATCAGCATAACAAGGCTCCCTGTTCTCCAGGGCCTGTCTTGTCTTTCTGGTTTTTACACATTTTGTGGATATCCCTTTTGACCCGTGGGAAGTGATACTTCTTTGTAGTGCAGATTTGCATTGCCCGCTTGCTTGCTTGGCCAAAAAGGGCGTATGCGTTTTCTCCTGAATATATTTAGGAGAAAACGCATACGCCCTTTTTGGCCAAGTGCATCATTGTCGAAGTTGTGCCCCTCTTACTGTGCTTTACATGCGACGACCACCCTGGCTGGCCTGCAGGCACCAAGTTGGCCTGCGTGCTGTCGCTGGTGTGGCTCCACGGTCCTTCCTCTAGGCTTTCAAGCCCTTGTACATATTCAGGTGTTTTACCTGGAAAGGGTGGGAACAGTTCAGCAGCAGCTGGCCTGGGGCTCAGCTCACGTTTACTCACAGATGCCTCGGCACGGTCCCCCAGTTTTGCAATGAGGACGCTCCTTGCGTGGGGGGTGGGTTGATGGCTGTATGGGAGATGGTTCTCCACCTCTGACCAATTTCAGAATTGTTTACCACTGTAGCAAGTGCCCTGATAGGGTTTTCCTCTGTATAACTCGTGGGTTCAGGTTTTCTTTTCTTTTATGGTTCAAGTTAGATTTTATTCCTCTTTTATGTATTTATAGATATAAGCATGGAAATAATTCATTCCTATAAATACATCTGTGTGACGGGAAGGATTTTTTCTGTTTTATTTTTAAATTTTATTTTTTAAAATTTTGAAATTTAATTTTACTTATTTTTTTATACAGCACATTATTATTAGTTATGTATTTTATGCGTATACATGTATACAGGTCAATCCCAAACTCCCAACTCATCCCACCACCACCACCCCATGGCTTCCCACACTTGGTGTCCATACGTTTTTTCTCTACCTCTGTGTCTCTATTTCTTCCCTGCAAACCAGTTCATCTATACCATCATTAGGCTCCACATATATGCATTAATATACAATATTTGTTTTCCTCTTTCTGACTTACTTCATTCTGTATGACAGTCTCTCGATCCATCGATGTCTCTACAAATGACCCAGTTTCATTCCTTTTTATGGCCGAGTAATATTCCATTTCATATATGTACCACATCTTTATCCATTCATCTGTCTGTGGGCATTTAGGTTGCTTCCATTACCTGGCTATTGTAAATAGTGCTGCAATGAACATTGTGGTGAATGTGTCTTTTTGAAATACGGTTTCCTCTGGGGATATGCCCAGAAGTGGGATTGCTGGATCAGATGGTAATTCTATTTCTAGTTTTTTTAAGGAAACTCCATACTGTTCTCCATAGTGACTGTATCAATTTACATTCCCACCAATAGTGGAAGAGGGCTCCTTTTGTCCACACCCTCCCCAGAATTGGTTGTTTGTAGATTTTCTGATGATGCCGATTCTAACAGGTGTGAGGTGATACCTCATTGTAGTTTTGATTTGCATTTCTCTAATAATTAGTGCTGTTGAGCAGCTTTTCATGTGCGTCTTGTCCATCTCTGTGCCTTCTTTGAAGAAACGTCTCTTTAGATCCTCTGCCCATTTTTGTATTGGGATGTTTGTTTTTTTTAATATTAAGCTGCATGTGTTGTTTATATATATTGGAGATTAAACCTCTGTCCATTGATTCGTCTGCAACGATTTTGGCCCATTCTGAGGGATGCCTTTTTCCATTCCCGTGTTTTTTAACAAAAAAGGAAAGAAAGGAAAAGAAGCAGAACACTAATGTGCGTAAAATATGCCTTTTGAAACGGTCGTTTTGAAATATGGACGTCCTTTGAATTTTTTGGTCGATATGTGACCCCAGGATTTGTTTTCAGGGCAGGTGTCATTTACAGGCCTGCAATGATTTTGAATATCAACTGACCATTAGCGTTGGGATTAAACTGCTGTTGTGTGAAACGGCCACAAGGTGGCAGCAGTTCACCCTTACCAAATCTGGTTACTAGGGCAAGAGAGCCTCAGTGGAAGTGGTGTTCTAGTTTGGAGTTTAGAATGGAATGTGCCAGGAGAAAGCCCCTCACGTTTGTCTCACTATTTCTTGTTCGTGTTTTTAATTTATTTTTTTATTTTTTATTACAGCAAGTTTGATTACAATGTTTGGCTTGTTGTAGGTGTGGAAGATGTGGTTCTTTTACACATATACAGATGACTGTTCTTCCTGGGATCCTTTTCCCATGTACGTTATGACAGAATGTTGAGTAGTCCTCTCTTGGTATTCTGTAGGTCTTTGGTGATTATATATGTCACCTGTGTTTGTATATGTCTGTTAACCCCGATATCGTAATGAAACCAATCCTCACACCTTTCCATTGGTGAACCATAAGTTTGTTTAATGAATCTGTGATTGCCCTTCTCCGTGGAAATATCTGCCCTGGTATCCATTTTTAGGTAACACCTATAAGTGATATGATTTGATATGTGTCTTTCACTTTCTGACTTACTACAAGGCACGTGATTACTTCTAGACTCATCTACGGTGCTGCAAATGGCATTGTGTCCTTTTTTCCCTTGACTTCTCTTCTGCCTTAGCGGGGTCCATTTTCAACAATGTGATTCCCTGAGGGTTGAAGATTAGCTGACCTGGGCAGCCTTACCCTGCCGGCCCGCCCTCCCCAGGTGTGCCTCGTTGAGGTCAATATAAACAGAGCTCCAGGCAGCAATAGTCCCTGAAGCTGTGCCTGACTACATATTCTGTGCCCCGTCAGCAGTCTCGGGGCTGTGCTGGTGGGAGGGAGTGAGGGGCCACAGCTTTGTTGGTGGCCCGGTGTGAGTGGGGTTCTGCTGGCCTTTCTGCAGGAGTTGCCAGGCTGCCCCCTGTAAAGAAGAGGTTGTGTCACCCATACCTTCCGCTGGAATTTCTCTCCGGACAGAGGAGAGGAAGGAAAAAAGCAATGGGGGCCGGGACAGGAGGGGTATCTCAGGCAGGGCAATGGAAAGCTTCTGGAAGCGTGCCCGGGGCCAGGACCACCCTGGCTGTCCTGCAGGCACCAAGTTGGCCTGCGTGCTGTCGCTGGTGTGGCTCCACGGTCCTTCCTCTAGGCTTTCAAGCCCTTGTACATATTCAGGTGTTTTACCTGGAAAGGGTGAGAAAAGTTCAGCAGCACCTGGCCTGGGGATCAGCTCACGTTTACTCACAGATGCCTCGGCACGGTCCCCCAGCTTTGGAATGAGGATGCTCCTTGCGTGGGGGGTGGGTTGCTGGCTGTATGGGAGATGATTCCCCACCTCTGACCAATTTCAGAATTGTTTACCACTGGAGCAAGTGCCCTGCTAGGGTTTTCCTGTGTATAACTGGTGGGTTCAGGTTTTTTTTTTTTCTTTTATGGTTCAAGTTAGATTTTATTCCTCTTTTATGTATTTATAGATATAAGCATGGAAATAATTCATTCCTATAAATACATCTGTGTGACGAGAAGAATTTTTTTCTGTTTTATTTTTAAATTTTATTTTTTAAAATTTTGAAATTTAATTTTATTTATGTTTTTAAACAGCACATTATTATTAGTTATGTATTTTATGAATATACATGTATACAGGTCAATCCCAATCTCTCAACTCATCCCACCACCAACACCCCATGGCTTCCCACACTTGGTGTCCATACGTGTGTTCTCTACCTCTGTGTCTCTATTTCTTCCCTGCAAACCAGTTCATCTGTATCATTTTTAGGCTCCACATATATGCATTAATATACAATATTTGTTTTCCTCTTTCTGACTTACTTCATTTTGTATGACAGTCTCTCGATCCATCGATGTCTCTACAAATGACCCAGTTTCATTCCTTTAAATGGCCGAGTAATATTCCATTTTATATATGTACCACATCTTTATCCATTCATCTGTCTGTGGGCATTTGGGTTGCTTCCATTACCTGGCTATTGTAAATAGTGCTGCAACGAACATTGTGGTGAATGTGCCTTTTTGAAATATGGTTTTCTCTGGGTATATGCCCAGAAGTGGGATTGCTGGATCAGATGGTAATTCGATTTCTAATATTTTTAAGGAAACTCCATACTGTTCTCCATAGTGAATGTATCAGTTTACATTCCCACCAATAGTGGAAGAGGGCTCCTTTTGTCCACAACCTCCCCAGAATTGGTTGTTTGTAGATTTTCTGATGATGCCGATTCTAACAGGTGTGAGGTGATACCTCATTGTAGTTTTGATTTGCATTTCTCTAATAATTAGTGCTGTTGAGCAGCTTTTCATGTGCGTCTTGGCCATCTCTGTGTCTCCTTTGAAGAAACGTCTCTTTAGATCTTCTGCCCATTTTTTTGGGTTGTTTGTTTTTTTTAATATTAAGTTGCATGAGCTGTTTATATATATTGGAGATTAAACCTCTGTCCATTGATTCGTCTGCAACGATTTTCGCCCCTTCTGAGGGATGCCTTTTTCCATTCCCGTGATTTTTAACAAAAAAGGAAAGAAAGGAAAAGAAGCAGAACACTAATGTGCGTAAAATATGCCTATTGAAATGGTCGTTTTGGAATATGGACGTCCTTTGAATTTTTTGGTCGATATGTGACCCCAGGATTTGTTTTCAGGGCAGGTGTCATTTACAGGCCTGCAATGATTTTGAATATCAACTGACCATAAGCATTGGGATTAATCTGCTGTTGTGTGAAACGGCCACAAGGTGGCAGCAGTTCACCCTTACCAAATCTGGTTACTAGGGCAAGAGAGCCTCAGTGGAAGTGTTGTTCTAGATTGGAGTTTAGAATGGAATGTGCCAGGAGAAAGCCCCTCACGTTTGTCTCACTACTTCTTGTTCGTGTTTTTAATTTAATTTTTTATTTTTTCTTACAGCAAGTTTGATTACAATGTTTGGCTTGTTGTAGGTGTGGAAGATGTGGTTCTTTTACACATATACAGATGTCTGTTCTTCCTGGGATCCTTTTCCCATGTACCTTATGACAGAATGTTGAGTAGTCCTCTCTTGGTATTCTGTAGGTCTTTGGTGATTATATATGTCACCTGTGTTTGTATATGTCAGTTAACCCCGATATCGTAATGAAACCAATCCTCACACCTTCCCATTGGTGAACCATAAGTTTGTTTAATGAATCTGTGATTGCCCTTCTCCGTGGAAATATCTGCCCTGGTATCCATTTTTAGGTAACACCTATAACTGATATGATATGATATGTGTCTTTCACTTTCTGACTTACTACAAGTCACGTGATTACTTCTAGACTCATCTACGGTGCTGCAAATGGCATTGTGTCCTTTTTTCCCTTGGCTTCTCTTCTGCCTTAGCGAGGTCCATTTTCAACAATGTGATTCCCTGAGGGTTGTGGATTAGCTGACCTGGGCAGCCTTACACTGCCGGCCCGCCCTCCCCAGGTGTGCCTCGTTGAGGTCAATATAAAGAGCGCTCCAGGCAGCAATAGCCCCTGAAGCTGTGCCTGACTCCATATTCTCTGCCCCGTCAGCAGTCTCGGGGCTGTGCTGGTGGGAGGGAGTGAGGGGCCACAGCTTTGTGGGTGGCCCGGTGTGAGTGGGGTTCTTCTGGCCTTTCTGCAGGAGTTGCCAGGCTGCCGCCTGTAAAGAAGAGGATGTGTCACCCATACCTTCCGCTGGAATTTCTCTCCGGACAGAGGTGAGGAAGGAAAAAAGCAGTGGGGGCCGGGACAGGAGGGGTATCTCAGGCAGGGCAATGGAAAGCTTCTGGAAGAGCGCCCGGGGCCAAGACCACCCTGGCTGGCCTGCAGGCACCAAGTTGGCCTGCGTGCTGTCGCTGGTGTGGCTCCACGGTCCTTCCTCTAGTCTTTCAAGCCCTTGTACATATTCAGGTGTTTTACCTGGAAAGGGTGGGAACAGTTCAGCAGCAGCTGGCCAGGGGCTCAGCTCACGTTTACTCACAGATGCCTCGGCACGGTCCCCAAGCTTTGCAATGAGGTCGCTCCTTGAGTGGGGGGTGGGTTGATGGCTGTATGGGAGATGCTTCCCCACCTCTGACCAATTTCATAATTGTTTACCACCGGAGCAAGTGCCCTGATAGGGTTTTCCTCTGTATAACTCGTGGGTTCAGGTTTTTTTTTTATTTTATGGTTCAAGTTAGATTTTATTCCTCTTTTATGTATTTATAGATATAAGCATGGAAATAATTCATTCCTATAAATACATCTGTGTGACGGGAAGAACTTTTTTCTGTTTTATTTTTAAATTTTATTTTTTAAAATTTTGATATTTAATTTTATTTATTTTTTTATACAGCACATTATTATTAGTTATGTATTTTATGCATATACATGTACACAGTTCAATCCCAAACTCCCAACTCATCCCACCACCACCACCCCATGGCTTCCCACACTTGGTGTCCTTACGTGTGTTCCCTACCTCTGTGTCTCTATTTCTTCCCTGCAAACCAGTTCATCTGTACCATTTTTAGGCTCCACATATATGCATTAATATACAATATTTGTTTTCCTCTTTCTGACTTACTTCATTCTGTATGACAGTCTCTCGATCCATCGATGTCTCTACAAATGACCCAGTTTCATTCCTTTTTATGGCCGAGTAATATTCCATTTCATATATGTACCACATCTTTATCCATTCATCTGACTGTGGGCATTTAGGTTGCTTCCATTACCTGGCTATTGTAAATAGTGCTGCAACGAACATTGTGGTGAATGTGCCTTTTTGATTTACGGTTTTCTCTGGGTATATGCCCAGAAGTGGGATTGCTGGATCAGATGGTAATTGTATTTCTAGTTTTTTTAAGGATACTCCATACTGTTCTCCATAGTGACTGTATCAATTTACATTCCCACCAATAGTGGAAGAGGGCTCCTTTTGTCCACACCCTCCCCAGAATTGGTTGTTTGTAGATTTTCTGATGATGCCGATTCTTACAGGTGTGAGGTGAAAACTCATTGTAGTTTTGATTTGTATTTCTCTAATAATTAGTGCTGTTGAGCAGCTTTTCATGTGCGTCTTAGCCATCTCTGTGTCTCCTTTGAAGAAACGTCTCTTTAGATCTTCTGCCCATTTTTTTGGGTTGTTTGTTTTTTTTAATATTAAGCTGCATTAGCTCTTTATATATATTGGAGATTAAACCTCTGTCCATTGATTCGTCTGCAACGATTTTCGCCCATTTTGAGGGATGCTTTTTTCCATTCCCGCTTTTTTTAACAAAAAAAGGAAAGAAAGGAAAAGAAGCAGAACACTAATGTGCGTAAAATATGCCTTTTGAAACGGTCATTTTGAAATATGGACGTCCTTTGAATTTTTTGGTCGATATGTGACCCCAGGATTTGTTTTCAGGGCAGGTGTCATTTACAGGCCTGCAATGATTTTGAATATCAACTGACCATTAGCGTTGGGATTAAAGCTGCTGTTGTGTGAAACGGCCACAAGGTGGCAGCAGTTCACCCTTACCAAATCTGGTTACTAGGGCAAGAGAGCCTCAGTGGAAGTGGTGTTCTAGATTGGAGTTTAGAATGGAATGTGCCAGGAGAAAGCCCCTCACGTTTGTCTCACTACTTCTTGTTCGTGTTTTTAATTTATTTTTTTATTTTTTATTACAGCAAGTTTGATTACAATGTTTGGCTTGTTGTAGGTGTGGAAGATGTGGTTCTTTTACACATATACAGATGTCTGTTCTTCCTGGGATCCTTTTCCCATGTACGTTATGACAGAATGTTGAGTAGTCCTCTCTTGGTATTCTGTAGGTCTTTGGTGATTATATATGTCACCTGTGTTTGTATATGTCAGTTAACCCCGATATCGTAATGAAACCAATCCTCACACCTACCCATTGGTGAACCATAAGTTTGTTTAATGAATCTGTGATTGCCCTTCTCCGTGGAAATATCTGCCCTGGTATCCATTTTTAGGTAACACCTATAAGTGATATGATATGATATGTGTCTTTCACTTTCTGACTTACTACAAGTCACGTGATTACTTCTAGACTCATCTACGGTGCTGCAAATGGCATTGTGTCCTTTTTTCCCTTGGCTTCTCTTCTGCCTTAGCGAGGTCCATTTTCAACAATGTGATTCCTTGAGGGTTGTGGATTAGCTGACATGGGCAGCCTTACCCTGCCGGCCCGCCCTCCCCAGGTGTGCCTCGTTGAGGTCAATATAAAGAGCGCTCCAGGCAGCAATAGCCCCTGAAGCTGTGCCTGACTCCATATTCTCTGCCCAGTCAGCAGTCTCGGGGCTGTGCTGGTGGGAGGGAGTGAGGGGCCACAGCTTTGTGGGTGGCCCGGTGTGAGTGGGGTTCTGCTGGCCTTTCTGCAGGAGTTGCCAGGCTGCCGCCTGTAAAGAAGAGGTTGTGTCACCCATACCTTCCGCTGGAATTTCTCTCCGGACAGAGGTGAGGAAGGAAAAAAGCAGTGGGGGCCGGGACAGGAGGGGTTTCTCAGGCAGGGCAATGGAAAGCTTCTGGAAGAGCGCCCAGGGTCAGGACCACCCTGGCTGGCCTGCAGGCACCAAGTTGGCCTGCGTGCTGTCACTGGTGTGGCTCTATGGTCCTTCCTCTAGGCTTTCAAGCCCTTGTACATATTCAGGTGTTTTACCTGGAAAGGGTGGGAACAGTTCAGCAGCAGCTGGCCTGGGGCTCAGCTCACGTTTACTCACAGATGCCTCGGCACGGTCCCCCAGCTTTGCAATGAGGATGCTCCTTGCGTGGGGGTGAGTTGCTGGCTGTATGGGAGATGGTTCCCAACCTCTGACCAATTTCAGAATTGTTTACTGCTTGAGCAAGTGCCGTGATAGGGTTTTCCTCTGTGTAACTCGTGGGTTCACTTTTTTTTTTCTTTTATGGTTCAAGTTAGATTTTATTCCTCTTTTATGTATTTATAGATATAAGCATGGAAATAATTCATTCCTATAAATACATCTGTGTGACGGGAAGAACTTTTTTCTGTTTTATTTTTAAATTTTATTTTTTAAAATATTGAAATTTAATTTTATTTATTTTTTTTATACAGCACGTTATTATTAGTTATATATTTTATGTATATACATGTATACAGGTCAATCCCAAACTCCCAACTCATCCCACCACCACCACCCCATGGCTTCCCACACTTGGTGTCCATACGTTTGTTCTCTACCTCTGTGTCTCTATTTCTTCCCTGCAAACCAGTTCATCTGTATCATTTTTAGGCTCCACATATATGCATTAATATACAATATTTGTTTTCCTCTTTCTGACTTACTTCATTCTGTATGACAGTCTCTCGATCCATCAATGTCTCTACAAATGACCCAGTTTCATTCCTTTTTATGGCCGAGTAATATTCCATTTCATATATGTACCACATCTTTATCCATTCATCTGTCTGTGGGCATTTGGGTTGCTTCCATTACCTGGCTATTGTAAATAGTGCTGCAACGAACATTGTGGTGAATGTGCCTTTTTGAAATACGGTTTTCACTGGGTATATGCCCAGAAGTGGGATTGCTGGATCAGATGGTAATTCTATTTCTAGTTTTTTTAAGAAAACTCCATACTGTTCTCCATAGTGACTGTATCATTTTACATTCCCACCAATAGTGGAAGAGGGCTCCTTTTGTCCACACCCTCCCCAGAATTGGTTGTTTGTAGATTTTCTGATGATGCCGATTCTAACAGGTGTGAGGTGAAATCTCATTGTAGTTTTGATTTGCATTTCTCTGATAATTAGTGCTGTTGAGCAGCTTTTCATGTGCGTCTTGGCCATCTCTGTGTCTCCTTTGAAGAAACGTCTCTTTAGATCTTCTGCCCATTTTTTTTTGGGTTGTTTGTTTTTTTAATATTAAGCTGCATGAGCTGTTTATATATATTGGAGATTAAACCTCTGTCCATTGATTCGTCTGCAACGATTTTCGCCCATTCTGAGGGATGCCTTTTTCCATTCCCGTGTTTTTTAACAAAAAAGGAAAGAAAGGAAAAGAAGCAGAACACTAATGTGCCTAAAATATGCCTTTTGAAACGGTCGTTTTGACATATGGACGTCCTTTGAATTTTTTGGTCGATATGTGACCCCAGGATTTGTTTTCAGGGCAGGTGTCATTTACAGGCCTGCAATGATTTTGAATATCAACTGACCATTAGCGTTGGGATTAAAGCTGCTGTTGTGTGAAACGGCCACAAGGTGGCAGCTGTTCACCCTTACCAAATCTGGTTACTAGGGCAAGAGAGCCTCAGTGGAAGTGGTGTTCTAGATTGGAGTTTAGAATGGAATGTGCCAGGAGAAAGCCCCTCACGTTTGTCTCACTACTTCTTGTTCGTGTTTTTAATTTAATTTCTTATTTTTTATTACAGCAAGTTTGATTACAATGCTTGGCTTGTTGTAGGTGTGGAAGATGTGGTTCTTTTACACATATACAGATGTCTGTTCTTCCTGGGATCCTTTTCCCATGTATGTTATGACAGAATATTGAGTAGTCCTCTCTTGGTATTCTGTAGGTCTTTGGTGATTATATATGTCACCTGTGTTTGTATATGTCTGTTAACCCCGATATCGTAATGAAACCAATCCTCACACCTTTCCATTGGTGAACCATAAGTCTGTTTAATGAATCTGTGATTGCTCTTCTCCGTGGAAATATCTGCCCTGGTATCCATTTTTATGTAACACCTATAAGTGATATGATATGATATGTGTCTTCCATTTTCTGACTTACTACAAGTCATGTGATTACTTCTAGACTCATCTACGGTGCTGCAAATGGCATTGTGTCCTTTTTTCCCTTGCCTTCTCTTCTGCCTTAGCGGGGTCCATTTTCAACAATGTGATTCCCTGAGGGTTGTGGATTAGCTGACCTGGGCAGCCTTACCCTGCCGGCCCGCCCTCCCCAGGTGTGCCTCGTTGAGGTCAATATAAACAGCGCTCCAGGCAGCAATAGCCCCTGAAGCTGTGCCTGACTCCATATTCTCTGCCCAGTCAGCAGTCTCGGGGCTGTGCTGGTGGGAGGGAGTGAGGGGCCACAGCTTTGTGGGTGGCCCGGTGTGAGTGGGGTTCTGCTGGCCTTTCTGCAGGAGTTGCCAGGCTGCCGCCTGTAAAGAAGAGGTTGTGTCACCCATACCTTCCGCTGGAATTTCTCTCCGGACAGAGGTGAGGAAGGAAAAAAGCAGTGGGGGCCGGGACAGGAGGGGTATCTCAGGCAGTGCAGTGGAAAGATTCTGGAAGAGTGCCCGGGGCCAGGACCACCCTGGCTGGCCTGCAGGCACCAATTTGCACTGCGTGCTGTCACTGGTGTGGCTCCACGGTCCTTCCCCAAGGCTTTCAAGCCCTTGTACATATTCAGGTGTTTTACCTGGAAAGGGTGGGAACAGTTCAGCAGCAGCTGGCCTGGGGCTCAGCTCACGTTTACTCACAGATGCCTCGGCACGGTCCCCAAGCTTTGCAATGAGGTCGCTCTTGCGTGGGGGGTGGGTTGATGGCTGTATGGGAGATGCTTCCCCACCTCTGACCAATTTCATAATTGTTTACCACTGGAGCAAGTGCCCTGATAGGCTTTTCCTCTGTATAACTCGTGGGTTCAGGTTTTTTTTTTCTTTTATGGTTCAAGTTAGATTTTATTCCTCTTTTATGTATTTATAGATATAAGCATGGAAATAATTCATTCCTATAAATACATCTGTGTGACGGGAAGAACTTTTTTCTGTTTTATTTTTAAATTTTATTTTTTAAAATTTTGAAATTTAATTTTATTTATTTTTTTATACAGCACATTATTATTAGTTATGTATTTTATGCATATACATGTACACAGTTCAATCCCAAACTCCCAACTCATCCCACCACCACCACCCCATGGCTTCCCACACTTGGTGTCCTTACGTGTGTTCCCTACCTCTGTGTCTCTATTTCTTCCCTGCAAACCAGTTCATCTGTACCATTTTTAGGCTCCACATATATGCATTAATATACAATATTTGTTTTCCTCTTTCTGACTTACTTCATTCTGTATGACAGTCTCTCGATCCATCGATGTCTCTACAAATGACCCAGTTTCATTCTTTTTATGGCCGAGTAATATTCCATTTCATATATGTACCACATCTTTATCCATTCATCTGTCTGTGGGCATTTAGGATGCTTCCATTACCTGGCTATTGTAAATAGTGCTGCAATGAACATTGTGGTGAATGTGCCTTTTTGATTTACGGTTTTCTCTGGGTATATGCCCAGAAGTGGGATTGCTGGATCAGATGGTAATTGTATTTCTAGTTTTTTTAAGGATACTCCATACTGTTCTCCATAGTGACTGTATCAATTTACATTCCCACCAATAGTGGAAGAGGGCTCCTTTTGTCCACACCCTCCCCAGAATTGGTTGTTTGTAGATTTTCTGATGATGCCGATTCTTACAGGTGTGAGGTGAAAACTCATTGTAGTTTTGATTTGTATTTCTCTAATAATTAGTGCTGTTGAGCAGCTTTTCATGTGCGTCTTAGCCATCTCTGTGTCTCCTTTGAAGAAACGTCTCTTTAGATCTTCTGCCCATTTTTTTTGGGTTGTTTGTTTTTTTAATATTAAGCTGCATTAGCTGTTTATATATATTGGAGATTAAACCTCTGTCCATTGATTCGTCTGCAACGATTTTCTCCCATTCTGAGGGATGCTTTTTTCCATTCCCGCTTTTTTTAACAAAAAAAGGAAAGAAAGGAAAAGAAGCAGAACACTAATGTGCGTAAAATATGCCTTTTGAAACGGTCGTTTTGAAATATGGACGTCCTTTGAATATTTTGGTCGATATGTGACCCCAGGATTTGTTTCCAGGGCAGGTGTCATTTACAGGCCTGCAATGATTTTGAATATCAACTGACCATTAGCGTTGGGATTAAAGCTGCTGTTGTGTGAAACGGCCACAAGGTGGCAGCAGTTCACCCTTACCAAATCTGGTTACTAGGGCAAGAGAGCCTCAGTGGAAGTGGTGTTCTAGATTGGAGTTTAGAATGGAATGTGCCAGGAGAAAGCCCCTCACGTTTGTCTCACTACTTCTTGTTCGTGTTTTTAATTTAATTTCTTATTTTTTATTACAGCAAGTTTGATTACAATGCTTGGCTTGTTGTAGGTGTGGAAGATGTGGTTCTTTTACACATATACAGATGTCTGTTCTTCCTGGGATCCTTTTCCCATGTATGTTATGACAGAATATTGAGTAGTCCTCTCTTGGTATTCTGTAGGTCTTTGGTGATTATATATGTCACCTGTGTTTGTATATGTCTGTTAACCCCGATATCGTAATGAAACCAATCCTCACACCTTTCCATTGGTGAACCATAAGTCTGTTTAATGAATCTGTGATTGCCCTTCTCCGTGGAAATATCTGCCCTGGTATCCATTTTTATGTAACGCCTATAAGTGATATGATATGATATGTGTCTTCCATTTTCTGACTTACTACAAGTCATGTGATTACTTCTAGACTCATCTACGGTGCTGCAAATGGCATTGTGTCCTTTTTTCCCTTGCCTTCTCTTCTGCCTTAGCGGGGTCCATTTTCAACAATGTGATTCCCTGAGGGTTGTGGATTAGCTGACCTGGGCAGCCTTACCCTGCCGGCCCGCCCTCCCCAGGTGTGCCTCGTTGAGGTCAATATAAACAGCGCTCCAGGCAGCAATAGCCCCTGAAGCTGTGCCTGACTCCATATTCTCTGCCCAGTCAGCAGTCTCGGGGCTGTGCTGGTGGGAGGGAGTGAGGGGCCACAGCTTTGTGGGTGGCCCGGTGTGAGTGGGGTTCTGCTGGCCTTTCTGCAGGAGTTGCCAGGCTGCCGCCTGTAAAGAAGAGGTTGTGTCACCCATACCTTCCGCTGGAATTTCTCTCCGGACAGAGGTGAGGAAGGAAAAAAGCAGTGGGGGCCGGGACAGGAGGGGTATCTCAGGCAGTGCAGTGGAAAGATTCTGGAAGAGTGCCCGGGGCCAGGACCACCCTGGCTGGCCTGCAGGCACCAAGTTGCACTGCGTGCTGTCACTGGTGTGGCTCCACGGTCCTTCCCCAAGGCTTTCAAGCCCTTGTACATATTCAGGTGTTTTACCTGGAAAGGGTGGGAACAGTTCAGCAGCAGCTGGCCTGGGGCTCAGCTCACGTTTACTCACAGATGCCTCGGCACGGTCCCCAAGCTTTGCAATGAGGTCGCTCTTGCGTGGGGGGTGGGTTGATGGCTGTATGGGAGATGCTTCCCCACCTCTGACCAATTTCATAATTGTTTACCACTGGAGCAAGTGCCCTGATAGGCTTTTCCTCTGTATAACTCGTGGGTTCAGGTTTTTTTTTTCTTTTATGGTTCAAGTTAGATTTTATTCCTCTTTTATGTATTTATAGATATAAGCATGGAAATAATTCATTCCTATAAATACATCTGTGTGACGGGAAGAACTTTTTTCTGTTTTATTTTTAAATTTTATTTTTTAAAATTTTGAAATTTAATTTTATTTATTTTTTTATACAGCACATTATTATTAGTTATGTATTTTATGCATATACATGTACACAGTTCAATCCCAAACTCCCAACTCATCCCACCACCACCACCCCATGGCTTCCCACACTTGGTGTCCTTACGTGTGTTCCCTACCTCTGTGTCTCTATTTCTTCCCTGCAAACCAGTTCATCTGTACCATTTTTAGGCTCCACATATATGCATTAATATACAATATTTGTTTTCCTCTTTCTGACTTACTTCATTCTGTATGACAGTCTCTCGATCCATCGATGTCTCTACAAATGACCCAGTTTCATTCTTTTTATGGCCGAGTAATATTCCATTTCATATATGTACCACATCTTTATCCATTCATCTGTCTGTGGGCATTTAGGATGCTTCCATTACCTGGCTATTGTAAATAGTGCTGCAATGAACATTGTGGTGAATGTGCCTTTTTGATTTACGGTTTTCTCTGGGTATATGCCCAGAAGTGGGATTGCTGGATCAGATGGTAATTGTATTTCTAGTTTTTTTAAGGATACTCCATACTGTTCTCCATAGTGACTGTATCAATTTACATTCCCACCAATAGTGGAAGAGGGCTCCTTTTGTCCACACCCTCCCCAGAATTGGTTGTTTGTAGATTTTCTGATGATGCCGATTCTTACAGGTGTGAGGTGAAAACTCATTGTAGTTTTGATTTGTATTTCTCTAATAATTAGTGCTGTTGAGCAGCTTTTCATGTGCGTCTTAGCCATCTCTGTGTCTCCTTTGAAGAAACGTCTCTTTAGATCTTCTGCCCATTTTTTTTTGGGTTGTTTGTTTTTTTAATATTAAGCTGCATTAGCTGTTTATATATATTGGAGATTAAACCTCTGTCCATTGATTCGTCTGCAACGATTTTCTCCCATTCTGAGGGATGCTTTTTTCCATTCCCGCTTTTTTTAACAAAAAAAGGAAAGAAAGGAAAAGAAGCAGAACACTAATGTGCGTAAAATATGCCTTTTGAAACGGTCGTTTTGAAATATGGACGTCCTTTGAATATTTTGGTCGATATGTGACCCCAGGATTTGTTTTCAGGGCAGGTGTCATTTACAGGCCTGCAATGATTTTGAATATCAACTGACCATTAGCGTTGGGATTAAAGCTGCTGTTGTGTGAAACGGCCACAAGGTGGCAGCAGTTCACCCTTACCAAATCTGGTTACTAGGGCAAGAGAGCCTCAGTGGAAGTGGTGTTCTAGATTGGAGTTTAGAATGGAATGTGCCAGGAGAAAGCCCCTCACGTTTGTCTCACTACTTCTTGTTCGTGTTTTTAATTTAATTTCTTATTTTTTATTACAGCAAGTTTGATTACAATGCTTGGCTTGTTGTAGGTGTGGAAGATGTGGTTCTTTTACACATATACAGATGTCTGTTCTTCCTGGGATCCTTTTCCCATGTATGTTATGACAGAATATTGAGTAGTCCTCTCTTGGTATTCTGTAGGTCTTTGGTGATTATATATGTCACCTGTGTTTGTATATGTCTGTTAACCCCGATATCGTAATGAAACCAATCCTCACACCTTTCCATTGGTGAACCATAAGTCTGTTTAATGAATCTGTGATTGCCCTTCTCCGTGGAAATATCTGCCCTGGTATCCATTTTTATGTAACACCTATAAGTGATATGATATGATATGTGTCTTCCATTTTCTGACTTACTACAAGTCATGTGATTACTTCTAGACTCATCTACGGTGCTGCAAATGGCATTGTGTCCTTTTTTCCCTTGGCTTCTCTTCTGCCTTAGCGGGGTCCATTTTCAACAATGTGATTCCCTGAGGGTTGTGGATTAGCTGACCTGGGCAGCCTTACCCTGCCGGCCCGCCCTCCCCAGGTGTGCCTCGTTGAGGTCAATATAAACAGCGCTCCAGGCAGCAATAGCCCCTGAAGCTGTGCCTGACTCCATATTCTCTGCCCAGTCAGCAGTCTCGGGGCTGTGCTGGTGGGAGGGAGTGAGGGGCCACAGCTTTGTGGGTGGCCCGGTGTGAGTGGGGTTCTGCTGGCCTTTCTGCAGGAGATGCCAGGCTGCCGCCTGTAAAGAAGAGGTTGTGTCACCCATACCTTCCGCTGGAATTTCTCTCCGGACAGAGGTGAGGAAGGAAAAAAGCAGTGGGGGCCGGGACAGGAGGGGTATCTCAGGCAGTGCAGTGGAAAGATTCTGGAAGAGTGCCCGGGGCCAGGACCACCCTGGCTGGCCTGCAGGCACCAAGTTGCACTGCGTGCTGTCACTGGTGTGGCTCCACGGTCCTTCCCCAAGGCTTTCAAGCCCTTGTACATATTCAGGTGTTTTACCTGGAAAGGGTGGGAACAGTTCAGCAGCAGCTGGCCTGGGGCTCAGCTCACGTTTACTCACAGATGCCTCGGCACGGTCCCCAAGCTTTGCAATGAGGTCGCTCTTGCGTGGGGGGTGGGTTGATGGCTGTATGGGAGATGCTTCCCCACCTCTGACCAATTTCATAATTGTTTACCACTGGAGCAAGTGCCCTGATAGGCTTTTCCTCTGTATAACTCGTGGGTTCAGGTTTTTTTTTTCTTTTATGGTTCAAGTTAGATTTTATTCCTCTTTTATGTATTTATAGATATAAGCATGGAAATAATTCATTCCTATAAATACATCTGTGTGACGGGAAGAACTTTTTTCTGTTTTATTTTTAAATTTTATTTTTTAAAATTTTGAAATTTAATTTTATTTATTTTTTTATACAGCACATTATTATTAGTTATGTATTTTATGCATATACATGTACACAGTTCAATCCCAAACTCCCAACTCATCCCACCACCACCACCCCATGGCTTCCCACACTTGGTGTCCTTACGTGTGTTCCCTACCTCTGTGTCTCTATTTCTTCCCTGCAAACCAGTTCATCTGTACCATTTTTAGGCTCCACATATATGCATTAATATACAATATTTGTTTTCCTCTTTCTGACTTACTTCATTCTGTATGACAGTCTCTCGATCCATCGATGTCTCTACAAATGACCCAGTTTCATTCTTTTTATGGCCGAGTAATATTCCATTTCATATATGTACCACATCTTTATCCATTCATCTGTCTGTGGGCATTTAGGATGCTTCCATTACCTGGCTATTGTAAATAGTGCTGCAATGAACATTGTGGTGAATGTGCCTTTTTGATTTACGGTTTTCTCTGGGTATATGCCCAGAAGTGGGATTGCTGGATCAGATGGTAATTGTATTTCTAGTTTTTTTAAGGATACTCCATACTGTTCTCCATAGTGACTGTATCAATTTACATTCCCACCAATAGTGGAAGAGGGCTCCTTTTGTCCACACCCTCCCCAGAATTGGTTGTTTGTAGATTTTCTGATGATGCCGATTCTTACAGGTGTGAGGTGAAAACTCATTGTAGTTTTGATTTGTATTTCTCTAATAATTAGTGCTGTTGAGCAGCTTTTCATGTGCGTCTTAGCCATCTCTGTGTCTCCTTTGAAGAAACGTCTCTTTAGATCTTCTGCCCATTTTTTTTGGGTTGTTTGTTTTTTTAATATTAAGCTGCATTAGCTGTTTATATATATTGGAGATTAAACCTCTGTCCATTGATTCGTCTGCAACGATTTTCTCCCATTCTGAGGGATGCTTTTTTCCATTCCCGCTTTTTTTAACAAAAAAAGGAAAGAAAGGAAAAGAAGCAGAACACTAATGTGCGTAAAATATGCCTTTTGAAACGGTCGTTTTGAAATATGGACGTCCTTTGAATATTTTGGTCGATATGTGACCCCAGGATTTGTTTTCAGGGCAGGTGTCATTTACAGGCCTGCAATGATTTTGAATATCAACTGACCATTAGCGTTGGGATTAAAGCTGCTGTTGTGTGAAACGGCCACAAGGTGGCAGCAGTTCACCCTTACCAAATCTGGTTACTAGGGCAAGAGAGCCTCAGTGGAAGTGGTGTTCTAGATTGGAGTTTAGAATGGAATGTGCCAGGAGAAAGCCCCTCACGTTTGTCTCACTACTTCTTGTTCGTGTTTTTAATTTAATTTTTTATTTTTTATTACAGCAAGTTTGATTACAATGTTTGGCTTGTTGTAGGTGTGGAAGATGTGGTTCTTTTACACATATACAGATGTCTGTTCTTCCTGGGATCCTTTTCCCATGTACGTTATGACAGAATGTTGAGTAGTCCTCTCTTGGTATTCTGTAGGTGTTTGGTGATTATATATGTCACCTGTGTTTGTATATGTCTGTTAACCCCGATATCGTAATGAAACCAATCCTCACACCTACCCATTGGTGAACCATAAGTTTGTTTAATGAATCTGTGATTGCCCTTCTCCGTGGAAATATCTGCCCTGGTATCCATTTTTAGGTAACACCTATAACTGATATGATATGATATGTGTCTTTCACTTTCTGACTTACTACAAGTCACGTGATTACTTCTAGACTCATCTACGGTGCTGCAAATGGCATTGTGTCCTTTTTTCCCTTGGCTTCTCTTCTGCCTTAGCGAGGTCCATTTTCAACAATGTGATTCCTTGAGGATTGTGGATTAGCTGACCTGGGCAGCCTTACCCTGCCGGCCCGCCCTCCCCAGGTGTGCCTCGTTGAGGTCAATATAAAGAGCGCTCCAGGCAGCAATAGCCCCTGAAGCTGTGCCTGACTCCATATTCTCTGCCCAGTCAGCAGTCTCGGGGCTGTGCTGGTGGGAGGGAGTGAGGGGCCACAGCTTTGTGGGTGGCCCGGTGTGAGTGGGGTTCTGCTGGCCTTTCTGCAGGAGTTGCCAGGCTGCCGCCTGTAAAGAAGAGGTTGTGTCACCCATACCTTCCGCTGGAATTTCTCTCCGGACAGAGGTGAGGAAGGAAAAAAGCAGTGGGGGCCGGGACAGGAGGGGTTTCTCAGGCAGGGCAATGGAAAGCTTCTGGAAGAGCGCCCGGGGTCAGGACCACCCTGGCTGGCCTGCAGGCACCAAGTTGGCCTGCGTGCTGTCACTGGTGTGGCTCCATGGTCCTTCCTCTAGGCTTTCAAGCCCTTGTACATATTCAGGTGTTTTACCTGGAAAGGGTGGGAACAGTTCAGCAGCAGCTGGCCTGGGGCTCAGCTCACGTTTACTCACAGATGCCTCGGCACGGTCCCCCAGCTTTGCAATGAGGATGCTCCTTGCGTGGGGGTGAGTTGCTGGCTGTATGGGAGATGGTTCCCAACCTCTGACCAATTTCAGAATTGTTTACCGCTTGAGCAAGTGCCGTGATAGGGTTTTCCTCTGTGTAACTCGTGGGTTCACTTTTTTTTTTCTTTTATGGTTCAAGTTAGATTTTATTCCTCTTTTATGTATTTATAGATATAAGCATGGAAATAATTCATTCCTATAAATACATCTGTGTGACGGGAAGAACTTTTTTCTGTTTTATTTTTAAATTTTATTTTTTAAAATATTGAAATTTAATTTTATTTATTTTTTTATACAGCACGTTATTATTAGTTATATATTTTATGTTTATACATGTATACAGGTCAATCCCAAACTCCCAACTCATCCCACCACCACCACCTCATGGCTTCCCACACTTGGTGTCCATACGTTTGTTCTCTACCTCTGTGTCTCTATTTCTTCCCTGCAAACCAGTTCATCTGTATCATTTTTAGGCTCCACATATATGCATTAATATACAATATATGTTTTCCTCTTTCTGACTTACTTCATTCTGTATGACAGTCTCTCGATCCATCAATGTCTCTACAAATGACCCAGTTTCATTCCTTTTTATGGCCGAGTCATATTCCATTTCATATATGTACCACATCTTTATCCATTCATCTGTCTGTGGGCATTTGGGTTGCTTCCATTACCTGGCTATTGTAAATAGTGCTGCAACGAACATTGTGGTGAATGTGCCTTTTTGAAATACGGTTTTCTCTGGGTATATGCCCAGAAGTGGGATTGCTGGATCAGATGGTAATTCTATTTCTAGTTTTTTTAAGAAAACTCCATACTGTTCTCCATAGTGACTGTATCAATTTACATTCCCACCAATAGTGGAAGAGGGCTCCTTTTGTCCACACCCTCCCCAGAATTGGTTGTTTGTAGATTTTCTGATGATGCCGATTCTAACAGGTGTGAGGTGAAATCTCATTGTAGTTTTGATTTGCATTTCTCTGATAATTAGTGCTGTTGAGCAGCTTTTCATGTGCGTCTTTGCCATCTCTGTGTCTCCTTTGAAGAAACGTCTCTTTAGATCTTCTGCCAATTTTTTTGGGTTGTTTGTTTTTTTTAATATTAAGCTGCATGAGCTGTTTATATATATTGGAGATTAAACCTCTGTCCATTGATTCATCTGCAACGATTTTCGCCCATTCTGAGGGATGCCTTTTTCCATTCCCGTGTTTTTTAACAAAAAAGGAAAGAAAGGAAAAGAAGCAGAACACTAATGTGCCTAAAATATGCCTTTTGAAACGGTCGTTTTGACATATGGACGTCCTTTGAATTTTTTGGTCGATATGTTACCCCAGGATTTGTTTTCAGGGCAGGTGTCATTTACAGGCCTGCAATGATTTTGAATATCAACTGACCATTAGCGTTGGGATTAAAGCTGCTGTTGTGTGAAACGGCCACAAGGTGGCTGCAGTTCACCCTTACCAAATCTGGTTACTAGAGCAAGAGAGCCTCAGTGGAAGTGGTGTTCTATATTGGAGTTTAGAATGGAATGTGCCAGGAGAAAGCCCCTCACGTTTGTCTCACTACTTCTTGTTCGTGTTTTTAATTTAATTTCTTATTTTTTATTACAGCAATTTTGATTACAATGTTTGGCTTGTTGTAGGTGTGGAAGATGTGGTTCTTTTACACATATACAGATGTCTGTTCTTCCTGGGATCCTTTTCCCATGTATGTTATGACAGAATATTGAGTAGTCCTCTCTTGGTATTCTGTAGGTCTTTGGTGATTATATATGTCACCTGTGTTTGTATATGTCTGTTAACCCCGATATCGTAATGAAACCTATCCTCACACCTTTCCATTGGTGAACCATAAGTTTGTTTAATGAATCTGTGATTGCCCTTCTCCGTGGAAATATCTGCCCTGGTATCCATTTTTATGTAACACCTATAAGTGATATGATATGATATGTGTCTTCCATTTTCTGACTTACTACAAGTCATGTGATTACTTCTAGACTCATCTACGGTGCTGCAAATGGCATTGTGTCCTTTTTTCCCTTGGCTTCTCTTCTGCCTTAGCGCGGTCCATTTTCAACAATGTGATTCCCTGAGGGTTGTGGATTAGCTGACCTGGGCAGCCTTACCCTGCCGGCCCGCCCTCCCCAGGGGTGCCTCGTTGAGGTCAATATAAACAGCGCTCCAGGCAGCAATAGCCCCTGAAGCTGTGCCTGCCTCCATATTCTCTGCCCCGTCAGCAGTCTCGGGGCTGTGCTGGTGGGAGGCAGTGAGGGGCCACAGCTTTGTTGGTGGCCCGGTGTGAGTGGGGTTTTTCTGTCCTTTCTACAGGAGTTGCCAGGCTGCCGCCTGTAAAGAAGAGGATGTGTCACCCATACCTTCCGCTGGAATTTCTCTCCGGACAGAGGTGAGGAAGGAAAAAAGCAGTGGGGGCCGGGACAGGAGGGGTATCTCAGGCAGGGCAATGGAAAGCTTCTGGAAGAGCGCCCGGGGCCAAGACCACCCTGGCTGGCCTGCAGGCACCAAGTTGGCCTGCGTGCTGTCGCTGGTGTGGCTCCACGGTCCTTCCTCTAGGCTTTCAAGCCCTTGTACATATTCAGGTGTTTTACCTGGAAAGGGTGGGAACAGTTCAGCAGCAGCTGGCCAGGGGCTCAGCTCACGTTTACTCACAGATGCCTCGGCACGGTCCCCAAGCATTGCAATGAGGTCGCTCTTGCGTGGGTGGTGGGCTGATGGCTGTATGGGAGATGCTTCCCCACCTCTGACCAATTTCATAGTTGTTTACCACTGGAGCAAGTGCCCTGATAGGGTTTTCCTCTGTATAACTCGTGGGTTCAGGTTTTTTTTTTCTTTTATGGTTCAAGTTAGATTTTATTCCTCTTTTATGTATTTATAGATATAAGCATGGAAATAATTCATTCCTATAAATACATCTGTGTGACGGGAAGAACTTTTTTCTGTTTTATTTTTAAATTTTATTTTTTAAAATTTTGAAATTTAATTTTATTTATTTTTTTATACAGCACATTATTATTAGTTATGTATTTTATGCATATACATGTACACAGTTCAATCCCAAACTCCCAACTCATCCCACCACCACCACCCCATGGCTTCCCACACTTGGTGTCCTTACGTGTGTTCCCTACCTCTGTGTCTCTATTTCTTCCCTGCAAACCAGTTCATCTGTACCATTTTTAGGCTCCACATATATGCATTAATATACAATATTTGTTTTCCTCTTTCTGACTTACTTCATTCTGTATGACAGTCTCTCGATCCATCAATGTCTCTACAAATGACCCAGTTTCATTCCTTTTTATGGCCGAGTAATATTCCATTTCATATATGTACCACATCTTTATCCATTCATCTGTCTGTGGGCATTTAGGATGCTTCCATTACCTGGCTATTGTAAATAGTGCTGCAATGAACATTGTGGTGAATGTGCCTTTTTGATTTACGGTTTTCTCTGGGTATATGCCCAGAAGTGGGATTGCTGGATCAGATGGTAATTGTATTTCTAGTTTTTTTAAGGATACTCCATACTGTTCTCCATAGTGACTGTATCAATTTACATTCCCACCAATAGTGGAAGAGGGCTCCTTTTGTCCACACCCTCCCCAGAATTGGTTGTTTGTAGATTTTCTGATGATGCCGATTCTTACAGGTGTGAGGTGAAAACTCATTGTAGTTTTGATTTGTATTTCTCTAATAATTAGTGCTGTTGAGCAGCTTTTCATGTGCGTCTTAGCCATCTCTGTGTCTCCTTTGAAGAAACGTCTCTTTAGATCTTCTGCCCATTTTTTTGGGGTTGTTTGTTTTTTTTAATATTAAGCTGCATGAGCTGTTTATATATATTGGAGATTAAACCTCTGTCCATTGATTCGTCTGCAACGATTTTCGCCCATTCTGAGGGATGCTTTTTTCCATTCCCGCTTTTTTTAACAAAAAAAGGAAAGAAAGGAAAAGAAGCAGAACACTAATGTGCGTAAAATATGCCTTTTGAAACGGTCGTTTTGAAATATGGACGTCCTTTGAATATTTTGGTCGATATGTGACCCCAGGATTTGTTTTCAGGGCAGGTGTCATTTACAGGCCTGCAATGATTTTGAATATCAACTGACCATTAGCGTTGGGATTAAAGCTGCTGTTGTGTGAAACGGCCACAAGGTGGCAGCAGTTCACCCTTACCAAATCTGGTTACTAGGGCAAGAGAGCCTCAGTGGAAGTGGTGTTCTAGATTGGAGTTTAGAATGGAATGTGCCAGGAGAAAGCCCCTCACGTTTGTCTCACTACTTCTTGTTCGTGTTTTTAATTTAATTTTTTATTTTTTATTACAGCAAGTTTGATTACAATGTTTGGCTTGTTGTAGGTGTGGAAGATGTGGTTCTTTTACACATATACACATGTCTGTTCTTCCTGGGATCCTTTTCCCATGTACGTTATGACAGAATGTTGAGTAGTCCTCTCTTGGTATTCTGTAGGTCTTTGGTGATTTTATATGTCACCTGTGTTTGTATATGTCTGTTAACCCCGATATCGTAATGAAACCAATCCTCACACCTTTCCATTGGTGAACCATAAGTTTGTTTAATGAATCTGTGATTGCCCTTCTCCGTGGAAATATCTGCCCTGGTATCCATTTTTAGGTAACACCTATAAGTGATATGATATGATATGTGTCTTTCACTTTCTGACTTACTACAAGTCACGTGATTACTTCTAGACTCATCTACGGTGCTGCAAATGGCATTGTGTCCTTTTTTCCCTTGGCTTCTCTTCTGCCTTAGCGAGGTCCATTTTCAACAATGTGATTCCTTGAGGGTTGTGGATTAGCTGACATGGGCAGCCTTACCCTGCCGGCCCGCCCTCCCCAGGTGTGCCTCGTTGAGGTCAATATAAACAGCGCTCCAGGCAGCAATAGCCCCTGAAGCTGTGCCTGACTCCATATTCTCTGCCCCGTCAGCAGTCTCAGGCTGTGCTGGTGGGAGGGAGTGAGGGGCCACAGCTTTGTGGGTGGCCCGGTGTGAGTGGGGTTCTGCTGGCCTTTCTGCAGGAGTTGCCAGGCTGCCGCCTGTAAAGAAGAGGTTGTGTCACCCATACCTTCCGCTGGAATTTCTCTCCGGACAGAGGTGAGGAAGGAAAAAAGCAGTGGGGGCCGGGACAGGAGGGGTATCTCAGGCAGTGCAGTGGAAAGCTTCTGGAAGAGTGCCCGGGGCCAGGACCACCCTGGCTGGCCTGCAGGCACCAAGTTGCACTGCGTGCTGTCACTGGTGTGGCTCCACGGTCCTTCCCCAAGGCTTTCAAGCCCTTGTACATATTCAGGTGTTTTACCTGGAAAGGGTGGGAACAGTTCAGCAGCAGCTGGCCTGGGGCTCAGCTCACGTTTACTCACAGATGCCTCGGCACGGTCCCCCAGCTTTGCATTGAGGATGCTCATTGCGTGGGGGTGAGTTGCTGGCTGTATGGGAGATGGTTCCCAACCTCTGACCAATTTCAGAATTGTTTACCGCCAGAGCAAGTGCCGTGATAGGGTTTTCCTCTGTGTAACTCGTGGGTTCACTTTTTTTTTCTTTTATGGTTCAAGTTAGATTTTATTCCTCTTTTATGTATTTATAGATATAAGCATGGAAATAATTCATTCCTATAAATACATCTGTGTGACGGGAAGAACTTTTTTCTGTTTTATTTTTAAATTTTATTTTTTAAAATTTTGAAATTTAATTTTATTTATTTTTTTATACAGCACGTTATTATTAGTTATATATATTATGCAGATACATGTATACAGGTCAATCCCAAACTCCCAACTCATCCCACCACCACCACCCCATGGCTTCCCACACTTGGTGTCCATACGTTTGTTCTCTACCTCTGTGTCTCTATTTCTTCCCTGCAAACCAGTTCATCTGTACCATTTTTAGGCTCCACATATATGCATTAATATACAATATTTGTTTTCCTCTTTCTGACTTACTTCATTCTGTATGACAGTCTCTCGATCCAACAATGTCTCTACAAATGACCCAGTTTCATTCCTTTTTATGGCCGAGTCATATTCCATTTTATATATGTACCACATCTTTATCCATTCATCTGTCTGTGGGCATTTAGGTTGCTTCCATTACCTGGCTATTGTAAATAGTGCTGCAACGAACATTGTGGTGAATGTGCCTTTTTGAAATACGGTTTTCTCTGGGTATATGCCCAGAAGTGGGATTGCTGGATCAGATGATAATTCTATTTCTAGTTTTTTTAAGGAAACTCCATACTGTTCTCCATAGTGCCTGTATCAATTTACATTCCCACCAATAGTGGAAGAGGGCTCCTTTTGTCCACACCCTCCCCAGAATTGGTTGTTTGTAGATTTTCTGATGATGCCGATTCTTACAGGTGTGAGGTGAAACCTCATTGTAGTTTTGATTTGCATTTCTCTAATAATTAGTGCTGTTGAGCAGCTTTTCATGTGCGTCTTGGCCATCTCTGAGTCTCCTTTGAAGAAACGTGTCTTTAGATCTTCTGCCCATTTTTTGGGGGTTGTTTGATTTTTTAATATTAAGCTGCATTAGCTGTTTATATATATTGGAGATTAAACCTCTGTCCATTGATTCGTCTGCAACGATTTTCGCCCATTCTGAGGGATGCTTTTTTCCATTCCCGCTTTTTTTAACAAAAAAAGGAAAGAAAGGAAAAGAAGCAGAACACTAATGTGCGTAAAATATGCCTTTTGAAACGGTCGTTTTGAAATATAGACGTCCTTTGAATATTTTGGTCGATATGTGACCCCAGGATTTGTTTTCAGGGCAGGTGTCATTTACAGGCCTGCAATGATTTTGAATATCAACTGACCATTAGCGTTGGGATTAAAGCTGCTGTTGTGTGAAATGGCCACAAGGTGGCAGCAGTTCACCCTTACCAAATCTGGTTACTAGGCCAAGAGAGCCTCAGTGGAAGTGGTGTTCTAGATTGGAGTTTAGAATGGAATGTGCCAGGAGAAAGCCCCTCACGTTTGTCTCACTACTTCTTGTTCATGTTTTTAATTTATTTTTTTATTTTTTATTACAGCAAGTTTGATTACAATGTTTGGCTTGTTGTAGGTGTGGAAGATGTGGTTCTTTTACACATATACACATGTCTGTTCTTCCTGGGATCCTTTTCCCATGTACGTTATGACAGAATGTTGAGTAGTCCTCTCTTGGTATTCTGTAGGTCTTTGGTGATTATATATGTCACCTGTGTTTGTATATGTCTGTTAACCCCGATATCGTAATGAAACCAATCCTCACACCTTTCCATTGGTGAACCATAAGTTTGTTTAATGAATCTGTGATTGCCCTTCTCCGTGGAAATATCTGCCCTGGTATCCATTTTTAGGTAACACCTATAAGTGATATGATATGATATGTGTCTTTCACTTTCTGACTTACTACAAGTCACGTGATTACTTCTAGACTCATCTACGGTGCTGCAAATGGCATTGTGTCCTTTTTTCCCTTGGCTTCTCTTCTGCCTTAGCGAGGTCCATTTTCAACAATGTGATTCCTTGAGGGTTGTGGATTAGCTGACATGGGCAGCCTTACCCTGCCGGCCCGCCCTCCCCAGGTGTGCCTCGTTGAGGTCAATATAAACAGTGCTCCAGGCAGCAATAGCCCCTGAAGCTGTGCCTGACTCCATATTCTCTGCCCCGTCAGCAGTCTCGGGGCTGTGCTGGTGGGAGGGAGTGAGGGGCCACAGCTTTGTGGGTGGGCCGGTGTGAGTGGGGTTCTGCTGGCCTTTCTGCAGGAGTTGCCAGGCTGCCGCCTGTAAAGAAGAGGTTGTGTCACCCATACCTTCCGCTGGAATTTCTCTCCGGACAGAGGTGAGGAAGGAAAAAAGCAGTGGGGGCCGGGACAAGAGGGGTATCTCAGGCAGTGCAGTGGAAAGCTTCTGGAAGAGTGCCCGGGGCCAGGACCACCCTGGCTGGCCTGCAGGCACCAAGTTGCACTGCGTGCTGTCACTGATGTGGCTCCACGGTCCTTCCCCAAGGCTTTCAAGCCCTTGTACATATTCAGGTGTTTTACCTGGAAAGGGTGGGAACAGTTCAGCAGCAGCTGGCCTGGGGCTCAGCTCACGTTTACTCACAGATGCCTCGGCACGGTCCCCCAGCTTTGCATTGAGGATGCTCATTGCGTGGGGGTGAGTTGCTGGCTGTATGGGAGATGGTTCCCAACCTCTGACCAATTTCAGAATTGTTTACCGCCAGAGCAAGTGCCGTGATAGGGTTTTCCTCTGTGTAACTCGTGGGTTCACTTTTTTTTTCTTTTATGGTTCAAGTTAGATTTTATTCCTCTTTTATGTATTTATAGATATAAGCATGGAAATAATTCATTCCTATAAATACATCTGTGTGACGGGAAGAACTTTTTTCTGTTTTATTTTTAAATTTTATTTTTTAAAATTTTGAAATTTAATTTTATTTATTTTTTTTATACACCACGTTATTATTAGTTATGTATTTTATGCATATACATGTATACAGGTCAATCCCAAACTCCCAACTCATCCCACCACCACCACCCCATGGCTTCCCACACTTGGTGTAGATACGTTTGTTCTCTACCTCTGTGTCTCTATTTCTTCCCAGCAAACCAGTTCATCTGTACTATTATTAGTCTCCACATATATGCATTAATATACAATATTTGTTTTCCTCTTTCTGACTTACTTCATTCTGTATGACAGTCTCTCGATCCATCGATGTCTCTACAAATGACCCAGTTTCTTTCCTTTTTATGGCCGAGTCATATTCCATTTTATATATGTACCACATCTTTATCCATTCATCTGTCTGTGGGCATTTAGGTTGCTTCCATTACCTGGCTATTGTAAATAGTGCTGCAACGAACATTGTGGTGAATGTGCCTTTTTGAAATACGGTTTTCTCTGGGTATATGCCCAGAAGTGGGATTGCTGGATCAGATGGTAATTCTATTTCAAGTTTTTTTAAGGAAACTCCATACTGTTCTCCATAGTGACTGTATCAATTTACATTCCCACCAATAGTGGAAGAGTGCTCCTTTTGTCCACACCCTCCCCAGAATTGGTTGTTTGTAGATTTTCTGATGATGCCGATTCTAACAGGTGTGAGGTGAAACCTCATTGTAGTTTTGATTTGCATTTCTCTAATAATTAGTGCTGTTGAGCAGCTTTTCATGTGCGTCTTGGCCATCTCTGTGTCTCCTTTGAAGAAACGTCTCTTTAGATCTTCTGCCCATTTTCTTGGGGGTTGTTTGTTTTTTTTAATATTAAGCTGCATGAGCTGTTTATATATATTGGAGATTAAACCTCTGTCCATTGATTCGTCTGCAACGATTTTGGCCCATTCTGAGGGATGCCTTTTTCCATTCCCGTGTTTTTTAACAAAAAAGGAAAGAAAGGAAAAGAAGCAGAACACTAATGTGCGTAAAATATGCCTTTTGAAATGGTCGTTTGGAAATATGGACGTCCTTTGAATTTTTTGGTCGATATGTGACCCCAGGATTTGTTTTCAGGGCAGGTGTCATTTACAGGCCTGCAATGATTTTGAATATCAACTGACCATTTGCGCTGGGATTAAAGCTGCTGTTGTGTGAAATGGCCACAAGGTGGCAGCAGTTCACCCTTACCAAATGTGGTTACTAGGGCAAGAGAGCCTCAGTGGAAGTGGTGTTCTAGATTGGAGTTTAGAATGGAATGTGCCAGGAGAAAGCCCCTCACGTTTGTCTCACTACTTCTTGTTCATGTTTTTAATTTAATTTTTATTTTTTATTACAGCAAGTTTGATTACAATGTTTGGCTTCTTTTAGGTGTGGAAGATGTGGTTCTTTTACACATATACAGATGACTGTTCTTCCTGGGATCCTTTTCCCATGTACCTTATGACAGAATGTTGAGTAGTCCTCTCTTGGTATTCTGTAGGTCTTTGGTGATTATATATGTCACCTGTGTTTGTATATGTCTGTTAACCCCGATATCGTAACGAAACCAATCCTCACACCTTTCCATTGTTGAACCATAAGTTTGTTTAATGAATCTGTGATTGCCCTTCTCCGTGGAAATATCTGCCCTGGTATCCCTTTTTAGGTAACACCTATAAGTGATATGATATGATATGTGTCTTTCACTTTCTGACTTACTACAAGTCACGTGAATACTTCTAGACACATCTACGGTGCTGCAAATGGCATTGTGTCCTTTTTTTCCTTGGCTTCTCTTCTGCCTTAGCGGGGTCCATTTTCAACAATGTGATTCCCTGAGCGTTGTGGATTAGCTGACCTGGGCAGCCTTACCCTGCCGGCCCGCCCTCCCCAGGTGTGCCTCGTTGAGGTCAATATAAACAGAGCTCCAGGCAGCAATAGCCCCTGAAGCTGTGCCTGACTCCATATTCTCTGCCCCGTCAGCAGTCTCGGGGCTGTGCTGGTGGGAGGGAGTGAGGAGCCACAGCTTTGTGGGTGGCCCGGTGTGAGTGGGGTTCTGCTGGCCTTTCTGCAGGAGTTGCCAGGCTGCCGCCTGTAAAGAAGAGGATGTGTCACACATAACTTCCGCTGGAATTTCTCTCCGGACAGAGGTGAGGAAGGTAAAAAGCAGTGGGGGACGGGACAGGAGGGGTATCTCAGGAAGGGCAATGGAAAGCTTCTGGAAGAGCGCCAGGGTCCAGGACCACCCTGGCTGGCCTGCAGGCACCAAGTTGGCCTGCGTGCTGTCGCTGGTGTGGCTCCACAGTCCTTCCTCTAGGGTTTCAAGCCCTTGTACATATTCAGGTGTTTTACCTGGAAAGGGTGGAGACAGTTCAGCAGCAGCTGGCCTGGGGCTCAACTCACGTTTACTCAAAGATGCCTCGGCACGGTCCCCCAGCTTTGCAATAAGGACGCTCCTTGCGTGGGGGGTGGGTTGCTGGCTGTATGGGAGAGGGTTCCCCACCTCTGACCAATTTCAGAATTGTTTACCGCTGGAGCAAGTGCCGTGATAGGGTTTTCCTCTGTATAACTAGTGGGTTCACTTTTTTCTTCTTTTATCGTTCAAGTTAGATTTTATTCCTCTTTTATGTATTTATAGATATAAGCATGGAAATAATTCATTCCTATAAATACATCTGTGTGACGGGAAGAAGTTTTTTCTGTTTTATTTTTAAATTTTATTTTTTAAAATTCTGAAATTTAATTTTATTTATTTTTTTATACAGCACATTATTATTAGTTATGTATTTTATGCATATACATGTACACAGGTCAATCCCAAACTCCCAACTCATCCCACCACCACCACCCCATGGCTTCCCACACTTGGTGTCCATACGTTTGTTCTCTACCTCTGTGTCTCTATTTCTTCCCTGCAAACCAGTTCATCTGTACCATTTTTAGGCTCCACATATATGCATTAATATACAATATTTGTTTTCCTCTTTCTGACTTACTTCATTCTGTATGACAGTCTCTCGATCCATCGATGTCTCTACAAATGACCCAGTTTCATTCCTTTTTATGGCCGAGTAATATTCCTTTTTATATATGTACCACATCTTTATCCATTCATCTGTCTGTGGGCATTTAGGTTGCTTCCATTACCTGGCTATTGTAAATAGTGGTGCAATGAACATTGTGGTGAATATGCCTTTTAGATTTACGGTTTTCTATGGGTATATACCCAGAAGTGGGATTGCTGGATCAGATGGTAATTCTATTTCTAGTTTTTTTAAGGAAACTCCATACTGTTCTCCATAGTGACTGTATCAATTTACATTCCCACCAATAGTGGAAGAGGGCTCCTTTTGTCCACACCCTCCCCAGAATTGGTTGTTTGTAGATTTTCTGATGATGCCGATTCTAACGGGTGTGAGGTGATACCTCATTGTAGTTTTGATTTGCATTTCTCTAATAATTAGTGCTGTTGAGCAGCTTTTCATGTGCGTCTTGGCCATCTCTGTCTCTCCTTTGAAGAAACGTCTCTTTCGATCTTCTGCCCATTTTTGTATTCGGTTGTTTGTTTTTTTATATTAAGCTGCATGAGCTGTTTATATATATTGGAGATTAAACCTCTGTCCATTGATTCGTTTGCAATGATTTTCGCCCATTCTGAGGGATGCCTTTTTCCATTCCCGTGTTTTTTAACAAAAAAGGAAAGAAAGGAAAAGAAGCAGAACACTAATGTGCGTAAAATATGCCTTTTGAAATGGTCGTTTTGAAATATGGACGTCCTTTGAATTTTTTGGTCGATATGTGACCCCAGGATTTGTTTTCAGGGCAGGTGTCATTTACAGGCCTGCAATGATTTTGAATATCAACTGACCATTAGCGCTGGGATTAAATCTGCTGTTGTGTGAAACGGCCACAAGGTGGCAGCAGTTCTCCCTTACAAAATCTGTTTACTAGGGCAACAGAGCCTCAGTGGAAGTGATGTTCTAAATTGGAATTTAGAATGGAATATGCCAGGAGAAAGCCCCTAAAGTTTGTCTCACTACTTCTTGTTCGTGTTTTTAATTTAATTTTTTATTTTTTTATTATAGCAAGTTTGATTACAATGTTTGGCTTGTTGTAGGTGTGGAAGATGTGGTTCTTTTACACATATACAGATGTCTCTTCTTCCTGGGATCCTTTTCCCATGTACGTTATGACAGAATGTTGAGTAGTCCACTCTTGGTATTCTGTAGGTCTTTGGTGATTATATATGTCACCTGTGTTTGTATATGTCTGTTAACCCCAATATCGTAATGAAACCAATCCTCACACCTTTCCATTGGTGAACCATAAGTTTGTTTAATGAATCTGTGATTGCCCTTCTCCGTGGAAATATCTGCCCTGGTATCCATTTTTAGGTAACACCTATAAGTGATATGATATGATATGTGTCTTTCACTTTCTGACTTACTACAAGTCACGTGATTATTTCTAGACTCATCTACGGTGCTGCAAATGGCATTGTGTCCTTTTCTCCCTTGGCTTCTATTCTGCCTTAGCGAGGTCCATTTTCAACAATGTGATTCCCTGAGGGTTGTGGATTAGCTGAACTGGGCAGCCTTACACTGCCGGCCCGCCCTCCCCAAGTGTGCCTCATTGAGGTCAATATAAACAGAGCTCCAGGCAGCAATAGCCCCTGAAGCTGTGCCTGACACCATATTCTCTGCCCCGTCAGCAGTCTTGTGGCTGTGCTGGTGGGAGGGAGTGAGGGGCCACAGCTTTGTGGGTGGCCCGGTGTGAGTGGGGCTCTGCTGGCCTTTCTGCAGGAGTTGCCACGCTGCCGCCTGTAAAGAAGAGGATGTGTCACCCATACCTTCCGCTGGAATTTCTCTCCGGACAGAGGTGAGGAAGGAAAAAAGCAGTGGGGGCCGGGACAGGAGGGGTATCTCAGGCAGGGCAATGGAAAGCTTCCGGAAGAGCGTCCAGGACCAGGACCACCCTGGCTGGCCTGCAGGCAACAAGTTGGCCTGTGTGCTGTCGCTGGTGTGGCTCGACGGCCCTTCCTCTAGGCTTTCAAGCCCTTGTACATATTCAGGTGTTTTACCTGGGAAGGGTGGGAACAGTTCAGCAGCAGCTGGCCTGGGGCTCAGCTCACGTTTACTCACAGATGCCTCGGCACGGTCCCCCAGCTTTGCAATGAGGATGCTCCTTGGGTGGGGGGTGGGTTGCTGGCTGTATGGGAGATGGTTCCCCACCTCTGACCAATTTCAGAATTGTTTACCGCTGGAGCAAGTGCCCAGATAGGGTTTTCCTCTGTAAAACTCGTGAGTTCAGGTTTTTTTTTTTTTCTTTTATGGTTCAAGTTATATTTTATTCCTCTTTTATGAATTTATAGATATAAGCATGGAAATAATTCATTCCTATAAATACATCTGTGTGACGGGAATAACTTTTTTCTGTTTTATTGTTAAATTCTATTTTTTTAAAAATTTGAAAAATAATTTTATTTATGTTTTTATACAGCAGGTTTTTATTAGTTATGTATTTTATGCATATACATGTATACAGGTCAATCCCAAACTCCCAACT
This sequence comes from Mesoplodon mirus, assembly GCF_964341445.2. Classification (NCBI taxonomy): domain Eukaryota; kingdom Metazoa; phylum Chordata; class Mammalia; order Artiodactyla; family Ziphiidae; genus Mesoplodon; species Mesoplodon mirus. Next base: position 2,919,413 of record NW_028295776.1, on the reverse strand, counting down.
CATCCCACCACCACCACCCCATGGCTTCCCACACTTGGTTTCCATACGTTTGTTCTCTACCTCTGTGTCTCTATTTCTTCCCTGCAAACCAGTTCATCTGTACCATTTTTAGGCTCCACATATATGCATTAATATACAATATTTGTTTTCCTCTTTCTGACTTACTTCATTCTGTATGACAGTCTCTCGATCCATCGATGTCTCTACAAATGACCCAGTTTCATTCCTTTTTATGGCCGAGTCATATTCCATTTTATATATGTACCACATCTTTATCCATTCATCTGTCTGTGGGCATTTAGGTTGCTTCCATTACCTGGCTATTGTAAATAGTGCTGCAACGAACATTGTGGTGAATGTGCCTTTTTGAAATACGGTTTTCTCTGGGTATATGCCCAGAAGTGGGATTGCTGGATCAGATGGTAATTCTATTTCTAATTTTTTTAAGGAAACTCCATACTGTTCTCCATAGTGACTGTATCAATTTACATTCCCGCCAATAGTGGAAGAGGGCTCCTTTTGTCCACACCCTCCCCAGAATTGGTTGTTTGTAGATTTTCTGATGATGCTGATTCTAACAGGTGTGAGGTGATACCTCATTGTAGTTTTGATTTGCATTTCTCTAATAATTAGTGCTGTTGAGCAGCTTTTCATGTGCGTCTTGGCCATCTCTGTGTCTCCTTTGAAGAAACGTCTCTTTAGATCTTCTGCCCATTTTTTTGGGGTTGTTTGTTTTTTTAATATTAAGCTGCATGAGCTGTTTATATATATAGGAGATTAAACCTCTGTCCATTGATTAGTCTGCAACGATTTTCGCCCATTCTGAGGGATGCCTTTTTCCATTCCCGTGTTTTCTAACAAAAAAGGAAAGAAAGGAAAAGAAGCAGAACACTAATATGCGTAAAATATGCCATTTGAAACGGTCGTTTTGAAATATGGACGTCCTTTGAATTTTTTGGTCGATATGTGACCCCAGGATTTGTTTTCAGGGCAGGTGTCATTTACAGGCCTGCAATGATTTTGAATATCAACTGACCATTAGCGTTGGGATTAAAGCTGCTGTTGTGTGAAACGGCCACAAGGTGGCAGCAGTTCACCCTTACCAAATCTGGTTACTAGGGCAAGAGAGCCTCAGTGGAAGTGGTGTTCTAGATTGGAGTTTAGAATGGAATGTGCCAGGAGAAAGCCCCTCACGTTTGTCTCACTACATCTTGTTCGTGTTTTTAATTTAATTTTTTTATTTTTTATTACAGCAAGTTTGCTTACAATGTTTGGCTTCTTGTAGGTGTGGAAGATGTGGTTCTTTTACACATATACAGATGACTGATCTTCCTGGGATCCTTTTCCCATGTCCGTTATGACAGAATGTTGAGTAGTTCTCTCTTGGTATTCTGTAGGTCTTTGGTGATTATATATGTCACCTGTGTTTGTATATGTCTGTTAACCCCGATATCGTAATGAAACCAATCCTCACACCTTTCCATTGGTGAACCATAAGTTTGTTTAATGAATCTGTGATTGCCCTTCTCCTTGGAAATATCTTCCCTGGTATCCATTTTTAGGTAACACCTATAAGTGATATGATATGATATGTGTCTTTCACTTTCTGACTTACTACAAGTCACGTGATTACTTTTAGACTCATTTACGGTGCGGCAAATGGCATTGTGTCCTTTTTTTCCTTGGCATCTCTTTTGCCTTAGCGGGGTCCATTTTCAACAATGTGATTCACTGAGGGTTGTGGATTAGCTGACCTGGGCAGCCTTACCCTGCCGGCCCGCCCTCCCCAGCTGTGCCTCGTTGAGGTCAATATAAACAGAGCTCCAGGCAGCAATAGCCCCTGAAGCTGTGCCTGACTCCATATTCTCTGCCCCATCAGCAGCCTCGGGGCTGTGCTGGTGGGAGGGAGTGAGGGGCCACAGCTTTGTGGGTGGCCCGGTGTGAGTGGGGTCCTGCTGGCCTTTCTGCAGGAGTTGCCAGGCTGCCACCTGTAAAGAAGAGGATGTGTCACCCATACCTTCCGCTGGAATTACTCTCCGGACAGAGGTGAGGAAGGAAAAAAGCAGTGGGGGCCGGGACAGGAGGGGTATCTCAGGAAGGGCAATGGAAAGCTTCTGAAAGAGCGCCAGGGTCCAGGACCACCATGGCTGGCCTGCAGGCACCAAGTTGGCCTGCGTGCTGTCGCTGGTGTGGCTCCACAGTCCTTCCTCTTGGGTTTCAAGACCTTGTACATATTCAGGTGTTTTACCTGGAAAGGGTGGGGACAGTTCAGCAGCAGCTGTCCTGGGGCTCAACTCACGTTTACTCACAGATGCCTCGGCACGGTCCCCCAGCTTTGCAATGAGGACGCTCCTTGCGTGGGGGGTGGGTTGCTGGCTGTATGGGAGAGGGTTCCCCACCTCTGACCAATTTCAGAATTGTTTACTGCTGGAGCAAGTGCCGTGATAGGGTTTTCCTCTGTATAACTCGTGGGTTCACTTTTTTCTTCTTTTATCGTTCAAGTTAGATTTTATTCCTCTTTTATGTATTTATAGATATAAGCATGGAAATAATTCATTCCTATAAATACATCTGTGTGACGGGAAGAACTTTTTTCTGTTTTATTTTTAAATTTTATTTTTTAAAATTTTGAAATTTAATTTTATTTATTTTTTTATACAGCACTTTATTATTAGATATGTATTTTATGCATATACATGTATACAGGTCAATCCCAAACTCCCAACTCATCCCACCACCACCACCCTATGGCTTCCCACACTTGGTGTCCATACGTTTGTTCTCTACCTCTATGTCTCTATTTCTTCCCTGCAAACCAGTTCATCTGTACCATTTTTAGGCTCCACATATATGCATTAATATACAATATTTGTTTTCCTCTTTCTGACTTACTTCATTCTGTATGACAGTCTCTCGATCCATCGATGTCTCTACAAATGACACAGCTTCATTCCTTTTTATGGCCGAGTAATATTCCATTTTATATATGTACCACATCTTTATCCATTCATCTGTCTGTGGGCATTTAGGTTGCTTCCATTACCTGGCTATTGTAAATAGTGCTGCAACGAACATTGTGGTGAATGTGCCTTTTTGAAATTCGGTTTTCTCTGGGTATATGCCCAGAAGTGCGATTGCTGGATCAGATGGTAATTCTATTTCTAATTTTTTTAAGGAAACTCCATACTGTTCTACATAGTGACTGTATCAATTTACATTCCCACCAATAGTGGAAGAGGGCTCCTTTTGTCCACAGCCTCCCCAGAATTGGTTGTTTGTAGATATTCTGATGATGCCGATTCTAACCGGTGTGAGGTGATACCTCATTGTAGTTTTGATTTGCATTTCTCTGATAATTAGTGCTGTTGAGCAGCTTTTCATGTGCGTCTTGGCCATCTCTGTGTCTCCTTTGAAGAAACGTCTCTTTAGATCTTCTGCCCATTTTTTTGGGTTGTTTGTTTTTTTAATATTAAGCTGCATGAGCTGTTTATATATATTGGAGATTAAACCTCTGTCCATTGATTCGTCTGCAACGATTTTCGCCCATTCTGAGGGATGCCTTTTTCCATTCCCGTGTTTTTTAACAAAAAAGGAAACAAAGGAAAAGAAGCAGAACACTAATGTGCGTAAAATATGCCTTTTGAAACGGTCGTTTTGAAATATGGACGTCCTTTGAATTTTTTGGTCGATATGTGACCCCAGGATTTGTTTTCAGGGCAGGTGTCATTTACAGGCCTGCAATGATTTTGAATATCAACTGACCATTAGCGTTGGGATTAAAGCTGCTGTTGTGTGAAACGGCCACATGGTGGCAGCAGTTCACCCTTACCAAATCTGGTTACTAGGGCAAGAGAGCCTCAGTGGAAGTGGTGTTCTAGATTGGAGTTTAGAATGGAATGTGCCAGGAGAAAGCCCCTCACGTTTGTCTCACTACTTCTTGTTCGTGTTTTTAATTTAATTTTTTATTTTTTATTACAGCAAGTTTGATTACAATGTTTGGCTTGTTGTAGGTGTGGAAGATGTGGTTCTTTTACACATATACACATGTCTGTTCTTCCTGGGATCCTTTTCCCATGTACGTTATGACAGAATGTTGAGTAGTCCTCTCTTGGTATTCTGTAGGTCTTTGGTGATTATATATGTCACCTGTGTTTGTATATGTCTGTTAACCCCGATATCGTAATGAAACCAATCCTCACACCTTTCCATTGGTGAACCATAAGTTTGTTTAATGAATCTGTGATTGCCCTTCTCCGTGGAAATATCTGCCCTGGTATCCATTTTTAGGTAACACCTATAAGTGATATGATATGATATGTGTCTTTCACTTTCTGACTTACTACAAGTCACGTGATTACTTCTAGACTCATCTACGGTGCTGCAAATGGCATTGTGTCCTTTTTTCCCTTGGCTTCTCTTCTGCCTTAGCGAGGTCCATTTTCAACAATGTGATTCCTTGAGGGTTGTGGATTAGCTGACCTGGGCAGCCTTACCCTGCCGGCCCGCCCTCCCCAGGTGTGCCTCGTTGAGGTCAATATAAACAGCGCTCCAGGCAGCAATAGCCCCTGAAGCTGTGCCTGACTCCATATTCTCTGCCCCGTCAGCAGTCTCAGGCTGTGCTGGTGGGAGGGAGTGAGGGGCCACAGCTTTGTGGGTGGCCCGGTGTGAGTGGGGTTCTGCTGGCCTTTCTGCAGAAGTTGCCAGGCTGCCGCCTGTAAAGAAGAGGTTGTGTCACCCATACCTTCCTCTGGAATTTCTCTCTGGACAGAGGTGAGGAAGGAAAAAAGCAGTGGGGGCCGGGACAGGAGGGGTATCTCAGGCAGTGCAGTGGAAAGCTTCTGGAAGAGTGCCCGGGGCCAGGACCACCCTGGCTGGCCTGCAGGCACCAAGTTGCACTGCGTGCTGTCACTGGTGTGGCTCCACGGTCCTTCCCCAAGGCTTTCAAGCCCTTGTACATATTCAGGTGTTTTACCTGGAAAGGGTGGGAACAGTTCAGCAGCAGCTGGCCTGGGGCTCAGCTCACGTTTACTCACAGATGCCTCGGCACTGTCCCCCAGCTTTACATTGAGGATGCTCATTGCGTGGGGGTCAGTTGCTGGCTGTATGGGAGATGGTTCCCAACCTCTGACCAATTTCAGAATTGTTTACCGCCAGAGCAAGTGCCCAGATAGGGTTTTCCTCTGTGTAACTCGTGGGTTCACTTTTTTTTTCTTTTATGGTTCAAGTTAGATTTTATTCCTCTTTTATGTATTTATAGATATAAGCATGGAAATAATTCATTCCTATAAATACATCTGTGTGACGGGAAGAACTTTTTTCTGTTTTATTTTTAAATTTTATTTTTTAAAATTTTGAAATTTAATTTTATTTATTTTTTTATACAGCACGTTATTATTAGTTATATATATTATGCATATACATGTATACAGGTCAATCCCAAACTCCCAACTCATCCCACCACCACCACCCCATGGCTTCCCACACTTGGTGTCCATACGTGTGTTCTCTACCTCTGTGTCTCTATTTCTTCCCTGCAAACCAGTTCATCTGTACCATTTTTAGGCTCCACATATATGCATTAATATACAATATTTGTTTTCCTCTTTCTGACTTACTTCATCCTGTATGACAGTCTCTCGATCCAACAATGTCTCTACAAATGACCCAGTTTCATTCCTTTTTATGGCCGAGTCATATTCCATTTTATATATGTACCACATCTTTATCCATTCATCTGTCTGTGGGCATTTAGGTTGCTTCCATTACCTGGCTATTGTAAATAGTGCTGCAACGAACATTGTGGTGAATGTGCCTTTTTGAAATACGGTTTTCTCTGGGTATATGCCCAGAAGTGGGATTGCTGGATCAGATGATAATTCTATTTCTAGTTTTTTTAAGGAAACTCCATACTGTTCTCCATAGTGCCTGTATCAATTTACATTCCCACCAATAGTGGAAGAGGGCTCCTTTTGTCCACACCCTCCCCAGAATTGGTTGTTTGTAGATTTTCTGATGATGCCGATTCTTACAGGTGTGAGGTGAAACCTCATTGTAGTTTTGATTTGCATTTCTCTAATAATTAGTGCTGTTGAGCAGCTTTTCATGTGCGTCTTGGCCATCTCTGAGTCTCCTTTGAAGAAACGTGTCTTTAGATCTTCTGCCCATTTTTTGGGGGTTGTTTGATTTTTTAATATTAAGCTGCATGAGCTGTTTATATATATTGGAGATTAAACCTCTGTCCATTGATTCGTCTGCAACGATTTTCGCCCATTCTGAGGGATGCTTTTTTCCATTCCCGCTTTTTTTAACAAAAAAAGGAAAGAAAGGAAAAGAAGCAGAACACTAATGTGCGTAAAATATGCCTTTTGAAACGGTCGTTTTGAAATATAGACGTCCTTTGAATATTTTGGTCGATATGTGACCCCAGGATTTGTTTTCAGGGCAGGTGTCATTTACAGGCCTGCAATGATTTTGAATATCAACTGACCATTAGCGTTGGGATTAAAGCTGCTGTTGTGTGAAATGGCCACAGGGTGGCAGCAGTTCACCCTTACCAAATCTGGTTACTAGGCCAAGAGAGCCTCAGTGGAAGTGGTGTTCTAGATTGGAGTTTAGAATGGAATGTGCCAGGAGAAAGCCCCTCACGTTTGTCTCACTACTTCTTGTTCGTGTTTTTAATTTATTTTTTTATTTTTTATTACAGCAAGTTTGATTACAATGTTTGGCTTGTTGTAGGTGTGGAAGATGTGGTTCTTTTACACATATACACATGTCTGTTCTTCCTGGGATCCTTTTCCCATGTACGTTATGACAGAATGTTGAGTAGTCCTCTCTTGGTATTCTGTAGGTCTTTGGTGATTATATATGTCACCTGTGTTTGTATATGTCTGTTAACCCCGATATCGTAATGAAACCAATCCTCACACCTTTCCATTGGTGAACCATAAGTTTGTTTAATGAATCTGTGATTGCCCTTCTCCGTGGAAATATCTGCCCTGGTATCCATTTTTAGGTAACACCTATAAGTGATATGATATGATATGTGTCTTTCACTTTCTGACTTACTACAAGTCACGTGATTACTTCTAGACTCATCTACGGTGCTGCAAATGGCATTGTGTCCTTTTTTCCCTTGGCTTCTCTTCTTCCTTAGCGAGGTCCATTTTCAACAATGTGATTCCCTGAGGGTTGTGGATTAGCTGACCTGGGCAGCCTTACCCTGCCGGCCCGCCCTCCCCAGGTGTGCCTCGTTGAGGTCAATATAAACAGTGCTCCAGGCAGCAATAGCCCCTGAAGCTGTGCCTGCCTCCATATTCTCTGCCCCGTCAGCAGTCTCGGGGCTGTGCTGGTGGGAGGGAGTGAGGGGCCACAGCTTTGTGGGTGGCCCGGTGTGAGTGGGGTTCTGCTGGCCTTTCTGCAGGAGTTGCCAGGCTGCCGCCTGTAAAGAAGAGGTTGTGTCACCCATACCTTCCGCTGGAATTTCTCTCCGGACAGAGGTGAGGAAGGAAAAAAGCAGTGGGGGCCGGGACAGGAGGGGTATCTCAGGCAGTGCAGTGGAAAGCTTCTGGAAGAGTGCCCGGGGCCAGGACCACCCTGGCTGGCCTGCAGGCACCAAGTTGCACTGCGTGCTGTCACTGGTGTGGCTCCACGGTCCTTCCCCAAGGCTTTCAAGCCCTTGTACATATTCAGGTGTTTTACCTGGAAAGGGTGGGAACAGTTCAGCAGCAGCTGGCCTGGGGCTCAGCTCACGTTTACTCACAGATGCCTCGGCACGGTCCCCCAGCTTTGCATTGAGGATGCTCATTGCGTGGGGGTCAGTTGCTGGCTGTATGGGAGATGGTTCCCAACCTCTGACCAATTTCAGAATTGTTTACCGCCAGAGCAAGTGCCGTGATAGGGTTTTCCTCTGTGTAACTCGTGGGTTCACTTTTTTTTTTCTTTTATGGTTCAAGTTAGATTTTATTCCTCTTTTATGTATTTATAGATATAAGCATGGAAATAATTCATTCCTATAAATACATCTGTGTGACGGGAAGAACTTTTTTCTGTTTTATTTTTAAATTTTATTTTTTAAAATTTTGAAATTTAATTTTATTTATTTTTTTTATACACCACGTTATTATTAGTTATGTATTTTATGCATATACATGTATACAGGTCAATCCCAAACTCCCAACTCATCCCACCACCACCACCCCATGGCTTCCCACACTTGGTGTCCATACGTTTGTTCTCTACCTCTGTGTCTCTATTTCTTCCCAGCAAACCAGTTCATCTGTACTATTATTAGTCTCCACATATATGCATTAATATACAATATTTGTTTTCCTCTTTCTGACTTACTTCATTCTGTATGACAGTCTCTCGATCCTTCGATGTCTCTACAAATGACCCAGTTTCTTTCCTTTTTATGGCCGAGTCATATTCCATTTTATATATGTACCACATCTTTATCCATTCATCTGTCTGTGGGCATTTAGGTTGCTTCCATTACCTGGCTATTGTAAATAGTGCTGCAACGAACATTGTGGTGAATGTGCCTTTTTGAAATACGGTTTTCTCTGGGTATATGCCCAGAAGTGGGATTGCTGGATCAGATGGTAATTCTATTTCAAGTTTTTTTAAGGAAACTCCATACTGTTCTCCATAGTGACTGTATCAATTTACATTCCCACCAATAGTGGAAGAGTGCTCCTTTTGTCCACACCCTCCCCAGAATTGGTTGTTTGTAGATTTTCTGATGATGCCGATTCTAACAGGTGTGAGGTGAAACCTCATTGTAGTTTTGATTTGCATTTCTCTAATAATTAGTGCTGTTGAGCAGCTTTTCATGTGCGTCTTGGCCATCTCTGTGTCTCCTTTGAAGAAACGTCTCTTTAGATCTTCTGCCCATTTTCTTGGGGGTGGTTTGTTTTTTTTAATATTAAGCTGCATGAGCTGTTTATATATATTGGAGATTAAACCTCTGTCCATTGATTCGTCTGCAACGATTTTGGCCCATTCTGAGGGATGCCTTTTTCCATTCCCGTGTTTTTTAACAAAAAAGGAAAGAAAGGAAAAGAAGCAGAACACTAATGTGCGTAAAATATGCCTTTTGAAATGGTCGTTTGGAAATATGGACGTCCTTTGAATTTTTTGGTCGATATGTGACCCCAGGATTTGTTTTCAGGGCAGGTGTCATTTACAGGCCTGCAATGATTTTGAATATCAACTGACCATTTGCGCTGGGATTAAAGCTGCTGTTGTGTGAAATGGCCACAAGGTGGCAGCAGTTCACCCTTACCAAATCTGGTTACTAGGGCAAGAGAGCCTCAGTGGAAGTGGTGTTCTAGATTGGAGTTTAGAATGGAATGTGCCAGGAGAAAGCCCCTCACGTTTGTCTCACTACTTCTTGTTCATGTTTTTAATTTAATTTTTATTTTTTATTACAGCAAGTTTGATTACAATGTTTGGCTTCTTGTAGGTGTGGAAGATGTGGTTCTTTTACACATATACAGATGACTGTTCTTCCTGGGATCCTTTTCCCATGTACCTTATGACAGAATGTTGAGTAGTCCTCTCTTGGTATTCTGTAGGTCTTTGGTGATTATATATGTCACCTGTGTTTGTATATGTCTGTTAACCCCGATATCGTAACGAAACCAATCCTCACACCTTTCCATTGTTGAACCATAAGTTTGTTTAATGAATCTGTGATTGCCCTTCTCCGTGGAAATATCTGCCCTGGTATCCCTTTTTAGGTAACACCTATAAGTGATATGATATGATATGTGTCTTTCACTTTCTGACTTACTACAAGTCACGTGAATACTTCTAGACACATCTACGGTGCTGCAAATGGCATTGTGTCCTTTTTTTCCTTGGCTTCTCTTCTGCCTTAGCGGGGTCCATTTTCAACAATGTGATTCCCTGAGCGTTGTGGATTAGCTGACCTGGGCAGCCTTACCCTGCCGGCCCGCCCTCCCCAGGTGTGCCTCGTTGAGGTCAATATAAACAGAGCTCCAGGCAGCAATAGCCCCTGAAGCTGTGCCTGACTCCATATTCTCTGCCCCGTCAGCAGTCTCGGGGCTGTGCTGGTGGGAGGGAGTGAGGAGCCACAGCTTTGTGGGTGGCCCGGTGTGAGTGGGGTTCTGCTGGCCTTTCTGCAGGAGTTGCCAGGCTGCCGCCTGTAAAGAAGAGGATGTGTCACACATAACTTCCGCTGGAATTTCTCTCCGGACAGAGGTGAGGAAGGTAAAAAGCAGTGGGGGACGGGACAGGAGGGGTATCTCAGGAAGGGCAATGGAAAGCTTCTGGAAGAGCGCCAGGGTCCAGGACCACCCTGGCTGGCCTGCAGGCACCAAGTTGGCCTGCGTGCTGTCGCTGGTGTGGCTCCACAGTCCTTCCTCTAGGGTTTCAAGCCCTTGTACATATTCAGGTGTTTTACCTGGAAAGGGTGGAGACAGTTCAGCAGCAGCTGGCCTGGGGCTCAACTCACGTTTACTCAAAGATGCCTCGGCACGGTCCCCCAGCTTTGCAATAAGGACGCTCCTTGCGTGGGGGGTGGGTTGCTGGCTGTATGGGAGAGGGTTCCCCACCTCTGACCAATTTCAGAATTGTTTACCGCTGGAGCAAGTGCCGTGATAGGGTTTTCCTCTGTATAACTAGTGGGTTCACTTTTTTCTTCTTTTATCGTTCAAGTTAGATTTTATTCCTCTTTTATGTATTTATAGATATAAGCATGGAAATAATTCATTCCTATAAATACATCTGTGTGACGGGAAGAAGTTTTTTCTGTTTTATTTTTAAATTTTATTTTTTAAAATTCTGAAATTTAATTTTATTTATTTTTTTATACAGCACATTATTATTAGTTATGTATTTTATGCATATACATGTACACAGGTCAATCCCAAACTCCCAACTCATCCCACCACCACCACCCCATGGCTTCCCACACTTGGTGTCCATACGTTTGTTCTCTACCTCTGTGTCTCTATTTCTTCCCTGCAAACCAGTTCATCTGTACCATTTTTTAGGCTCCACATATATGCATTAATATACAATATTTGTTTTCCTCTTTCTGACTTACTTCATTCTGTATGACAGTCTCTCGATCCATCGATGTCTCTACAAATGACCCAGTTTCATTCCTTTTTATGGCCGAGTAATATTCCTTTTTATATATGTACCACATCTTTATCCATTCATCTGTCTGTGGGCATTTAGGTTGCTTCCATTACCTGGCTATTGTAAATAGTGGTGCAATGAACATTGTGGTGAATATGCCTTTTAGATTTACGGTTTTCTATGGGTATATACCCAGAAGTGGGATTGCTGGATCAGATGGTAATTCTATTTCTAGTTTTTTTAAGGAAACTCCATACTGTTCTCCATAGTGACTGTATCAATTTACATTCCCACCAATAGTGGAAGAGGGCTCCTTTTGTCCACACCCTCCCCAGAATTGGTTGTTTGTAGATTTTCTGATGATGCCGATTCTAACGGGTGTGAGGTGATACCTCATTGTAGTTTTGATTTGCATTTCTCTAATAATTAGTGCTGTTGAGCAGCTTTTCATGTGCGTCTTGGCCATCTCTGTCTCTCCTTTGAAGAAACGTCTCTTTAGATCTTCTGCCCATTTTTGTATTCGGTTGTTTGTTTTTTAATATTAAGCTGCATGAGCTGTTTATATATATTGGAGATTAAACCTCTGTCCATTGATTCGTTTGCAATGATTTTCGCCCATTCTGAGGGATGCCTTTTTCCATTCCCGTGTTTTTTAACAAAAAAGGAAAGAAAGGAAAAGAAGCAGATCACTAATGTGCGTAAAATATGCCTTTTGAAATGGTCGTTTTGAAATATGGACGTCCTTTGAATTTTTTGGTCGATATGTGACCCCAGGATTTGTTTTCAGGGCAGGTGTCATTTACAGGCCTGCAATGATTTTGAATATCAACTGACCATTAGCGCTGGGATTAAATCTGCTGTTGTGTGAAACGGCCACAAGGTGGCAGCAGTTCTCCCTTACAAAATCTGTTTACTAGGGCAACAGAGCCTCAGTGGAAGTGATGTTCTAAATTGGAATTTAGAATGGAATATGCCAGGAGAAAGCCCCTAAAGTTTGTCTCACTACTTCTTGTTCGTGTTTTTAATTTAATTTTTTATTTTTTATTATAGCAAGTTTGATTACAATGTTTGGCTTGTTGTAGGTGTGGAAGATGTGGTTCTTTTACACATATACAGATGTCTCTTCTTCCTGGGATCCTTTTCCCATGTACGTTATGACAGAATGTTGAATAGTCCACTCTTGGTATTCTGTAGGTCTTTGGTGATTATATATGTCACCTGTGTTTGTATATGTCTGTTAACCCCGATATCGTAATGAAACCAATCCTCACACCTTTCCAGTGGTGAACCATAAGTTTGTTTAATGAATCTGTGATTGCCCTTCTCCGTGGAAATATCTGCCCTGGTATCCATTTTTAGGTAACACCTATAAGTGATATGATATGATATGTCTCTTTCACTTTCTGACTTACTACAAGTCACGTGATTATTTCTAGACTCATCTACGGTGCTGCAAATGGCATTGTGTCCTTTTCTCCCTTGGCTTCTATTCTGCCTTAGCGAGGTCCATTTTCAACAATGTGATTCCCTGAGGGTTGTGGATTAGCTGAACTGGGCAGCCTTACACTGCCGGCCCGCCCTCCCCAAGTGTGCCTCGTTGAGGTCAATATAAACAGAGCTCCAGGCAGCAATAGCCCCTGAAGCTGTGCCTGACACCATATTCTCTGCCCCGTCAGCAGTCTTGTGGCTGTGCTGGTGGGAGGGAGTGAGGGGCCACAGCTTTGTGGGTGGCCCGGTGTGAGTGGGGCTCTGCTGGCCTTTCTGCAGGAGTTGCCAGGCTGCCGCCTGTAAAGAAGAGGATGTGTCACCCATACCTTCCGCTGGAATTTCTCTCCGGACAGAGGTGAGGAAGGAAAAAAGCAGTGGGGGCCGGGACAGGAGGGGTATCTCAGGCAGGGCAATGGAAAGCTTCCGGAAGAGCGTCCAGGACCAGGACTACCCTGGCTGGCCTGCAGGCAACAAGTTGGCCTGTGTGCTGTCGCTGGTGTGGCTCGACGGCCCTTCCTCTAGGCTTTCAAGCCCTTGTACATATTCAGGTGTTTTACCTGGGAAGGGTGGGAACAGTTCAGCAGCAGCTGGCCTGGGGCTCAGCTCACGTTTACTCACAGATGCCTCGGCACGGTCCCCCAGCTTTGCAATGAGGATGCTCCTTGGGTGGGGGGTGGGTTGCTGGCTGTATGGGAGATGGTTCCCCACCTCTGACCAATTTCAGAATTGTTTACCGCTGGAGCAAGTGCCCAGATAGGGTTTTCCTCTGTAAAACTCATGAGTTCAGGTTTTTTTTTTTCTTTTATGGTTCAAGTTATATTTTATTCCTCTTTTATGAATTTATAGATATAAGCATGGAAATAATTCATTCCTATAAATACATCTGTGTGACGGGAAGAACTTTTTTCTGTTTTATTGTTAAATTCTATTTTTTTTAAAATTTGAAAAATAATTTTATTTATGTTTTTATACAGCAGGTTTTTATTAGTTATGTATTTTATGCATATACATGTATACAGGTCAATCCCAAACTCCCAACTCATCCCACCACCACCACCCCATGGCTTCCCACACTTGGTGTCCATACGTTTGTTCTCTACCTCTGTGTCTCTATTTCTTCCCTGCAAACGAGTTCATCTGTACCATTTTTAGGCTCCACATATATGCATTAATATACAATATTTGTTTTCCTCTTTCTGACTTACTTCATTCTGTATGACAGTCTCTCGATCCATCGATGTCTCTACAAATGACCCAGTTTCATTCCTTTTTATGGCCGAGTCATATTCCATTTTATATATGTACCACATCTTTATCCATTCATCTGTCTGTGGGCATTTAGGTTGCTTCCATTACCTGGCTATTGTAAATAGTGCTGCAACGAACATTGTGGTGAATGTGCCTTTTTGAAATACGGTTTTCTCTGGGTATATGCCCAAAAGTGGGATTGCTGGATCAGTTGGTAATTCTATTTCTAATATTTTAAGGAAACTCCATACTGTTCTCCATAGTGACTGTATCAATTTACATTCCCACCAATAGTGGAAGAGGGCTCCTTTTGTCCACACCCTCCCCAGAATTGGTTGTTTGTAGATTTTCTGATGATGCTGATTCTAACAGGTGTGAGGTGATACCTCATTGTAGTTTTGATTTGCATTTCTCTAATAATTAGTGCTGTTGAGCAGCTTTTCATGTGCGTCTTGGCCATCTCTGTGTCTCCTTTGAAGAAACGTCTCTTTAGATCTTCTGCCCATTTTTGGGGGGTTGTTTGTTTTTTTAATATTAAGCTGCATGAGCTGTTTATATATATAGGAGATTAAACCTCTGTCCATTGATTAGTCTGCAACGATTTTCGCCCATTCTGAGGGATGCCTTTTTCCATTCCCGTGTTTTCTAACAAAAAAGGAAAGAAAGGAAAAGAAGCAGAACACTAATATGCGTAAAATATGCCATTTGAAACTGTCGTTTTGAAATATGGACGTCCTTTGAATTTTTTGGTCGATATGTGACCCCAGGATTTGTTTTCAGGGCAGGTGTCATTTACAGGCCTGCAATGATTTTGAATATCAACTGACCATTAGCGTTGGGATTAAAGCTGCTGTTGTGTGAAACGGCCACAAGGTGGCAGCAGTTCACCCTTACCAAATCTGGTTACTAGGGCAAGAGAGCCTCAGTGGAAGTGGTGTTCTAGATTGGAGTTTAGAATGGAATGTGCCAGGAGAAAGCCCCTCACGTTTGTCTCACTACATCTTGTTCGTGTTTTTAATTTAATTTTTTTATTTTTTATTACAGCAAGTTTGATTACAATGTTTGGCTTCTTGTAGGTGTGGAAGATGTGGTTCTTTTACACATATACAGATGACTGATCTTCCTGGGATCCTTTTCCCATGTCCGTTATGACAGAATGTTGAGTAGTTCTCTCTTGGTATTCTGTAGGTCTTTGGTGATTATATATGTCACCTGTGTTTGTATATGTCTGTTAACCCCGATATCGTAATGAAACCAATCCTCACACCTTTCCATTGGTGAACCATAAGTTTGTTTAATGAATCTGTGATTGCCCTTCTCCGTGGAAATATCTGCCCTGGTATCCCTTTTTAGGTAACACCTATAAGTGATATGATATGATATGTGTCTTTCACTTTCTGACTTACTACAAGTCACGTGAATACTTCTAGACACATCTACGGTGCTGCAAATGGCATTGTGTCCTTTTTTTCCTTGGCTTCTCTTCTGCCTTAGCGGGGTCCATTTTCAACAATGTGATTCCCTGAGCGTTGTGGATTAGCTGACCTGGGCAGCCTTACCCTGCCGGCCCGCCCTCCCCAGGTGTGCCTCGTTGAGGTCAATATAAACAGAGCTCCAGGCAGCAATAGCCCCTGAAGCTGTGGCTGACTCCATATTCTCTGCCCCGTCAGCAGTCTCGGGGCTGTGCTGGTGGGAGGGAGTGAGGAGCCACAGCTTTGTGGGTGGCCCGGTGTGAGTGGGGTTCTGCTGGCCTTTCTGCAGGAGTTGCCAGGCTGCCGCCTGTAAAGAAGAGGATGTGTCACACATAACTTCCGCTGGAATTTCTCTCCGGACAGAGGTGAGGAAGGTAAAAAGCAGTGGGGGACGGGACAGGAGGGGTATCTCAGGAAGGGCAATGGAAAGCTTCTGGAAGAGCGCCAGGGTCCAGGACCACCCTGGCTGGCCTGCAGGCACCAAGTTGGCCTGCGTGCTGTCGCTGGTGTGGCTCCACAGTCCTTCCTCTAGGGTTTCAAGCCCTTGTACATATTCAGGTGTTTTACCTGGAAAGGGTGGAGACAGTTCAGCAGCAGCTGGCCTGGGGCTCAACTCACGTTTACTCAAAGATGCCTCGGCACGGTCCCCCAGCTTTGCAATAAGGACGCTCCTTGCGTGGGGGGTGGGTTGCTGGCTGTATGGGAGAGGGTTCCCCACCTCTGACCAATTTCAGAATTGTTTACCGCTGGAGCAAGTGCCGTGATAGGGTTTTCCTCTGTATAACTAGTGGGTTCACTTTTTTCTTCTTTTATCGTTCAAGTTAGATTTTATTCCTCTTTTATGTATTTATAGATATAAGCATGGAAATAATTCATTCCTATAAATACATCTGTGTGACGGGAAGAAGTTTTTTCTGTTTTATTTTTAAATTTTATTTTTTAAAATTCTGAAATTTAATTTTATTTATTTTTTTATACAGCACATTATTATTAGTTATGTATTTTATGCATATACATGTACACAGGTCAATCCCAAACTCCCAACTCATCCCACCACCACCACCCCATGGCTTCCCACACTTGGTGTCCATACGTTTGTTCTCTACCTCTGTGTCTCTATTTCTTCCCTGCAAACCAGTTCATCTGTACCATTTTTTAGGCTCCACATATATGCATTAATATACAATATTTGTTTTCCTCTTTCTGACTTACTTCATTCTGTATGACAGTCTCTCGATCCATCGATGTCTCTACAAATGACCCAGTTTCATTCCTTTTTATGGCCGAGTAATATTCCTTTTTATATATGTACCACATCTTTATCCATTCATCTGTCTGTGGGCATTTAGGTTGCTTCCATTACCTGGCTATTGTAAATAGTGGTGCAATGAACATTGTGGTGAATATGCCTTTTAGATTTACGGTTTTCTATGGGTATATACCCAGAAGTGGGATTGCTGGATCAGATGGTAATTCTATTTCTAGTTTTTTTAAGGAAACTCCATACTGTTCTCCATAGTGACTGTATCAATTTACATTCCCACCAATAGTGGAAGAGGGCTCCTTTTGTCCACACCCTCCCCAGAATTGGTTGTTTGTAGATTTTCTGATGATGCCGATTCTAACGGGTGTGAGGTGATACCTCATTGTAGTTTTGATTTGCATTTCTCTAATAATTAGTGCTGTTGAGCAGCTTTTCATGTGCGTCTTGGCCATCTCTGTCTCTCCTTTGAAGAAACGTCTCTTTAGATCTTCTGCCCATTTTTGTATTCGGTTGTTTGTTTTTTAATATTAAGCTGCATGAGCTGTTTATATATATTGGAGATTAAACCTCTGTCCATTGATTCGTTTGCAATGATTTTCGCCCATTCTGAGGGATGCCTTTTTCCATTCCCGTGTTTTTTAACAAAAAAGGAAAGAAAGGAAAAGAAGCAGATCACTAATGTGCGTAAAATATGCCTTTTGAAATGGTCGTTTTGAAATATGGACGTCCTTTGAATTTTTTGGTCGATATGTGACCCCAGGATTTGTTTTCAGGGCAGGTGTCATTTACAGGCCTGCAATGATTTTGAATATCAACTGACCATTAGCGCTGGGATTAAATCTGCTGTTGTGTGAAACGGCCACAAGGTGGCAGCAGTTCTCCCTTACAAAATCTGTTTACTAGGGCAACAGAGCCTCAGTGGAAGTGATGTTCTAAATTGGAATTTAGAATGGAATATGCCAGGAGAAAGCCCCTAAAGTTTGTCTCACTACTTCTTGTTCGTGTTTTTAATTTAATTTTTTATTTTTTATTATAGCAAGTTTGATTACAATGTTTGGCTTGTTGTAGGTGTGGAAGATGTGGTTCTTTTACACATATACAGATGTCTCTTCTTCCTGGGATCCTTTTCCCATGTACGTTATGACAGAATGTTGAATAGTCCACTCTTGGTATTCTGTAGGTCTTTGGTGATTATATATGTCACCTGTGTTTGTATATGTCTGTTAACCCCGATATCGTAATGAAACCAATCCTCACACCTTTCCATTGGTGAACCATAAGTTTGTTTAATGAATCTGTGATTGCCCTTCTCCGTGGAAATATCTGCCCTGGTATCCATTTTTAGGTAACACCTATAAGTGATATGATATGATATGTCTCTTTCACTTTCTGACTTACTACAAGTCACGTGATTATTTCTAGACTCATCTACGGTGCTGCAAATGGCATTGTGTCCTTTTCTCCCTTGGCTTCTATTCTGCCTTAGCGAGGTCCATTTTCAACAATGTGATTCCCTGAGGGTTGTGGATTAGCTGAACTGGGCAGCCTTACACTGCCGGCCCGCCCTCCCCAAGTGTGCCTCGTTGAGGTCAATATAAACAGAGCTCCAGGCAGCAATAGCCCCTGAAGCTGTGCCTGACACCATATTCTCTGCCCCGTCAGCAGTCTTGTGGCTGTGCTGGTGGGAGGGAGTGAGGGGCCACAGCTTTGTGGGTGGCCCGGTGTGAGTGGGGCTCTGCTGGCCTTTCTGCAGGAGTTGCCAGGCTGCCGCCTGTAAAGAAGAGGATGTGTCACCCATACCTTCCACTGGAATTTCTCTCCGGACAGAGGTGAGGAAGGAAAAAAGCAGTGGGGGCCGGGACAGGAGGGGTATCTCAGGCAGGGCAATGGAAAGCTTCCGGAAGAGCGTCCAGGACCAGGACTACCCTGGCTGGCCTGCAGGCAACAAGTTGGCCTGTGTGCTGTCGCTGGTGTGGCTCGACGGCCCTTCCTCTAGGCTTTCAAGCCCTTGTACATATTCAGGTGTTTTACCTGGGAAGGGTGGGAACAGTTCAGCAGCAGCTGGCCTGGGGCTCAGCTCACGTTTACTCACAGATGCCTCGGCACGGTCCCCCAGCTTTGCAATGAGGATGCTCCTTGGGTGGGGGGTGGGTTGCTGGCTGTATGGGAGATGGTTCCCCACCTCTGACCAATTTCAGAATTGTTTACCGCTGGAGCAAGTGCCCAGATAGGGTTTTCCTCTGTAAAACTCATGAGTTCAGGTTTTTTTTTTTCTTTTATGGTTCAAGTTATATTTTATTCCTCTTTTATGAATTTATAGATATAAGCATGGAAATAATTCATTCCTATAAATACATCTGTGTGACGGGAAGAACTTTTTTCTGTTTT
The DNA here is from genome assembly GCF_964341445.2 of Mesoplodon mirus. NCBI lineage: Eukaryota > Metazoa > Chordata > Mammalia > Artiodactyla > Ziphiidae > Mesoplodon > Mesoplodon mirus. Next base: position 2,900,444 of record NW_028295776.1, on the reverse strand, counting down.
ATTGTTAAATTCTATTTTTTTTAAAATTTGAAAAATAATTTTATTTATGTTTTTATACAGCAGGTTTTTATTAGTTATGTATTTTATGCATATACATGTATACAGGTCAATCCCAAACTCCCAACTCATCCCACCACCACCACCCCATGGCTTCCCACACTTGGTGTCCATACGTTTGTTCTCTACCTCTGTGTCTCTATTTCTTCCCTGCAAACGAGTTCATCTGTACCATTTTTAGGCTCCACATATATGCATTAATATACAATATTTGTTTTCCTCTTTCTGACTTACTTCATTCTGTATGACAGTCTCTCGATCCATCGATGTCTCTACAAATGACCCAGTTTCATTCCTTTTTATGGCCGAGTCATATTCCATTTTATATATGTACCACATCTTTATCCATTCATCTGTCTGTGGGCATTTAGGTTGCTTCCATTACCTGGCTATTGTAAATAGTGCTGCAACGAACATTGTGGTGAATGTGCCTTTTTGAAATACGGTTTTCTCTGGGTATATGCCCAAAAGTGGGATTGCTGGATCAGTTGGTAATTCTATTTCTAATATTTTAAGGAAACTCCATACTGTTCTCCATAGTGACTGTATCAATTTACATTCCCACCAATAGTGGAAGAGGGCTCCTTTTGTCCACACCCTCCCCAGAATTGGTTGTTTGTAGATTTTCTGATGATGCTGATTCTAACAGGTGTGAGGTGATACCTCATTGTAGTTTTGATTTGCATTTCTCTAATAATTAGTGCTGTTGAGCAGCTTTTCATGTGCGTCTTGGCCATCTCTGTGTCTCCTTTGAAGAAACGTCTCTTTAGATCTTCTGCCCATTTTTGGGGGGTTGTTTGTTTTTTTAATATTAAGCTGCATGAGCTGTTTATATATATAGGAGATTAAACCTCTGTCCATTGATTAGTCTGCAACGATTTTCGCCCATTCTGAGGGATGCCTTTTTCCATTCCCGTGTTTTCTAACAAAAAAGGAAAGAAAGGAAAAGAAGCAGAACACTAATATGCGTAAAATATGCCATTTGAAACTGTCGTTTTGAAATATGGACGTCCTTTGAATTTTTTGGTCGATATGTGACCCCAGGATTTGTTTTCAGGGCAGGTGTCATTTACAGGCCTGCAATGATTTTGAATATCAACTGACCATTAGCGTTGGGATTAAAGCTGCTGTTGTGTGAAACGGCCACAAGGTGGCAGCAGTTCACCCTTACCAAATCTGGTTACTAGGGCAAGAGAGCCTCAGTGGAAGTGGTGTTCTAGATTGGAGTTTAGAATGGAATGTGCCAGGAGAAAGCCCCTCACGTTTGTCTCACTACATCTTGTTCGTGTTTTTAATTTAATTTTTTTATTTTTTATTACAGCAAGTTTGATTACAATGTTTGGCTTCTTGTAGGTGTGGAAGATGTGGTTCTTTTACACATATACAGATGACTGATCTTCCTGGGATCCTTTTCCCATGTCCGTTATGACAGAATGTTGAGTAGTTCTCTCTTGGTATTCTGTAGGTCTTTGGTGATTATATATGTCACCTGTGTTTGTATATGTCTGTTAACCCCGATATCGTAATGAAACCAATCCTCACACCTTTCCATTGGTGAACCATAAGTTTGTTTAATGAATCTGTGATTGCCCTTCTCCGTGGAAATATCTGCCCTGGTATCCCTTTTTAGGTAACACCTATAAGTGATATGATATGATATGTGTCTTTCACTTTCTGACTTACTACAAGTCACGTGAATACTTCTAGACACATCTACGGTGCTGCAAATGGCATTGTGTCCTTTTTTTCCTTGGCTTCTCTTCTGCCTTAGCGGGGTCCATTTTCAACAATGTGATTCCCTGAGCGTTGTGGATTAGCTGACCTGGGCAGCCTTACCCTGCCGGCCCGCCCTCCCCAGGTGTGCCTCGTTGAGGTCAATATAAACAGAGCTCCAGGCAGCAATAGCCCCTGAAGCTGTGCCTGACTCCATATTCTCTGCCCCGTCAGCAGTCTCGGGGCTGTGCTGGTGGGAGGGAGTGAGGAGCCACAGCTTTGTGGGTGGCCCGGTGTGAGTGGGGTTCTGCTGGCCTTTCTGCAGGAGTTGCCAGGCTGCCGCCTGTAAAGAAGAGGATGTGTCACACATAACTTCCGCTGGAATTTCTCTCCGGACAGAGGTGAGGAAGGTAAAAAGCAGTGGGGGACGGGACAGGAGGGGTATCTCAGGAAGGGCAATGGAAAGCTTCTGGAAGAGCGCCAGGGTCCAGGACCACCCTGGCTGGCCTGCAGGCACCAAGTTGGCCTGCGTGCTGTCGCTGGTGTGGCTCCACAGTCCTTCCTCTAGGGTTTCAAGCCCTTGTACATATTCAGGTGTTTTACCTGGAAAGGGTGGAGACAGTTCAGCAGCAGCTGGCCTGGGGCTCAACTCACGTTTACTCAAAGATGCCTCGGCACGGTCCCCCAGCTTTGCAATAAGGACGCTCCTTGCGTGGGGGGTGGGTTGCTGGCTGTATGGGAGAGGGTTCCCCACCTCTGACCAATTTCAGAATTGTTTACCGCTGGAGCAAGTGCCGTGATAGGGTTTTCCTCTGTATAACTAGTGGGTTCACTTTTTTCTTCTTTTATCGTTCAAGTTAGATTTTATTCCTCTTTTATGTATTTATAGATATAAGCATGGAAATAATTCATTCCTATAAATACATCTGTGTGACGGGAAGAAGTTTTTTCTGTTTTATTTTTAAATTTTATTTTTTAAAATTCTGAAATTTAATTTTATTTATTTTTTTATACAGCACATTATTATTAGTTATGTATTTTATGCATATACATGTACACAGGTCAATCCCAAACTCCCAACTCATCCCACCACCACCACCCCATGGCTTCCCACACTTGGTGTCCATACGTTTGTTCTCTACCTCTGTGTCTCTATTTCTTCCCTGCAAACCAGTTCATCTGTACCATTTTTTAGGCTCCACATATATGCATTAATATACAATATTTGTTTTCCTCTTTCTGACTTACTTCATTCTGTATGACAGTCTCTCGATCCATCGATGTCTCTACAAATGACCCAGTTTCATTCCTTTTTATGGCCGAGTAATATTCCTTTTTATATATGTACCACATCTTTATCCATTCATCTGTCTGTGGGCATTTAGGTTGCTTCCATTACCTGGCTATTGTAAATAGTGGTGCAATGAACATTGTGGTGAATATGCCTTTTAGATTTACGGTTTTCTATGGGTATATACCCAGAAGTGGGATTGCTGGATCAGATGGTAATTCTATTTCTAGATTTTTTAAGGAAACTCCATACTGTTCTCCATAGTGACTGTATCAATTTACATTCCCACCAATAGTGGAAGAGGGCTCCTTTTGTCCACACCCTCCCCAGAATTGGTTGTTTGTAGATTTTCTGATGATGCCGATTCTAACGGGTGTGAGGTGATACCTCATTGTAGTTTTGATTTGCATTTCTCTAATAATTAGTGCTGTTGAGCAGCTTTTCATGTGCGTCTTGGCCATCTCTGTCTCTCCTTTGAAGAAACGTCTCTTTAGATCTTCTGCCCATTTTTGTATTCGGTTGTTTGTTTTTTAATATTAAGCTGCATGAGCTGTTTATATATATTGGAGATTAAACCTCTGTCCATTGATTCGTTTGCAATGATTTTCGCCCATTCTGAGGGATGCCTTTTTCCATTCCCGTGTTTTTTAACAAAAAAGGAAAGAAAGGAAAAGAAGCAGATCACTAATGTGCGTAAAATATGCCTTTTGAAATGGTCGTTTTGAAATATGGACGTCCTTTGAATTTTTTGGTCGATATGTGACCCCAGGATTTGTTTTCAGGGCAGGTGTCATTTACAGGCCTGCAATGATTTTGAATATCAACTGACCATTAGCGCTGGGATTAAATCTGCTGTTGTGTGAAACGGCCACAAGGTGGCAGCAGTTCTCCCTTACAAAATCTGTTTACTAGGGCAACAGAGCCTCAGTGGAAGTGATGTTCTAAATTGGAATTTAGAATGGAATATGCCAGGAGAAAGCCCCTAAAGTTTGTCTCACTACTTCTTGTTCGTGTTTTTAATTTAATTTTTTATTTTTTATTATAGCAAGTTTGATTACAATGTTTGGCTTGTTGTAGGTGTGGAAGATGTGGTTCTTTTACACATATACAGATGTCTCTTCTTCCTGGGATCCTTTTCCCATGTACGTTATGACAGAATGTTGAATAGTCCACTCTTGGTATTCTGTAGGTCTTTGGTGATTATATATGTCACCTGTGTTTGTATATGTCTGTTAACCCCGATATCGTAATGAAACCAATCCTCACACCTTTCCATTGGTGAACCATAAGTTTGTTTAATGAATCTGTGATTGCCCTTCTCCGTGGAAATATCTGCCCTGGTATCCATTTTTAGGTAACACCTATAAGTGATATGATATGATATGTCTCTTTCACTTTCTGACTTACTACAAGTCACGTGATTATTTCTAGACTCATCTACGGTGCTGCAAATGGCATTGTGTCCTTTTCTCCCTTGGCTTCTATTCTGCCTTAGCGAGGTCCATTTTCAACAATGTGATTCCCTGAGGGTTGTGGATTAGCTGAACTGGGCAGCCTTACACTGCCGGCCCGCCCTCCCCAAGTGTGCCTCGTTGAGGTCAATATAAACAGAGCTCCAGGCAGCAATAGCCCCTGAAGCTGTGCCTGACACCATATTCTCTGCCCCGTCAGCAGTCTTGTGGCTGTGCTGGTGGGAGGGAGTGAGGGGCCACAGCTTTGTGGGTGGCCCGGTGTGAGTGGGGCTCTGCTGGCCTTTCTGCAGGAGTTGCCAGGCTGCCGCCTGTAAAGAAGAGGATGTGTCACCCATACCTTCCACTGGAATTTCTCTCCGGACAGAGGTGAGGAAGGAAAAAAGCAGTGGGGGCCGGGACAGGAGGGGTATCTCAGGCAGGGCAATGGAAAGCTTCCGGAAGAGCGTCCAGGACCAGGACTACCCTGGCTGGCCTGCAGGCAACAAGTTGGCCTGTGTGCTGTCGCTGGTGTGGCTCGACGGCCCTTCCTCTAGGCTTTCAAGCCCTTGTACATATTCAGGTGTTTTACCTGGGAAGGGTGGGAACAGTTCAGCAGCAGCTGGCCTGGGGCTCAGCTCACGTTTACTCACAGATGCCTCGGCACGGTCCCCCAGCTTTGCAATGAGGATGCTCCTTGGGTGGGGGGTGGGTTGCTGGCTGTATGGGAGATGGTTCCCCACCTCTGACCAATTTCAGAATTGTTTACCGCTGGAGCAAGTGCCCAGATAGGGTTTTCCTCTGTAAAACTCATGAGTTCAGGTTTTTTTTTTTCTTTTATGGTTCAAGTTATATTTTATTCCTCTTTTATGAATTTATAGATATAAGCATGGAAATAATTCATTCCTATAAATACATCTGTGTGACGGGAAGAACTTTTTTCTGTTTTATTGATAAATTCTATTTTTTTTAAAATTTGAAAAATAATTTTATTTATGTTTTTATACAGCAGGTTTTTATTAGTTATGTATTTTATGCATATACATGTATACAGGTCAATCCCAAACTCCCAACTCATCCCACCACCACCACCCCATGGCTTCCCACACTTGGTGTCCATACGTTTGTTCTCTACCTCTGTGTCTCTATTTCTTCCCTGCAAACGAGTTCATCTGTACCATTTTTAGGCTCCACATATATGCATTAATATACAATATTTGTTTTCCTCTTTCTGACTTACTTCATTCTGTATGACAGTCTCTCGATCCATCGATGTCTCTACAAATGACCCAGTTTCATTCCTTTTTATGGCCGAGTCATATTCCATTTTATATATGTACCACATCTTTATCCATTCATCAGTCTGTGGGCATTTAGGTTGCTTCCATTACCTGGCTATTGTAAATAGTGCTGCAACGAACATTGTGGTGAATGTGCCTTTTTGAAATACGGTTTTCTCTGGGTATATTCCCAAAAGTGGGATTGCTGGATCAGTTGGTAATTCTATTTCTAATATTTTAAGGAAACTCCATACTGTTCTCCATAGTGACTGTATCAATTTACATTCCCACCAATAGTGGAAGAGGGCTCCTTTTGTCCACACCCTCCCCAGAATTTGTTGTTTGTAGATTTTCTGATGATGCTGATTCTAACAGGTGTGAGGTGATACCTCATTGTAGTTTTGATTTGCATTTCTCTAATAATTAGTGCTGTTGAGCAGCTTTTCATGTGCGTCTTGGCCATCTCTGTGTCTCCTTTGAAGAAACGTCTCTTTAGATCTTCTGCCCATTTTTGGGGGGTTGTTTGTTTTTTTAATATTAAGCTGCATGAGCTGTTTATATATATAGGAGATTAAACCTCTGTCCATTGATTAGTCTGCAACGATTTTCGCCCATTCTGAGGGATGCCTTTTTCCATTCCCGTGTTTTCTAACAAAAAAGGAAAGAAAGGAAAAGAAGCAGAACACTAATATGCGTAAAATATGCCATTTGAAACTGTCGTTTTGAAATATGGACGTCCTTTGAATTTTTTGGTCGATATGTGACCCCAGGATTTGTTTTCAGGGCAGGTGTCATTTACAGGCCTGCAATGATTTTGAATATCAACTGACCATTAGCGTTGGGATTAAAGCTGCTGTTGTGTGAAACGGCCACAAGGTGGCAGCAGTTCACCCTTACCAAATCTGGTTACTAGGGCAAGAGAGCCTCAGTGGAAGTGGTGTTCTAGATTGGAGTTTAGAATGGAATGTGCCAGGAGAAAGCCCCTCACGTTTGTCTCACTACATCTTGTTCGTGTTTTTAATTTAATTTTTTTATTTTTTATTACAGCAAGTTTGATTACAATGTTTGGCTTCTTGTAGGTGTGGAAGATGTGGTTCTTTTACACATATACAGATGACTGATCTTCCTGGGATCCTTTTCCCATGTCCGTTATGACAGAATGTTGAGTAGTTCTCTCTTGGTATTCTGTAGGTCTTTGGTGATTATATATGTCACCTGTGTTTGTAAATGTCTGTTAACCCCGATATCGTAATGAAACCAATCCTCACACCTTTCCATTGGTGAACCATAAGTTTGTTTAATGAATCTGTGATTGCCCTTCTCCGTGGAAATATCTGCCCTGGTATCCCTTTTTAGGTAACACCTATAAGTGATATGATATGATATGTGTCTTTCACTTTCTGACTTACTACAAGTCACGTGATTACTTTTAGACTCATTTACGGTGCGGCAAATGGCATTGTGTCCTTTTTTTCCTTGGCATCTCTTTTGCCTTAGCGGGGTCCATTTTCAACAATGTGATTCACTGAGGGTTGTGGATTAGCTGACCTGGGCAGCCTTAACCTGCCGGCCCGCCCTCCCCAGCTGTGCCTCGTTGAGGTCAATATAAACAGAGCTCCAGGCAGCAATAGCCCCTGATGCTGTGCCTGACTCCATATTCTCTGCCCCATCAGCAGGCTCGGGGCTGTGCTGGTGGGAGGGAGTGAGGGGCCACAGCTTTGTGGGTGGCCCGGTGTGAGTGGGGTCCTGCTGGCCTTTCTGCAGGAGTTGCCAGGCTGCCACCTGTAAAGAAGAGGATGTGTCACCCATACCTTCCGCTGGAATTACTCTCCGGACAGAGGTGAGGAAGGAAAAAAGCAGTGGGGGCCGGGACAGGAGGGGTATCTCAGGAAGCGCAATGGAAAGCTTCTGAAAGAGCGCCAGGGTCCAGGACCACCATGGCTGGCCTGCAGGCACCAAGTTGGCCTGCGTGCTGTCGCTGGTGTGGCTCCACAGTCCTTCCTCTTGGGTTTCAAGACCTTGTACATATTCAGGTGTTTTACCTGGAAAGGGTGGGGACAGTTCAGCAGCAGCTGTCCTGGGGCTCAACTCACGTTTACTCACAGATGCCTCGGCACCCTCCCCCAGCTTTGCAATGAGGACGCTCCTTGCGTGGGGGGTGGGTTGCTGGCTGTATGGGAGAGGGTTCCCCACCTCTGACCAATTTCAGAATTGTTTACTGCTGGAGCAAGTGCCGTGATAGGGTTTTCCTCTGTATAACTCGTGGGTTCACTTTTTTCTTCTTTTATCGTTCAAGTTAGATTTTATTCCTCTTTTATGTATTTATAGATATAAGCATGGAAATAATTCATTCCTATAAATACATCTGTGTGACGGGAAGAACTTTTTTCTGTTTTATTTTTAAATTTTATTTTTTAAAATTTTGAAATTTAATTTTATTTATTTTTTTATACAGCACTTTATTATTAGTTATGTATTTTATGCATATACATGTATACAGGTCAATCCCAAACTCCCAACTCATCCCACCACCACCACCCTATGGCTTCCCACACTTGGTGTCCATACGTTTGTTCTCTACCTCTATGTCTCTATTTCTTCCCTGCAAACCAGTTCATCTGTACCATTTTTAGGCTCCACATATATGCATTAATATACAATATTTGTTTTCCTCTTTCTGACTTACTTCATTCTGTATGACAGTCTCTCGATCCATCGATGTCTCTACAAATGACACAGTTTCATTCCTTTTTATGGCCGAGTAATATTCCATTTTATATATGTACCACATCTTTATCCATTCATCTGTCTGTGGGCATTTAGGTTGCTTCCATTACCTGGCTATTGTAAATAGTGCTGCAACGAACATTGTGGTGAATGTGCCTTTTTGAAATTCGGTTTTCTCTGGGTATATGCCCAGAAGTGCGATTGCTGGATCAGATGGTAATTCTATTTCTAATTTTTTTTAAGGAAACTCCATACTCTTCTACATAGTGACTGTATCAATTTACATTCCCACCAATAGTGGAAGAGGGCTCCTTTTGTCCACACCCTCCCCAGAATTGGTTGTTTGTAGATTTTCTGATGATGCCGATTCTAACCGGTGTGAGGTGATACCTCATTGTAGTTTTGATTTGCATTTCTCTGATAATTAGTGCTGTTGAGCAGCTTTTCATGTGCGTCTTGGCCATCTCTGTGTCTCCTTTGAAGAAACGTCTCTTTAGATCTTCTGCCCATTTTTTTGGGTTGTTTGTTTTTTTAATATTAAGCTGCATGAGCTGTTTATATATATTGGAGATTAAACCTCTGTCCATTGATTCGTCTGCAACGATTTTCGCCCATTCTGAGGGATGCCTTTTTCCATTCCCGTGTTTTTTAACAAAAAAGGAAACAAAGGAAAAGAAGCAGAACACTAATGTGCGTAAAGTATGCCTTTTGAAACGGTCGTTTTGAAATATGGACGTCCTTTGAATTTTTTGGTCGATATGTGACCCCAGGATTTGTTTTCAGGGCAGGTGTCATTTACAGGCCTGCAATGATTTTGAATATCAACTGACCATTAGCGTTGGGATTAAAGCTGCTGTTGTGTGAAACGGCCACAAGGTGGCAGCAGTTCACCCTTACCAAATCTGGTTACTAGGGCAAGAGAGCCTCAGTGGAATTGGTGTTCTAGATTGGAGTTTAGAATGGAATGTGCCAGGAGAAAGCCCCTCACGTTTGTCTCACTACTTCTTGTTCGTGTTTTTAATTTAATTTTTTTTTTATTTTTTATTACAGCAAGTTTGATTACAATGTTTGGCTTGTTGTAGGTGTGGAAGATGTGGTTCTTTTACACATATACAGATGTCTGTTCTTCCTGGGATCCTTTTCCCATGTATGTTATGACAGAATGTTGAGTACTCCTCTCTTGGTATTCTGTAGGTCTTTGGTGATTATATATGTCACCTGTGTTTGTATATGTCTGTTAACCCCGATATCGTAATGAAACCAATCCTCACACCTTTCCATTGGTGAACCATAAGTTTGTTTAATGAATCTGTGATTGCCCTTCTCCGTGGAAATATCTGCCCTGGTATCCATTTTTAGGTAACACCTATAAGTGATATGATATGATATGTGTCTTTCACTTTCTGACTTACTACAAGTCACGTGATTACTTCTAGACTCATCTACGGTGCTGCAAATGGCATTGTGTCCTTGTTTCCCTTGGCTTCTCTTCTGCCTTAGCGGGGTCCATTTTCAACAATGTGATTCCCTGAGGGTTGTGGATTAGCTGACCTGGGCAGCCTTACCCTGCCGGCCCGCCCTCCCCAGGTGTGCCTCGTTGAGGTCAATATAAACAGAGCTCCAGGCAGCAATAGCCCCTGAAGCTGTGCCTGACTCCATATTCTCTGCCTCGTGAGCAGTCTCGGGGTTGTGCTGGTGGGAGGGAGTGAGGGGCCACAGCTTTGTGGGTGGCCCGGTGTGAGTGGGGTTCTGCTGGCCTTTCTGCAGGAGATGCCAGGCTGCCGCCTGTAAAGAAGAGGATGTGTCACCCATACCTTCAGATGGAATTTCTCTCCGGACAGAGGTGAGGAAGGAAAAAAGCAGTGGGGGCCGGGACAGGAGGGGTATCTCAGGCAGGGCAATGGAAAGCTTCTGGAAGAGCGCCAGGGTCCAGGACCACACTGGCTGGCCTGCAGTCACCAAGTTGCCCTGCGTGCTGTCACTGGTGTGGCTCCACAGTCCTTCCTCTAGGCTTTAAAGCCCTTGTACATATTCAGGTGTTTTACCTGGAAAGGTTGGGAACAGTTCAGCAGCAGCTGGCCTGGGGCTCAGCTCACGTTTACTCACAGATGCCTCGGCACAGTCCCCCAGCTTTGCAATGAGGACTCTCCTTGCGTGGGGGGTGTGTTGCTGGCTGTATGAGAGATGGTTCCCCACCTCTGACCAATTTCAGAATTGTTTACCGCTGGAGCAAGTGCCCAGATAGGGTTTTCCTCTGCAAAACTCGTGAGTTCAGGTTTTTTTTTTCTTTTATGGTTCAAGTTATATTTTATTCCTCTTTTATGTATTTATAGATATAAGCATTGAAATAATTCATTCCTATAAATACATCTGTGTGACAGAAGAACTTTTTTCTGTTTTATTGTTAAATTCTATTTTTTTTTAAATTTTAAAGATAATTTTATGTATGTTTTTATACAGCAGGTTTTTATTAGTTATGTATTTTATGCATATACATGTATACAGGTCAATCCCAATCTCCCAACTCATCCCACCACCACCACCCCATGGTTTCCCACACTTGGTGTCCATACGTTTGTTCTCTACCTCTGTGTCTCTATTTCTTCCCTGCAAACCAGTTCATCTGTACCATTTTTTTAGGTTCCACATTTATGCATTAATATACAATATTTGTTTTCCGCTTTCTGACTTACTTCATTCTGTATGACAGTCTCGCGATCCATCGATGTCTCTACAAATGACCCAGTTTCATTCCTTTTTATGGACGAGTAATATTCCATTTTATATATGTACCACATCTTTATCCATTCATCTGTCTGTGGGCATTTAGGTTGCTTCCATTACCTGGCTATTGTAAATAGTGCTGCAACGAACATTGTGGTGAATGTGCCTTTTTGAAATACGGTTTTCTCTGGGTATATGCCCAGAAGTGGGATTGCTGGATCAGATGGTAATTCTATTTCTAGTTTTTTTAAGGAAATTCCACACTGTTCTCCATAGTGACTGTATCAATTTACATTCCCACCAATTGTGGAAGAGGGCTGCTTTTGTCCACACCCTCCCCAGAATTGGTTGTTTGTAGATTTTCTGATGATGCTGATTCTAACAGGTGTGAGGTGATACCTCATTGTAGTTTTGATTTGCATTTCTCTAATAATTAGTGCTGTTGAGCAGCTTTTCATGTGCGTCTTGGCCATCTCTGTGTCTCCTTTGAAGAAACGTCTCTTTAGATCTTCTGCCCATTTTTGTATTGGGTTGTTTGTTTTTTTAATATTAAGCTGCATGAGCTGTTTATATATATTGGAGATTAAACCTCTGTCCATTGATTCGTTTGCAACGATTTTCGCCCATTCTGAGGGATGCCTTTTTCCATTCCCGTGTTTTTTAACAAAAAAAGGAAAGAAAGGAAAAGAAGCAGAACACTAATGTGCGTAAAATATGCCTTTTGAAACGGTCGTTTTGAAATATGGACGTCCTTTGAATTTTTTGGTCGATATGTGACACCAGGATTTGTTTTCAGGGCAGGTGTCATTTACAGGCCTGCAATGATTTTGAATATCAACTGACCATTAGCACTGGGATTAAAGCTGCTGTTGTGTGAAACGGCCACAAGGTGGCAGCAGTTCTCCCTTACCAAATCTGGTTACTAGGGCAAGAGAGCCTCAGTGGAAGTGGTGTTCTAGATTGGAATTTAGAATGGAATGTGCCAGGAGAAAGCCCCTCAAGTTTGTCTCACTACTTCTTGTTCGTGTTTTTAATTTAATTTTTTATATTTTTTATTACAGCAAGTTTGATTACAATGTTTGGCTTGTTGTAGGTGTGGAAGATGTGGTTCTTTTACACATATACAGATGTCTGTTCTTCCTGGGATCCTTTTCCCATGTATGTTATGACAGAGTTAAGTACTCCTCTCTTGGTATTCTGTAGGTCTTTGGTGATTATATATGTCACCTGTGTTTGTATTTGTGTGTTAACGCCGATATCATAATGAAACCAATCCTCACACCTTTCCATTGGTGAACCATAAGATTGTTTAATGAATCTGTGATTGCCCTTCTCCGTGGAAATATCTGCCCTGGTATCCATTTTTAGGTAACACCTATAAGTGATATGATATGATATGTGTCTTTCACTTTCTGACTTACTACAAGTCACGTGATTACTTCTAGACTCATCTACGGGGCTGCAAATGGCATTGTGTCCTTTTTTTCCTTGGCTCCTCTTCTGCCTTAGCGAGGTCCATTTTCAACAATGTGATTCCCTGAGGGTTGTGGATTAGCTGACCTGGGCAGCCTTACCCTGCCGGCCCGCCCTCCCCAGGTGTGCCTCGTTGAGGTCAATATAAACAGCGCTGCAGGCAGCAATAGCCCCTGAAGCTGTGCCTGACTCCATATTCTCTGCCCCATCAGCAGTCTCGGGGCTGTGCTGGTGGGAGGGAGAGAGGTGCCACAGCTTTGTGGGGGGCCCGGTGTGAGTGGGGTTCTGCTGGCCTTTCTGCAGGAGTTGCCAGGCTGCCGCCTGTAAAGAAGAGGTTGTGTCACCCATACCTTCCGCTGGAATTTCTCTCCGGACAGAGATGAGGAAGGAAAAAAGCAGTGGGGGCCGGGACAGGAGGGGTATCACAGGCAGGGCAATGGAAATCTTCTGGAGGAGCGCCCGGTGCCAGGACCACCCTGGCTGGCCTGCAGGCACCAAGTTGGCCTGCGTGCTGTCACTGGTGTGGCTCCACGGTCCTTCCTCTAGGCTTTCAAGCCCTTGTACATATTCAGGTGTTTTACCTGGAAAGGTTGGGAACCGTTCAGCAGCAGCTGGCCTGGGGCTCAGCTCACGTTTACTCACAGATGCCTCGGCACGGTCCCCCAGCTTTGCAATGAGGACGCTCTTTGCGTGGGGGGTGGGTTGCTGACTGTATGGGAGATGGTTCCCCACCTCTGACCAATTTCAGAATTCTTTACCGCTGGAGCAATTGTGCCCTGATAGGGTTTTCCTCTGTATAACTCGTGGGTTCAGGTTTTTTTTTCTTTTATGGTTCAAGTTAGATTTTATTCCTGTTTTATGTATTTATAGATATAAGCATGGAAATAATTCATTCCTATAAATACATCTGTGTGACGGGAAGAATTTTTTCTGTTTTATTGTTAAATTCTATTTTTTTTAAATTTTGAAATATAATTTTATTTATTTTTTTTATACAGCACGTTATTATTTGTTATGTATTTTATGCATATATATGTATTCAGGTCAATCCCAATCTCCCAACTCATCCCACCACCACCACCCCATGGCTTCCCACACTTGTTGTCCATACGTTTGTTTTCTACCTCTGTGTCTCTATTTCTTCCCTGCAAACCAGTTCATCTGTACCATTTTTTAGGCTCCACATATATGCATTTATATACAATATTTGTTTTCCTCTTTCTGACTTACTTCATTCTGTATGACAGTCTCTCGATCCATCGATGTCTCTACAAATGACCCAGTTTCATTCCTTTTTATGGCCGAGTAATATTCCATTTTATATATGTACCACATCTTTATCCATTCATCTGTCTGTGGGCATTTAGGTTGCTTCCATTACCTGGCTATTGTAAATAGTGCTGCAATGAACATTGTGGTGAATATGCCTTTTTGAAATAAGGTTTTCTCTGGGTATATGACCAGAAGTGGGATTGCTGGATCAGATGGTCATTCTATTTCTAGTTTTTTTAAGGAAACTCCATACTGTTCTCCATAGTGACTGTATCAAGTTACATTCCCACCAATAGTGGAAGAGGGCTCCTTTTGTCCACACCCTCCCCAGAATTTGTTGTTTGTAGATTTTCTGATGATGCCGATTCTAACAGGTGTGAGGTGATACCTCATTGTAGTTTTGATTTGCATTTCTCTAATAATTAGTGCTGTTGAGCAGCTTTTCATGTGCGTCTTGGCCATCTCTGTGTCTCCTTTGAAGAAACGTCTCTTTAGATCTTCTGCCCATTTTTGTATTGGGTTGTTTGTTTTTTTTTAATATTAAGGTGCATGTGCTGTTTATATATATTGGAGATTATACCTCTGTCCTTTGATTCGTCTGCAACGATTTTCGCCCATTCTGAGGGATGCCTTTTTCCATTCCCGTGTTTTTTAACAAAAAAGGAAAGAAAGGAAAAGAAGCAGAACACTAATGTGCGTAAAATATGCCTTTTGAAACGGTCGTTTTGAAATATGGACGTCCTTTGAATTTTTTGGTCGATATGTGACCCCAGGATTTGTTTTCAGGGCAGGTGTCATTTACAGGCCTGCAATGATTCTGAATATCAACTGACCATTAGTGCTGGGATTAAAGCTGCTGTTGTGTGAAACGGCCACAAGGTGGCAGCAGTTCTCCCTTACCAAATCTGGTTACTAGGGCAAGAGAGCCTCAGTGGAAGTGGTGTTCTAGATTGGAATTTAGAATGGAATGTGCCAGGAGAAAGCCCCTCAAGTTTGTCTCACTACTTCTTGTTTGTGTTTTTAATTTAATTTTTTATTTTTTATTACAGGAAGTTTGATTACAATGTTTGGCTTGTTGTAGGTGTGGAAGATGTGGTTCTTTTACACATATACAGATGTCTGTTCTTCCTGGGATCCTTTTCCCATGTACGTTATGACAGAATGTTGAGTAGTCCTCTCTTGGTATTCTGTAGGTCTTTGGTGATTATATATGTCACCTGTGTTTGTATATGTGTGTTAACGCCGATATCGTAATGAAACCAATCCTCACACCTTTCCATTGGTGAACCATAAGTTTGTTTAATGAATCTGTGATTGCCCTTCTCCGTGGAAATATCTGCCCTGGTATCCATTTTTAGGTAACACCTATAAGTGATATGATATGATATGTGTCTTTCACTTTCTGACTTACTACAAGTCACGTGATTATTTCTAGACTCATCTACGGTGCTGCAAATGGCACCGTGTCCTTTTTTCCCTTGGCTTCTCTTCTGCCTTAGCGAGGTCCATTTTCACCAATGTGATTTCCTGAGGGTTGTGGATTAGCTGACCTGGGTAGCCTTACCCTGCCGGCCCGCCCTCCCCTGGTGTGCCTCGTCAGGCTATATGCTGACACACCGGTCAGTGCCAGCGTATGGGTCACGAGTAGGCTATGGCTTTGGGGTAAGCTGTAGGGCTGGTGGTGGTTTTCCGTTCCGGACTAGGGTTAGGGTTAGGGAATGGCAAGGCTTAGGGCACAGGTGAGTGTACGGAAACGAGTGAGGGTCCGGCTACGTGCTGACGCACGGGTCAGTGCCAGCGTATGGGCCAGGATTAGGCTACGGCGTAGTGTAAGGTGTAGGACTGGTGGTGGGTTTCTGTGATGGGCTAGGGTTAGGGTTAAGGAACGGCAAGGCTTATGACACAGGTGATGGTACGGAAACGTGGGAGGGTCAGGCTAAGTGCTGACGCACGGCTCAGTGCCAGCGTACGGGCCAGGAGTTGGCTACAGCATAGGGTAGAGTGTAGGGCTGGTGGTGGGTTTCCGTTCGGGGCTAGGGTTAGGATAAGGGAACGGCAAGGCTTAGGGCACAAGTGACGGTAGAGTAACATGGGAGTGTCAGGCTATGTGCTGAAGCACAGGTCAGTGCCCGCGTACGGGCCAGGAGTAGGCTACGGCTTGGGGGTTAGGTATAGGGCTGGTGGTGTGTTTCCATTCAGGGCTAGGGTTAGGGTTAGGGAACGGCAAGGCTTAGGGCACAGGTGATGATATGGAAACGTGGGAGGGTCAGGCTACGTGCTGACGCATGGGTCAGTGCCAGCGTATGGGCAAGGAGTAGGCTAAGGCTTGGGGGTAAGTTGTAAGGCTGGTGGTTGGTTTTCGTTCCGGGCTAGGGTTAGGGTTAGGGAACGGCAAGGCTTAGGGCCCACGTGAGGATACGGAAACGTGGGAAGGTCAGGCTCCGTGCTGACGCACGGGTCAGTGCCAGCGTACGGGCCAGGAGTAGGCTACGGCGTAAGGTAAGGTGTAGGGTTGGTGGTGGGTTTCCCTTCTGGGCTAGGGTTAGGGTTAGGGAACCGCAAGGCTTAGGGCACACTTGAGGGTACGGAAACGTGGGAGTTTCATTGCTACGTGGTGACGCACGCATCAGTGCCAGCGTACGGGCCAGGAGTAGGCTATGGCTTGGGGGTAAGGTGTAGGGCTGGTGGTGTGTTTCCGTTCCGGGCTATGGTTAGAGTTGGGGAACGTCAAGTCTTAGGGCACAGGTGAGGCTCCGGAAACGTGGGAGGGTCAGGCTACGTGCTGACGCACGGGTCAGTGCCAGCGTACGGGCCCGGAGTAGGCTACGGTGTAGGGTAAGGTGTAGGGCTGGTGGTGGGTTTCCGTTCCGGGCTAGGGTTAGAGTTAGGGAACCGCAAGGCTTAGGGCACAGGTGAGGGTACGGAAACGTGGGAGGGTAAGGCTATGTGCTGACGCACGGTTCAGTGCCAGCGTACGGGACAGGAATAGGCTACGGCTTGGGGGTAAGTTGTAGGGCTGTTGGTGGGTTTCCGTTCCGGGTTAGGGTAAGTGTTAGGGAACGTCAAGGCTTAGGGCACAGATGAGGGTGCGGAAATGTGGGAAGGTCAGGCTTCGTGCTGACGCACAGGTCAGTGCCAGCGTACGGGACAGGTGTAGGCTACGGCACAGGGTTAGATATAGGGCTGGTGGTGGATTTCCGTTCCGGGCTAGGCTTAGGGTGAGGGAACTGCAAGGCTTAGGACACTGGTGAGGGTACGGAAACGTGGGAGGGTCAGGCTACGTGCTGATTCACGGGTCAGTGCCAGCGTATGGGCCAGGAGTAGGGTATGGCGTAGGGTATGGTTTAGGGCTGGTCGTGGTTTTCCGTTCCGGGCTAGGGTTAGGGTTAGGGAACTGCAAGGCTTAGGGCCCAGGTGATGGTACGGAAACGTGGGAGGTTCAGGCTACATGCTGACGCACGTGTCAGTGCCAGCGTACGGGCCAGCAGTAGGCTTCAGCTTGGGGTTAATGTTTAGGGCTTGTGGTGTGTTTCTGTCCCGTACTAGGGTTACGGTTAGGGAACGGCAAGGCTTAGGGCACAGGTGACGTTACGGTAACGTGGGAAGGTCAGGCTACATGCTGACGCAGAGGTCAGTGCCAGCGTATGGACCACGAGTAGGCTACGGCTTGGGGGTAAGTTGTAGGGCTTGTGGTGGGTTTCCGTTCCGGGCTAGTGTTACGGTTAGGGAACGGCAAGGTTTAGGGCACATGTGAGGGTACGGCAACGTGGCAGGGTCAGGATACATTCTGAAGCACGGGTCAGTGCCAGCGTATGGACCAGGAGTAGGCTACGGCTTGGGGGTAAGTTGTAGGGCTGGTGGTGGGTTTCCGTTACGGGCTACAGTTAGGGTTAGGGAACGGCAAAGCTTAGGGCACAGGTGATGGTACGGAAACGTGGGAGGGTCAGGCTATGTGCTGAAGCACAAGTCAGTGCCCGCGTATGGGCCAGGTGTAGGCTACGGCATAGGGTAATGTGTAGGGCTGGTGGTGGGTTTCCCTTCCGGGCTAAGGTTAGTGTTAGGGAATGGCAAGGCTTAGGGCCCAGGTGAGGGTGCGGAAACGTGGGAGGGTCAAACTACATGCAGACGCACGGGTCAGTGCGAGCGTACGGGCGAGGAGTAGGCTACCCAGTAGGGAAAGGTTTAGGGATGGTGGTGGGTTTCCGTTCCGGGTTAGGGTTAGGGTTAGGGAACGGCAAGGCTTAGGGCACAGGTGAGGGTACGGAAACGTGGGAGGGTCAGGCTACGTGCTGACGCACGGGTCAGTGCCAGCGTACGGGCCAGGAGTAGGCTACGGCGTAGTGTAAGGTGTAGGGCTGGTGGTGGGTTTTCGTTCCGCACTACGGTTACTTTTAGGGAATGGCAAGGTTTAGGGCACATGTGAGGGTACGGAAACGTGGGAGGGTATGGCTATGTGCTGAAGCACGGGTCAGTGCCAGGGTACGGGCAAGGAGTAGGCTACGTCATAGGGTAAGGTGTAGGGCGGGTGGTGGGTTTCCGTTCTGGGCTAGGGTTAGGGTTAGGGAACGGCAAGGCTTAGGGCACAGGTGAGGGTACGGAAAAGTGGGAGGGTCAGGCTACGTGCTGACGCACGGGTCAGTGCCAGCGTACGGGCCAGGAGTAGGCTACGGCTTGTGGCTAAGTTTTAGGGATGGTGGTGGCTTTCCGTTCCAGTCTAGGGTTAGGGTTAGGGAACGGCAAGGCTTAGGGTACAGGTGAGGGTACGGAAACGTGGGAGGGACAGGCTACGTGCTGACGCATGGGTCAGTGCCCGCGTATGGGCCATGTGTAGGCTACAGCATAGGGTAATGTGTAGGGCTAGTGGTGGGTTTCCGTTCCGGGCTAGGGTTAGGGTTAGGGAACGGCAAGGCTTAGGGCACAGGTGAGGGTACGGAAACGTGGGAGGGTCACGCTACGTGCTGACGCACGGGTCAGTGCCAGCATATGGGCCATGAGTACGCTACTGCATGGGGGTAAGGTGTAGGGCTGGTGGTGGTTTTCCGTTCTGGGCTAGGGTTAGGGTTACGGAACGGCAAGTCTTAGGGCACGGGTGAGGGTACAGAAACTTGGGAGGGTCAGGCTACTTGCTGATGCTAGGGTTACTGCCACCGAACGGGCCAGGAGTAGGCTACGGCTTGGGGGTAAGGTGTAGGGCTGGTGGTGTGTTTCCGTTCCGGGCAAGGGTTAGGGTAAGGGAACGGCAAGGCTTAGGGCACAGGTGAGGGTACGGAAACGAGGGAGGGTCAGGCTACATGCTGACGCACGGATCAGTGCCAGCGTACGGGCCAGGAATAGGCTATGGCTTGGGGGTAAGCTGTAGGGCTGGTGGTGGGTTTCCGCTCCGGACTAGGGTTAGGGTTAGGGAACGGCAAGGCTTAGGGCACAGGTGAGGGTCCGGACACGTGGGAGGGTCAGGCTACGTGCTGACGCACGGGTCAGTGCCAGCGTACCGGCCAGGAGTAGGCTATGGCTTGGTGGTTAGGTGTAGGGCTGATGGTGTGTTTCCATTCCAGGCTAGTGTTAGTGTTAAGGAACAGCAAGTCTTAGGGCACAGGTGAGGGTACGGAAACGTGGGAGGGTCAGGCTACGTGCTGACGCACGGGTCAGTGCCAGCGTATGGGCCAGGAGTAGGCTACGGATTGGTTGTTAGTTGTAGGGCTGATGGTGTGTTTCCATTCCAGGCTAGTGTTAGGGTTAGGGAACGGCAAGGCTTAGGGCACAGGTGAGGGTACGGTAATGTGGGAAGTTCAGGCTACGTGCTGACGCACAGGTCATTGCCAGCGTATGAACCAGGAATAGGCTACGGCTTGGGGGTAAGTTTTAGGGCTGGTGGTGGGTTTCCGTTCAGGGCTAGGGTTAGGGTTAGGGAACGGCAAGGCTTAGGGCACAGGTGAGGGTACGGAAACGTGGGAGGGTCAGGCTACGTGCTGATGAAAGGGTCAGTGCCTGCGTACGGCCCAGGAATAGGCTACGGCGTAGGGAATGGTGTAGGGCTCGTGGTGGGTTTCCGTTCCGGGCTGGGGTTAGGGTTAGGGAATGGCAAGGCTTAGGGCACAGGTGATGGTCCGCAAACGTGGGAGGGTCAGGCTACGTGCTGACGCACGGGTCAGTGCCAGCATAAGGTCCAGGAATAGGCTACGACTTTGGGGTAAGTTGTAGGGCTGGTGGTGTGTTTCCGTTCCGGGGTAGGGTTAGGGTTAGGGAACGGCAAGGCTTAGGGCACAGGTGAGGGTACGGAAACGTGGGAGGGTCAGGCTATGTGATGATGCACGGTTCAGTGCCAGCGTACTGGCCAGGAGTAAGCTACGGCTTGGGGCTTAGGTGTAGGGCTGGTGGTGGGTTTCCGTTCCGGGCTAGGGTTAGGCTTAGGGAACGGCAAGGCTTAGGGCACAGGTGAGCGTACGGAAACGTGGGAGGGTCAGGCTACATGCTGACGCACGGGTCAGTGCCAGCGTACGTGCCAGGAATAGGCTATTGCTTAGGGGTAAGGTGTAGGGCTGGTGGTGGGTTTCCGCTCCGGGCTAGGGTTAGGGTTAGGGAACGGCAAGGCTTAGGGCACAGGTGAGGGTACGGAAACGTGTGAGGGTCAGGCTACGTGCTGACGCACGTGTCAGTGCCAGCGTACGTGCCAGGAGTAGACTACGGCGTAGGGTAAGGTGTAGGGCTGCTGATGGGTTTCTGTTCCTGGCTAGGGTGAGGGTGAGGGAACAGCAAGGCTTCGGGCACAGGTGATGGTACGGAAACGTGGGAGGGTCAGGCTACGTGCTGACGCACGGGTCAGTGCCAGCGTACGGGCCAAGAGTAGGCTACGGCTTGTGGGTAAGTTTCAGGGCTGGTGGAGGGTTTCCATTCCGGAATAGGGTTAGGGTTACGGACCGGCAAGCCTTAGGGCACAGATGAGGGTACGGAAACGTGGGAGTGTCTGGCTACGTGCTGATGAAAGGGTCAGTGCCTGCGTACGGGCCAGGAATAGGTTACGGCGTATGGAAAGGTGTAGGGCTGGTGGTGGGTTTCCGTTCCGGCCTAGGGTTAGGGTTAGGGAACGGCAAGGCTTACAGCCAGGTGAGGGTACGGAAACGTGAGAGGGTTAGGCTACGTGCTGACGCACGGGTCAGTGCCAGCGTATGGGCCAGGAGTAGGCTACGGATTAGGGTAAGTTGTAGGGCTGGTGGTGGGTTTCCGTTCATGGGCTAGGGTTAGGGTTAGGAAACGGCAAGGCTTAGGGCCCAGGTGAGGGTATGGAAACGTGGGAGGGTCAGACTACGTGCTGACGCATGGGTCATTGCCAGCGTACAGGCCAGGTTTAGGCTACGGCGTAGGGAAAGGTTTAGGGCTAGTGGTGGGTTTCCGTTCCGGGCTAGGGTTAGGGTTAGGGAACGGCAAGGCTTAGGGCACAGGTGAGGGTAAGGAAACGTGGGAGGGTCAGGCTACGTGCTGACGCACGTGTCAGTGCCAGCGTACCGCCCAGGAGTAGGCTTCGGCTTGGTGGTTAGGTGTAGGGCTGATGGTGTGTTTCCGTTGCAGGCTAGGGTTAGTGTTAGGGAACAGCAAGTCTTAGGGCACAGGTGAGTGTACGGAAACGTGGGAGGGTCAGGCTACATGCTGACGCACGGGTCAGTGCCAGCGTACGGGCCAGGAGTAGGCTACGGCTTGGGGGTTAGGTTTAGGGCTTGTGGTGTGTTTCCGTTCCGTATTAGGGTTAGTGAACGGCAAGGCTTAGGGCACAGGTGAGGGTACGGTAATGTGGGAAGTTCAGGCTACGTGCTGACGCGCAGGTCATTGCCAGCGTATGGACCAGGAGTAGGCTACGGCTTCGGGGTAAGTTTTAGGGCTGGTGGTGGGTTTCCGTTCCGGGCTAGGGTTAGGGTTAGGGAATGGCAAGGCTTAGGGCACAGGTGATGGTCCGCAAACGTGTGAGGGTCAGGCTACGTGCTGACGCACGGGTCAGTGCCAGCATAAGGTCCAGGAATAGGCTACGGCTTTGGGGTAAGTTGTAGGGCTGGTGGTGGGTTTCCGTTCCGGGCTAGGCTTAGCGTTAGGGAACGGCAAGGCTTAGGGCACAGGTGAGGGTCCACAAACGTGGGAGTGTCAGGCTTCGTGCTGACGCACGGGTCTGTGCCAGCGTACGGGCCAGGAGTAGGCTACGGCTTGGGGGTAAGATGTAGGGCTGGTGGTGGGTTTCCGTTCCGGGCTACGGTTAGGTTTAGGGAACGGCAAGGCTTAGGGCACAGGTGAGGGTACGGAAACGTGGGAGCATCAGGCTACGTGATGATGCACGGGTCAGTGCCAGCGTACTGGCCAGGAGTAAGCTACGGCTTGGGGGTTAGGTGTAGGGCTGGTGGTGGGTTTCCATTCCGCGCTAGGTTTAGGGTTAGGGAACGGCAAGGCTTAGTGCACAGGTGAGGTTACGGAAACGTGGGAGGGTCAGGCTACATGCTGACGCACGGGTCAGTGCCAGCGTACGGGCCAGAAATAGGCTATGGCTTGGGGGTAAGCTGTAGGGCTGGTGGTGGGTTTCCGTTCCGGACTAGGTTTAGGGTTAGTGAACGGCAAGGCTTAGGGCACAGGTGAGTGTACGGAAACGTGTGAGGGTCAGGCTACGTGCTGAGGCACGTGTCAGTGCCAGCGTACGTGCCAGGAGTAGGCTACGGCATAGGGTAAGGTGTAGGGCTGCTGATGGTTTTCTGTTCCTGGCTAGGGTGAGGGTGAGGGAACGGCAAGGCTTAGGGCACAGGTGATGTTACCGAAACGTGGGAAGCTCAGGCTACGGGCTGACGCACGGGTCAGTGCCAGCGTACGGGCCAGGAGTAGGCTACGGCTTGTGTGTAAGGTTTAGGGCTGGTGGTGGGTTTCCGTTCCGGGCTAGGGTTAGGGTTAGGGAACGGCAAGGCTTAGGGCACAAGGGCGTGTACGGTAACATGGGAGGGTCAGGCTACGTGCTGAAGCACAGATCAGTGCCCGCGAATGGGCCAGGTGTAGGCTACGGCATAGGGTAAGGTGTAGGGCTGGTGGTGGGTTTCCGTTCCGGGCTAGGGTTAAGGTTAGGGAACGGCAAGGCTTAGGGCACAGGTGAGGTTACGGAAACGTGGGAGGGTCAGGCTACGTGGTGACGCACGTGTCAGTGCCAGCATATGGGCCAGGAGTAGGCTACGGCGTGGTGGTAAGGTGTAGGGCTGGTGGTGGTTTTCTGTTCCGGGCTAGGGTTAGGGTTAGGGAACGTCAGGGCTTAGGGCAGAGGTGATGGTACGGAAACGTGGGAAAGTCAGGCTACGTGCTGACGCACGGCTCAGTGCCAGCGTACGGGCCAGGAATAGGCTATGGCGTAGGGTAGAGGGTAGGGCTGGTGGTGGGTTTCTGTTCCGGGCTAGGGTTAGGGTTAGGAAACGGCAAGGCTTAGGGCACAGGTGAGGGTACGGAAACGTGTGAGTGTCAGGCTACGTGCTGACGCACGTGTCAGTGCCAGCGTACCGGCCAGGTGTAGGCTACGGCTTGGGGGTAAGGTGTAGGGCTGATGGTGGGTTTCCGCTCTGGGCTAGGGTTAAGGTTAGGGAACGGCAATGCTTAGGGCACAGGTGAGGGTACGGAAAAGTGGGAGGGTCAGGCTACGTGCTGATGAAACGGTGAGTGCCGGCGTAAGAGCCAGGAATAGGCTATGGCGTTGGGAAAAGTGTAGG
Source organism: Mesoplodon mirus (assembly GCF_964341445.2). Lineage (NCBI taxonomy): Eukaryota > Metazoa > Chordata > Mammalia > Artiodactyla > Ziphiidae > Mesoplodon > Mesoplodon mirus. The sequence goes on along the minus strand of NW_028295776.1, from coordinate 2,876,746 downwards.
GCTGGTGGTGGATTTCCGTTCCGAACTAGGGTTAGGGTTAGGGAACAGCAAGGCTTAGGGTACAGGTGAGGGTCCGCAAACGTGGGAGGGTCAGGCTACGTGCTGAAGCACAGGTCAGTGCCCGCGTATGGGCCAGGTGTAGGCTACGGCATAGGGTAAGGTGTAGGGCTGGTGGTGGGTTTCCGTTCCGGGCTAGGGTTAGTGTTAGGGAATGGCATGTCTTAGGGCCCAGGTGAGGGTACGGAAACGTGGGAGGGTCAAACTCCATGCTGACGCACGGGTCAGTGCGAGCGTACGGGCGAGGAGTAAGCTACCCAGTAGGGAAAGGTTTAGGGATGATGGTGGGTTTCCGTTCCGGGTTAGGGTTAGGGTTAGGGAACGGCAAGGCTTAGGGCACAGGTGAGGGTACGGAAACGTGGGAGGGTCAGGCTACGTGCTGACGCACGGGTCAGTGCCAGCGTACGGGCCAGGAGTAGGCTACGGCTTGTGGGTAAGGTGTAGGGCTGGTGGTGGGTTTGCGTTCCAGGCTAGGGTTAGGGTTAGGGAACGTCAAGGCTTACGGCACAGGTGAGGGTACGGAAACGTGAGAGGGTCAGGCTACATGCTGACGCACGGTTCAGTGCCAGCCTACGGGCCAGGAGTAGGCTACGGTGTAGGGTATGGTGTAGGGCTGGTGGTGGGTTTCCGTTCCGGGCTAGGGTTAGTGTTAGGGAACGGCAAGGCTTAGGGCACAGGTGAGGGTACGGAAACGTGGGAGGGTCAGGCTACGTGCTGACGCACGGGTCAGTGCCAGCGTACAGTGCAGGAGTAGGCTAAGGCCTGTGGCTAAGTTTTAGGGCTGGTGGTGGCTTTCTGTTTGGGGCTATGGTTAGGGATAGAGAACGGCAAGCCTTAGGGCAGAGGTGAGGGTACGGAAACGTGGGAGGGTCAGGCTACGTGCTGACGAACGCTTCAGTGCCCGCATATGGGCCAGGTGTAGGCTACAGCATAGGGTAAGGTGTAGGGCTGGTGGTCGGTTTCCGTTCAGGGCTAGGGTTAGGGTTAGGGAACTGCAAGGCTTAGGGCACAGGTGAGGGTACGGAAACGTGGGAGGGTCAGGCTACGTGCTGATGAAAGGGTCAGTGCCTGCGTACGGGCCAGGAATAGGCTACGGCGTAGGGAAAGTTTTAGGGCTGGTGGTGGGTTTCCGTTCCGGGCTATGGTTAGGGTTAGGGAACGGCAAGGCTTAGGGCACAGGTGAGGGTCCACAAACGTGGGAGGGTCAGGCTTCGTGCTGACGCACGGGTCTGTGCCAGCGTACGGGCCAGGAGTAGGCTACGGCTTGGGGGTAAGGTGTAGGGCTGGGGGTGGGTTTTCGTTCCGGGCTACGGTTAGGGTTAGGGAACGGCAAGGCTTAGGGCACAGGTCAGGGTACGGAAACGTGGGAGGGTCAGGCTATGTGCTGATGCACGGCTCAGTGGCAGCGTATCGGGCAGGAGTAGTCTACGGCATATTGTAAGGTGTAGGGCTGGTGGTGGGATTCCGTTCCGGGCTAGGGTTAGGGTTAGGGAACGGCAAGGCTTAGGGCTCAGGTAAGGGTACAGAAAAGTGGGAGGGTCAGGCTACGTGCTGACGCACGGGTCAGTGCCAGTGTACGGGCCAGGAGTAGGCTACGGCTTGTGGGTAAGTTATAGGGCTGGTGGTGGGTTTCCGTTCCGGGCTAGGGTAAGAGTTAGGGAACGCCAAGTCTTAGGGCACAGGTGAGGGTATGGAAACGTGGGAGGGTCAGGCTACGTGCTGAAGCACAGGTCAGTGCCCGCGTACGGGCCAGGTGTAGGCTACGGCATAGAGTAAGGTGTAGGGCTGGTGGTGGGTTTCCGTTCCGGGCTAGGGTTAGGGTTATGGAACGGCAAGGCTTAGGGCACAGGTGAGGGTAAGGAAACATGGGAGGGACAGGCTACGTGATGATGCACGGGTCAGTGCCAGTGTACTGGCCAGGAGTAAGCTACGGCTTGGGGGTTAGTTGTAGGGCTGGTGGTGGGTTTCTCTTCTGGGCTAGGGTTAGGTTTAGGGAACGGCAAGGCTTAGGGCACAGGTGAGGGTACGGAAACGTGGGAGGGTCACGCTACATGCTGACGCACGGGTCAGTGCCAGCGTACGGGCCAGGAATAGGCTATGGCTTAGGGGTAAGCTGTAGGGCTGGTGGTGTGTTTCCGTTCCGGACTAGGGTTAGGGTTAGGGAAGGGCAAGGCTTAGGGCACAGGTGAGGGTACGGAAACGTGTGAGGGTCAGGCTACGTGCTGACGCACGTGTCATTGCCAGCGTACGGGCCAGGAGTAGGCTGCGGCGTAGGGCAAGGTGTAGGGCTGGTAGTGCGTTTCTCTTCCGGGCTTGGGTTAGGGTTAGGGATAGGCAAGGCTTAGTGCCCAGGTGAGGGTACGGAAACGTGGGAGGGTCAGGCTACGTGATGATGCACGGGTCAGTGCAGGCGAACCGGCCAGGAGTAGCCTACGGCTTGGGGGTTAGGTGTAGGGCTGGTGGTGGGTTTCCGTTACGGGCTAGGGTTAGTGTTAGGGAACGGCAAGGCTTAGGGCACAGGTGAGGTTACGGAAACGTGGGAGGGTCAGGCTACGTGCTGACCCACGGGTCAGTGCCAGCGTACGGGCCAGGAGTAGGCTACGGCTTGGGGGTTAGGTGTAGGGCTTGTGGTGTGTTTCCGTTCCGTGCTAGGGTTAGGGTTAGGGAACGGCAAGGCTTAGGGCACAGGTGAGGGTACGGTAATGTGGGAAGTTCAGGCTACGTGCTGACGCACAGGTCAGTGCCAGCGTATGGACCAGGAGTAGGCTACGGCTTGGGGGTAAGATTTAGGGCTGGGGGTGGGTTTCCGTTCCGGGCTAGGGTTAGGGTTAGGGAACGGCAAGGCTTAGGGCACAGGTGAGGGTACGGAAACGTGGGAGGGTCAGGCTACGTGCTGATGAAAGGGTCAGTGCCTGCGTACGGGCCAGGAATAGGCTACGGCGTAGGGAAAGGTATAGGGCTGGTGGTGGGTTTCTGTTCCGGGCTAGGGTTAGGGTTAGGGAACGGCAAGGCTTAGGGCACAGGGGAGGTTACGGAAACGTGGGAGGGTCAGGCTACATGCTGACGCAAGGGTCAGTGCCAGCGTACGGGCCAGGACTAGGCTACGGCATACGATAAGGTGTACGGCTGGTGGTGGGATTCCGTGCCGGGCTAGGGTTAGGGTTAGGGAACGGCAAGGCTTAGGGCACAGGTGAGCGTACGGTAACATGGGAGGATCAGGCTACGTGCTGAAGCACAGGTCAGTGCCCGCGTACGGGCCAGGTGTAGGCTACGGCATAGAGTAAGGTGTAGGTCTGGTGGTGGGTTTCCGTTCAGGATGAGGGTTAGGGTTAGGGAACGGCAAGGCTTAGGGCACAGGTGAGCATACGGTAACATGGGAGGGTCAGGCTACGTGCTGAAGCACAGGTCAGTGCCCGCGTACGGGCCAGGTGTAGGCTACGGCATAGAGTAAGGTGTAGGGCTGGTGGTGGGTTTCCATTCCGGGCTAGGGTTAGGGTTAGTGAACGGCACGGCTTAGGGCACAGGTGAGGGTACGGAAACGTGGGTGGGTCAGGCTACTTGCTGATGAAAGGGTCAGTGCCTGCGTATGAGCCAGGAATAGGCTACGGCGTAGGGAAAGGTGTAGGGCTGTTGGTGGGTTTCCGTTCCTGTCTAGGGTTAGTGTTAGGGAATGGCAAGGCTTAGGGCACAGGTGAGGGTCCGCAAACGTGGGAGGGTCAGGCTTCGTGCTGACGCACGGGTCTGTGCCAGCGTACGGGCCAGGAGTAGGCTACGGCTTGGGGGTAAGGTGTAGGGCTGGTGGTGGGTTTCCGTTCCGGGCTAGGGTTAGGGTTAGGGAATGGCAAGGCTTAGGGCACAGGTGAGGTTACGGAAACGTGGGAGGGTCAGGCTACGTGATGATGCACGGGTCAGTGCCAGCGTACTGGCCAGGAGTAAGCTACGGCTTGGGGGTTAGTTGTAGGGCTGGTGGTGGGTTTCCGTTCTGGGCTAGGGTTAGGGTTAGGAAACGGCAAGGCTTAGGGCACAGGTGAGGGTACGGAAACGTTGGAGTGTCAGGCTACATGCTGACGCACGGGTCAGTGCCAGCGTACGGGCCAGGAATTGGCTATGGCTTGGGGGTAAGCTGTAGGACTGGTGGTGTGTTTCCTTTCCGGACTAGGGTTAGGGTTAGGGAACGGCAAGTCTTAGGGCACAGGTGAGGGTACGGAAACGTGTGAGGGTCAGCCTACGTGCTGACGCATGTGTCAGTGCCAGCGTACGTGCCAGGAGTAGGCTACGGCGTAGGGCAAGGTGTAGGGCTGGTAGTGCGTTTCCATTCCGGGCTAGGGTTAGGGTTAGGGAAAGGCAAGGCTTAGGGCCCAGGTGAGGGTACGGAAACGTGGGAGGGTCAGTCTACGTGCTGACGCACGGGTCAGTGCCAACGAACCGGCCAGGAGTAGGCTACGGCTTGGGGGTTAGGAGTAGGGCTGGTGGTGGGTTTCCGTTCCGTACTAGGGTTAGTGTTAGGGAACAGGAAGGCTTAGGGCACAGGTGACATTACGGTAACGTGGGAAGGTCAGGCTACGTGCTGACGCACGGGTCAGTGCCAGTGTACGGGCCAGGAGTAGGCTACGGCTTGTGGGTAAGTTATAGGGCTGGTGGTGGGTTTCCGTTCCGGGCTAGGGTAAGAGTTAGGGAACGCCAAGTCTTAGGGCACAGGTGAGGGTATGGAAACGTGGGAGGGTCAGGCTACGTGCTGAAGCACAGGTCAGTGCCCGCGTACGGGCCAGGTGTAGGCTACGGCATAGAGTAAGGTGTAGGGCTGGTGGTGGGTTTCCGTTCCGGGCTAGGGTTAGGGTTATGGAACGTCAAGGCTTAGGGCACAGGTGAGGGTAAGGAAACGTGGGAGGGACAGGCTACGTGATGATGCACGGGTCAGTGCCAGTGTACTGGCCAGGAGTAAGCTACGGCTTGGGGGTTAGTTGTAGGGCTGGTGGTGGGTTTCTCTTCTGGGCTAGGGTTAGGTTTAGGGAACGGCAAGGCTTAGGGCACAGGTGAGGGTACGGAAACGTGGGAGGGTCACGCTACATGCTGACGCACGGGTCAGTGCCAGCGTACGGGCCAGGAATAGGCTATGGCTTAGGGGTAAGCTGTAGGGCTGGTGGTGTGTTTCCGTTCCGGACTAGGGTTAGGGTTAGGGAAGGGCAAGGCTTAGGGCACAGGTGAGGGTACGGAAACGTGTGAGGGTCAGGCTACGTGCTGACGCACGTGTCATTGCCAGCGTACGGGCCAGGAGTAGGCTGCGGCGTAGGGCAAGGTGTAGGGCTGGTAGTGCGTTTCTCTTCCGGGCTTGGGTTAGGGTTAGGGATAGGCAAGGCTTAGTGCCCAGGTGAGGGTACGGAAACGTGGGAGGGTCAGGCTACGTGATGATGCACGGGTCAGTGCAGGCGAACCGGCCAGGAGTAGCCTACGGCTTGGGGGTTAGGTGTAGGGCTGGTGGTGGGTTTCCGTTACGGGCTAGGGTTAGTGTTAGGGAACGGCAAGGCTTAGGGCACAGGTGAGGTTACGGAAACGTGGGAGGGTCAGGCTACGTGCTGACCCACGGGTCAGGGCCAGCGTACGGGCCAGGAGTAGGCTACGGCTTGGGGGTTAGGTGTAGGGCTTGTGTTGTGTTTCCGTTCCGTGCTAGGGTTAGGGTTAGGGAACGGCAAGGCTTAGGGCACAGGTGAGGGTACGGTAATGTGGGAAGTTCAGGCTACGTGCTGACGCACAGGTCAGTGCCAGCGTATGGACCAGGAGTAGGCTACGGCTTGGGGGTAAGGTTTAGGGCTGGGGGTGGGTTTCCGTTCCGGGCTAGGGTTAGGGTTAGGGAACGGCAAGGCTTAGGGCACAGGTGAGGGTACGGAAACGTGGGAGGGTCAGGCTACGTGCTGATGAAAGGGTCAGTGCCTGCGTACGGGCCAGGAATAGGCTACGGCGTAGGGAAAGGTATAGGGCTGGTGGTGGGTTTCTGTTCCGGGCTAGGGTTAGGGTGAGGGAACGGCAAGGCTTAGGGCACAGGGGAGGTTACGGAAACGTGGGAGGGTCAGGCTACATGCTGACGCAAGGGTCAGTGCCAGCGTACGGGCCAGGACTAGGCTACGGCATACGATAAGGTGTACGGCTGGTGGTGGGATTCCGTGCCGGGCTAGGGTTAGGGTTAGGGAACGGCAAGGCTTAGGGCACAGGTGAGCGTACGGTAACATGGGAGGATCAGGCTACGTGCTGAAGCACAGGTCAGTGCCCGCGTACGGGCCAGGTGTAGGCTACGGCATAGAGTAAGGTGTAGGTCTGGTGGTGGGTTTCCGTTCAGGACGAGGGTTAGGGTTAGGGAACGGCAAGGCTTAGGGCACAGGTGAGCATACGGTAACATGGGAGGGTCAGGCTACGTGCTGAAGCACAGGTCAGTGCCCGCGTACGGGCCAGGTGTAGGCTACGGCATAGAGTAAGGTGTAGGGCTGGTGGTGGGTTTCCATTCCGGGCTAGGGTTAGGGTTAGTGAACGGCAAGGCTTAGGGCACAGGTGAGGGTACGGAAACGTGGGTGGGTCAGGCTACTTGCTGATGAAAGGGTCAGTGCCTGCGTATGAGCCAGGAATAGGCTACGGCGTAGGGAAAGGTTTAGGGCTGTTGGTGGGTTTCCGTTCCTGTCTAGGGTTAGTGTTAGGGAATGGCAAGGCTTAGGGCACAGGTGAGGGTCCGCAAACGTGGGAGGGTCAGGCTTCGTGCTGACGCACGGGTCTGTGCCAGCGTACGGGCCAGGAGTAGGCTACGGCTTGGGGGTAAGGTGTAGGGCTGGTGGTGGGTTTCCGTTCCGGGCTAGGGTTAGGGTTAGGGAATGGCAAGGCTTAGGGCACAGGTGAGGTTACGGAAACGTGGGAGGGTCAGGCTACGTGATGATGCACGGGTCAGTGCCAGCGTACTGGCCAGGAGTAAGCTACGGCTTGGGGGTTAGTTGTAGGGCTGGTGGTGGGTTTCCGTTCTGGGTTAGGGTTAGGGTTAGGAAACGGCAAGGCTTAGGGCACAGGTGAGGGTACGGAAACGTTGGAGTGTCAGGCTACATGCTGACGCACGGGTCAGTGCCAGCGTACGGGCCAGGAATTGGCTATGGCTTGGGGGTAAGCTGTAGGACTGGTGGTGTGTTTCCTTTCCGGACTAGGGTTAGGGTTAGGGAACGGCAAGTCTTAGGGCACAGGTGAGGGTACGGAAACGTGTGAGGGTCAGGCTACGTGCTGACGCATGTGTCAGTGCCAGCGTACGTGCCAGGAGTAGGCTACGGCGTAGGGCAAGGTGTAGGGCTGGTAGTGCGTTTCCGTTCCGGGCTAGGGTTAGGGTTAGGGAAAGGCAAGGCTTAGGGCCCAGGTGAGGGTACGGAAACATGGGAGGGTCAGTCTACGTGCTGACGCACGGGTCAGTGCCAACGAACCGGTCAGGAGTAGGCTACAGCTTGGGGGTTAGGAATAGGGCTGGTGGTGGGTTTCCGTTCCGTACTAGGGTTAGTGTTAGGGAACAGGAAGGCTTAGGGCACAGGTGACATTACGGTAACGTGGGAAGGTCAGGCTACGTGCTGACGCACAGGTCAGTGCCAGCGTATGGACCACGAGTAGGCTACGGCTTGGGGGTAAGGTGTAGGGCTTGTGGTGGTTTTCCGTTCCGGGCTAGGGTTAGGGTTAGGGAACGGCAAGGTTTAGGGCACATGTGAGGGTACGGCAACGTGGCAGGGTCAGGATACGTTCTAAAGCACGGGTCACTGCCAGCGTATGGACCAGGAGTAGGCTACGGCTTGGGGGTAAGTTGTAGGGCTGGTGGTGGGTTTCCGTTCCGGGCTACAGTTAGGGTTAGGGAACGGCAAAGCTTAGGGCACAGGTGAGGGTACGGAAACGTGGGAGGGTCAGGCTACGTGATGACGCACGGGTCAGTGCCAGCGTACCGGCCAGGAGTAGGCTACGGCTTGGGGGTAAGGTGTAGGGCTGGTGGTGGGTTTCCGTTCATGTCTAGGGTTAGGGTTAGGGAACGGCAAGGCTTACAGCACAGGTGAGGGTTCGGAAACGTGAGAGGGTTAGGCTACGTTCTGACGCACGCGTTAGTGCCAGCGTACGGGCCAGGAGTATGCTACGGCGTAGGGTAAGGTGTAGGGCTGGTGGTGGGTTTCCTTTCAAGGGCTAGGGTTAGGGTTAGGAAACGGCAAGGCTTAGGGCCCAGGTGAGGGTACGGAAACGTGGGAGGGTCAGACAACGTGCTGACGCATGGGTCAGTGCCAGCGTACGGGCCAGGTGTAGGCTACGGCGTAGGGAAAGGTTTAGGGCTGGTGGTGGGTTTCCGTTCCGGGCTAGGGTTAGGGTTAGGGAACGGCAAGGATTAGGGCACAGGTGAGGGTACGGAAACGTGGGAGGGTCAGGCTACGTGCTGACGCACTGGTCAGTGCCAGCGTACCGGCCAGGAGTAGGCTACGGCTTGGTGGTTAGGTGTAGGGCTGATGGTGTGTTTCCGTTCCAGGCTAGGTTTAGTGTTAGGGAACAGCAAGTCTTAGGGCACAGGTGAGGGTACGGAAACGTGGGAGGGTCAGGCTACGTGCTGACGCACGGGTCAGTGCCAGCGTACCGGCCAGGAGTAGGCTACGGCTTGGGGGTTAGGTGTAGGGCTTGTGGTGTGTTTCCGTTCCGTACTAGGGTTAGTGTTAGGGAACGGCAAGGCTTAGGGCACAGGTGATGGTACGGTAATGTCGGAAGTTCAGGCTACGTGCTGACGCACAGGTCAGTGCCAGCGTATGGACCAGGAGTAGGCTACGGCTTGGGGGTAACGTTTAGGGCTGGTGGTGGGTTTCCGTTCCGGGCTAGGGTTAGGGTTAGGGAACGGCAAGGCTTAGGGCACAGGTGAGGGTACGGAAACGTGGGAGGGTCAGGCTACGTGCTGATGAAAGGGTCAGTGCCTGCGTACCGGCCAGGAATAGGCTACGGCGTAGGGAAAGGTGTAGGGCTGGTGGTGGGTTTCCGTTCCGGTCTAGGGTTAGGGTTAGGGAATGGCAAGGCTTAGGCCACAGGTGAGGGTCCGCAAACGTGGGAGGGTCAGGCTACGTGCTGACACATGGGTCAGTGCCAGCATAAGGTCCAGGAATAGGCTACGGCTTTGGGGTAAGTTTTAGGGCTGGTGGTGGGTTTCCGTTCCGGGCTAGGGTTAGGGATAGGGAACGGCAAGGCTTAGGGCACAGGTGAGGGTACGGAAACGTGGGAGGGTCAGGCTACGTGCTGATGAACGGGTCAGTGCCAGCGTACCAGCCAGGAGTAGGCTACGGCTTGGGGGTTAGTTGTAGGGCTGGTGGTGGTTTTCCGTTCCGGGCTAGGGTTAGTGTTAGGGAATGGCAAGGCTTAGGGCACAGGTCAGGGTACGGAAACGTGGGAGGGTCAGGCTACATGCTGAAGCACGGGTCAGTGCCAGCGTACGGGCCAGGAATAGGCTATGGATCGGGGGTAAGCTGTAGGGCTGGTGGTGGGCTTCCGTTCCGGACTAGGGTTAGGGTTAGGGAACGACAAGGCTTAGGGCACAGGTGAGGGTACGGAAACGTGTGAGGGTCAGGCTACGTGCTGACGCACTGGTCAGTGCCACCGTACGGGCCAGGAGTAGGCTATGGTGTAGGGTAAGGTTTAGGGCTGCTGGTGGGTTTCCGTTCTTGGCTAGGGTTAGGGTGAGGGAACGGCAAGGCTTAGGGCACAGGTGAGGGTACGGAAATATGGGAGGGTCAGTCTACGTGCTGTCTCACGGGTCAGTGCCAGCGTACGGGCCAGGAGTAGGCTACGGCGTATGGTAAGGTGTAGGGATTGTGGTAGGTTTCCGTTCCGGGCTAGGGTTAGGATTAGGGAATGGCAAGGCTTAGGGCACAGGTGAGGGTACGGAAACGTGGGAGGGTCAGGCTATATGTTGACGCACGGGTCAGTGCCAGCGTACGGGCCAGGACTAGGCTACGGCATACGATAAGGTGTAGGGCTGGGGGTGGGATTCTGTGCCAGGCTCGGGTTAGGGTTAGGGAACGGCAAGGCTTAGGGCCCAGGTGAGAGTACAGTAACATGGGAGGGTCAGGCTACGTGCTGAAGCACAGGTCAGTGCCCGCGTACGGGCCAGGTGTAGGCTACGGCATAGTGTAAGGTGTAGGGCTGGTGGTGGGTTTCCGTTCAGGGCTAGGGTTAAGGTTAGGAAACGGCAAGGCTTAGGGCACAGGTGAGGTTACGGAAACGTGGGAGGGACAGGCTACGTGCTGACGCACGTGTCAGTGCCAGCATATGGGCCAGGAGTAGGCTACGGCGTGGTCGTAAGTTGTAGGGCTGTTGGTGGTTTTCTGTTCCGGGCTAGAGTTAGGGTTAGGGAACCTCAAGGCTTAGGGCACAGGTGAGGGTACGGAAACGTGGGAGGGTCAGGCTACGTGCTGACGCACGGCTCAGTGCCAGTGTACGGGCCAGGAATAGGCTACGGCTTGGGGGTAAGTTGTAGGGCTGGTGGTGGGTTTCCGTTCCGGGCTAGGGTTAGGGTTAGTGAACGGCAAGGCTTAGGGCACAGGTGAGGGTGCAGAAACCTGGGAGGTTCAGGCTAAGTGCTGATGAAAGTGTCAGTGCCTGCGTACGAGCCAGGAATAGGCTACGGCGTAGGGAAAGGTGTAGGGCTGGTGGTGGGTTTCCGTTCCGGTCTAGGGTTAGGGTTACAGAACGGCAAGGCTTAGGGCACGTGTGAGGGTACAGAAACGTGGGAGGGTCAGGCTACTTGCTGACGCTAGGGTTACTGCCACCGAACGGGCCAGGAGTAGGCTACGGCTTGGGGGTAAGGTGTAGGGCTGGTGGTGAGTTTCCGTTCCGGGCTAGGTTTAGGGTTACAGAACGGCAAGGTTTAGGGCACAGGTGAGGGTACGGAAACGTGGGAGGGTCAGGCTACATGCTGACGCAAGGGTCAGTGCCACCGTACAGGCCAGGAGTAGGCTACGGCGTAGGTTAAGGTGTAGGTCTGGTGGTGGGTTTCCGTTCCGGGCTAGGGTTAGGGTTAGGGAACGGAAAGGCTTAGGGCACAGATGAGGGTACGGAAACGTGGGAGGGTCAGGCTACGTGCTGATGAATGGGTCAGTGCCTGCGTACGGGCCAGGAATAGGCTACGGCTTGGGGTAAGGTGTAGGGCTGGTGGTGGGTTTCTGTTCCGGGCTAGGGTTAGGGTTAGGGAACGGCAATGCTTAGGGCACAGGTGAGGTTACGGAAACGTGGGTGGGTCAGGCTACATGCTGACACACGGGTCAGTGCCAGCGTACGGGCCAGGACTAGGCTACGGCATACGATAAGCTGTAGAGCTGGTGGTGAGATTCCGTGCCGGGCTAGGGTTAGGGTTAGGGAACGACAAGGCTTAGGGCACAGGTGAGCGTACGGTAACATGGGAGGGTCAGGCTACGTGCTGAAGCACAGGTCAGTGCCCGCGTACGGGCCAGGTGTAGGCTACGGCATAGAGTAAGGTGTAGGGCTGGTGGTGGGTTTCCGTTCCAGGCTAGGTTTAGTGTTAGGGAACAGCAAGTCTTAGGGCACAGGTGAGGGTACGTAAACGTGGGAGGGTCAGGCTACGTGCTGACGCACGAGTCAGTGCCAGCGTACCGGCCAGGAGTAGGCTACGGCTTGGGGGTTAGGTGTAGGGCTTGTGGTGTGTTTCCGTTCCGTACTAGGGTTAGGGTTAGGGAACGGCAAGGCTTAGGGCACAGGTGAGGGTACGGTAATATGGGAAGTTCAGGCTACGTGCTGACGCACAGGTCAGTACCAGCGTATGGACCAGGAGTAGGCTACGGCTTGGGGGTAAGGTTTAGGGCTGGTGGTTGGTTTCCGTTCCGGGCTAGGGTTAGGGTTAGGGAACGGCAAGGCTTAGGGCACAGGTGAGGGTACGGAAACGTGGGAGGGTCAGGCTACGGGCTGATGAAAGGGTCAGTGCCGGCGTACGGGCCAGGAATAGGCTACGGCGTAGGGAAAGGTGTAGGGCTGGTGGTGGGTTTCCGTTCCGGTCTAGGGTTAGGGTTAGGGAATGGCAAGGCTTAGGGCACAGGTGAGGGTCCGCAAACGTGGGAGGGTCAGGCTACGTGCTGACGCACCGGTCAGTGCCAGCATAAGGTCCAGGAATAGGCTACGGCTTTGGGGTAAGTTTTAGGGCTGTTGGTGGGTTTCCGTTCCGGGCTAGGGTTAGGGATAGGGAACGGCAAGGCTTAGGGCACAGGTGAGGGTACGGAAACGTGGGAGGGTCAGGCTACGTGCTGATGAACGGGTCAGTGCCAGCGTACCAGCCAGGAGTAGGCTACGGCTTGGTGGTTAGGTGTAGGGCTGGTGGTGGTTTTCCGTTCCGGGCTAGGGTTAGGGTTAGGGAATGGCAAGGCTTAGGGCACAGGTGAGGGTACGGAAACGTGGGAGGGTCAGGCTACATGCTGAAGCACGGGTCAGTGCCAGCGTACGGGCCAGGAATAGGCTATGGATCGGGGGTAAGCTGTAGGGCTGGTGGTGGGCTTCCGTTCCAGACTAGGGTTAGGGTTAGGGAACGACAAGGCTTAGGGCACAGGTGAGGGTACGGAAACGTGTGAGGGTCAGGCTACGTGCTGACGCACTGGTCAGTGCCACCGTACGGGCCAGGAGTATGCTATGGTGTAGGGTAAGGTTTAGGGCTGCTGGTGGGTTTCCGTTCTTGGCTAGGGTTAGGGTGAGGGAACGGCAAGGCTTAGGGCACAGGTGAGGGTACGGAAATGTGGGAGGGTCAGTCTACGTGCTGACTCACGGGTCAGTGCCAGCGTACGGGCCAGGAGTAGGCTACGGCGTATGGTAAGGTGTAGGGCTGGTGGTGGGTTTCTGTTCCGGGCTAGGGTTAGGGTTAGGGAACGGCAATGCTTAGGGCACAGGTGAGGTTACGGAAACGTGGGAGGGTCAGGCTACATGCTGACACACGGGTCAGTGCCAGCGTACGGGCCAGGACTAGGCTACGGCCTACGATAAGCTGTAGAGCTGGTGGTGAGATTCCGTTCCGGGCTAGGGTTAGGGTTAGGGAAAGGCAAGGCTTAGGGCCCAGGTGAGGGTACGGAAACATGGGAGGGTCAGTCTACGTGCTGACGCACGGGTCAGTGCCAACGAACCGGTCAGGAGTAGGCTACAGCTTGGGGGTTAGGAGTAGGGCTGGTGGTGGGTTTCCGTTCCGTACTAGGGTTAGTGTTAGGGAACAGGAAGGCTTAGGGCACAGGTGACATTACGGTAACGTGGGAAGGTCAGGCTACGTGCTGACGCACAGGTCAGTGCCAGCGTATGGACCACGAGTAGGCTACGGCTTGGGGGTAAGGTGTAGGGCTTGTGGTGGTTTTCCGTTCCGGGCTAGGGTTAGGGTTAGGGAACGGCAAGGTTTAGGGCACATGTGAGGGTACGGCAACGTGGCAGGGTCAGGATACGTTCTAAAGCACGGGTCACTGCCAGCGTATGGACCAGGAGTAGGCTACGGCTTGGGGGTAAGTTGTAGGGCTGGTGGTGGGTTTCCGTTCCGGGCTACAGTTAGGGTTAGGGAACGGCAAAGCTTAGGGCACAGGTGAGGGTACGGAAACGTGGGAGGGTCAGGCTACGTGATGACGCACGGGTCAGTGCCAGCGTACCGGCCAGGAGTAGGCTACGGCTTGGGGGTAAGGTGTAGGGCTGGTGGTGGGTTTCCGTTCATGTCTAGGGTTAGGGTTAGGGAACGGCAAGGCTTACAGCACAGGTGAGGGTTCGGAAACGTGAGAGGGTTAGGCTACGTTCTGACGCACGCGTTAGTGCCAGCGTACGGGCCAGGAGTATGCTACGGCGTAGGGTAAGGTGTAGGGCTGGTGGTGGGTTTCCTTTCAAGGGCTAGGGTTAGGGTTAGGAAACGGCAAGGCTTAGGGCCCAGGTGAGGGTACGGAAACGTGGGAGGGTCAGACAACGTGCTGACGCATGGGTCAGTGCCAGCGTACGGGCCAGGTGTAGGCTACGGCGTAGGGAAAGGTTTAGGGCTGGTGGTGGGTTTCCGTTCCGGGCTAGGGTTAGGGTTAGGGAACGGCAAGGCTTAGGGCACAGGTGAGGGTACGGAAACGTGGGAGGGTCAGGCTACGTGCTGACGCACTGGTCAGTGCCAGCGTACCGGCCAGGAGTAGGCTACGGCTTGGTGGTTAGGTGTAGGGCTGATGGTGTGTTTCCGTTCCAGGCTAGGTTTAGTGTTAGGGAACAGCAAGTCTTAGGGCACAGGTGAGGGTACGGAAACGTGGGAGGGTCAGGCTACGTGCTGACGCACGGGTCAGTGCCAGCATACCGGCCAGGAGTAGGCTACGGCTTGGGGGTTAGGTGTAGGGCTTGTGGTGTGTTTCCGTTCCGTACTAGGGTTAGTGTTAGGGAACGGCAAGGCTTAGGGCACAGGTGATGGTACGGTAATGTCGGAAGTTCAGGCTACGTGCTGACGCACAGGTCAGTGCCAGCGTATGGACCAGGAGTAGGCTACGGCTTGGGGGTAACGTTTAGGGCTGGTGGTGGGTTTCCGTTCCGGGCTAGGGTTAGGGTTAGGGAACGGCAAGGCTTAGGGCACAGGTGAGGGTACGGAAACGTGGGAGGGTCAGGCTACGTGCTGATGAAAGGGTCAGTGCCTGCGTACCGGCCAGGAATAGGCTACGGCGTAGGGAAAGGTGTAGGGCTGGTGGTGGGTTTCCGTTCCGGTCTAGGGTTAGGGTTAGGGAATGGCAAGGCTTAGGCCACAGGTGAGGGTCCGCAAACGTGGGAGGGTCAGGCTACGTGCTGACACATGGGTCAGTGCCAGCATAAGGTCCAGGAATAGGCTACGGCTTTGGGGTAAGTTTTAGGGCTGGTGGTGGGTTTCCGTTCCGGGCTAGGGTTAGGGATAGGGAACGGCAAGGCTTAGGGCACAGGTGAGGGTACGGAAACGTGGGAGGGTCAGGCTATATGTTGACGCACGGGTCAGTGCCAGCGTACGGGCCAGGACTAGGCTACGGCATACGATAAGGTGTAGGGCTGGGGGTGGGATTCCGTGCCAGGCTCGGGTTAGGGTTAGGGAACGGCAAGGCTTAGGGCCCAGGTGAGAGTACAGTAACATGGGAGGGTCAGGCTACGTGCTGAAGCACAGGTCAGTGCCCGCGTACGGGCCAGGTGTAGGCTACGGCATAGTGTAAGGTGTAGGGCTGGTGGTGGGTTTCCGTTCAGGGCTAGGGTTAAGGTTAGGAAACGGCAAGGCTTAGGGCACAGGTGAGGTTACGGAAACGTGGGAGGGACAGGCTACGTGCTGACGCACGTGTCAGTGCCAGCATATGGGCCAGGAGTAGGCTACGGCGTGGTCGTAAGTTGTAGGGCTGTTGGTGGTTTTCTGTTCCGGGCTAGAGTTAGGGTTAGGGAACCTCAAGGCTTAGGGCACAGGTGAGGGTACGGAAACGTGGGAGGGTCAGGCTACGTGCTGACGCACGGCTCAGTGCCAGTGTACGGGCCAGGAATAGGCTACGGCTTGGGGGTAAGTTGTAGGGCTGGTGGTGGGTTTCCGTTCCGGGCTAGGGTTAGGGTTAGTGAACGGCAAGGCTTAGGGCACAGGTGAGGGTGCAGAAACCTGGGAGGTTCAGGCTAAGTGCTGATGAAAGTGTCAGTGCCTGCGTACGAGCCAGGAATAGGCTACGGCGTAGGGAAAGGTGTAGGGCTGGTGGTGGGTTTCCGTTCCGGTCTAGGGTTAGGGTTACAGAACGGCAAGGCTTAGGGCACGTGTGAGGGTACAGAAACGTGGGAGGGTCAGGCTACTTGCTGACGCTAGGGTTACTGCCACCGAACGGGCCAGGAGTAGGCTACGGCTTGGGGGTAAGGTGTAGGGCTGGTGGTGAGTTTCCGTTCCGGGCTAGGTTTAGGGTTACAGAACGGCAAGGTTTAGGGCACAGGTGAGGGTACGGAAACGTGGGAGGGTCAGGCTACATGCTGACGCAAGGGTCAGTGCCACCGTACAGGCCAGGAGTAGGCTACGGCGTAGGTTAAGGTGTAGGTCTGGTGGTGGGTTTCCGTTCCGGGCTAGGGTTAGGGTTAGGGAACGGAAAGGCTTAGGGCACAGATGAGGGTACGGAAACGTGGGAGGGTCAGGCTACGTGCTGATGAATGGGTCAGTGCCTGCGTACGGGCCAGGAATAGGCTACGGCTTGGGGTAAGGTGTAGGGCTGGTGGTGGGTTTCTGTTCCGGGCTAGGGTTAGGGTTAGGGAACGGCAATGCTTAGGGCACAGGTGAGGTTACGGAAACGTGGGTGGGTCAGGCTACATGCTGACACACGGGTCAGTGCCAGCGTACGGGCCAGGACTAGGCTACGGCATACGATAAGCTGTAGAGCTGCTGGTGAGATTCCGTGCCGGGCTAGGGTTAGGGTTAGGGAACGACAAGGCTTAGGGCACAGGTGAGCGTACGGTAACATGGGAGGGTCAGGCTACGTGCTGAAGCACAGGTCAGTGCCCGCGTACGGGCCAGGTGTAGGCTACGGCATAGAGTAAGGTGTAGGGCTGGTGGTGGGTTTCCGTTCCAGGCTAGGTTTAGTGTTAGGGAACAGCAAGTCTTAGGGCACAGGTGAGGGTACGTAAACGTGGGAGGGTCAGGCTACATGCTGACGCACGAGTCAGTGCCAGCGTACCGGCCAGGAGTAGGCTACGGCTTGGGGGTTAGGTGTAGGGCTTGTGGTGTGTTTCCGTTCCGTACTAGGGTTAGGGTTAGGGAACGGCAAGGCTTAGGGCACAGGTGAGGGTACGGTAATGTGGGAAGTTCAGGCTACGTGCTGACGCACAGGTCAGTGCCAGCGTATGGACCAGGAGTAGGCTACGGCTTGGGGGTAAGATTTAGGGCTGGTGGTTGGTTTCCGTTCCGGGCTAGGGTTAGGGTTAGGGAACGGCAAGGCTTAGGGCACAGGTGAGGGTACGGAAACGTGGGAGGGTCAGGCTACGGGCTGATGAAAGGGTCAGTGCCGGCGTACGGGCCAGGAATAGGCTACGGCGTAGGGAAAGGTGTAGGGCTGGTGGTGGGTTTCCGTTCCGGTCTAGGGTTAGGGTTAGGGAATGGCAAGGCTTAGGGCACAGGTGAGGGTCCGCAAACGTGGGAGGGTCAGGCTACGTGCTGACGCACCGGTCAGTGCCAGCATAAGGTCCAGGAATAGGCTACGGCTTTGGGGTAAGTTTTAGGGCTGGTGGTGGGTTTCCGTTCCGGGCTAGGGTTAGGGATAGGGAACGGCAAGGCTTAGGGCACAGGTGAGGGTACGGAAACGTGGGAGGGTCAGGCTACGTGCTGATGAACGGGTCAGTGCCAGCGTACCAGCCAGGAGTAGGCTACGGCTTGGTGGTTAGGTGTAGGGCTGGTGGTGGTTTTCCGTTCCGGGCTAGGGTTAGGGTTAGGGAATGGCAAGGCTTAGGGCACAGGTGAGGGTACGGAAACGTGGGAGGGTCAGGCTACATGCTGAAGCACGGGTCAGTGCCAGCGTACGGGCCAGGAATAGGCTATGGATCGGGGGTAAGCTGTAGGGCTGGTGGTGGGCTTCCGTTCCAGACTAGGGTTAGGGTTAGGGAACGACAAGGCTTAGGGCACAGGTGAGGGTACGGAAACGTGTGAGGGTCAGGCTACGTGCTGACGCACTGGTCAGTGCCACCGTACGGGCCAGGAGTATGCTATGGTGTAGGGTAAGGTTTAGGGCTGCTGGTGGGTTTCCGTTCTTGGCTAGGGTTAGGGTGAGGGAACGGCAAGGCTTAGGGCACAGGTGAGGGTACGGAAATGTGGGAGGGTCAGTCTACGTGCTGACTCACGGGTCAGTGCCAGCGTACGGGCCAGGAGTAGGCTACGGCGTATGGTAAGGTGTAGGGCTGGTGGTGGGTTTCTGTTCCGGGCTAGGGTTAGGGTTAGGGAACGGCAATGCTTAGGGCACAGGTGAGGTTACGGAAACGTGGGAGGGTCAGGCTACATGCTGACACACGGTTCAGTGCCAGCGTACGGGCCAGGACTAGGCTACGGCCTACGATAAGCTGTAGAGCTGGTGGTGAGATTCCGTTCCGGGCTAGGGTTAGGGTTAGGGAAAGGCAAGGCTTAGGGCCCAGGTGAGGGTACGGAAACATGGGAGGGTCAGTCTACGTGCTGACGCACGGGTCAGTGCCAACGAACCGGTCAGGAGTAGGCTACAGCTTGGGGGTTAGGAGTAGGGCTGGTGGTGGGTTTCCGTTCCGTACTAGGGTTAGTGTTAGGGAACAGGAAGGCTTAGGGCACAGGTGACATTACGGTAACGTGGGAAGGTCAGGCTACGTGCTGACGCACAGGTCAGTGCCAGCGTATGGACCACGAGTAGGCTACGGCTTGGGGGTAAGGTGTAGGGCTTGTGGTGGTTTTCCGTTCCGGGCTAGGGTTAGGGTTAGGGAACGGCAAGGTTTAGGGCACATGTGAGGGTACGGCAACGTGGCAGGGTCAGGATACGTTCTAAAGCACGGGTCACTGCCAGCGTATGGACCAGGAGTAGGCTACGGCTTGGGGGTAAGTTGTAGGGCTGGTGGTGGGTTTCCGTTCCGGGCTACAGTTAGGGTTAGGGAACGGCAAAGCTTAGGGCACAGGTGAGGGTACGGAAACGTGGGAGGGTCAGGCTACGTGATGACGCACGGGTCAGTGCCAGCGTACCGGCCAGGAGTAGGCTACGGCTTGGGGGTAAGGTGTAGGGCTGGTGGTGGGTTTCCGTTCATGTCTAGGGTTAGGGTTAGGGAATGGCAAGGCTTACAGCACAGGTGAGGGTTCGGAAACGTGAGAGGGTTAGGCTACGTTCTGACGCACGCGTTAGTGCCAGCGTACGGGCCAGGAGTATGCTACGGCGTAGGGTAAGGTGTAGGGCTGGTGGTGGGTTTCCTTTCAAGGGCTAGGGTTAGGGTTAGGAAACGGCAAGGCTTAGGGCCCAGGTGAGGGTACGGAAACGTGGGAGGGTCAGACAACGTGCTGACGCATGGGTCAGTGCCAGCGTACGGGCCAGGTGTAGGCTACGGCGTAGGGAAAGGTTTAGGGCTGGTGGTGGGTTTCTGTTCCGGGCTAGGGTTAGGGTTAGGGAACGGCAAGGCTTTGGGCACAGGTGAGGGTACGGAAACGTGGGAGGGTCAGGCTACGTGCTGACGCACTGGTCAGTGCCAGCGTACCGGCCAGGAGTAGGCTACGGCTTGGTGGTTAGGTGTAGGGCTGATGGTGTGTTTCCGTTCCAGGCTAGGTTTAGTGTTAGGGAACAGCAAGTCTTAGGGCACAGGTGAGGGTACGGAAACGTGGGAGGGTCAGGCTACGTGCTGACGCACGGGTCAGTGCCAGCGTACCGGCCAGGAGTAGGCTACGGCTTGGGGGTTAGGTGTAGGGCTTGTGGTGTGTTTCCGTTCCGTACTAGGGTTAGTGTTAGGGAACGGCAAGGCTTAGGGCACAGGTGATGGTACGGTAATATCGGAAGTTCAGGCTACGTGCTGACGCACAGGTCAGTGCCAGCGTATGGACCAGGAGTAGGCTACGGCTTGGGGGTAACGTTTAGGGCTGGTGGTGGGTTTCCGTTCCGGGCTAGGGTTAGGGTTAGGGAACGGCAAGGCTTAGGGCACAGGTGAGGGTACGGAAACGTGGGAGGGTCAGGCTACGTGCTGATGAAAGGGTCAGTGCCTGCGTACCGGCCAGGAATAGGCTACGGCGTAGGGAAAGGTGTAGGGCTGGTGGTGGGTTTCCGTTCCGGTCTAGGGTTAGGGTTAGGGAATGGCAAGGCTTAGGCCACAGGTGAGGGTCCGCAAACGTGGGAGGGTCAGGCTACGTGCTGACACATGGGTCAGTGCCAGCATAAGGTCCAGGAATAGGCTACGGCTTTGGGGTAAGTTTTAGGGCTGGTGGTGGGTTTCCGTTCCGGGCTAGGGTTAGGGATAGGGAACGGCAAGGCTTAGGGCACAGGTGAGGGTACGGAAACGTGGGAGGGTCAGGCTACGTGCTGATGAACGGGTCAGTGCCAGCGTACCAGCCAGGAGTAGGCTACGGCTTGGGGGTTAGTTGTAGGGCTGGTGGTGGTTTTCCGTTCCGGGCTAGGGTTAGTGTTAGGGAATGGCAAGGCTTAGGGCACAGGTCAGGGTACGGAAACGTGGGAGGGTCAGGCTACATGCTGAAGCACGGGTCAGTGCCAGCGTACGGGCCAGGAATAGGCTATGGATCGGGGGTAAGCTGTAGGGCTGGTGGTGGGCTTCCGTTCCGGACTAGGGTTAGGGTTAGGGAACGACAAGGCTTAGGGCACAGGTGAGGGTACGGAAACGTGTGAGGGTCAGGCTACGTGCTGACGCACTGGTCAGTGCCACCGTACGGGCCAGGAGTAGGCTATGGTGTAGGGTAAGGTTTAGGGCTGCTGGTGGGTTTCCGTTCTTGGCTAGGGTTAGGGTGAGGGAACGGCAAGGCTTAGGGCACAGGTGAGGGTACGGAAATGTGGGAGGGTCAGTCTACGTGCTGACTCACGGGTCAGTGCCAGCGTACGGGCCAGGAGTAGGCTACGGCGTATGGTAAGGTGTAGGGATTGTGGTGGGTTTCCGTTCCGGGCTAGGGTTAGGATTAGGGAACGGCAAGGCTTAGGGCACAGGTGAGGGTACGGAAACGTGGGAGGGTCAGGCTATATGTTGACGCACGGGTCAGTGCCAGCATACGGGCCAGGACTAGGCTACGGCATACGATAAGGTGTAGGGCTGGGGGTGGGATTCTGTGCCAGGCTCGGGTTAGGGTTAGGGAACGGCAAGGCTTAGGGCCCAGGTGAGAGTACAGTAACATGGGAGGGTCAGGCTACGTGCTGAAGCACAGGTCAGTGCCCGCGTACGGGCCAGGTGTAGGCTACGGCATAGTGTAAGGTGTAGGGCTGGTGGTGGGTTTCCGTTCAGGGCTAGGGTTAAGGTTAGGAAACGGCAAGGCTTAGGGCACAGGTGAGGTTACGGAAACGTGGGAGGGACAGGCTACGTGCTGACGCACGTGTCAGTGCCAGCATATGGGCCAGGAGTAGGCTACGGCGTGGTCGTAAGTTGTAGGGCTGTTGGTGGTTTTCTGTTCCGGGCTAGAGTTAGGGTTAGGGAACCTCAAGGCTTAGGGCACAGGTGAGGGTACGGAAACGTGGGAGGGTCAGGCTACGTGCTGACGCACGGCTCAGTGCCAGTGTACGGGCCAGGAATAGGCTACGGCTTGGGGGTAAGTTGTAGGGCTGGTGGTGGGTTTCCGTTCCGGTCTAGGGTTAGGGTTACAGAACGGCAAGGCTTAGGGCACGTGTGAGGGTACAGAAACGTGGGAGGGTCAGGCTACTTGCTGACGCTAGGGTTACTGCCACCGAACGGGCCAGGAGTAGGCTACGGCTTGGGGGTAAGGTGTAGGGCTGGTGGTGAGTTTCCGTTCCGGGCTAGGTTTAGGGTTACAGAACGGCAAGGTTTAGGGCACAGGTGAGGGTACGGAAACGTGGGAGGGTCAGGCTACATGCTGACGCAAGGGTCAGTGCCACCGTACAGGCCAGGAGTAGGCTACGGCGTAGGTTAAGGTGTAGGTCTGGTGGTGGGTTTCCGTTCCGGGCTAGGGTTAGGGTTAGGGAACGGAAAGGCTTAGGGCACAGATGAGGGTACGGAAACGTGGGAGGGTCAGGCTACGTGCTGATGAATGGGTCAGTGCCTGCGTACGGGCCAGGAATAGGCTACGGCTTGGGGTAAGGTGTAGGGCTGGTGGTGGGTTTCTGTTCCGGGCTAGGGTTAGGGTTAGGGAACGGCAATGCTTAGGGCACAGGTGAGGTTACGGAAACGTGGGTGGGTCAGGCTACATGCTGACACACGGGTCAGTGCCAGCGTACGGGCCAGGACTAGGCTACGGCATACGATAAGCTGTAGAGCTGGTGGTGAGATTCCGTGCCGGGCTAGGGTTAGGGTTAGGGAACGACAAGGCTTAGGGCACAGGTGAGCGTACGGTAACATGGGAGGGTCAGGCTACGTGCTGAAGCACAGGTCAGTGCCCGCGTACGGGCCAGGTGTAGGCTACGGCATAGAGTAAGGTGTAGGGCTGGTGGTGGGTTTCCGTTCCAGGCTAGGTTTAGTGTTAGGGAACAGCAAGTCTTAGGGCACAGGTGAGGGTACGTAAACGTGGGAGGGTCAGGCTACGTGCTGACGCACGAGTCAGTGCCAGCGTACCGGCCAGGAGTAGGCTACGGCTTGGGGGTTAGGTGTAGGGCTTGTGGTGTGTTTCCGTTCCGTACTAGGGTTAGGGTTAGGGAACGGCAAGGCTTAGGGCACAGGTGAGGGTACGGTAATGTGGGAAGTTCAGGCTACGTGCTGACGCACAGGTCAGTGCCAGCGTATGGACCAGGAGTAGGCTACGGCTTGGGGGTAAGGTTTAGGGCTGGTGGTTGGTTTCCTTTCCGGGCTAGGGTTAGGGTTAGGGAACGGCAAGGCTTAGGGCACAGGTGAGGGTACGGAAACGTGGGAGGGTCAGGCTACGGGCTGATGAAAGGGTCAGTGCCGGCGTACGGGCCAGGAATAGGCTACGGCGTAGGGAAAGGTGTAGGGCTGGTGGTGGGTTTCCGTTCCGGTCTAGGGTTAGGGTAAGGGAATGGCAAGGCTTAGGGCACAGGTGAGGGTCCGCAAACGTGGGAGGGTCAGGCTACGTGCTGACGCACCGGTCAGTGCCAGCATAAGGTCCAGGAATAGGCTACGGCTTTGGGGTAAGTTTTAGGGCTGGTGGTGGGTTTCCGTTCCGGGCTAGGGTTAGGGATAGGGAACGGCAAGGCTTAGGGCACAGGTGAGGGTACGGAAACGTGGGAGGGTCAGGCTACGTGCTGATGAACGGGTCAGTGCCAGCGTACCAGCCAGGAGTAGGCTACGGCTTGGTGGTTAGGTGTAGGGCTGGTGGTGGTTTTCCGTTCCGGGCTAGGGTTAGGGTTAGGGAATGGCAAGGCTTAGGGCACAGGTGAGGGTACGGAAACGTGGGAGGGTCAGGCTACATGCTGAAGCACGGGTCAGTGCCAGCGTACGGGCCAGGAATAGGCTATGGATCGGGGGTAAGCTGTAGGGCTGGTGGTGGGCTTCCGTTCCAGACTAGGGTTAGGGTTAGGGAACGACAAGGCTTAGGGCACAGGTGAGGGTACGGAAACGTGTGAGGGTCAGGCTACGTGCTGACGCACTGGTCAGTGCCACCGTACGGGCCAGGAGTTGGCTATGGTGTAGGGTAAGGTTTAGGGCTGCTGGTGGGTTTCCGTTCTTGGCTAGGGTTAGGGTGAGGGAACGGCAAGGCTTAGGGCACAGGTGAGGGTACGGAAATGTGGGAGGGTCAGTCTACGTGCTGACTCACGGGTCAGTGCCAGCGTACGGGCCAGGAGTAGGCTACGGCGTATGGTAAGGTGTAGGGCTGGTGATGGGTTTCTGTTCCGGGCTAGGGTTAGGGTTAGGGAACGGCAATGCTTAGGGCACAGGTGAGGTTACGGAAACGTGGGAGGGTCAGGCTACATGCTGACACACGGGTCAGTGCCAGCGTACGGGCCAGGACTAGGCTACGGCCTACGATAAGCTGTAGAGCTGGTGGTGAGATTCCGTGCCGGGCTAGGGTTAGGGTTAGGGAACGACAAGGCTTAGGTCACAGGTGAGCGTACGGTAACATGGGAGGGTCAGGCTACGTGCTGAAGCACAGGTCAGTGCCCGCGTACGGGCCAGGTGTAGGCTACGGCATAGAGTAAGGTGTAGGGCTGGTGGTGGGTTTCCGTTCCGGGCTAGGGTTAGGGTTAGTGAATGGCAAGGCTTAGGGCACAGGTGAGGGTACGGAAACGTGGGAGGGTCAGTCTACTTGCTGATGAAAGGGTCAGTGCCTGCGTATGAGCCAGGAATAGGCTACGGCGTAGGGAAAGGTGTAGGGCTGGTGGTGGGTTTCCGTTCCGGGCTAGGGTTAGGGTTAGGGAATGGCAAGGCTTAGGGCACAGGTGAGGGTACGGAAGCGTGGGAGGGTCAGGCTACATGCTGAAGCACGGGTCAGTGCCAGCGTACGGGCCAGGAATAGGCTATGGATCGGGGGTAAGCTGTAGGGCTGGTGGTGGGCTTCCGTTCCGGACTAGTGTTAGGGTTAGGGAACGGCAAGGCTTACAGCACAGGTGAGGGTGCGGAAACGTGAGAGGGTTAGGCTACGTGCTGACGCACGGGTCAGTGCCAGCGTACGGGCCAGGAGTATGCTACGGCGTAGGGTAAGGTGTAGGGCTGGTGGTGGGTTTCCTTTCATGGGCTAGGGTTAGGGTTAGGAAACGTCAAGGCTTAGGGCCCAGGTGAGGGTACGGAAACGTGGGAGGGTCAGACAACGTGCTGACGCATGGGTCAGTGCCAGCGTACGGGCCAGGTGTAGGCTACGGCGTAGGGAAAGGTTTAGGGCTAGTGGTGGGTTTCCGTTCCGGGTTAGGGTTAGGGAACGGCAAGGCTTAGGGCACAGGTGAGGGTACGGAAACGTGGGAGGGTCAGTCTACGTGCTGACTCACGGGTCAGTGCCAGCGTACGGGCCAGGAGTAGGCTACGGCGTATGGTAAGGTCTAGGGATTGTGGTGGGTTTCCGTTCCGGGCTAGGGTTAGGGTTAGGGAACGGCAAGGCTTAGGGCACAGGTGAGGGTACGGAAACGTGGGAGGGTCAGGCTATATGTTGACGCACGGGTCAGTGCCAGCGTACGGGCCAGGACTAGGCTACGGCATACGATAAGGTGTAGGGCTGGGGGTGGGATTCCGTGCCAGGCTCGGGTTAGGGTTAGGGAACGGCAAGGCTTAGGGCCCAGGTGAGAGTACAGTAACATGGGAGGGTCAGGCTACGTGCTGAAGCACAGGTCAGTGCCCGCGTACGGGCCAGGTGTAGGCTACGGCATAGTGTAAGGTGTAGGGCTGGTGGTGGGTTTCCGTTCAGGGCTAGGGTTAAGGTTAGGAAACGGCAAGGCTTAGGGCACAGGTGAGGTTACGGAAACGTGGGAGGGACAGGCTACGTGCTGACGCACGTGTCAGTGCCAGCATATGGGCCAGGAGTAGGCTACGGCGTGGTCGTAAGTTGTAGGGCTGTTGGTGGTTTTCTGTTCCGGGCTAGAGTTAGGGTTAGGGAACCTCAAGGCTTAGGGCACAGGTGAGGGTACGGAAACGTGGGAGCGTCAGGCTACGTGCTGACGCACGGCTCAGTGCCAGTGTACGGGCCAGGAATAGGCTATGGCGTAGGGTAGAGTGTAGGGCTGGTGGTGGGTTTCTGTTCCGGGCTAGGGTTAGGGTTAGGAAACGGCAAGGCTTAGGGCACAGGTGAGGGTACGGAAACGTGTGAGGGTCAGGCTACGTGCTGACGCACGTGTCAGTGTCAGCGTACCGGCCAGGAGTAGGCTACGGCTTGGGGGTAAGTTGTAGGGCTGGTGGTGGGTTTCCGTTCCGGGCTAGGGTTAGGGTTAGTGAACGGCAAGGCTTAGGGCACAGGTGAGGGTACAGAAACCTGGGAGGTTCAGGCTAAGTGCTGATGAAAGTGTCAGTGCCTGCGTACGAGCCAGGAATAGGCTACGGCGTAGGGAAAGGTGTAGGGCTGGTGGTGGGTTTCCGTTCCGGTCTAGGGTTAGGGTTACAGAACGGCAAGGCTTAGGGCACGTGTGAGGGTACAGAAACGTGGGAGGGTCAGGCTACTTGCTGATGCTAGGGTTACTGCCACCGAACGGGCCAGGAGTAGGCTACGGCTTGGGGGTAAGGTGTAGGGCTGGTGGTGGGTTTCCGTTCCGGGCTAGGGTTAGGGTTACAGAACGGCAAGGTTTAGGGCACAGGTGAGGGTACGGAAACGTGGGAGGGTCAGGCTACATGCTGACGCAAGGGTCAGTGCCACCGTACAGGCCAGGAGTAGGCTACGGCGTAGGTTAAGGTGTAGGGCTGGTGGTGGGTTTCCGTTCCGGGCTAGGGTTAGGGTTAGGGAACGGCAAGGCTTAGGGCACAGATGAGGGTACGGAAACGTGGGAGGGTCAGGCTACGTGCTGATGAATGGGTCAGTGCCTGCGTACGGGCCAGGAATAGGCTACGGCTTGGGGTAAGGTGTAGGGCTGGTGGTGGGTTTCTGTTCCGGGCTAGGGTTAGGGTTAGGGAACGGCAATGCTTAGGGCACAGGTGAGGTTACGGAAACGTGGGTGGGTCAGGCTACATGCTGACACACGGGTCAGTGCCAGCGTACGGGCCAGGACTAGGCTACGGCATACGATAAGCTGTAGAGCTGCTGGTGAGATTCCGTGCCGGGCTAGGGTTAGGGTTAGGGAACGACAAGGCTTAGGGCACAGGTGAGCGTACGGTAACATGGGAGGGTCAGGCTACGTGCTGAAGCACAGGTCAGTGCCCGCGTACGGGCCAGGTGTAGGCTACGGCATAGAGTAAGGTGTAGGGCTGGTGGTGGGTTTCCGTTCCAGGCTAGGTTTAGTGTTAGGGAACAGCAAGTCTTAGGGCACAGGTGAGGGTACGGAAACGTGGGAGGGTCAGGCTACGTGCTGACGCACGGGTCAGTGCCAGCGTACCGGCCAGGAGTAGGCTACGGCTTGGGGGTTAGGTGTAGGGCTTGTGGTGTGTTTCCGTTCCGTACTAGGGTTAGGGTTAGGGAACGGCAAGGCTTAGGGCACAGGTGAGGGTACGGTAATGTGGGAAGTTCAGGCTACGTGCTGACGCACAGGTCAGTGCCAGCGTATGGACCAGGAGTAGGCTACGGCTTGGGGGTAAGGTTTAGGGCTGGTGGTTGGTTTCCTTTCCGGGCTAGGTTTAGGGTTAGGGAACGGCAAGGCTTAGGGCACAGGTGAGGGTACGGAAACGTGGGAGGGTCAGGCTACGTGCTGATGAAAGGGTCAGTGCCTGCGTACGGGCCAGGAATAGGCTACGGCGTAGGGAAAGGTGTAGGGCTGGTGGTGGGTTTCCGTTCCGGTCTAGGGTTAGGGTTAGGGAATGGCAAGGTTTAGGGCACAGGTGAGTGTCCGCAAACGTGGGAGGGTCAGGCTACGTGCTGACGCACCGGTCAGTGCCAGCATAAGGTCCAGGAATAGGCTACGGCTTTGGGGTAAGTTTTAGGGCTGGTGGTGGGTTTCCGTTCCGGGCTAGGGTTAGGGATAGGGAACGGCAAGGCTTAGGGCACAGGTGACGGTACGGAAACGTGGGAGGGTCAGGCTACGTGCTGATGAACGGGTCAGTGCCAGCGTACCAGCCAGGAGTAGGCTACGGCTTGGGGGTTTGGTGTAGTGCTGGTGGTGGGTTTCCGTTCCGGGCTAGGGTTAGGGTTAGGGAATGGCAAGGCTTAGGGCACAGGTGAGGGTACGGAAACGTGGGAGGGTCAGGCTACATGCTGAAGCACGGGTCAGTGCCAGCGTACGGGCCAGGAATAGGCTATGGATCGGGGGTAAGCTGTAGGGCTGGTGGTGGGCTTCCGTTCCGGACTAGGGTTAGTGTTAGGGAACGACAAGGCTTAGGGCACAGGTGAGGGTACGGAAACGTGTGAGGGTCAGGCTACGTGCTGACGCACTGGTCAGTGCCACCGTACGGGCCAGGAGTTGGCTATGGTGTAGGGTAAGGTTTAGGGCTGCTGGTGGGTTTCCGTTCTTGGCTAGGGTTAGGGTGAGGGAACGGCAAGGCTTAGGGCACAGGTGAGGGTACGGAAATGTGGGAGGGTCAGTCTACGTGCTGACTCACGGGTCAGTGCCAGCGTACGGGCCAGGAGTAGGCTACGGCGTATGGTAAGGTGTAGGGCTGGTGGTGGGTTTCTGTTCCGGGCTAGGGTTAGGGTTAGGGAACGGCAATGCTTAGGGCACAGGTGAGTTTACGGAAATGTGGGAGGGTCAGTCTACGTGCTGACTCACGGGTCAGTGCCAGCGTACGGGCCAGGACTAGGCTACGGCATACGATAAGCTGTAGAGCTGGTGGTGAGATTCCGTGCCGGGCTAGGGTTAGGGTTGGGAACGACAGGGCTTAGGGCACAGGTGAGCATACGGTAACATGGGAGGGTGAGGCTACGTGCTGAAGCACAGGTCAGTGCCCGCATACGGGCCAGGTGTAGGCTACGGCATAGAGTAAGGTGTAGGGCTGGTGGTGGGTTTCCGTTCCGGGCTAGGGTTAGGGTTAGTGAATGGCAAGGCTTAGGGCACAGGTGAGGGTACGGAAACGTGGGAGGGTCAGTCTACTTGCTGATGAAAGGGTCAGTGCCTGCGTATGAGCCAGGAATAGGCTACGGCGTAGGGAAAGGTGTAGGGCTGGTGGTGGGTTTCGGTTCAGGGCTAGGGTTAGGGTTAGGGAACGGCAAGGCTTAGGGCACAGGTGAGTGTCCGCAAACGTGGGAGGGTCAGGCTTCGTGCTGACGCACGGGTCTGTGCCAGCGTACGGGCCAGGAGTAGGCTACGGCTTGGGGGTAAGGTTTAGGGCTGGTGGTGGGTTTCCGTTCCGGGCTACGATTAGGGTTAGGAAACGGCAAGGCTTAGGGCACAGGTGATTGTACGGAAACGTGGGAGGGTCAGGCTACGTGATGATGCACGGGTCAGTGCCAGCGTACTGGCCGGGAGTAAGCTACGGCTTGGGGGTTAGGTGTAGGGCTGGTGGTGTGTTTCCGTTCCGGACTAGTGTTAGGGTTAGGGAACGGCAAGGCTTAGGGCACAAGTGAGGGTACGGAAACGAGGGAGGGTCAGGCTACATGCTGACACACGGGTCAGTGCCAGCGTACCGGCCAGGAGTAGGCTAAGGCTTGGGGGTAAGGTGTAGGGCTGGTGGTGGGTTTCCGTTCCGGGCTAGGATTAGGGTTAGGGAACGGCAAGGCTTACAGCACAGGTGAGGGTTCGGAAACGTGAGAGGGTTAGGCTACGTGCTGACGCACGGGTCAGTGCCAGCGTACGGGCCAGGAGTATGCTACGGCGTAGGGTAAGGTGTAGGGCTGGTGGTGGGTTTCCGTTCATGGGCTAGGGTTAGGGTTAGGAAACGTCAAGGCTTAGGGCCCAGGTGAGGGTACGGAAACGTGGGAGTGTCATACAACGTGCTGACGCATGGGTCAGTACCAGCGTACGGGCCATGTGTAGGCTACGGCGTAGGGAAAGGTTTAGGGCTAGTGGTGGGTTTCCGTTCCGGGCTAGGGTTAGGGTTAGGGAACGGCAAGGCTTAGGGCACAGGTGAGGGTACGGAAACGTGGGAGGGTCAGGCTACGTGCTGACGCACGGGTCAGTGCCAGCGTACCGGCCAGGAGTAGGCTACGGCTTGGTGGTTAGGTGTAGGGCTGATGGTGTGTTTCCGTTCCAGGCTAGGTTTAGTGTTAGGGAACAGCAAGTCTTAGGGCACAGGTGAGGGTACGGAAACGTGGGAGGGTCAGGCTACGTGCTGACGCACGGGTCAGTGCCAGCGTACCGGCCAGGAGTAGGCTACGGCTTGGGGGTTAGGTGTAGGGCTTGTGGTGTGTTTCCGTTCCGTACTAGGGTTAGGGTTAGGGAACGGCAAGGCTTAGGGCACAGGTGAGGGTAAGGAAACGTGGGAGGGTCAGGCTACGTGCTGATGAACGTGTCAGTGCCAGCGTACCAGCCAGGAGTAGGCTACGGCTTGGGGGTTAGGTGTAGGGCTGGTGGTGGGTTTCTGTTCCGGGCTAGGGTTAGGGTTAGGGAATGGCAAGGCTTAGGGCACAGGTGAGGGTACGGAAACGTGGGAGGGTCAGGCTACATGCTGAAGCACGGGTCAGTTCCAGCGTACGGGCCAGGAATAGGCTATGGATCGGGGGTAAGCTGTAGGGCTGGTGGTGGGCTTCCGTTCCGAACTAGGGTTAGTGTTAGGGAACGACAAGGCTTAGGGCACAGGTGAGGGTACGGAAACGTGTGAGGGTCAGGCTACGTGCTGACGCACTGGTCAGTGCCACCGTACGGGCCAGGAGTTGGCTATGGTGTAGGGTAAGGTTTAGGGCTGCTGGTGGGTTTCCATTCTTGGCTAGGGTTAGGGTGAGGGAACGGCAAGGCTTAGGGCACAGGTGAGGGTACGGAAATGTGGGAGGGTCAGTCTACGTGCTGACTCACGGGTCAGTGCCAGCGTACGGGCCAGGAGTATGCTACGGTGTATGGTAAGGTGTAGGGCTGGTGGTGGGTTTCTGTTCCGGGCTAAGGTTAGGGTTAGGGAACGGCAATGCTTAGGGCACAGGTGAGATTACGGAAACGTGGGAGGGTCAGGCTACATGCTGACACACGGGTCAGTGCCAGCGTACGGGCCAGGACTAGGCTACGGCATACGATATGCTGTAGAGCTGGTGGTGAGATTCTGTGCCGGGCTAGGGTTAGGGTTAGGGAACGACAAGGCTTAGGGCACAGGTGAGCGTACGGTAACATGGGAGGGTCAGGCTACGTGCTGAAGCACAGGTCAGTGCCCGCGTACGGGCCAGGTGTAGGCTACGGCATAGAGTAAGGTGTAGGGCTGGTGGTGGGTTTCCGTTCCGGGCTAGGGTTAGGGTTAGTGAATGGCAAGGCTTAGGGCACAGGTGAGGGTACGGAAACGTGGGAGGGTCAGTCTACTTGCTGATGAAAGGGTCAGTGCCTGCGTATGAGCCAGGAATAGGCTACGGCATAGGGAAAGGTGTAGGGCTGGTGGTGGGTTTCGGTTCCGGGCTAAGGTTAGGGTTAGGGAACGGCAAGGCTTAGGGCACAGGTGAGTGTCCGCAAACGTGGGAGGGTCAGGCTTCGTGCTGATGCACGGGTCTGTGCCAGCGTACGGGCCAGGAGTAGGCTACGGCTTGGGGGTAAGGTGTAGGGCTGGTGGTGGGTTTCCGTTCCGGGCTACGATTAGGGGTAGGGAACGGCAAGGCTTAGGGCACAGGTGAGGGTACGGAAACGTGGGAGGGTCAGGCTACGTGATGATGCACGGGTCAGTGCCAGCGTACGGGCCAGGAGTAGGCTACGGCTTGTGGGTAAGATTTAGGGATGGTGGTGGGTTTCCGTTCAGGGCTAGGGTTAGGGAAATGGAATGGCAAGGCTTAGAGCACAGGTGAGGGTACGGTAACATGGTAGGGTCAGGCAACGTGCGGAAGCACAGGCTATTACCTGCGTACTGGCCAGGTATAGGCTACGTCATAGGGTAAGGTGTAGGGCTGGTGGTGGGTTTCCGTTCCCGGATAGGGTTAGGTTTAGGGAACGGCAAGGCTTAGGGCACAGGTGAGGTTACGGAAACTTGGGAGGTTCAGGCTATGTGCTGACGCACGTGTCAGTGCCAGCATATGGGCCAGGAGTAGGCTACGGCGTGGTGGTAAGTTGTAGGGCTGGTGGTGGGTTTCTGTTCCAGGCTAGGGTTAGGGTTAGCGAACGTCAAGGATTAGGGCACAGGTGAGGGTACGGAAACTTGGGAGGGTCAGGCTACGTGCTGATGCAAGGATCAGTGCCAGCGTACCGGCCAAAAATAGGCTACGGCTTGGGCGTTAGATATAGGGCTGGTGGCGGGTTTCCATTCAAGGGTAGGGTTATGGTTAGGGAACGGCAAGGCTTAGGGCAGAGTTGAGGGTACGGAAACGTGGGAGGGTCAGGCTACATGGTGACGCACGGGTCAGTGCCAGCGTACGGTGCAGGAGTAGGCTATGGTTTGGGCGTTAGATTTAGGGCTGGTGGTGGGTTTCCGTTCCGTACTAGGGTTAGGGTTAGGGAACAGCAAGGCTTACGGCACAGGTGTAGTTACGGAAATGTGGGAAGGTCAGGCTACGTGCTGACGCATGGGTCAGTGCCAGCGTTCGGGCCAGGAATAGGCTACGGCATAGGGTATGGTGTAGGGCTTGTGCCGGGTTTCCGTTCCGGGCTAGGGTTAGGGTTAGGGAACGGCAAGGCTTAGGGCCCAGGTGATGGTACGGAAACGTGTGGGGGTCAGACTACATGCTGAGGCACGGGTCAGTGCCAGCGTACGGGCCAGGAGTAGGCTACGGCGTAGGGAAAGGTTTAGGGCTGGTGGTGGGTTTCCGTTCCGGGCTAGGGTTAGGGTTAGGGAACGGCAAGGCTTAGGGCACAGCTGAGGGTACGGAAACGTGGGCGGGTCAGGCTACGTGCTGACGCACGGGTCAGTGCCAACATACGGGCCAGGTGTAGGCTACGGCATAGGGTAATGTGTAGGGCTGGAGGTGGGTTTCCGTTCAGTGCTAGGGTTAGGGTTAGGGAACGGCAAGGCATAGGGCACAGGTGAGGGTACGGAAACGTGGGAGGGTCAGGCTACGTGCTGACGCATGGGTCAGTGCCAGTGTATGGGCCAGGAGTAGGCTATGGCGTAGGGAATGGTCTAGGGCTGGTGGTGGGTTTCCGTTCCGGGCTAGGGTTAGGGTTAGGGAAAGGCAAGGTTTAGGGCACAGGTGAGGGTACGGAAAGGTGGGAGGGTCAGGCTACGTGCTGACGCACGGGTCAGTGCCAGTGTACGGACCAGGAGTAGGCTACGGCTTGGGGGTAAGTTGTAGGGCTGGTGGTGGGTTTCCGTTTCGGGCTAGGGTTAGGGTTAGGCAACGGCAAGGCTTAGGGCACAGGTGAAGGTACGGAAACGTAGGAGGGTCAGGCTACTTGCTGACCCACGGGTCAGTGCCAGCGTATGGGCCAGGAGTAGTCTACGGCTTGGGGGTAAGATGTAGGGCTGGTGGTCCGTTTCCGTTCCGTGCTAGGGTTAGGGTTATGGAACGGCAAGGCTTAGGGCACTGGTGAGGGTTACGGAAGCGTGGGAGGGTCAGGCTACGTGCTGACGCATGGGTCAGTGTCCACGTATGGTCCAGGAGTAGGCTACGGCGTACGGTAAAGTGTAGGGCTGGTGGTGGGTTTCCATTTCGGGCTAGGGTTAGGGTTAGGGAACGGCAAGGCTTAGGGCACAGGTGAGGGTACGGAAACGTGGGAGGGTCAGGCTACATGCTGACGCAAGGATCAGTGCCAGCGTACCGGCCAGGAGTAGGCTACGGCTTGGGGGTTAGATATAGGGCTGGTGGCGGGTTTCCATTCAAGGCTAGGGTTATGGTTAGGGAACGGCAAGGCTTAGGGTAGAGTTGAGGGTACGGAAACGTGGGAGGGTCAGGCTACATGGTGACGCACGGGTCAGTGCCAGCGTACGGTGCAGGAGTAGGCTATGGTTTGGGCGTTAGATTTAGGGCTGGTGGTGGGTTTCCGTTCCGTACTAGGGTTAGGGTTAGGGAACGGCAAGCCTTAGGTCACAGGTGAGGGTACGGAAATGTGGTAAGGTCAGGCTAAGTGCTGACGCACATGTCAGTGCCTGTGTACGGGCCAGGAGTAGGCGACGGCGTAGGGTAAGGTGTAGGGCTGGTGGTGGGTTTCCGTTGCGGTCTAGGGTTAGGGTTAGGGAACGGCAAGGCTTAGGGCACAGGTGAGGGTACGGAAACGTGGGAGGGTCAGGCTACATGCTGACGCACGGGTCAGTGCCAGCGTACGGGCCATAAGTAGGATATGGCTTGGAGGTTAGGTGCAGGGCTGGTGGTGGTTTTCCGTTCCGTACTAGGGTTAGGGTTAGGGAACAGCAAGGCTTACGGCACAGGTGTAGTTACGGAAATGTGGGAAGGTCAGGCTACGTGCTGACGCATGGGTCAGTGCCAGCGTTCGGGCCAGGAATAGGCTACGGCATAGGGTATGGTGTACGGCTTGTGCTGGGTTTCCGTTCCGGGCTAGGG
Source organism: Mesoplodon mirus (assembly GCF_964341445.2). Lineage (NCBI taxonomy): Eukaryota > Metazoa > Chordata > Mammalia > Artiodactyla > Ziphiidae > Mesoplodon > Mesoplodon mirus. The sequence goes on along the minus strand of NW_028295776.1, from coordinate 2,843,049 downwards.
TTAGGGTTAGGGAACGACAAGGCTTAGGGTCCAGGTGATGGTACGGAAACGTGTGGGGGTCAGACTACATGCTGAGGCACGGGTCAGTGCCAGCGTACGGGCCAGGAGTAGGCTACGGCGTAGGGAAAGGTTTAGGGCTGGTGGTGGGTTTCCGTTCCGGGCTAGGGTTAGGGTTAGGGAACGGCAAGGCTTAGGGCACAGCTGAGGGTACGGAAACGTGGGCGGGTCAGGCTACGTGCTGACGCACGGGTCAGTGCCAACATACGGGCCAGGTGTAGGCTACGGCATAGGGTAATGTGTAGGGCTGGAGGTGGGTTTCCGTTCAGTGCTAGGGTTAGGGTTAGGGAACGGCAAGGCATAGGGCACAGGTGAGGGTACGGAAACGTGGGAGGGTCAGGCTACGTGCTGACGCATGGGTCAGTGCCAGTGTACGGGCCAGGAGTAGGCTATGGCGTAGGGAATGGTCTAGGGCTGGTGGTGGGTTTCCGTTCCGGGCTAGGGTTAGGGTTAGGGAAAGGCAAGGTTTAGGGCACAGGTGAGGGTACGGAAAGGTGGGAGGGTCAGGCTACGTGCTGACGCACGGGTCAGTGCCAGTGTACGGACCAGGAGTAGGCTACGGCTTGGGGGTAAGTTGTAGGGCTGGTGGTGGGTTTCCGTTTCGGGCTAGGGTTAGGGTTAGGCAACGGCAAGGCTTAGGGCACAGGTGAAGGTACGGAAACGTAGGAGGGTCAGGCTACTTGCTGACCCACGGGTCAGTGCCAGCGTATGGGCCAGGAGTAGTCGACGGCTTGGGGGTAAGATGTAGGGCTGGTGGTCCGTTTCCGTTCCGTGCAAGGGTTAGGGTTACGGAACGGCAAGGCTTAGGGCACTGGTGAGGGTTACGGAAGCGTGGGAGGGTCAGGCTACGTGCTGACGCATGGGTCAGTGTCCGCGTATGGTCCAGGAGTAGGCTACGGCGTACGGTAAAGTGTAGGGCTGGTGGTGGGTTTCCATTTCGGGCTAGGGTTAGGGTTAGGGAACGGCAAGGCTTAGGGCACAGGTGAGGGTACGGAAACGTGGGAGCGTCAGGCTACGTGCTGACGCATGGGTCAGTGCCAGCGTACAGGCCAGGAGTAGGCTACGGCGTAGGTTAAGGTTTAGGGCTCGTGGTGGGTTTCCGTTCCGGGCTAGGGTTAGGGTTAGGGAAAGGCAAGGCTTAGGGCCCAGGTGAGGGTACGGAAACGTGGGAGGGTCAGGCTACGTGCTGACGCACGGGTCTGTGCCATCGTACCGGCCAGGAGTAGGCTACGGCTTGGGGGTTAGTGTAGGGCTGGTGGTGGGTTTCCGTTCCGGCCTAGGGTTAGTGTTAGGGAAGAGCAAGGCTTAGGGCATAGGTGAGGGTACGGAAACGTGGGAGGGTCAGGCTACGTGCTGATGCACGGCTCAGTGGCAGCGTACCGGCCAGGAGTAGGCTACGGCATATGATAAGGTGTAGGGCTGGTGGTGGGATTCCGTTCCGGTCTAGGGTTAGGGTTAGGGAACGGCAAGTCTTAGGGCTCAGGTAAGGGTACAGAAAAGTGGGAGGGTCAGGCTACGTGCTGACGCACGGGTCAGTGCCAGTGTACGGGCCAGGTGTAGGCTACGGCTTGTGGGTAAGGTTTAGGGCTGGTGGTGGGTTTCCGTTCCGGGCTAGGGTTATGGTTAGGGAACAGCAAGGCTTAGGGCACAGGTGAGGGTACGGAAACGTGGGACGGTCAGGCTACGTGCTGACGCACGGTTCAGTGCCAGCGTTCGGGCCCGGAGTAGACTTCGGCGTAGGGTAAAGTGTAGGGCTGGTGGTGGGTTTCTGTGCCGGGCTAGGGTTAGGGTTAGGGAACGGCAAGGCTTAGGGCACAGGTGATGGTACGGAAACGTGGGAGGGTCAGGCTACGTGCTGACGCACGGGTCAGTGCCAGCGTACGGGCCAGGAGTAAGCCACGGCTTGTGGGTTAGGATTAGGGCTGGTGGTGGGTTTCCGTTCCGGGCTAGGGTTAGAGTTAGGGAACGGCAAGGCTTAGGGCACAGGTGAGGGTACGGAAACGTGGGAGAGTCAGGCTACGTGCTGACGCATGGGTCAGTGCCAGCGTACAGGCCAGGAGTAGGCGACGGCGTAGGTTAAGGTTTAGGGCTCGTGGTGGGTTTCCGTACCGGGCTAGGGTTAGGGTTAGGGAAAGGCAAGGCTTAGGGCCCAGGTGAGGGTACGGAAACATGGGAGGGTCAGGCTACGTGCTGACGCACGGGTCAGTGCCATCGTACCGGCCAGGAGTAGGCTACGGCTTGGGGGTTAGTGTAGGGCTGGTGGTGGGTTTCCGTTCCGGGCTAGGGTTAGTGTTAGGGAAGAGCAAGGCTTAGGGCATAGGTGAGGGTACGGAAACGTGGGAGGGTCAGGCTACGTGCTGATGCACGGCTCAGTGGCAGCGTACCGGCCAGGAGTAGGCTACGGCATATGGTAAGGTGTAGGGCTGGTGGTGGGTTTCCGTTTCCGGCTAGGTTTAGGGTTATGGAACGGCAAGGCTTAGGGCACAGGTGAGGGTACGGAAACGAGGGAGGGTCAGGCTACGTGCTGACGCACGGGTCTGTGCCAGTGTACGGGCCAGGTGTAGGTTACGGCATAGGGTAAGGTTTAGGGCTGGTCTAGGGTTTCCATTCCAGGCTAGCGTTGGGGTTAGGGAACGGCAAGGCTTAGGAGTTGCCAGGCTGTCACCTGTAAAGAAGAGGATGCGTCACCCATAATGTCTGCTGAAATTTCTCTCTGGGCTGAGGTGAGGAAGGAAAAAAAGGAGTGGGGGCCGGGATATGAGTGGTATCTCAGGCAGGAAAATGGAAAGCTTCCAGAAGAGCGCCCGTGGCCAGGACCATCCTGGCTGGCCTACAGGCACCAAGTGGGCCTGTGTGCTGTCGCTGGTGTGGCTCCACTGCCCTTCCTCTAGGCTTTCAAGCCCTTGTACATATTCAGGTGTTTTACCTGGGAAGGGTGGGAACAGTTCAGCAGCAGCTGGCCTGGGGCTCAGCTCACATTTACTCACAGACGCCTCGGCACGGTCCCGCAGCTTGGCAATGAGGACCTTTCTTGCGTGGGGTTGGGCTGCTGGCTGTATGGGAGATGATTCTCCACATCTGACCAATTTCAGAATTGTTTACCGCTGGAGTAAGTGCCTTGATAGGGTTTTCCTCTGTATAACTGTTGGGTTCAGGTTTTTTTTTTCTCCATTGTTTCAAGTTAAATTCTATTCCTCTTTTATGTATTTATAGATATAAGCATGGAAATAAGTCATTCATATAAATACATCTGTGTGAATGGAAGAACTTTTTTCTGTTTTATTTTTAAAAATTTTGAAATTTAAATTTATTTTCTTATACAGCAGGTTATTATTAGTTATGTATTTTATGCATTTACATGTATACAGGTCAATCCCAATCTCCCAACTCATCCCACCACCACCACCACCCCATGGCTTCACCCTCTTTGTGTCCATACGTTTGTTCTCTACCTCTGTGTCTCTATTTCTGCCCTGCAAACAAGTTCATCTGTACCACTTTTCTAGGTACCAAATATAGGCATTAATATACAATATTTGTTTTTCTGTTTCTGACTTACTCCACTCTGTATGACAGTCTCTAGATCCATCGAGTTATCTACAAATGACCCAGTTTCATTCCTTTATATGGTTGAGTAATACTCCATTTTATATATGTACCACATCTTTATCCGTTCTTCTGTTTGTGGGCATTTAGGTTGCTTCCATTACCTGGCTATTGTAAATAGTGCTGCAATGAACATTGGGGTGAATGTGTCTCTTTGATTTATGGTTTTCTCTGGGTATATGCTCAGAAGTGGGATTGCTAGATCAGATGGTACTCCTCTTTTTAGTTTTTTAAAGGAACCTCCATACTGTTCACCATAGTGACTGTATCAATTTACATTCCCACCAATAGTGGAAGAGGGTTCCTTTTGTCCACACCCTCCTCAGAATTTTTGTTTGTAGATTTTCTGATGATGCCGACTCTAATGGGTGTGACGTCATACCTTATTGTAGTTTTGATTTGCATTTCTCTAACAATTAGTGATGTTGAGCAGCTTTTCATGTGCGTCTTGGCCATCTCTGTGTCTTCTTTGAAGAAACGTCTCTTTAGATCTTCTGCCCATTTTTGTATTGGGTGGTTTGCTTTTTTTAATATTAAGCTGCATGAGCTGTTTATATATATTGGAGATTAAACCTCTGTCCATTGATTCGTTTGCAACGATTTTTGCCCATTGTGAGGGATGCCTTTTTCCATTCCCGTTTTTTTTAACAAAAAAGGAAAGAAAGGAAAAGAAGCAGAACACTAATGTGCGTAAAATATGCCTTTTGAAACGGTCGTTTTGAAATATGGACGTCCTTTGAATTTTTTGGTCGATATGTGACCCCAGGAATTGTGTTCAGGGCAGGTGTCATTTACAGGCCTGCAATGATTTTGAATATCAACTGACCATTAGCGCTGGGATTAAAGCTGCTGTTCTGTGAAAGGGCCACAAGGTGGCAGCAGTTCACCCTTACCAAATCTGGTTATTAGGGCAAGAGAGCCTCAGTGGAAGTGGTGTTCTAGATTGGAATTTAGAATGGAATGTGCCAGGAGAAAGCCCCTCAAGTTTGTCTCACTACTTCTTGTTCGTGTTTTTAATTTATTTTTTTTTATTTTTTATTACAGCAAGTTTGATTACAATGTTTGGCTTGTTGTAGGTGTGGAAGATGTGGTTCTTTTACACATATACAGATGTCTGTTCTTCCTGGGATCCTGTTCCCATGTACGTTATGACAGAATGTTGAGTAGTCCACTCTTGGTATTCTGTAGGTCTTTGGTGATTATATATGTCATCTGTGTTTGTATATGTCTGTTAACCCCGATATCGTAATGAAACCAAACCTCACACCTTTCCATTGGTGAACCATAAGTTTGTTTAATGAATCTGTGATTGCCCTTCTCCGTGGAAATATCTGCCCTGGTATCCATTTTTAGGTAACACCTATAAGTGATATGATATGGTATGTGTCTTTCACTTTCTGACTTACTACAAGTCACGTGATTACTTCTAGACTCATTTACGGGGCTGCAAATGGCATTGTGTCCTTTTTTTCCTTGGCTTCTGTTCTGCCTTAGCGAGGTCCATTTTCAACAATGTGATTCCCTGAGGGTTGTGGATTAGCTGACCTGGGCAGCCTTACCCTGCCGGCCCGCCCTCCCCAGGTGTGCCTCGTTGAGGTCAATATAAACAGCGCTCCAGGCAGCAATAGCCCCTGAAGCTGTGCCTGACTCCATATTCTCTGCCCCGTCAGCAGTCTCGGGGCTGTGCTGGTGGGTGGGAGTGAGGGGCCACAGCTTTGTGGGTGGCCCGGTGTGAGTGGGGCTCTGCTGGCCTTTCTGCAGGAGTTGCCAGGCTGACACGTGTAAAGAAGAGGATGTGTCTCCCATACCTTCCGCTGGAATTTCTCTCCGGACAGAGGGGAGGAAGGAAAAAAGCAGTGGGGGCCAGGACAGGAGGGGTATCTCAGGCAGGGCAATGGAAAGCTTCCGGAAGAGCGCCCTGGGCCAGGACCACCCTGGCTGGCCTGCAGGCACCAAGTTGGCCTGCGTGTTGTCGCTGGTGTGGCTCGACGGCCCTTCCTGTAGGCTTTCAAGCCCTTGTACATATTCAGGTGTTTTACCTGGGAAGGGTGGGAACAGTTCAGCAGCAGCTGGCCTGGGGCTAAGCTCACGTTTACGCACAGATGCTTCGGCACAATCCCCCAGCTTTGCAATGAGGACGCTCCTTGCGTGGGGGGTGGGGTGCTGGCTGTATGGGAGATGGTTCCCCACCTCTGACCAATTTCAGAATTGTTTACCGCTGGAGCAAGTGTCCAGATAGGGTTTTCCTCTGTATAAATGTTGGGTTCAGGTTTTTTTTTTCTTTTATGTTTCAAGTTAGATTTTATTCCTCTTTTATGTATTTATAGATATAAGCATGGAAATAATTCATTCCTATAAATACATCTGTGTGACGGGAAGAACTTTTTTCTCTTTTATTTTTAAATTTTATTTTTTAGAATTTTGAAATTAATTAATTTATTTTTTATACAGCAGTTTATTATTAGTTATGTATTTTATGCATATACATGTATACAGGTCAATCCCAATCTCCCAACTCATCCCACCACCACCACCCCATGGCTTCCAACACTTGGTGTCCATACGTTTGTTCTCTACCTCTGTGTCTCTATTTCTTCGCTGCAAACCAGTTCATCTGTACCATTTTTTAGGTACCACATATATGCCTTAATATACAGTATTTGGTTTCCTCTTTCTGACTTCATTCTGTATGACAGTCCCTTGTTCCATCGATGTCTCTACAAATGACCCAGTTTCATTCCTTTTTATGGCCGAGTAATATTTCATTTTATATATGTACCACATCTTTATCCATTTATCTGTCTATGGGCATTTAGGTGGCTTCTATTACCTGGCTATTGTAAATTGTGCTGCAACGAACTTTGTGGTGAATGTGCCTTTTTGATTTACGGTTTTCTCTGGGTATATGTCCAGAAGTGGGATTGCTGGATCAGATGGTAATTCTATTTCTAGTTTTTTTAAGGAAACTCCATACTGTTCTCCATAGTGACTGTATCAATTTACATTCCCAACAATAGTGGAAGAGGGCTGCTTTTGTCCACACCCTCCCCAGAATTGGTTGTTTGTAGATTTTCTGATGATGCCGATTCTAACAGGTGTGAGGTGATACCTCATTGTAGTTTTGATTTGCATTTCTCTAATAATTAGTGCTGTTGAGCAGCTTTTCATGGGCGTCTTGGCCATCTCTGTGTCTTCTTTGAAGAAACGCCTCTTTAGATCTTCTGCCCATTTTTGTATTGGGTTGTTTGTTTTTTTAATATTAAGCTGCATGAGCTGTTTATATATATTGGAGAATTAATCTCTGTCCATTGATTCGTTTGCAACGATTTTTGCCCATTCTGAGGGATGCCTTTTTCCATTCCCGTTTTTTTTAACAAAAAAGGAAAGAAAGGAAAAGAAGCAGAACACTAATGTGCGTAAAATATGCCTTTTGAAACGGTCGTTTTGAAATATGGACGTCCTTTGAATTTTTTGGTCGATATGTGACCCCAGGAATTGTGTTCAGGGCAGGTGTCATTTACAGGCCTGCAATGATTTTGAATATCAACTGACCATTAGCGCTGGGATTAAAGCTGCTGTTGTGTGAAACGGCCACAAGGTGGCAGCAGTTCACCATTACCAAATCTGGTTACTAGGGCAAGAGAGCCTCAGTGGAAGTGGTGTTCTAGATTGGAATTTAGAATGGAATGTGCCAGGAGAAAGCCCCTCACGTTTGTCTCACTACTTCTTGTTCGTGTTTTTAATTTATTTTTTTTTATTTTTTATTACAGCAAGTTTGATTACAATGTTTGGTTTGTTGTAGGTGTGGAAGATGTGGTTCTTTTACACATATACAGATGTCTGTTCTTCCTGGGATCCTTTTCCCATGTACGTTATGACAGAATGTTGAGTAGTCCTCTCTTGGTATTCTGTAGGTCTTTGGTGATTATATATGTCATCTGTGTTTGTATATGTCTGTTAACCCCGATATCGTAATGAAACCAAACCTCACACCTTTCCATTCGTGAACCATAAGTTTGTTTAATGAATCTGTGATTGCCCTTCTCCGTGGAAATATCTGCCCTGGTATCCATTTTTAGGTAACACCTATAAGTGATATGATATGGTATGTGTCTTTCACTTTCTGACTTACTACAAGTCACGTGATTACTTCTAGACTCATTTACGGGGCTGCAAATGGCATTGTGTCCTTTTTTTCCTTGGCTTCTCTTCTGCCTTAGAGAGGTCCATTTTCCACAATGTGATTCGCTGAGGGTTGTGGATTAGCTGACCTGGGCAGCCTTACCCTGCCGGCCCGCCCTCCCCAGGTGTGCCTCGTTGAGGTCAATATAAACAGCGCTCCAGGCAGCAATAGCCCCTGAAGCTGTGCCTGACTCCATATTCTCTGCCCCGTCAGCAGTCTCGGGGCTCTGCTGGTGGGTCGGAGTGAGGGGCCACAGCTTTGTGGGTGGCCCGGTGTGAGTGGGGCTCTGCTGGCCTTTCTGCAGGAGTTGCCAGGCTGACACGTGTAAAGAAGAGGATGTGTCACCCATACCTTCCGCTGGAATTTATCTCCGGACAGAGGTGAGGAAGGAAAAAAGCAGTGGGGGCCAGGACAGGAGGGGTATCTCAGGCAGGGCAATGGAAAGCTTCCGGAAGAGCGCCCGGGGCCAGGACCACCCTGGCTGGCCTGCAGGCACCAAGTTGGCCTGCGTGCTGTCGCTGGTGTGGCTCGACAGCCCTTCCTCTAGGCTTTCAAGCCCTTGTACATATTCAGGTGTTTTACCTGGGAAGGGTGGGAACAGTTCAGCAGCAGCTGGCCTGGGGCTCAGCTCACGTTTACGCACAGATGCCTCGGCACAATCCCCCAGCTTTGCAATGAGGACGCTCCTTGCGTGGGGGGTGGGGTGCTGGCTGAATGGGAGATGGTTCCCCACCTCTGACCAATTTCAGAATTGTTTACCGCTGGAGCAAGTGTCCAGATAGGGTTTTCCTCTGTATAAATGGTGGGTTCAGATTTTTTTTTCTTTTATGTTTCAAGTTAGATTTTATTCCTCTTTTATGTATTTATAGATATAAGCATGGAAATAATTCATTCCTATAAATACATCTGTGTGACGAGAAGAATTTTTTCTGTTTTATTTTTAAATTTTATTTTTTAAAATTTTGAAATTTAATTTTATTTATGTTTTTATACAGCAGGTTATTATTAGTTATGTATTTTATGCATATACATGTATACAGGTCAATCCTAATCTCCCAACTCATCCCACCACCACCACCCCATGGCTTCCCACACTTGGTGTCCATACGTTTGTTCTCTACCTCTGTGTCTCTATTTCTTCCCTGCAAACCAGTTCATCTGTACAATTTTTTTAGGTTCCACACATATGCATTAATATACAATATTTGTTTTCCTCTTTCTGACTTACTTCATTCTGTATGACAGTCTCTCGATCCATCGATGTCTCTACAAATGACCCAGTTTCATTCCTTTTTATGGCCGAGTAATATTCCATTTTATATATATACCACATCTTTATCCATTCATCTGTCTGTGGGCATTTAGGTTGCTTCCATTACCTGGATCTTGTAAATAGTGCTGCAACGAACATTGTGGTGAATGTTCCTTTTTGAAATACGGTTTTCTCTGGGTATATGCCCAGAAGTGGAATTGCTGGATCAGATGGTAATTCTATTTCTAGTTTTTTTAAGGAAACTCCATACTGTTCTCCATAGTGACTGTATCAATTTACATTCCCACAAATAGTGGAAGAGGGCTCCTTTTGTCCACACCCTCCCCAGAATTGGTTGTTTGTAGATTTTCTGATGATGCCGATTCTAACAGGTGTGAGGTGATACTTCAATGTACTTTTGATTTGCATTTCTCTAATAATTAGTTCTGCTGAGCAGCTTTTCATGTGCATCTTGGCCATCTCTGTGTCTCCTTTGAAGAAACGTCTCTTTAGATCTTCTGCCCATTTTTTTTTGGGTTGTTTGTTTTTTTAATATTAAGCTGCATGAGCTGTTTATATATATTGGAGATTAATCCTCTGTCCATTGATTCGTCTGCAACGATTTTCGCCCATTCTGTGGGATGCCATTTTCCATTCCCGTGTTTTTTAACAAAAAAGGAAAGAAAGGAAAAGAAGCAGAACACTAATGTGCGTAAAATATGACTTTTGAAATGGTCGTTTTGAAATATGGACGTCCTTTGAATTTTTTGGTCGATATGTGACCCCAGGATTTGTTTTCAGGGCAGGTGTCATTTACAGGCCTGCAATGATTTTGAATATCAACTGACCATTAGAGTTGGAATTAAAGCTGCTGTTGTGTGAAACGGCCACAAGGTGGCAGCAGTTCACCCTTACCATATCTGGTTACTAGGGCAAGAGAGCCTCAGTGGAAGTGGTGTTCTAGATTGGAGTTTAGAATGGAATGTGCCAGGAGAAAGCCCCTCACGTTTGTCTCACTACTTCTTGTTCGTGTATTTAATTTAATTTAATATTTTTTATTACAGCAAGTTTGATTACAATGTTTGGCTTGTTGTAGGTGTGGAAGATGTGGTTCTTTTACACATATACAGATGACTGTTCTTCCTGGGATCCTTTTCCCATGTACGTTATGACAGAATGTTGAGTAGTCCTCTCTTGGTATTCTGTAGGTCTTTGGTGATTATATATGTCACCTGTGTTTGTAGATGTCTGTTAACCCCGATATCGTAATGAAACCAATCCTCACACCTTTCCATTGGTGAACCATAAGTTTGTTTAATGAATCTGTGATTGCCCTTCTCCGTGGAAATATCTGCCCTGGTATCCATTTTTAGGTAACACCTCTAAGTGATATGATATGTGTCTTTCACTTTCTGACTTACTACAAGTCACGTGATTACTTCTAGACTTATCTACGGTGCTGCAAATGGCATTGTGTCCTTTTTTCCCTTGGCTTCTCTTCTGCCTTAGCGGGGTCCATTTTCAACAATGTGATTCCCTGAGGGTTGTGGATTAGCTGACCTGGGCAGCCTTACCCTGCCGGCCCGCCCTCCCCAGGTGTGCCTCGTTGAGGTCAATATAAACAGAGCTCCAGGCAGCAATAGCCCCTGAAGCTGTGCCTGACTCCATATTCTCTGCCCCATCAGCAGTCTCGGGGCTGTGCTGGTGGGAGGGAATGAGGGGCCACAGCTTTGTGGGTGGCCCGGTGTGAGTGGGGTTCTGCTGGCCTTTCTGCAGGAGTTGCCAGGCTGCCGCCTGTAAAGAAGAGGATGTGTCACCCATACCTTCCGCTGGAATTTCTCTCTAGACAGAGGTGAGGAAGGAAAAAAGCAGTGGGGGCCGGGACAGGAGGCGTATCTCAGGCAGGACAATGGAGAGCTTCCAGAAGAGCACCTGGGGCCAGGACCACCCTGGCTTGCCTGCAGGCACCAAGTTGGCATGCGTGGTGTCGCTGGTGTGGCTCCACGGTCCTTCCTCTAGGCTTTCAAGCCCTTGTACATATTCAGGTGTTTTACCTGGAAAGGGTGGGAACAGTTCAGCAGCAGCTGGCCTGGGGCTCAGCTCACGTTTACTCACAAATGACTCGGCACGGTCCCCCAGCTTTACATTGAGGACGCTCCTTGCGTGGGGGGTGGGGTGCTGGCTGTATGGGAGATGGTTCCCCACCTCTGACCAATTTCAGAATTGTTTACCACTGGAGCAAGTGCCCTGATAGGGTTTTCCTCTGTATAACTCGTGGGTTCAGGTTTTTTTTTTCTTTTATGGTTCAAGTTAGATTTTATTCCTCTTTTATGTATTTATAGATATAAGCATGGAAATAATTCATTCCTATAAATACATCTGTGTGACGGGAAGAACTTTTTTCTGTTTTATTTTTAAATTTTATTTTTTAAAATTTTGAAATTTAATTTTATTTATTTTCTTATACAGCACGTTATTATTAGTTATGTATTTTATGCATATACATGTATACAGGTCAATCCTAATCTCCCAACTCATCCCACCACCACCACCCCATGGCTTCCCACACTTGGTATCCATACGTTTGTTCTCTACCTCTGTGTCTCTATTTCTTCCCTGCAAACCAGTTCATCTGTACCATTTTTTTAGGTTCCACATATATGCATTAATATACAGTATTTGGTTTCCTCTTTCTGACTTACTTAATTCTGTATGACAGTCTCTCGATCCATCAATGTCTCTACAAATGACCCAGTTTCATTCCTTTTTATGGCCGAGTAATATTCCATTTCATATATGTACCACATCTTTATCCATTCATCTGTCTGTGGGCATTTAGGTTGCTTCCATTACCTGGCTATTGTAAATAGTGCTGTAATGAACATTGTGGTGAATGTGCCTTTTTGATTTACGGTTTTCTCTGGGTATATGTCCAGAAGTGGGATTGCTGGATCAGATGGTAATTCTATATCTAGTTTTTTTAAGGAAACTCCATACTGTTCTCCATAGTGACTGTATCAATTTACATTCCCACCAATAGTGGAAGAGGGCTCCTTTTGTCCACACCCTCCCCAGAATTGGTTGTTTGTAGATTTTCTGATGATGACGATTCTAAAAGGTGTGTGGTGATACCTCATTGTAGTTTTGATTTGCATTTCTCTAATAATTAGTGCTGTTGAGCAGCTATTCATGTGTGTCTTGGCCATCTCTGTGTCTTCTTTGAAGAAACGTCTCTTTAGATCTTCTGCCCATTTTTGTATTGGGTTGTTTGTTTTTTTAATATTAAGCTGCATGTGCTGTTTATATATATTGGAGATTAAACCTCTGTCCATTGATTCGTCTGCAACAATTTTCGCCCATTCTGAGTGATGTCTTTTTCCATTCCCGTTTTTTTTAACAAAAAAGGAAAGAAAGGAAAAGAAGCAGAACACTAATGTGCGTAAAATATGCCTTTTGAAACGGTCGTTTTGAAATATGGACGTCCTTTGAATTTTTTGGTCGATATGTGACCCCAGGATTTGTTTTCAGGGCAGGTGTCATTTACAGGCCTGCAATGATTTTGAATATCAACTGACCATTAGCGCTGGGATTAAAGCTGCTGTTGTGTGAAACGGCCACAAGATGGCAGCAGTTCACCCTTACCAAATCTGGTTACTAGGGCAAGAGAGCCTCAGTGGAAGTGGTGTTCTAGATTGGAATTTAGAATGGAATGTGCCAGGATAATGCCCCTCAAGTTTGTCTCACTACTTCTTGTTCGTGTTTTTAATTTAATTTTTTTATTTTTTATTACAGCAAGTTTGATTACAATGTTTGGCTTGTTGTAGGTGTGGAAGATGTGGTTCTTTTACACATATACAGATGTCTGTTCTTCCTGGGATCCTTTTCCCATGTACGTTATGACAGAATGTTGAGTAGTCCTCTCTTGGTATTCTGTAGGTCTTTGGTGATTATATATGTCACCTGTGTTTGTATATGTCTGTTAACCCCGATATCGTAATGAAACCAATCCTCACACCTTTCCATTGGTGAACCATAAGTTTGTTTAATGAATCTCTGATTGCCCTTCTCCGTGGAAATATCTGCCCTGGTATCCATTTTTAGGTAACACCTATAAGTGATATGATATATGTGTCTTTCACTTTCTGACTTACTACATGTCACGTGATTACTTCGAGACTCATCTACAGTGCTGCAAATGGCATTGTGTCCTTTTTTTCCTTGGCTTCTATTCTGCCTTAACGAGGTCCATTTTCAACAATGTGATTCCCTGAGGGTTGTGGATTAGCTGACCTGGGCAGCCTTACCCTGCCGGCCCGCCCTCCCCAGGTGTGCCTCGTTGCGGAAAATATAAACAGCACTCCAGGCAGCAATAGCCCCTGAAGCTGTGCCTGACTCCATATTCTCTGCCCCGTCAGCAGTCTCGGGGCTGTGCTGTTGGGAGGGAGTGAGGCGCCACAGCTTTGTGAGTGGCCCGGTGTGAGTGGGACACTGCTGGCCTTTCTGCAGGAGTTGCCAGGCTGCCAACTGTAAAGAAGAGGATGTGTCACCGATACTTCCGCTGGAATTTCTCTCCGGACAGAGGTGAGGAAGGAAAAAAGCAGTGTGGGCCGGGACAGGAGGGGTATCTCAGGCAGGGAAATGGAAAGCTTCTGGAAGAGCGCCCGGGGCCAAGACCACCATGGCTGGCCTGCAGGCACCATGTTGGCCTGCGTGCTGTCGCTGGTGTGGCTCCATGGTCCTTCCTCTAGGCTTTCAAGCCCTTGTACATATTCAGGTGTTTTACCTGGAAAGGGTGGGAACAGTTCAGCAGCAGCTGGCCTGGGGCTCAGCTCACGTTTACTCACAGATGCCTTGGCACGGACCCCCAGCTTTGCAATGAGGACGCTCCTTGCGTGGGGGGTGGGTTGCTGGCTGTATGGGAGATTGTTTCCCACCTCTGACCAATTTCAGAATTGTTTACCACTGGAGCAAGTGCGCTGATAGTGTTTTCCTCTGTATAACTCATGGGTTCAGGTGTTTTTTTCTTTTATGGTTCAAGTTAGATTTTATTCCTCTTTTATATATTTATAGATATAAGCATGGAAATAATTCATTCCTATAAATACATCTGTGTGACGGGAAGAAGTTTTTTCTGTTTTATTTTTAAATTTTATTTTTTAAAATTTTGAAATTTAATTTTATTTTTTTATACAGCACGTTATTATTAGTTATGTATTTTATGCATATACATGTATACAGGTCAATCCCAATCTCCCAACTCATCCCACCACCACCACCCCATGGCTTCCCACACTTGGTGTCCATACGTTTGTTCTCTACCTCTGTGTCTCTATTTCTTCCCTGCAAACCAGTTCATCTGTACCATTTTTAGGCTCCACATATATGCATTAATATACAATATTTGTTTTCCTCTTTCTGACTTACTTCATTCTGTATGACAGTCTCTCGATCCATCGATGTCTCTACAAATGACCCAGTTTCATTCCTTTTTATGGCCGAGTCATATTCCATTTTATATATGTACCACATCTTTATCCATTCATCTGTCTGTGGGCATTTAGGTTGCTTCCATTACCTGGCTATTGTAAATAGTGCTGCAACGAACATTGTGGTGAATGTGCCTTTTTGAAATACGGTTTTCTCTGGGTATATGCCCAGAAGTGGGATTGCTGGATCAGATGGTAATTCTATTTCTAGTTTTTTTAAGGAAACTCCATACTGTTCTCCATAGTGACTGTATCAATTTACATTCCCACCAATAGTGGAAGAGGGCTCCTTTTGTCCACACCCTCCCCAGAATTGGTTGTTTGTAGATTTTCTGATGATGCCGATTCTAACAGGTGTGAGGTGATACCTCATTGTAGTTTTGATTTGCATTTCTCTAATAATTAGTGCTGTTGAGCAGCTTTTCATGTGCGTCTTGGCCATCTCTGTGTCTCCTTTGAAGAAACGTCTCTTTAGATCTTCTGCCCATTTTTTTGGGTTGTTTGTTTTTTTAATATTAAGCTGCATGAGCTGTTTATATATATTGGAGATTAAACCTCTGTCCATTGATTCGTCTGCAACGATTTTCGCCCATCCTGAGGGATGCCTTTTTCCATTCCCGTTTTTTTAACAAAAAAGGAAAGAAAGGAAAAGAAGCAGAACACTAATGTGCGTAAAATATGCCTTTTGAAATGGTCGTTTTGAAATATGGACGTCCTTTGAATTTTTTGGTCGATATGTGACCCCAGGATTTGTTTTCAGGGCAGGTGTCATTTACAGGCCTGCAATGATTTTGAATATCAACTGACCATTAGCGCTGGGATTAAAGCTGCTGTTGTGTGAAACGGCCACAAGGTGGCAGCAGTTCTCCCTTGCCAAATCTGTTTACTAGGGCAAGAGAGCCTCAGTGGAAGTGGTGTTCTAGATTGGAGTTTAGAATGGAATGTGCCAGGAGAAAGCCCCTCACGTTTGTCTCACTACTTCTTGTTCGTGTTTTTAATTTAATTTTTTATTTTTTATTACAGCAAGTTTGATTACAATGTTTGGCTTGTTGTAGGTGTGGAAGAAATGGTTCTTTTACACATATACAGATGACTGTTCTTCCTGGGATCCTTTTCCCATGTACGTTATGACAGAATGTTGAGTAGTCCTCTCTTGGTATTCTGTAGGTCTTTGGTGATTATATATGTCACCTGTGTTTGTATATGTCTGTTAACCCCGATATCGTAATGAAACCAATCCTAACACCTTTCCATTGGTGAACCATAAGTTTGTTTAATGAATCTGTGATTGCCCTTCTCCGTGGAAATATCTGCCCTGGTATCCATTTTTAGGTAACACCTATAAGTGATATGATATGATATGTGTCTTTCACTTTCTGACTTACTACAAGTCACGTGATTACTTCTAGACTCATCTACGGTGCTGCAAATGGCATTGTGTCCTTTTTTTCCTTGGCATCTCTTCTGCCTTAGCGGGGTCCATTTTCAACAATGTGATTCCCTGAGGGTTGTGGATTAGCTGACCTGGGCAGCCTTACCCTGCCGGCCCGCCCTCCCCAGGTGTGCCTCGTTGAGGTCAATATAAACAGAGCTCCAGGCAGCAATAGCCCCTGAAGCTGTGCCTGACTCCATATTCTCTGCCCCGTCAGCAGTCTCAGGGCTGTGCTGGTGGGAGGGAGTGAGGGGCCACAGCTTTGTGGGTGGCCCGGTGTGAGTGGGGTTCTGCTGGCCTTTCTGCAGGAGTTGCCAGGCTGCCGCCTGTAAAGAAGAGGATGTGTCACCCATACCTTCCGCTGGAATTTCTCTCCGGACAGAGATGAGGAAGGAAAAAAGCAGTGGGGGCCGGGACAGGAGGGGTATCTCAGGCAGGGCAATGGAAAGCTTCTGGAAGAGCACCAGGGTCCAGGACCACGCTGGCTGGCCTGCAGGCACCAAGTTGGCCTGCGTGCTGTCACTGGTGTGGCTCCACGGTCCTTCCTCTAGGCTTTCAAGCCCTTGTACATATTCAGGTGTTTTACCTGGAAAGGGTGGGAACAGTTCAGCAGCAGCTGGCCTGGGGCTCAGCTCACGTTTACTCACAGATGCCTCGGCACGGACCCCCAGCTTTGCAATGACGACGCTCCTTGCGTGGGGGGTGGGTTGCTGGCTGTATGGGAGATGGTTCCCCACCTCTGACCAATTTCAGAATTGTTTACCACTGGAGCAAGTGCCCTGATAGGGTTTTCCTCTGTATAACTCCTGGGTTCAGGTTTTTATTTTCTTTTATGGTTCAAGTTAGATTTTTTTCCCCTTTTATGTATTTAATCATATAAGCATGGAAATAATTCTTTCCTATAAATACATCTGTGTGATGCGAAGAATTTTTTCTGTTTTATTTTTAAATTTTATTTTTTAAAATTTTGAAATTTTATTTATTTTTTTATACAGCACGTTATTATTAGTTATGTATTTTATGCATATACATGTATACAGGTCAATCCCAATCTCCCAACTCATCCCACCACCACCACCCCATGGCTTCCCACACTTGGTGTCCATACGTTTGTTCTCTACCTCTGTGTCTCTATTTCTTCCCTGCAAACCAGTTCATCTGTACCATTTTTAGGTTCCACATATATGCATTAAAATACAATATTTGTTTTCCTCTTTCTGACTTACTTCATTCTGTATGACAGTCTCTCGATCCATCGATGTCTCTACAAATGACCCAGTTTCATTCCTTTTTATGGCCGAGTCATATTCCATTTTATATATGTACCACATCTTTATCCATTCATCTGTCTGTGGGCATTTAGGTTGCTTCCATTACCTGGCTATTGTAAATAGTGCTGCAACGAACATTGTGGTGAATGTGCCTTTTTGAAATACGGTTTTCTCTGGGTATATGCCCAGAAGTGGGATTGCTGGATCAGATGGTAATTCTATTTCTAGTTTTTTTAAGGAAACTCCATACTGTTCTCCATAGTGACTGTATCAATTTACATTCCCACCAATAGTGGAAGAGGGCTCCTTTTGTCCACACCCTCCCCAGAATTGGTTGTTTGTAGATTTTCTGATGATGCCGATTCTAACAGGTGTGAGGTGATACCTCATTGTAGTTTTGATTTGCATTTCTCTAATAATTAGTGCTGTTGAGCAGCTTTTCATGTGCGTCTTGGCCATCTCTGTGTCTCCTTTGAAGAAACGTCTCTTTAGATCTTCTGCCCATTTTTTTGGGTTGTTTGTTTTTTTAATATTAAGCTGCATGAGCTGTTTATATATATTGGAGATTAAACCTCTGTCCATTGATTCGTCTGCAACGATTTTCGCCCATCCTGAGGGATGCCTTTTTCCATTCCCGTTTTTTTAACAAAAAAGGAAAGAAAGGAAAAGAAGCAGAACACTAATGTGCGTAAAATATGCCTTTTGAAATGGTCGTTTTGAAATATGGACGTCCTTTGAATTTTTTGGTCGATATGTGACCCCAGGATTTGTTTTCAGGGCAGGTGTCATTTACAGGCCTGCAATGATTTTGAATATCAACTGACCATTAGCGCTGGGATTAAAGCTGCTGTTGTGTGAAACGGCCACAAGGTGGCAGCAGTTCTCCCTTGCCAAATCTGTTTACTAGGGCAAGAGAGCCTCAGTGGAAGTGGTGTTCTAGATTGGAGTTTAGAATGGAATGTGCCAGGAGAAAGCCCCTCACGTTTGTCTCACTACTTCTTGTTCGTGTTTTTAATTTAATTTTTTATTTTTTATTACAGCAAGTTTGATTACAATGTTTGGCTTGTTGTAGGTGTGGAAGAAATGGTTCTTTTACACATATACAGATGACTGTTCTTCCTGGGATCCTTTTCCCATGTACGTTATGACAGAATGTTGAGTAGTCCTCTCTTGGTATTCTGTAGGTCTTTGGTGATTATATATGTCACCTGTGTTTGTATATGTCTGTTAACCCCGATATCGTAATGAAACCAATCCTAACACCTTTCCATTGGTGAACCATAAGTTTGTTTAATGAATCTGTGATTGCCCTTCTCCGTGGAAATATCTGCCCTGGTATCCATTTTTAGGTAACACCTATAAGTGATATGATATGATATGTGTCTTTCACTTTCTGACTTACTACAAGTCACGTGATTACTTCTAGACTCATCTACGGTGCTGCAAATGGCATTGTGTCCTTTTTTTCCTTGGCATCTCTTCTGCCTTAGCGGGGTCCATTTTCAACAATGTGATTCCCTGAGGGTTGTGGATTAGCTGACCTGGGCAGCCTTACCCTGCCGGCCCGCCCTCCCCAGGTGTGCCTCGTTGAGGTCAATATAAACAGAGCTCCAGGCAGCAATAGCCCCTGAAGCTGTGCCTGACTCCATATTCTCTGCCCCGTCAGCAGTCTCAGGGCTGTGCTGGTGGGAGGGAGTGAGGGGCCACAGCTTTGTGGGTGGCCCGGTGTGAGTGGGGTTCTGCTGGCCTTTCTGCAGGAGTTGCCAGGCTGCCGCCTGTAAAGAAGAGGATGTGTCACCCATACCTTCCGCTGGAATTTCTCTCCGGACAGAGATGAGGAAGGAAAAAAGCAGTGGGGGCCGGGACAGGAGGGGTATCTCAGGCAGGGCAATGGAAAGCTTCTGGAAGAGCACCAGGGTCCAGGACCACGCTGGCTGGCCTGCAGGCACCAAGTTGGCCTGCGTGCTGTCACTGGTGTGGCTCCACGGTCCTTCCTCTAGGCTTTCAAGCCCTTGTACATATTCAGGTGTTTTACCTGGAAAGGGTGGGAACAGTTCAGCAGCAGCTGGCCTGGGGCTCAGCTCACGTTTACTCACAGATGCCTCGGCACGGACCCCCAGCTTTGCAATGACGACGCTCCTTGCGTGGGGGGTGGGTTGCTGGCTGTATGGGAGATGGTTCCCCACCTCTGACCAATTTCAGAATTGTTTACCACTGGAGCAAGTGCCCTGATAGGGTTTTCCTCTGTATAACTCCTGGGTTCAGGTTTTTATTTTCTTTTATGGTTCAAGTTAGATTTTTTTCCCCTTTTATGTATTTAATCATATAAGCATGGAAATAATTCTTTCCTATAAATACATCTGTGTGATGCGAAGAATTTTTTCTGTTTTATTTTTAAATTTTATTTTTTAAAATTTTGAAATTTTATTTATTTTTTTATACAGCACGTTATTATTAGTTATGTATTTTATGCATATACATGTATACAGGTCAATCCCAATCTCCCAACTCATCCCACCACCACCACCCCATGGCTTCCCACACTTGGTGTCCATACGTTTGTTCTCTACCTCTGTGTCTCTATTTCTTCCCTGCAAACCAGTTCATCTGTACCATTTTTAGGTTCCACATATATGCATTAAAATACAATATTTGTTTTCCTCTTTCTGACTTACTTCATTCTGTATGACAGTCTCTCGATCCATCGATGTCTCTACAAATGACCCAGTTTCATTCCTTTTTATGGCCGAGTCATATTCCATTTTATATATGTACCACATCTTTATCCATTCATCTGTCTGTGGGCATTTAGGTTGCTTCCATTACCTGGCTATTGTAAATAGTGCTGCAACGAACATTGTGGTGAATGTGCCTTTTTGAAATACGGTTTTCTCTGGGTATATGCCCAGAAGTGGGATTGCTGGATCAGATGGTAATTCTATTTCTAGTTTTTTTAAGGAAACTCCATACTGTTCTCCATAGTGACTGTATCAATTTACATTCCCACCAATAGTGGAAGAGGGCTCCTTTTGTCCACACCCTCCCCAGAATTGGTTGTTTGTAGATTTTCTGATGATGCCGATTCTAACAGGTGTGAGGTGATACCTCATTGTAGTTTTGATTTGCATTTCTCTAATAATTAGTGCTGTTGAGCAGCTTTTCATGTGCGTCTTGGCCATCTCTGTGTCTCCTTTGAAGAAACGTCTCTTTAGATCTTCTGCCCATTTTTTTGGGTTGTTTGTTTTTTTAATATTAAGCTGCATGAGCTGTTTATATATATTGGAGATTAAACCTCTGTCCATTGATTCGTCTGCAACGATTTTCGCCCATCCTGAGGGATGCCTTTTTCCATTCCCGTTTTTTTAACAAAAAAGGAAAGAAAGGAAAAGAAGCAGAACACTAATGTGCGTAAAATATGCCTTTTGAAATGGTCGTTTTGAAATATGGACGTCCTTTGAATTTTTTGGTCGATATGTGACCCCAGGATTTGTTTTCAGGGCAGGTGTCATTTACAGGCCTGCAATGATTTTGAATATCAACTGACCATTAGCGCTGGGATTAAAGCTGCTGTTGTGTGAAACGGCCACAAGGTGGCAGCAGTTCTCCCTTGCCAAATCTGTTTACTAGGGCAAGAGAGCCTCAGTGGAAGTGGTGTTCTAGATTGGAGTTTAGAATGGAATGTGCCAGGAGAAAGCCCCTCACGTTTGTCTCACTACTTCTTGTTCGTGTTTTTAATTTAATTTTTTATTTTTTATTACAGCAAGTTTGATTACAATGTTTGGCTTGTTGTAGGTGTGGAAGAAATGGTTCTTTTACACATATACAGATGACTGTTCTTCCTGGGATCCTTTTCCCATGTACGTTATGACAGAATGTTGAGTAGTCCTCTCTTGGTATTCTGTAGGTCTTTGGTGATTATATATGTCACCTGTGTTTGTATATGTCTGTTAACCCCGATATCGTAATGAAACCAATCCTAACACCTTTCCATTGGTGAACCATAAGTTTGTTTAATGAATCTGTGATTGCCCTTCTCCGTGGAAATATCTGCCCTGGTATCCATTTTTAGGTAACACCTATAAGTGATATGATATGATATGTGTCTTTCACTTTCTGACTTACTACAAGTCACGTGATTACTTCTAGACTCATCTACGGTGCTGCAAATGGCATTGTGTCCTTTTTTTCCTTGGCATCTCTTCTGCCTTAGCGGGGTCCATTTTCAACAATGTGATTCCCTGAGGGTTGTGGATTAGCTGACCTGGGCAGCCTTACCCTGCCGGCCCGCCCTCCCCAGGTGTGCCTCGTTGAGGTCAATATAAACAGCGCTCCAGGCAGCAATAGCCCCTGAAGCTGTGCCTGACTCCATATTCTCTGCCCCGTCAGCAGTCTCAGGGCTGTGCTGGTGGGAGGGAGTGAGGGGCCACAGCTTTGTGGGTGGCCCGGTGTGAGTGGGGTTCTGCTGGCCTTTCTGCAGGAGTTGCCAGGCTGCCGCCTGTAAAGAAGAGGATGTGTCACCCATACCTTCCGCTGGAATTTCTCTCCGGACAGAGATGAGGAAGGAAAAAAGCAGTGGGGGCCGGGACAGGAGGGGTATCTCAGGCAGGGCAATGGAAAGCTTCTGGAAGAGCACCAGGGTCCAGGACCACGCTGGCTGGCCTGCAGGCACCAAGTTGGCCTGCGTGCTGTCACTGGTGTGGCTCCACGGTCCTTCCTCTAGGCTTTCAAGCCCTTGTACATATTCAGGTGTTTTACCTGGAAAGGGTGGGAACAGTTCAGCAGCAGCTGGCCTGGGGCTCAGCTCACGTTTACTCACAGATGCCTCGGCACGGACCCCCAGCTTTGCAATGACGACGCTCCTTGCGTGGGGGGTGGGTTGCTGGCTGTATGGGAGATGGTTCCCCACCTCTGACCAATTTCAGAATTGTTTACCACTGGAGCAAGTGCCCTGATAGGGTTTTCCTCTGTATAACTCCTGGGTTCAGGTTTTTATTTTCTTTTATGGTTCAAGTTAGATTTTTTTCCCCTTTTATGTATTTAATCATATAAGCATGGAAATAATTCTTTCCTATAAATACATCTGTGTGATGCGAAGAATTTTTTCTGTTTTATTTTTAAATTTTATTTTTTAAAATTTTGAAATTTTATTTATTTTTTTATACAGCACGTTATTATTAGTTATGTATTTTATGCATATACATGTATACAGGTCAATCCCAATCTCCCAACTCATCCCACCACCACCACCCCATGGCTTCCCACACTTGGTGTCCATACGTTTGTTCTCTACCTCTGTGTCTCTATTTCTTCCCTGCAAACCAGTTCATCTGTACCATTTTTAGGTTCCACATATATGCATTAAAATACAATATTTGTTTTCCTCTTTCTGACTTACTTCATTCTGTATGACAGTCTCTCGATCCATCGATGTCTCTACAAATGACCCAGTTTCATTCCTTTTTATGGCCGAGTCATATTCCATTTTATATATGTACCACATCTTTATCCATTCATCTGTCTGTGGGCATTTAGGTTGCTTCCATTACCTGGCTATTGTAAATAGTGCTGCAACGAACATTGTGGTGAATGTGCCTTTTTGAAATACGGTTTTCTCTGGGTATATGCCCAGAAGTGGGATTGCTGGATCAGATGGTAATTCTATTTCTAGTTTTTTTAAGGAAACTCCATACTGTTCTCCATAGTGACTGTATCAATTTACATTCCCACCAATAGTGGAAGAGGGCTCCTTTTGTCCACACCCTCCCCAGAATTGGTTGTTTGTAGATTTTCTGATGATGCCGATTCTAACAGGTGTGAGGTGATACCTCATTGTAGTTTTTTTTTTTTTTTTTTTTTTTTTTTTTTTTTTTTTTTTTGTGGTACACGGGCCTCTCACTGTTGTGACCTCTCCCGTTGCGGAGCACAGGCTCCGAATGCGCAGGCTCAGGGCCCTGGTTCACGGGCCCAGCCGCTCCACGGCATGTGGGATCCTCCCACACCAGGGCACGAACCCGTGTCCCCTGCATCGGCAGGCGGACTCTCAACCACTGCGCCACCATGGAAGCCCCTCATTGTAGTTTTGATTTGCATTTCTCTAATAATTAGTGCTGTTGAGCAGCTTTTCATGTGCGTCTTGGCCATCTCTGTGTCTCCTTTGAAGAAACGTCTCTTTAGATCTTCTGCCCATTTTTTTTGGGTTGTTTGTTTTTTTAATATTAAGCTGCATGAGCTGTTTATATATATTGGAGATTAAACCTGTGTCCATTGATTCGTTTGCAACGATTTTCACCCATCCTGAGGGATGCCTTTTTCCATTCCCGTTTTTTTTAACAAAAAAGGAAAGAAAGGAAAAGAAGCAGAACACTAATGTGCGTAAAATATGCCTTTTGAAACGGTCGTTTTGAAATATGGACGTCCTTTGAATTTTTTGGTCGATATGTGACCCCAGGATTTGTTTTCAGGGCAGGTGTCATTTACAGGCCCGCAATGATTTTGAATATCAACTGACCATTAGCATTGGGATTAAAGCTGCTGTTGTGTGAAACGGCCACAAGGTGGCAGCAGTTCACCCTTACCAAATCTGGTTACTAGGGCAAGAGAGCCTCAGTGGAAGTGGTGTTCTAGATTGGAGTTTAGAATGGAATGTACCAGGAGAAAGCCCCTCACGTTTGTCTCACTACTTCTTGTTCGTGTTTTTAATTTAAGTTTTTATTTTTTATTACAGCAAGTTTGATTACAATGTTTGGCTTGTTGTAGGTGTGGAAGATGTGGTTCTTTTACACATATACAGATGACTGTTCTTCTTGGGATCCTTTTCCCATGTACGTTATGACAGAATGTTGAGTAGTCCTCTCTTGGTATTCTGTAGGTCTTTGGTGATTATATATGTCACCTGTGTTTGTATATGTCTGTTAACCCCGATATAGTAATGAAACCTATCCTCACACCTTTCCATTGGTGAACCATAAGTTTGTTTAATGAATCTGTGATTGCCCTTCTCCGTGGAAATATCTGCCCTGGTATCCATTTTTAGGTAACACCTATAAGTGATATGATATGATATGTGTCTTTCACTTTCTGACTTACTACAAGTCACGTGATTACTTCTAGACTCATCTACGGTGCTGCAAATGGCATTGTGTCCTTTTTTCCCTTGGCTTCTCTTCTGCCTTAGCGGGGTCCATTTTCAACAATGTGATTCCCTGAGGGTTGTGGATTAGCTGACCTGGGCAGCCTTACCCTGCCGGCCCGCCCTCCCAAGGTATGCCTCGTTGAGGTCAATATAAACAGCGCTCCAGGCAGCAATAGCCCCTGAAGCTGTGCCTGACTCCATATTCTCTGCCCCGTCAGCAGTCTCGGGGCTGTGCTGGTGGGAGGGAGTGAGGGGCCACAGCTTTGTGGGTGGCCCGGTGTGAGTGGGGTTCTGCTGGCCTTTCTGCAGGAGTTGCCAGGCTGCCGCCTGTAAAGAAGAGGATGTGTCACCCATACCTTCCGCTGGAATTTCTCTCCGGACAGAGGTGAGGAAGGAAAAAAGCAGTGGGGGCCGGGACAGGAGGGGTATCTCAGGCAGGGCAATGGAAAGCTTCTGGAAGAGCGCCAGGGTCCAGGACCACGCTGGCTGGCCTGCAGGCACCAAGTTGGCCTGCGTGCTGTCGCTGGTGTGGCTCCACGGTCCTTCTTCTAGGCTTTCAAGCCCTTGTACATATTCAGGTGTTTTACCTGGAAAGGGTGGGAACAGTTCAGCAGCAGCTGGCCTGGGGCTCAGCTCACGTTTACTCACAGATGCCTCGGCACGGTCCCCCAGCTTTGTAATGAGGACGCTCCTGGCGTGGGGGGTGGGTTGCTGGCTGTATGGGAGATGGTTCCCCACCTCTGACCAATTTCAGAATTGTTTACCACTGGAGCAAGTGCCCTGATAGGGTTTTCCTCTGTATAACTCCTGGGTTCAGGTTTTTTTTTCTTTTATGGTTCAAGTTAGATTTTATTCCCCTTTTATGTATTTATAGATATAAGCATGGAAATAATTCTTTCCTATAAATACATCTGTGTGACGGGAAGAATTTTTTCTGTTTTATTTTTAAATTTTATTTTTTAAAATTTTGAAATTTAATTTTATTTATTTTTTTATACAGCACGTTATTATTAGTTATGTATTTTATGTATATACATGTATACAAGTCAATCCCAAACTCCCAACTCATCCCACCACCACCACCCCATGGCTTCCCACACTTGGTGTCCATACGTTTGTTCTCTACCTCTGTGTCTCTATTTCTTCCCTGCAAACCAGTTCATCTGTACCATTTTTAGGCTCCACATATATGCATTAATATACAATATTTGTTTTCCTCATTCTGACTTACTTCATTCTGTATGACAGTCTCTCGATCCATCGATGTCTCTACAAATGACCCAGTTTCATTCCTTTTTATGGCCGAGTCATATTCCATTTTATATATGTACCACATCTTTATCCATTCATCTGTCTGTGGGCATTTAGGTTGCTTCCATTACCTGGCTATTGTAAATAGTGCTGCAACGAACATTGTGGTGAATGTGCCTTTTTGAAATACGGTTTTCTCTGGGTATATGCCCAGAAGTGGGATTGCTGGATCAGATGGTAATTCTATTTCTAGTTTTTTTAAGGAAACTCCATACTGTTCTCCATAGTGACTGTATCAATTTACATTCCCACCAATAGTGGAAGAGGGCTCCTTTTGTCCACACCCTCCCCAGAATTGGTTGTTTGTAGATTTTCTGATGATGCCGATTCTAACAGGTGTGAGGTGATACCTCATTGTAGTTTTGATTTGCATTTCTCTAATAATTAGTGCTGTTGAGCAGCTTTTCATGTGCGTCTTGGCCATCTCTGTGTCTCCTTTGAAGAAACGTCTCTTTAGATCTTCTGCCCATTTTTTTTTGGGTTGTTTGTTTTTTTAATATTAAGCTGCATGAGCTGTTTATATATATTGGAGATTAAACCTGTGTCCATTGATTCGTTTGCAACGATTTTCACCCATCCTGAGGGATGCCTTTTTCCATTCCCGTTTTTTTTAACAAAAAAGGAAAGAAAGGAAAAGAAGCAGAACACTAATGTGCGTAAAATATGCCTTTTGAAACGGTCGTTTTGAAATATGGACGTCCTTTGAATTTTTTGGTCGATATGTGACCCCAGGAATTGTGTTCAGGGCAGGTGTCATTTACAGGCCTGCAATGATTTTGAATATTAACTGACCATTAGCGCTGGGATTAAAGCTGCTGTTGTGTGAAACGGCCACAAGGTGGCAGCAGTTCACCCTTACCAAATCTGGTTACTAGGGCAAGAGAGCCTCAGTGGAAGTGGTGTTCTAGATTGGAATTTAGAATGGAATGTGCCAGGAGAAAGCCCCTCACGTTTGTCTCACTACTTCTTGTTCGTGTTTTTAATTTATTTTTTTTTATTTTTTATTACAGCAAGTTTGATTACAATGTTTGGTTTGTTGTAGGTGTGGAAGATGTGGTTCTTTTACACATATACAGATGTCTGTTCTTCCTGGGATCCTTTTCCCATGTACGTTATGACAGAATGTTGAGTAGTCCTCTCTTGGTATTCTGTAGGTCTTTGGTGAATATATATGTCATCTGTGTTTGTATATGTCTGTTAACCCCGATATCGTAATGAAACCAAACCTCACACCTTTCCATTCGTGAACCATAAGTTTGTTTAATGAATCTGTGATTGCCCTTCTCCGTGGAAATATCTGCCCTGGTATCCATTTTTAGGTAACACCTATAAGTGATATGATATGGTATGTGTCTTTCACTTTCTGACTTACTACAAGTCACGTGATTACTTCTAGACTCATTTACGGGGCTGCAAATGGCATTGTGTCCTTTTTTTCCTTGGCTTCTCTTCTGCCTTAGAGAGGTCCATTTTCCACAATGTGATTCGCTGAGGGTTGTGGATTAGCTGACCTGGGCAGCCTTACCCTGCCGGCCCGCCCTCCCCAGGTGTGCCTCGTTGAGGTCAATATAAACAGCGCTCCAGGCAGCAATAGCCCCTGAAGCTGTGCCTGACTCCATATTCTCTGCCCCGTCAGCAGTCTCGGGGCTCTGCTGGTGGGTCGGAGTGAGGGGCCACAGCTTTGTGGGTGGCCCGGTGTGAGTGGGGCTCTGCTGGCCTTTCTGCAGGAGTTGCCAGGCTGACACGTGTAAAGAAGAGGATGTGTCACCCATACCTTCCGCTGGAATTTATCTCCGGACAGAGGTGAGGAAGGAAAAAAGCAGTGGGGGCCAGGACAGGAGGGGTATCTCAGGCAGGGCAATGGAAAGCTTCCGGAAGAGCGCCCGGGGCCAGGACCACCCTGGCTGGCCTGCAGGCACCAAGTTGGCCTGCGTGCTGTCGCTGGTGTGGCTCGACAGCCCTTCCTCTAGGCTTTCAAGCCCTTGTACATATTCAGGTGTTTTACCTGGGAAGGGTGGGAACAGTTCAGCAGCAGCTGGCCTGGGGCTCAGCTCACGTTTACGCACAGATGCCTCGGCACAATCCCCCAGCTTTGCAATGAGGACGCTCCTTGCGTGGGGGGTGGGGTGCTGGCTGAATGGGAGATGGTTCCCCACCTCTGACCAATTTCAGAATTGTTTACCGCTGGAGCAAGTGTCCAGATAGGGTTTTCCTCTGTATAAATGGTGGGTTCAGATTTTTTTTTCTTTTATGTTTCAAGTTAGATTGTATTCCTCTTTTATGTATTTATAGATATAAGCATGGAAATAATTCATTCCTATAAATACATCTGTGTGACGAGAAGAATTTTTTCTGTTTTATTTTTAAATTTTATTTTTTAAAATTTTGAAATTTAATTTTATTTATGGTTTTATACAGCAGGTTATTATTAGTTATGTATTTTATGCATATACATGTATACAGGTCAATCCTAATCTCCCAACTCATCCCACCACCACCACCCCATGGCTTCCCACACTTGGTGTCCATACGTTTGTTCTCTACCTCTGTGTCTCTATTTCTTCCCTGCAAACCAGTTCATCTGTACAATTTTTTTAGGTTCCACACATATGCATTAATATACAATATTTGTTTTCCTCTTTCTGACTTACTTCATTCTGTATGACAGTCTCTCGATCCATCGATGTCTCTACAAATGACCCAGTTTCATTCCTTTTTATGGCCGAGTAATATTCCATTTTATATATATACCACATCTTTATCCATTCATCTGTCTGTGGGCATTTAGGTTGCTTCCATTACCTGGATCTTGTAAATAGTGCTGCAACGAACATTGTGGTGAATGTTCCTTTTTGAAATACGGTTTTCTCTGGGTATATGCCCAGAAGTGGAATTGCTGGATCAGATGGTAATTCTATTTCTAGTTTTTTTAAGGAAACTCCATACTGTTCTCCATAGTGACTGTATCAATTTACATTCCCACAAATAGTGGAAGAGGGCTCCTTTTGTCCACACCCTCCCCAGAATTGGTTGTTTGTAGATTTTCTGATGATGCCGATTCTAACAGGTGTGAGGTGATACTTCAATGTACTTTTGATTTGCATTTCTCTAATAATTAGTTCTGCTGAGCAGCTTTTCATGTGCGTCTTGGCCATCTCTGTGTCTCCTTTGAAGAAACGTCTCTTTAGATCTTCTGCCCATTTTTTTTTGGGTTGTTTGTTTTTTTAATATTAAGCTGCATGAGCTGTTTATATATATTGGAGATTAAACCTCTGTCCATTGATTCGTCTGCAACGATTTTCGCCCATTCTGTGGGATGCCATTTTCCATTCCCGTGTTTTTTAACAAAAAAGGAAAGAAAGGAAAAGAAGCAGAACACTAATGTGCGTAAAATATGACTTTTGAAATGGTCGTTTTGAAATATGGACGTCCTTTGAATTTTTTGGTCGATATGTGACCCCAGGATTTGTTTTCAGGGCAGGTGTCATTTACAGGCCTGCAATGATTTTGAATATCAACTGACCATTAGAGTTGGAATTAAAGCTGCTGTTGTGTGAAACGGCCACAAGGTGGCAGCAGTTCACCCTTACCATATCTGGTTACTAGGGCAAGAGAGCCTCAGTGGAAGTGGTGTTCTAGATTGGAGTTTAGAATGGAATGTGCCAGGAGAAAGCCCCTCACGTTTGTCTCACTACTTCTTGTTCGTGTATTTAATTTAATTTAATATTTTTTATTACAGCAAGTTTGATTACAATGTTTGGCTTGTTGTAGGTGTGGAAGATGTGGTTCTTTTACACATATACAGATGACTGTTCTTCCTGGGATCCTTTTCCCATGTACGTTATGACAGAATGTTGAGTAGTCCTCTCTTGGTATTCTGTAGGTCTTTGGTGATTATATATGTCACCTGTGTTTGTATATGTCTGTTAACCCCGATATCGTAATGAAACCAATCCTCACACCTTTCCATTGGTGAACCATAAGTTTGTTTAATGAATCTGTGATTGCCCTTCTCCGTGGAAATATCTGCCCTGGTATCCATTTTTAGGTAACACCTCTAAGTGATATGATATGTGTCTTTCACTTTCTGACTTACTACAAGTCACGTGATTACTTCTAGACTTATCTACGGTGCTGCAAATGGCATTGTGTCCTTTTTTCCCTTGGCTTCTCTTCTGCCTTAGCGGGGTCCATTTTCAACAATGTGATTCCCTGAGGGTTGTGGATTAGCTGACCTGGGCAGCCTTACCCTGCCGGCCCGCCCTCCCCAGGTGTGCCTCGTTGAGGTCAATATAAACAGAGCTCCAGGCAGCAATAGCCCCTGAAGCTGTGCCTGACTCCATATTCTCTGCCCCGTCAGCAGTCTCGGGGCTGTGCTGGTGGGAGGGAATGAGGGGCCACAGCTTTGTGGGTGGCCCGGTGTGAGTGGGGTTCTGCTGGCCTTTCTGCAGGAGTTGCCAGGCTGCCGCCTGTAAAGAAGAGGATGTGTCACCCATACCTTCCGCTGGAATTTCTCTCTAGACAGAGGTGAGGAAGGAAAAAAGCAGTGGGGGCCGGGACAGGAGGCGTATCTCAGGCAGGACAATGGAGAGCTTCCAGAAGAGCACCTGGGGCCAGGACCACCCTGGCTTGCCTGCAGGCACCAAGTTGGCATGCGTGGTGTCGCTGGTGTGGCTCCACGGTCCTTCCTCTAGGCTTTCAAGCCCTTGTACATATTCAGGTGTTTTACCTGGAAAGGGTGGGAACAGTTCAGCAGCAGCTGGCCTGGGGCTCAGCTCACGTTTACTCACAAATGACTCGGCACGGTCCCCCAGCTTTACATTGAGGACGCTCCTTGCGTGGGGGGTGGGGTGCTGGCTGTATGGGAGATGGTTCCCCACCTCTGACCAATTTCAGAATTGTTTACCACTGGAGCAAGTGCCCTGATAGGGTTTTCCTCTGTATAACTCGTGGGTTCAGGTTTTTTTTTTCTTTTATGGTTCAAGTTAGATTTTATTCCTCTTTTATGTATTTATAGATATAAGCATGGAAATAATTCATTCCTATAAATACATCTGTGTGACGGGAAGAACTTTTTTCTGTTTTATTTTTAAATTTTATTTTTTAAAATTTTGAAATTTAATTTTATTTATTTTCTTATACAGCACGTTATTATTAGTTATGTATTTTATGCATATACATGTATACAGGTCAATCCTAATCTCCCAACTCATCCCACCACCACCACCCCATGGCTTCCCACACTTGGTGTCCATACGTTTGTTCTCTACCTCTGTGTCTCTATTTCTTCCCTGCAAACCAGTTCATCTGTACCATTTTTTTAGGTTCCACATATATGCATTAATATACAGTATTTGGTTTCCTCTTTCTGACTTACTTAATTCTGTATGACAGTCTCTCGATCCATCAATGTCTCTACAAATGACCCAGTTTCATTCCTTTTTATGGCCGAGTAATATTCCATTTCATATATGTACCACATCTTTATCCATTCATCTGTCTGTGGGCATTTAGGTTGCTTCCATTACCTGGCTATTGTAAATAGTGCTGTAATGAACATTGTGGTGAATGTGCCTTTTTGATTTACGGTTTTCTCTGGGTATATGTCCAGAAGTGGGATTGCTGGATCAGATGGTAATTCTATATCTAGTTTTTTTAAGGAAACTCCATACTGTTCTCCATAGTGACTGTATCAATTTACATTCCCACCAATAGTGGAAGAGGGCTCCTTTTGTCCACACCCTCCCCAGAATTGGTTGTTTGTAGATTTTCTGATGATGACGATTCTAAAAGGTGTGTGGTGATACCTCATTGTAGTTTTGATTTGCATTTCTCTAATAATTAGTGCTGTTGAGCAGCTATTCATGTGTGTCTTGGCCATCTCTGTGTCTTCTTTGAAGAAACGTCTCTTTAGATCTTCTGCCCATTTTTGTATTGGGTTGTTTGTTTTTTTAATATTAAGCTGCATGTGCTGTTTATATATATTGGAGATTAAACCTCTGTCCATTGATTCGTCTGCAACAATTTTCGCCCATTCTGAGTGATGTCTTTTTCCATTCCCGTTTTTTTTAACAAAAAAGGAAAGAAAGGAAAAGAAGCAGAACACTAATGTGCGTAAAATATGCCTTTTGAAACGGTCGTTTTGAAATATGGACGTCCTTTGAATTTTTTGGTCGATATGTGACCCCAGGATTTGTTTTCAGGGCAGGTGTCATTTACAGGCCTGCAATGATTTTGAATATCAACTGACCATTAGCGCTGGGATTAAAGCTGCTGTTGTGTGAAACGGCCACAAGATGGCAGCAGTTCACCCTTACCAAATCTGGTTACTAGGGCAAGAGAGCCTCAGTGGAAGTGGTGTTCTAGATTGGAATTTAGAATGGAATGTGCCAGGATAATGCCCCTCAAGTTTGTCTCACTACTTCTTGTTCGTGTTTTTAATTTAATTTTTTTATTTTTTATTACAGCAAGTTTGATTACAATGTTTGGCTTGTTGTAGGTGTGGAAGATGTGGTTCTTTTACACATATACAGATGTCTGTTCTTCCTGGGATCCTTTTCCCATGTACGTTATGACAGAATGTTGAGTAGTCCTCTCTTGGTATTCTGTAGGTCTTTGGTGATTATATATGTCACCTGTGTTTGTATATGTCTGTTAACCCCGATATCGTAATGAAACCAATCCTCACACCTTTCCATTGGTGAACCATAAGTTTGTTTAATGAATCTGTGATTGCCCTTCTCCGTGGAAATATCTGCCCTGGTATCCATTTTTAGGTAACACCTATAAGTGATATGATATATGTGTCTTTCACTTTATGACTTACTACATGTCACGTGATTACTTCGAGACTCATCTACAGTGCTGCAAATGGCATTGTGTCCTTTTTTTCCTTGGCTTCTATTCTGCCTTAACGAGGTCCATTTTCAACAATGTGATTCCCTGAGGGTTGTGGATTAGCTGACCTGGGCAGCCTTACCCTGCCGGCCCGCCCTCCCCAGGTGTGCCTCGTTGCGGAAAATATAAACAGCACTCCAGGCAGCAATAGCCCCTGAAGCTGTGCCTGACTCCATATTCTCTGCCCCGTCAGCAGTCTCGGGGCTGTGCTGGTGGGAGGGAGTGAGGCGCCACAGCTTTGTGAGTGGCCCGGTGTGAGTGGGACACTGCTGGCCTTTCTGCAGGAGTTGCCAGGCTGCCAACTGTAAAGAAGAGGATGTGTCACCGATACTTCCGCTGGAATTTCTCTCCGGACAGAGGTGAGGAAGGAAAAAAGCAGTGTGGGCCGGGACAGGAGGGGTATCTCAGGCAGGGAAATGGAAAGCTTCTGGAAGAGCGCCCGGGGCCAAGACCACCATGGCTGGCCTGCAGGCACCATGTTGGCCTGCGTGCTGTCGCTGGTGTGGCTCCATGGTCCTTCCTCTAGGCTTTCAAGCCCTTGTACATATTCAGGTGTTTTACCTGGAAAGGGTGGGAACAGTTCAGCAGCAGCTGGCCTGGGGCTCAGCTCACGTTTACTCACAGATGCCTTGGCACGGACCCCCAGCTTTGCAATGAGGACGCTCCTTGCGTGGGGGGTGGGTTGCTGGCTGTATGGGAGATTGTTTCCCACCTCTGACCAATTTCAGAATTGTTTACCACTGGAGCAAGTGCGCTGATAGTGTTTTCCTCTGTATAACTCATGGGTTCAGGTGTTTTTTTCTTTTATGGTTCAAGTTAGATTTTATTCCTCTTTTATATATTTATAGATATAAGCATGGAAATAATTCATTCCTATAAATACATCTGTGTGACGGGAAGAAGTTTTTTCTGTTTTATTTTTAAATTTTATTTTTTAAAATTTTGAAATTTAATTTTATTTTTTTATACAGCACGTTATTATTAGTTATGTATTTTATGCATATACATGTATACAGGTCAATCCCAATCTCCCAACTCATCCCACCACCACCACCCCATGGCTTCCCACACTTGGTGTCCATACGTTTGTTCTCTACCTCTGTGTCTCTATTTCTTCCCTGCAAACCAGTTCATCTGTACCATTTTTAGGCTCCACATATATGCATTAATATACAATATTTGTTTTCCTCTTTCTGACTTACTTCATTCTGTATGACAGTCTCTCGATCCATCGATGTCTCTACAAATGACCCAGTTTCATTCCTTTTTATGGCCGAGTCATATTCCATTTTATATATGTACCACATCTTTATCCATTCATCTGTCTGTGGGCATTTAGGTTGCTTCCATTACCTGGCTATTGTAAATAGTGCTGCAACGAACATTGTGGTGAATGTGCCTTTTTGAAATACGGTTTTCTCTGGGTATATGCCCAGAAGTGGGATTGCTGGATCAGATGGTAATTCTATTTCTAGTTTTTTTAAGGAAACTCCATACTGTTCTCCATAGTGACTGTATCAATTTACATTCCCACCAATAGTGGAAGAGGGCTCCTTTTGTCCACACCCTCCCCAGAATTGGTTGTTTGTAGATTTTCTGATGATGCCGATTCTAACAGGTGTGAGGTGATACCTCATTGTAGTTTTGATTTGCATTTCTCTAATAATTAGTGCTGTTGAGCAGCTTTTCATGTGCGTCTTGGCCATCTCTGTGTCTCCTTTGAAGAAACGTCTCTTTAGATCTTCTGCCCATTTTTTTGGGTTGTTTGTTTTTTTAATATTAAGCTGCATGAGCTGTTTATATATATTGGAGATTAAACCTCTGTCCATTGATTCGTCTGCAACGATTTTCGCCCATCCTGAGGGATGCCTTTTTCCATTCCCGTTTTTTTAACAAAAAAGGAAAGAAAGGAAAAGAAGCAGAGCACTAATGTGCGTAAAATATGCCTTTTGAAATGGTCGTTTTGAAATATGGACGTCCTTTGAATTTTTTGGTCGATATGTGACCCCAGGATTTGTTTTCAGGGCAGGTGTCATTTACAGGCCTGCAATGATTTTGAATATCAACTGACCAATTAGCGCTGGGATTAAAGCTGCTGTTGTGTGAAACGGCCACAAGGTGGCAGCAGTTCTCCCTTGCCAAATCTGTTTACTAGGGCAAGAGAGCCTCAGTGGAAGTGGTGTTCTAGATTGGAGTTTAGAATGGAATGTGCCAGGAGAAAGCCCCTCACGTTTGTCTCACTACTTCTTGTTCGTGTTTTTAATTTAATTTTTTATTTTTTATTACAGCAAGTTTGATTACAATGTTTGGCTTGTTGTAGGTGTGGAAGAAATGGTTCTTTTACACATATACAGATGACTGTTCTTCCTGGGATCCTTTTCCCATGTACGTTATGACAGAATGTTGAGTAGTCCTCTCTTGGTATTCTGTAGGTCTTTGGTGATTATATATGTCACCTGTGTTTGTATATGTCTGTTAACCCCGATATCGTAATGAAACCAATCCTCACACCTTTCCATTGGTGAACCATAAGTTTGTTTAATGAATCTGTGATTGCCCTTCTCCGTGGAAATATCTGCCCTGGTATCCATTTTTAGGTAACACCTATAAGTGATATGATATGATATGTGTCTTTCACTTTCTGACTTACTACAAGTCACGTGATTACTTCTAGACTCATCTACGGTGCTGCAAATGGCATTGTGTCCTTTTTTCCCTTGGCATCTCTTCTGCCTTAGCGGGGTCCATTTTCAACAATGTGAATCTCTGAGGGTTGTGGATTAGCTGACCTGGGCAGCCTTACCCTGCCGGCCCGCCCTCCCCAGGTGTGCCTCGTTGAGGTCAATATAAACAGAGCTCCAGGCAGCAATAGCCCCTGAAGCTGTGCCTGACTCCATATTCTCTGCCCCGTCAGCAGTCTCAGGGCTGTGCTGGTGGGAGGGAGTGAGGGGCCACAGCTTTGTGGGTGGCCCGGTGTGAGTGGGGTTCTGCTGGCCTTTCTGCACGAGTTGCCAGGCTGCCGCCTGTAAAGAAGAGGATGTGTCACCCATACCTTCCGCTGGAATTTCTCTCCGGACAGAGATGAGGAAGGAAAAAAGCAGTGGGGGCCGGGACAGGAGGGGTATCTCAGGCAAGGCAATGGAAAGCTTCTGGAAGAGCGCCGGGGCCAGGACCACGCTGGCTGGCCTGCAGGCACCAAGTTGGCCTGTGTGCTGTCGCTGGTGTGGCTCCACGGTCCTTCCTCTAGGCTTTCAAGCCCTTGTACATATTCAGGTGTTTTACCTGGAAAGGGTGGGGACAGTTCAGCAGCAGCTGGCCTGGGGCTCAGCTCACGTTTACTCACAGATGCCTCGGCACGGACCCCCAGCTTTGCAATGACGACGCTCCTTGCGTGGGGGGTGGGTTGCTGGCTGTATGGGAGATGGTTCCCCACCTCTGACCAATTTCAGAATTGTTTACCACTGGAGCAAGTGCCCTGATAGGGTTTTCCTCTGTATAACTCCTGGGTTCAGGTTTTTTTTTCTTTTATGGTTCAAGTTAGATTTTTTTCCCCTTTTATGTATTTATAGATATAAGCATGGAAATAATTCTTTCCTATAAATACATCTGTGTGATGCGAAGAATTTTTTCTGTTTTATTTTTAAATTTTATTTTTTAAAATTTTGAAATTTTATTTATTTTTTTATACAGCACGTTATTATTAGTTATGTATTTTATGCATATACATGTATACAGGTCAATCCCAATCTCCCAACTCATCCCACCACCACCACCCCATGGCTTCCCACACTTGGTGTCCATACGTTTGTTCTCTACCTCTGTGTCTCTATTTCTTCCCTGCAAACCAGTTCATCTGTACCATTTTTAGGCTCCACATATATGCATTAATATACAATATTTGTTTTCCTCTTTCTGACTTACTTCATTCTGTATGACAGTCTCTCGATCCATCGATGTCTCTACAAATGACCCAGTTTCATTCCTTTTTATGGCCGAGTCATATTCCATTTTATATATGTACCACATCTTTATCCATTCATCTGTCTGTGGGCATTTAGGTTGCTTCCATTACCTGGCTATTGTAAATAGTGCTGCAACGAACATTGTGGTGAATGTGCCTTTTTGAAATACGGTTTTCTCTGGGTATATGCCCAGAAGTGGGATTGCTGGATCAGATGGTAATTCTATTTCTAGTTTTTTTAAGGAAACTCCATACTGTTCTCCATAGTGACTGTATCAATTTACATTCCCACCAATAGTGGAAGAGGGCTCCTTTTGTCCACACCCTCCCCAGAATTGGTTGTTTGTAGATTTCCTGATGATGCCGAATCTAACAGGTGTGAGGTGATACCTCATTGTAGTTTTGATTTGCATTTCTCTAATAATTAGTGCTGTTGAGCAGCTTTTCATGTGTGTCTTGGCCATCTCTGTGTCTCCTTTGAAGAAACGTCCCTTTAGATCTACTTCCCATTTTTTTGGGGTTGTTAATTTTTTAATATTAAGCTGCATGAGCTGTTTATATATATTGGAGATTAAAGCTCTGTCCATTAATTCATCCGCAACGATTTTCGCCCATTCTGAGGGATGCCTTTTTCCATTCCCGTGTTTATTAACAAAAAAGGAAAGAAAGGAAAAGAAGCAGAACACTAATGTGCGTAAAATATGCCTTTTGAAACGGTCGTTTTGAAATATGGACGTCCTTTGAATTTTTTGGTCGATATGTGACCCCAGGATTTGTTTTCAGTGCAGGTGTCATTTACAGGCCTGCAATGATTTTGAATATCAACTGACCATTAGCGCTGGGATTAAAGCTGCTGTTGTGTGAAACGGCCACAAGGTGGCAGCAGTTCTCCCTTGCCAAATCTGTTTACTAGGGCAAGAGAGCCTCAGTGGAAGTGGTGTTCTAGATTGGAGTTTAGAATGGAATGTGCCAGGAGAAAGCCCCTCACGTTTGTCTCACTACTTCTTGTTCGTGTTTTTAATTTAATTTTTTATTTTTTATTACAGCAAGTTTGATTACAATGTTTGGCTTGTTGTAGGTGTGGAAGATGTGGTTCTTTTACACATATACAGATGACTGTTCTTCCTGGGATCCTTTTCCCATGTACGTTATGACAGAATGTTGAGTAGTCCTCTCTTGGTATTCTGTAGGTCTTTGGTGATTATATATGTCACCTGTGTTTGTATATGTCTGTTAACCCCGATATCGTAATGAAACCAATCCTCACACCTTTCCATTGGTGAAACATAAGTTTGTTTAATGAATCTGTGATTGCCCTTCTCCGTGGAAATATCTGCCCTGGTATCCATTTTTAGGTAACACCTATAAGTGATATGATATGATATGTGTCTTTCACTTTCTGACTTACTACAAGTCACGTGATTACTTCTAGACTCATCTACGGTGCTGCAAATGGCATTGTGACCTTTTTTTCCTTGGCAACTCTTCTGCCTTAGCGGGGTCCATTTTCAACAATGTGATTCCCTGAGGGTTGTGGATTAGCTGACCTGGGCAGCCTTACCCTGCCGGCCCGCCCTCCCCAGCTGTGCCTCGTTGAGGTCAATATAAACAGAGCTCCAGGCAGCAATAGCCCCTGAAGCTGTGCCTGACTCCATATTCTCTGCCCCGTCAGCAGTCTCGGGGCTGTGCTGGTGGGAGGGAGTGAGGGGCCACAGCTTTGTGGGTGGCCCGGTGTGAGTGGGGTTCTGCTGGCCTTTCTGCAGGAGTTGCCAGGCTGCCACCTGGAAAGAAGAGGATGTGTCACCCATACCTTCCGCTGGAATTTCTCTCCGGACAGAGGTGAGGAAGGAAAAAAGCAGTGGGGGCCGGGACAGGAGGGGTATCTCAG
This sequence comes from Mesoplodon mirus, assembly GCF_964341445.2. NCBI lineage: Eukaryota > Metazoa > Chordata > Mammalia > Artiodactyla > Ziphiidae > Mesoplodon > Mesoplodon mirus. The sequence goes on along the minus strand of NW_028295776.1, from coordinate 2,804,573 downwards.
GCAGGGCAATGGAAAGCTTCTGGAAGAGCGCCAGGGTCCAGGACTACCCTGGCTGGCCTGCAGGCACCAAGTTGGCCTGCGTGCTGTCGCTGGTGTGGCTCCACGGTCCTTCCTCTAGGCTTTCAAGCCCTTGTACATATTCAGGTGTTTTACCTGGAAAGGGTGGGGACAGTTCAGCAGCAGCTGGCCTGGGGCTCAGCTCACGTTTACTCACAGATGCCTCGGCACGGTCCCCCAGCTTTGCAATGAGGACGCTCCTAGCGTGGGGGGTGGGTTGCTGGCTGTATGGGAGATGGTTCCCCACCTCTGACCAATTTCAGAATTGTTTACCGTTGGAGCAAGTGCCGTGATAGGGATTTCCTCTGTATAACTCGTGGGTTCACTTTTTTTTTCTTTTATGGTTCAAGTTAGATATTATTCCTCTTTTATGTATTTATAGATATAAGCATGGAAATAATTCATTCCTATAAATACATCTGTGTGACGGGAAGAACTTTTTTCTGTTTTATTTTTAAATTTTATTTTTTAAAATTTTGAAATTTAGTTTTATTTATTTTTTTAAAGAGCACGTTATTATTAGTTATGAATTTTATGCATATACATGTATACAGGTCAATCCCAAACTCCCAACTCATCCCACCACCACCACCCCATGGCTTCCCACACTTGGTGTCCATACGTTTGTTCTCTACCTCTGTGTCTCTATTTCTTCCCTGCAATCCAGTTCATCTGTACCATTTTTAGGCTCCACATATATGCATTAATATACAATATTTGTTTTCCTCTTTCTGACTTACTTCATTCTGTATGACAGTCTCTCGATCCATCGATGTCTCTACAAATGACCCAGTTTCATTCCTTTTTATGGCCGAGTAATATTCCATTTTATATATGTACCACATCTTTATGCATTCATCTGTCTGTGGGCATTTAGGTTGCTTCCATTACCTGGCTATTGTAAATAGTGCTGCAACGAACATTGTGGTGAATGTGCCTTTTTGAAATACGGTTTTCTCTGGGTATATGCCCAGAAGTGGGATTGCTGGATCAGATGGTAATTCTATTTCTAGTTTTTTTAAGGAAACTCCATACTGTTCTCCATAGTGACTGTATCAATTTACATTCCCACCAATAGTGGAAGAGGGCTCCTTTTGTCCACACCCTCCCCAGAATTGGTTGTTTGTAGATTTCCTGATGATGCCGAATCTAACAGGTGTGAGGTGATACCTCATTGTAGTTTTGATTTGCATTTCTCTAATAATTAGTGCTGTTGAGCAGCTTTTCATGTGTGTCTTGGCCATCTCTGTGTCTCCTTTGAAGAAACGTCCCTTTAGATCTACTTCCCATTTTTTTGGGGTTGTTAATTTTTTAATATTAAGCTGCATGAGCTGTTTATATATATTGGAGATTAAAGCTCTGTCCATTAATTCATCCGCAACGATTTTCGCCCATTCTGAGGGATGCCTTTTTCCATTCCCGTGTTTATTAACAAAAAAGGAAAGAAAGGAAAAGAAGCAGAACACTAATGTGCGTAAAATATGCCTTTTGAAACGGTCGTTTTGAAATATGGACGTCCTTTGAATTTTTTGGTCGATATGTGACCCCAAGATTTGTTTTCAGTGCAGGTGTCATTTACAGGCCTGCAATGATTTTGAATATCAACTGACCATTAGCGCTGGGATTAAAGCTGCTGTTGTGTGAAACGGCCACAAGGTGGCAGCAGTTCTCCCTTGCCAAATCTGTTTACTAGGGCAAGAGAGCCTCAGTGGAAGTGGTGTTCTAGATTGGAGTTTAGAATGGAATGTGCCAGGAGAAAGCCCCTCACGTTTGTCTCACTACTTCTTGTTCGTGTTTTTAATTTAATTTTTTATTTTTTATTACAGCAAGTTTGATTACAATGTTTGGCTTGTTGTAGGTGTGGAAGATGTGGTTCTTTTACACATATACAGATGACTGTTCTTCCTGGGATCCTTTTCCCATGTACGTTATGACAGAATGTTGAGTAGTCCTCTCTTGGTATTCTGTAGGTCTTTGGTGATTATATATGTCACCTGTGTTTGTATATGTCTGTTAACCCCGATATCGTAATGAAACCAATCCTCACACCTTTCCATTGGTGAACCATAAGTTTGTTTAATGAATCTGTGATTGCCCTTCTCCGTGGAAATATCTGCCCTGGTATCCATTTTTAGGTAACACCTATAAGTGATATGATATGATATGTGTCTTTCACTTTCTGACTTACTACAAGTCACGTGATTACTTCTAGACTCATCTACGGTGCTGCAAATGGCATTGTGACCTTTTTTTCCTTGGCAACTCTTCTGCCTTAGCGGGGTCCATTTTCAACAATGTGATTCCCTGAGGGTTGTGGATTAGCTGACCTGGGCAGCCTTACCCTGCCGGCCCGCCCTCCCCAGCTGTGCCTCGTTGAGGTCAATATAAACAGAGCTCCAGGCAGCAATAGCCCCTGAAGCTGTGCCTGACTCCATATTCTCTGCCCCATCAGCAGTCTCGGGGCTGTGCTGGTGGGAGGGAGAATGGTGCCACAGCTTTGTGGGTGGCCCGGTGTGAGTGGGGTTCTGCTGGCCTTTCTGCAGGAGTTGCCAGGCTGCCGCCTGTAAAGAAGAGGATGTGTCACCCATACCTTCCGCTGGAATTTCTCTCCGGACAGAGATGAGGAAGGAAAAAAGCAGTGGGGGCCGGGACAGGATGGGTATCTCAGGCAGGGCAATGGAAAGCTTCTGGAGGAGCGTCCGGGTCCAGGACCACCCTGGCTGGCCTGCAGGCACCAAGTTGGCCTGCGTGCTGTCGCTGGTGTGGCTCCACGGTCCTTCCTCTAGGCTTTCAAGCCCTTGTACATATTCAGGTGTTTTACCTGGAAATGTTGGGAACAGTTCAGCAGCACCTGGCCTGGGGCTCAGCTCACATTTACTCACAGATGCCTCGGCACGGTCCCCCAGCTTTGCAATGAGGACGCTCCTTGTGTGGGGGGTGGGTTGCTGGCTGTATGGGAGATGGTTACCCACCTCTGACCAATTTCAGAATTGTTTACCGCTGGAGCAATTGTGCCCTGATAGGGTTTTCCTCTGTATAACTCGTGGGTTCAGTTTTTTTTTTTCTTTTATGGTTCAAGTTAGATTTTATTCCTCTTTTATGTATTTATAGATATAAGCATTGTAATAATTCATTCCTATAAATACATCTGTGTGACACAAGAAATTTTTTCTGTTTTATTGTTAAATTCTATTTTTTTTAAATTTTGAAATATAATTTTATTTATGTTTTTATACAGCAGGTTTTTATTAGTTATGTATTTTATGCATATATATGTATACAGGTCAATCCAAATCTCCCAACTCATCCCACCACCACCACCCCATGGTTTCCCACACTTGGTGTCCATACGTTTGTTCTCTACCTCTGTGTCTCTATTTCTTCCCTGCAAACCAGTTCATCTGTACCATTTTTTTAGGTTCCACATATATGCATTAATATACAATATTTGTTTTCCGCTTTCTGACTTACTTCATTCTGTATGACAGTCTCTCGATCCATCGATGTCTCTACAAATGACCCAGGTTCATTCCTTTTAATGGCCGAGTAATATTCCATTTTATATATGTACCACATCTTTATCCATTCATCTGTCTGTGGACATTTATGTTGCTTCCATTACCTGGCTATTGTAAATAGTGCTGCAATGAACATTGTGGTGAATGTGCCTTTTTGATTTACGGTTTTCTCTGGGTATATGCCCAGAAGTGGGATTGCTGGATCAGATGGTAATTCTATTTCTAGTTTTTTTAAGGAAACTCCATACTGTTCTCCATAGTGACTGTATCAATTTACATTCCCACCAATAGTGGAAGAGGGCTCCTTTTGTCCACACCCTCCCTAGAATTTGTTGTTTGTAGATTTTCTGATGATGCCGATTCTAACAGGTGTGAGGTGATACCTCATTGTAGTTTTGATTTGCATTTCTCTAATAATTACTGCTGTTGAGCAGCTTTTCATGTGCGTCTTGGCCATCTCTGTGTCTCCGTTGAAGAAACGTCTCTTTAGATCTTCTGCCCATTTTTGTATTGTGTTGTTTGTTTTTTTTAATATTAAGCTGCATGAGCTGTTTATATATATTGGAGATTAAACCTCTGTCCATTGATTCGTTTGCAACGATTTTCGCCCATTCTGAGGGATGCCTTTTTCCATTCCCGTGTTTTTTAACAAAAAAGGAAAGAAAGGAAAAGAAGCAGAACACTAATGTGCGTAAAATATGCCTTTTGAAATGGTCTTTTTGAAATATGGACGTGCTTTGAATTTTTTGGTCGATATGTGACCCCAGGATTTGTTTTCAGGGCAGGTGTCATTTACAGGCCTGCAATGATTTTGAATATCAACTGACCATTAGCACTGGGATTAAAGCTGCTGTTGTGTGAAACGGCCACAAGGTGGCTGCAGTTCTCCCTTACCAAATCTGGTTAATAGGGCAAGAGAGCCTCAGTGGAAGTGGTGTTCTAGATTGGAATTTAGAATGGAATGTGCCAGGAGAAAGCCCCTCAAGTTTGTCTCACTACTTCTTGTTCGTGTTTTTAATTTAATTTTTTATATTTTTTATTACAGCAAGTTTGATTACAATGTTTGGCTTGTTGTAGGTGTGGAAGATGTGGTTCTTTTACACATATACAGATGTCTGTTCTTCCTGGGATCCTTTTCCCATGTACGTTATGACAGAGTTGAGTAGTCCTCTCTTGGTATTCTGTAGGTCTTTGGTGATTATATATGTCACCTGTGTTTGTATATGTGTGTTAACGCCGATATCGTAATAAAACCAATCCTCACACGTTTCCATTGGTGAACCATAAGTTTGTTTAATGAATCTGTGATTGCCCTTCTCCGTGGAAATATCTGCCCTGCTATCCGTTTTTAGGTAACACCTATAAGTGATATGATATGATATGTGTCTTTCACTTTCTGACTTACTACAGGTCACGTGATTACTTCTAGACTCATCTACGGGGCTGCAAATGGCATGGTGTCCTTTTTTTCCTTGGCTCCTCTTCTGCCTTAGCGAGGTCCATTTTCAACAATGTGATTCCCTGAGGGTTGTGGATTAGCTGACCTGGGCAGCCTTACCCTGCCGACCCGCCCTCCGCAGGTGTGCCTCATTGAGGTCAATATAAACAGAGCTCCAGGCAGCAATAGCCCCTGAAGCTGTGCCTGACTCCATATTCTCTGCCCCATCAGCAGTCTCGGGGCTGTGCTGGTGGGAGGGAGAGAGGTGCCACAGCTTTGTGGGTGGCCCGGTGTGAGTGGGGTTCTGCTGGCCTTTCTGCAGGAGTTGCCAGGAAGCCGCCTGTAAAGAAGAGGATGTGTCACCCATACCTTAAGCTGGAATTTCTCTCCGGACAGAGATGAGAAAGGAAAAAAGCAGTGGGAGCCGGGACAGGAGGGGTATCACAGGAAGGGCAATGGAAAGCTTCTAGAAGAGCGCCCGGGGCCAGGACCACCCTGGCTGCCCTGCAGGCACCATGTTGGCCTGCGTGCTGTCGCTGGTGTGGCTCCAGTGTCCTTCCTATAGGCTTTCAAGACCTTGTACATATTCATGTGTTTTACCTGGAAAGGTTGGGAACAGTTCAGCAGCAGCTGGCCTGGGGCTCAGCTCACGTTTACTCACAGATGCCTCGGCACGGTCCCCCAGCTTTGCAATGAGGACGCTCCTTGCGTGGGGGGTGGGTTGCTGGCTGTATGGGAGATGGTTCCCCACCTCTGACCAATTTCAGAATTGTTTACCACTGGAGCAATTGCCCTGATAGGGTTTTTCTCTGTATAACTCGTGGGTTTAGTTTTTTTTTTCTTTTATGGTTCAAGTTAGATTTTATTCCTCTTTTATGTATTTATAGATATAAGCATGGAAATAATTCATTCCTATAAATACATCTGTGTGACGGGAAGAACTTTTTTCTGTTTTATTTTTTAATTTTATTTTGTAAAATTTTGAAATTTAATTTTATTTATTTTTTTTATACAGCACGTTATTATTAGTTATGTATTTTATGCATATATATGTATTCAGGTCAATCCCAATCTCCCAACTCATCCCACCACCACCACCCCATGGCTTCCCACACTTGGTGTCCATACGTTTCTTCTCTACCTCTGTGTCTCTATTTCTTCCCTGCAAACCAGTTCATCTGTACCATTTTTTGGCTCCACATATATGCATTTATATACAATATTTGTTTTCCTCTTTCTGACTTACTTTATTCTGTATGACAGTCTCTCGATCCATCTATGTCTCTACAAATGACCCAGTTTCATTCCTTTTTATGGCCGAGTAATACTCCATTTTATATATGTACCACATCTTTATCCATTCATCTGTCTGTGGGCATTTAGGTTGCTTCCATTACCTGGCTATTGTAAATAGTGCTGCAATGAACATTGTGGTGAATGTGCCTTTTTGATTTACGGTTTTCTCTGGGTATATGCCCAGAAGTGGGATTGCTGGATCAGATGGTAATTCTATTTCTAGTTTTTTTTTAAGGAAACTCCATACTGTTCTCCATAGTGACTGTATCAAGTTACATTCCCACCAATAGTGGAAGAGGGCTCCTTTTGTCCACACCCTCCCCAGAATTTGTTGTTTGTAGATTTTCTGATGATGCCGATTCTAACAGGTGTGAGGTGATACCTCATTGTAGTTTTGATTTGCATTTCTCTAATAATTAGTGCTGTTGAGCAGCTTTTCATGTGCGTCTTGGCCGTCTCTGTGTCTTCTTTGAAGAAATGTCTCTTTAGATCTTCTGCCCATTTTTGTATTGGGTTGTTGTTTTTTTTAATATTAAGCTGCATGTGCTGTTTATATATATTGGAGATTAAACCTCTGTCCATTGATTCGTTTGCAACGATTTTCGCCCATTCTGAGGGATGCCTTTTTCCATTCCCGTTTTTTTTAACAAAAAAGGAAAGAAAGGAAAAGAAGCAGAACACTAATGTGCGTAAAATATGCCTTTTGAAACGGTCGTTTTGAAATATGGACGTCCTTTGAATTTTTTGGTCGATATGTGACCCCAGGATTTGTTTTCAGGGCAGGTGTCATTTACAGGCCTGCAATGATTCTGAATATCAACTGACCATTAGTGCTGGGATTAAAGCTGCTGTTGTGTGAAACGGCCACAAGTTGGCAGCAGTTCACCCTTACCAAATCTGGTTACTAGGGCAAGAGAGCCTCAGTGGAAGTGGTGTTCTAGATTGGAATTTAGAATGGAATGTGCCAGGAGAAAGCCCCTCAAGTTTGTCTCACTATTTCTTGTTTGTGTTTTTAATTTAATTTTTTATTTTTTATTACAGCAAGTTTGATTACAATGTTTGGCTTGTTGTAGGTGTGGAAGATGTGGTTCTTTTACACATATACAGATGTCTGTTCTTCCTGGGATCCTTTTCCCATGTACGTTATGACAGAATGTTGAGTAGTCCTCTCTTGGTATTCTGTAGGTCTTTGGTGATTATATATGTCACCTGTGTTTGTATATGTGTGTTAACCCCGATATCGTAATGAAACCAATCCTCACACCTTTCCATTGGTGAACCATAAGTTTGTTTAATGAATCTGTGATTGCCCTTCTCCGTGGAAATATCTGCCCTGGTATCCATTTTTAGGTAACACCTATAAGTGATACGATATGATATGTGTCTTTCACTTTCTCACTTACTACATGTCACGTGATTACTTCTAGACTCATCTACGGTGCTGCAAATGGCACCGTGTCCTTTTTTCCGTTGGCTTCTATTCTGCTTTAGCGAGGTCCATTTTCACGAATGTGATTCCCTGAGGGTTGTGGATTAGCTGACCTGGGTAGCCTTACCCTTCCGGCCCGCCCTCCCCTGGTGTGCCTCATCAGGCTATATGCTGACACACCGGTCAGTGCCAGCGTATGGGCCACGAGTAGGCTATGGCTTGGGGGCAAGCTGTAGGGCTGGTGGTGGGTTTCCGTTCCGGACTAGGGTTAGGGTTAGGGAACGGCAAGGCTTAGGGCACAGGTGAGGGTACGGAAACGTGTGAGGTTCCGGCTACGTGCTGACGCATGGGTCAGTGCCAGCGTACGGGCCAGGATTAGGCTACGGCGTAGGGTAAGGTGTGGGGCTGGTGGTGGGTTTCCGTGATGGGCTAGGGTTAGGGTTAAGGAACGGCAAGGCTTAGGGCACAGGTGATGGTACGGAAACGTGGGAGGGTCAGGCTATGTGCTGACGCACGGCTCAGTGCCAGCGTACGGGCCAGGAGTAGGCTACAGCGTAGGGTAGAGTGTAGGGCTGGTGGTGGTTTTCCGTTCGGGGCTAGGGTTAGGATAAGGGAACGGCAAGGCTTAGGGCACAGGTGAGGGTAGAGTAACATGGGAGGGTTAGGCTATGTGCTGAAGCACAGGTCAGTGCCCGCGTATGGGCCAGGAGTAGGCTACGGCTTGGGGGTTAGGTATAGGGCTGGTGGTGTGTTTCCATTCCGGGCTAGGGTTAGGGTTAGGGAACGGCAAGGCTTAGGGCACAGGTGATGGTACGGAAACGTGGGAGGGTCAGGCTACGTGCTGACGCACATGTCAGTGCCAGCGTACGGGCCAGGAGTAGGCTACGGCTTGGGGGTAAGTTGTAGGGCTGGTGGTTGGTTTCCGTTCCGGTCTAGGGTTAGGGTTAGGGAACGGCAAGGCTTAGGGCCCACGTGAGGGTACGGAAACGAGGGAAGGTCAGGCTCCGTGCTGACGCACGGGTCAGTGCCAGCGTAAGGGCCAGGAGTAGGCTATAGGTTGTGGGTAAGTTTTAGGCTGGTGATGGGTTTCTGTTCTGGGCTAGGGTTAGGGTTAGGTAATGGCAAGGCTTAAGGCACAGGTGAGGGTACGGAAAAGTGGGAGGGTCAGGCTACCTGCTGAATGCACGGGTCAGTGCCCGCGTACGGGCCAGGAGTAGGCTACGGCGTAGGGTAAGGTGTAGTGTTGGTGGTGGGTTTCCCTTCTGGGCTAGGGTTAGGGTTAGGGAACCGCAAGGCTTAGGGCACACTTGAGGGTACAGAAACGTGGGAGTTTCATTGCTACGTGCTGACACACGCATCAGTGCCAGCGTACGGGCCAGGAGAAGGCTATGGCTTGGGGGTAAGGTGTAGGGCTGGTGGTGTGTTTCCGTTCCGGGCTATGGTTAGAGTTAGGGAACGTCAAGTCTTAGGGCACAGGTGAGGCTCCGGAAACCTGGGAGGGTCAGGCTACGTGCTGACGCACGGGTCAGTGCCAGCGTACGGGCCCGGAGTAGGCTACAGTGTAGGGTAAGGTGTAGGGCTGGTGGTGGGTTTCCTTTCCGGGCTAGGGTTAGGGTTAGGGAACCGCAAGGCTTAGGGCACAGGTGAAGGTACGGAAACGTGGGAGGGTCAGGCTACGTGCTGATGCACGGGTCAGTGCCAGCGTACGGGACAGGAATAGGCTACGGCTTGGGGGTAAGTTGTAGGGCTGGTGGTGGGTTTCCGTTCCGGGTTAGGGTTAGTGTTAGGGAACGTCAAGGCTTAGGGCACAGATGAGGTTGCGGAAATGTGGGAAGGTCAGGCTTCGTGCTGACGCACAGGTCAGTGCCAGCGTACGGGACAGGAGTAGGCTACGGCATAGGGTTAGATGTAGGGCTGGTGGTGGGTTTCCATTCCGGGCTAGGGTTAGTGTGAGGGAACTTCAAGGCTTAGGACACTGGTGAGGGTACGGAAACGTGGGAGGGTCAGGCTACGTGCTGATTCACGGGTCAGTGCCAGCGTATGGGCCAGGAGTAGGGTATGGCGTAGGGTATGGTTTAGGGCTGGTCGTGGTTTTCCGTTCCGGGCTAGGGTTAGGGTTAGGGAACTGCAAGGCTTAGGGCCCAGGTGAGGGTACGGAAACGTGGGAGGTTCAGGCTCACACACGTGTCAGTGCCAGCGTAAGGGCCAGCAGTAGGCTTCAGCTTGGGGGTAAAGCTTAGGGCTGGTGGTGAGTTTCCGTTCCGGGCTAGGGTTAGGGTTAGGGAACTGCAAGGCTTAGGGCACAGGTGAGGGTACGGAAACGTGGGAGGGTCAGGCTACATGATGACGCACGGGTCAGTGCCAGCATTCGGGCCAGGATTAGGCTTCGGCGTAGGGTAAGGTGTAGGGCTGGTGGTGGCTTTCCGTTTCGGGCTAGGGTTAGGGATAGGGAACAGCAAGGCTTAGGGCACAGGTGAGTGTACAGAAACGTGGGAGGGTCAGGCTACATGCTGACGCACGTGTCAGTGCCAGCTTACGGGCCAGGAGTAGGCTATGGCATACGGTAAGGTGTAGGGCTGGTGGTGGGTTTCCGTTCCGGGCTAGGGTTATGTTTAGGGAACAGCAAGGCTTAGGGCACAGGTGAGGGTACGAAACGTGGGAGGGTCAGGCTTCGTGCTGACGCAAGGGTCAGTGTCACCGTATGGACCAGGAGTAGGCTACGGCGTAGGGTAAGGTTTAGGGCTGGTGGTGGGTTTCCATTTTGGGCTAGGGTTAGGGTTAGGGAACGGCAAGGCTTAGGGCACAGGTGAGGGTACAGAAAAGTTGGAGGGTCAGGCTACGTCCTGACGCACGGGTCAGTGCCAGCGTACGGGCCAGGAGTAGGCTACGGCGTAGGGTAAGGTGTAGGGCTGGTGGTGGGTTTCCGTTCCGGGTTAGGGTTAGGGTGAGGGAACACCAAGGCTTAGGGCACAGGTGAGTGTACGGAAACGTGGGATGGTCAGGCAACGTGCTGACGCAAGGGTCAGTGCCAGCATACGGGCCAGGAGTAGGCTACGGCGTAGGGTAAAGTGAAGGGCTGATGGTGGGTTTCCGTTCCGGGCTAGGGTTAGGGTTAGGAAACGGCAAGGCTTAAGGCACAGGTGAAGGTAAAGAAACATGGTAGGGTCAGGCTACGTGCTGACGCACGTGTCAGTGCAAGCGTACCGGCCAGGAGTAGGCTACGGCTTGGGGTTTAGCTGCAGGGCTGCTGGTGGGTTTCCATTCAGGGCTAGGGTTAGGGTTAGGGAACGGCAAGGTTTAGGGCACAGTTGAGGGTACGGCAATGTCGCAGGGTCAGGATATGTTCTGATGCACGGGTCAGTGCCAGCGTATGGACCAGGAGTAGGCTGCATTTTGGGGGTAAGGTGTAGGGCTGGTGGTGGGTTTCCGTTCCAGGCTAGGGTTAGTGTTAGGGAACAGCAAGGCTTAGGGCACAGGTGAGGGTACGGAAACGTGGGAGGGTCAGGCTACGTGTTGACGCACGGGTCAGTGCCAGCGTACCGGCCAGGAGTAGGCTACGGTGTAGGGTAAGGTTTAGGGCTGCTGGTGGGTTTCCGTTCTTGGCTAGGGTTAGGGTGAGGGAACGGCAAGGCTTAGGGCACAGGTGAGGGTACGGAGACGTGGGAGGGTCAGGCTACGTGCTGACACACGGGTCAGTGTCAGTGTACAGGCCAGGAGTAGGCTACGGCGTAGGGTAAGCTGTAGGGTTCGTGGTGGGTTTCCGTTCCGGACTAGGGTTAGGGTTAGGGAAAGGCAAGGCTTAGGGCACAGGTGAGGTTACAGAAACGTGGGAGGGTCAGGCTATGTGGTGACGCACGTGTCAGTGCCAGCATACGGGCCAGGAGTAGGCTACGGCTTGGGGGTAACGTGTAGGCCTGGTGGTGGGTTTCCGTTCCGGGCTAGGGTTAGGGTTAGGGAACGGCAAGGCTTAGGGCACAGGTGAGGGTACGGAAACGTGGGAGGGTCAGGCTACATGCTGACGCACGTGTCAGTGCCAGCGTACGGGCCAGGAGTAGGCTACGGCGTAGGGTATGGTGTACGGCTGGTGGTGGGTTTCCGTTTCGGGCTAGGGTTAGGGTTAGGGAACGGCAAGGCTTAGGGCACAGGTGAGGGTACGGAAACGAGGGAGGGTCAGGCTACGTGCTGACGCACGGGTCTGTGCCAGCGTACGGGTCAGGAGTAGGCTACGGCTTGTGGCTAAGCTATAGGGCTGGTGGTGGCTTTCTGTTCCGGGGTAGGGTTAGGGTTAGAGAACGGCAAGGCTTAGGGCACAGGTGAGGGTACGGAAACGTGGGAGGGTCAGGCTACGTGCTGACACATGGGTCAGTGCCCGCGTACGGGCCAGCTGTAGGCTACAGCATAGGGTAAGTTTTAGGGCTGGTGGTGGGTTTCCGTTCCTCGCTAGGGTTAGGGTGAGGGAACGGCAAGGCTTAGGACACAGGTAAGGGTACGGAAACGTGGGAGTGTCAGGCTACGTGATGACGCACGTGTCAGTGCCAGCGTACAGGCCAGGAGTACGCTACGGCGTAGGGTAATGTCTAGGGATGGTGGTGGGTTTCCGTTCCTGGCAAGGGTTAGGTTTAGGGAATGTCAAGGCTTAGGGCACAGGTGAGGGTAAGGAAACGTGGGAGGGTCAGGCTACGTACTGATGCATGGGTCAGTGCCAGCGTACGGGCCAGGAGTAGGCTACGGTGTAGGGTAACGTGTAGGGCTGTTGGTGGGTTTTCATTGCGGGGTACGGTTAGGGTTAGGGAACGGCAAGGCTTAGGGCACAGGTGAGGGAACGGAAACGTGGGAGGGTCAGGCTACGTGCTGACACACGGGTCAGTGCCAGCGTACGGGCAAGGAGTAGGCTACGGGGTGGGTAAGGTCTAGGGCTGGTGGTTTGTTTCCATTCTGGGCTAGGGTTAGTGTTAGGGAACGGCAAGGCTTAGGGCACAGGTGAGGGTACAGAAAAGTTGGAGGTTCAGGCTACGTGCTAAAGCACGTGTCAATGCCAGCGTATGGGCCAGGAGTAGGCTACGTCGTAGAGAAAGGTGTATGGCTGGTGGTGGGTTTCTGTTCTGGGCTAGGGTTAGGGATAGGGAATGGCAAGGCTTAGGGCACAGGTGAGGGTACGGAAACGTGGGAGGTTCAGGCTACGTGCTGACGCATGGGTCAGTGCCAGCGTACAGGCCAGGAGTAGGCTATGGCTTGGGTGTTAGGTGTAGGGCTGGTGGTGTGTTTCCGTTCCGTACTAGGGTTAGGGTTAGGGAACGGCAAGTCTTAGGGCACAGGTGAGGGTACGGAAATGTGGGAAGGTCAGGCTACGTGCTGACACACGGGTCAGTGCCAGCGTACGGGCCAGGAGTAGGCTACGGCATAGGGTAAGGTGTAGGGTTGATGGTGGGTTTCCATTCCGTGCTATAGTTAGGGTTAGTGAAAGGCAAGGCTTAGGGCACAGGTGAGGATACTGAAACGTGGGAGGGTCAGGCTACCTGCTGACGCACGTGTCAGTGCCAGAATACGGGCCAGGAGTAGGCTACGGCTTGGGGGTAAGGTGTAGGGCTGGTAGTGGGTTTCCGTTGGGGGCTAGGGTTAGGGTTAGGGAATGGCAAGGCTTAGGGCACATGTGAGGGTACGGAAACGTGGGAGGGTCAGACAACGTGCTGACACACGGGTCAGTGCCAGCGTACGGGCCAGGAGTAGGCTACGTCGTAGGGTAAAGTGTAGGCCTGGTGGTGGGTTTCCGTTGGGGGCTAGGGTTAGGGTTAGGGAACGGCAAGGCTTAGGGCACAGGTGAGGTTACGGAAACGTTGGAGGGTCAGGCTACATGCTGACGCATGGGTCAGTGCCAGCGTACGGGCCAGGAGTAGGCTACGGCTTGTGGGTAAGGTTTAGGGCTGGTGGTGGGTTTCCGTTCCGGGCTAGGGTTAGAGTTAGGGAATGGCAAGGCTTAGGGCAGAGGTGACGGTACAGTAACATGGGAGGGTCAGGCTACGTGCTGAAGCACATGTCAGTGCCCACGTACGGGCCAGGTGTAGGCTACGTCATAGGGTAAGGTTTAGGGCTGTTGGTCGGTTTCCGTACCGGGCTAGGGTTAGGGTTACGGAACGGCAAGACTTAGGGCACAGGTGTGTGTACGGAAACGTGGGAGGGTCAGGCTACATGCTGACGCAAGGTTCAGTGCCACCGTACAGGCCAGGAGTAGGCTACAGCGTTGGTTAAGGTGTAGGGCTGGTGGTGGGTTTCCGTTCAGGGCTAGGGTTAGGGATAGGGAACGTCAAGGCTTAGGTCACAGGTGAGGGTACGGAAACATGGGAGGGTCAGGCTACGTACTGACGCATGGGTCAGTGCCAGCGTACGGGCCAGGTGTAGGCTACGGCGTAGGGTAAGGTGTAGGGCTGGTGGTGATTTTCCGTTCCGGCTAGGGTTAGGGTTAGGGAACGGCAAGGCTTAGGGGACAGGTGAGGGTACGGAAACGTGGGAGGGTCAGGCTACGTGCTGACGCACGGGTCAGTGTCAGCATACGGGCCAGGAGTAGGCTACGGCTTGTGGGTAAGGTGTAGAGCTGGTGGTGGGTTTCCGTTCTGGGCTAGGGTTAGTGTTAGGAACGGCCAGGCTTAGGGCACAGTTGAGGGTCCTGAAACGTGGGAGGGTCAGGCTACTTGCTGACGCACGTGTCAGTGCTGAGTACGGGCCAGGAGTAGGCTACGGCTTGGGGTTAAGGTGTAGGGCTGGTGGTGGTTTTCCATTCCGGGCTAGGGTTAGGGTTACTGAACGGCAAGGCTTAGTGCTCAGGTGAGGGTACGGAAACGTGGGAGGGTCAGGCTACGTGCTGACACACGGGTCAGTGCCAGTGTACAGGCTAGGAGTAGGCTACGGCGTAGGGTAAGCTGTAGGGTTCGTGGTGGGTTTCCGTTCCGGACTAGGGTTAGGGTTAGGGAACGTCAAGGCTTAGGGCACAGGTGAGGGTACGGAAACGTGGGAGGGTCAGGCTACGTACTGATGCATGTGTCAGTGCCAGCGTACGGGCCAGGAGTAGGCTACGGTGTAGGCTAACGTGTAGGGCTGTTGGTGGGTTTTCATTGCGGGGTACGGTTAGGGTTACGGAACGGCAAGGCTTAGGGCACAGGTGAGGGAACGGAAACGTGGGCGGGTCAGGCTACGTGCTGACACACGGGTCAGTGCCAGCGTACAGGCAAGGAGTAGGCTACGGGGTAGGGTAAGGTCTAGGGCTGGTGGTGGGTTTCCGTTCCGGGCTAGGGTTAGTGTTAGGGAACGGCAAGGCTTAGGGCACAGGTGAGGGTACAGAAAAGTTGGAGGTTCAGGCTACGTGCTAAAGCACGTGTCAATGCCAGCGTATGGGCCAGGAGTAGGCTACGTCGTAGAGAAAGGTGTATGGCTGGTTCTGGTTTTCCGTTCTGGGCTAGGGTTAGGGATAGGAAACGGCAAGGCTTAGGGCACAGGTGAGGGTACGGAAACGTGGGAGGGTCAGGCTACGTGCTGACGCATGGGTCAGTGCCCGCGTACAGGCCAGGAGTAGGCTATGGCTTGGGTGTTAGGTTTAGGGCTGGTGGTGTGTTTCCGTTCCGTACTAGGGTTAGGGTTAGGGAACGGCAAGGCTTAGGGCACAGGTGAGGGTACGGAAATGTGGGAAGGTCAGGCTACGTGCTGACACACGGGTCAGTGCCAGCGTACGGGCCAGGAGTAGGCTACGGCATAGGGTAAGGTGTAGGGTTGGTGGTGGGTTTCCATTCCGTGCTATAGTTAGGGTTAGTGAAAGGCAAGGCTTAGGGCACAGGTGAGGATACTGAAACGTGGGAGGGTCAGGCTACGTGCTGACGCACGTGTCAGTGCCAGAATACGGGCCAGGAATAGGCTACGGCTTGGGGGTAAGGTTTAGGGCTGGTGGTGGGTTTCCGTTGGGGGCTAGGGTTAGGGTTAGGGAACGGCAAGGCTTAGGGCACAGGTGAGGGTACGGAAACGTGGGAGGGTCAGACAACGTTCTGACGCACGGGTCAGTGCCAGCGTACGGGCCAGGAGTAGGCTACGGCATAGGGTATAGTGTAGGGCTGGTGGTGGGTTTCCGTTCCGGGCTAGGGTTATGGTTAGGGAACGGCAAGGCTTAGGGCGCAGGTGAGGGTACGGAAACGTGGGAGGGTCAGGCTACGTGCTGACGCACGGGTCAGTGCCACGGTACGGGCCATGAGTAGGCTATGGCTTGGAGGTTAGGTGTAGGGCTGGTGGTGGGTTTCCGTTCCATACTAGGGTTAGGGTAAGGGAACGGCAAGGCTTAGGGCACAGGTGAGGGTACGGAAATGTGGGAAGGTCAGGCTACGTGCTGATGCATGTGTCAGTGCCAGCGTACCGTCTAGGAGTAGGCTATGGCTTGGGGGTAAGCTGTAGGGCTGGTGGTGTGTTTCCGTTCTTGGCTAGTGTTAGCGTTAGGGTACGGCAAGGCTTAGGGCACAGGTGAGGTTACGGAAACGTGGGAGGGTCAGGCTACGTGCTGACGCACGTGTCAGTGCCAGCGTACCGGCCAAGAGTAGGCTACGGCTTGGGGGTTAGTTGTAGGGCTGGTGGTGGGTTTCCGTTCCGGGCTAGGGTTAGGGTTAGGGAACGGCAAGGCTTAGGGCACAGGTGTGGGTACGGAAATGTGAGAAGGTCAGGCTACATGCTGACGCACGTGTCAGTGCCAGCGTACGGGCCAGGAGTAGGCTACGGCGTAGGGTAAGGTGTAGGGCTGGTGGTGGGTTTCCTTTCCGGGCTAGGTTTAGGGTTAGGGAACAGCAAGACTTAGGGCACAGGTGAGGGTACGGAAACGTGGTAGGGTCAGGCTACGTGCTGACGCATGGGTCAGTGCCAGCGTTCCGGCCAGGAGTAGGCTACGGCGTAGGGTAAGGTGTAGGACTGGTGGTGTGTTTCCGTGCCAGGCTAGGGTTAGTGTTAGGGAACGGCAAGGCTTCGGGCCCAGGTGTGGGTACGGAAACGTGGGGTGGTCAGATTACATGCTGACACACGGGTCAGTGCCAGCATACAGGCCAGGAGTAGGCTACGCCGGAGGGTAATGTCTAGGGCTGGTGGTGGGTTTCTGTTCCGGGCTAGGGTTAGGGTTAGGGAACGTCAAGTCTTAGGGCACAGGTGAGGGTACAGAAACGTGGGAGGGTCAGGCTACGTGCTGAAGCACGGGCCAGAGCCAGCGTACCGGCCAGGAGTAGGCTACGGCTTGGGGGTTAGGTGTAGGGCTGGTGGTGTGTTTCCCTTCCGTACTAGTGTTAGGGTTAAAGAACGGCAAGGCTTAGGGCACAGGTGACGTTACGATAATGTGGGAAGGTCAGGCTACGTGCTGATGCACATGTCAGTGCCAGCGTATGGACCAGGAGTAGGCTACGGCTTGGGGGTAATGTGTAGGGCTGGTGGTGGGTTTCCGTTGGGGGCTAGGTTTAGGGTTCGGGAACGGCAAGGCTTAGGGCACAGGTGAGGGTACGGAAACGTTGGAGGGTCAGGCTACATGCTGACGCATGGGTCAGTGCCAGCGTACGGGCCAGGAGTAGGCTACGGCTTGTGGGTAAGGTTTAGGGCTGGTGGTGGGTTTCCGTTCCGGGCTAGGGTTAGAGTTAGGGAACGGCAAGGCTTAGGGCAGAGGTGACGGTACGGTAACATGGGAGGGTCAGGCTACGTGCTGAAGCACATGTCAGTGCCCGCGTACGGGCCAGGTGTAGGCTACGTCATAGAGTAAGGTTTAGGGCTGGTGGTCGGTTTCCGTTCCGGGCTAGGGTTAGGGTTACGGAACGGAAAGACTTAGGGCACAGGTGAGGGTACGGAAACGTGGGAGGGTCAGGCTACATGCTGACGCAAGGTTCAGTGCCACCGTACAGTCCAGGAGTAGGCTACGGCGTAGGTTAAGGTGTAGGGCTGGTGGTGGATTTCCATTCACGGCTAGGGTTAGGGTTAGGGAACGTCAAGGCTTAGGGCACAGGTGAGGGTAGGGAAACATGGGAGGGTCAGGCTACGTACTGACGCACGGGTCAGTGCCAGCGTACGGGCCAGGAGTAGGTTACGGTGTAGGGTAAGGTGTAGGGCTGGTTGTTGGTTTCCGTTCCGGGCTACATTTAGGGTTAGGGAACGGCAAAGCTTAGGGCACATGTGAGGGTATGGAAACGTGGGAGGGTCAGGATACGTGCTGACGCACGGGTCAGTGCCAGTGTACGGGCCAGGAGTAGGCTACGGCTTGTGGGTAAGTTTTAGAGCTGGTGGTGGGTTTCCGTTCGGGGCTAGGTTTAGGGTTAGGGAACGGCAAGTCTTACGGCACAGGTGAGGGTACGGAAACGTGGAAGGGTCAGGCTACGTGCTGACGCACGGGTCAGTGCCCGCGTACGGGCCAGGTGTAGGCTACGACATATGGTGAGGTGTAGGGCTGGTGGTGGTTTTCCGTTCCGGCTAGGGTTAGGGTTAGGGAACGGCAAGGCTTAGGGGACAGGTGAGGGTACGGAAACGTGGGAGGGTCAGGCTACGTACTGACACACTGGTCAGTGTCAGCATACGGGCCAGGAGTAGGCTACGGCTTGTGGGTAAGGTGTAGAGCTGGTGGTGGGTTTCCGTTCTGGGCTAGGGTTAGTGTTAGGAACGGCCAGGCTTAGGGCACAGTTGAGGGTCCTGAAACGTGGCAGGGTCAGGCTACTTGCTGACGCACGTGTCAGTGCCGAGTACGGGCCAGGCGTAGGCTACGGCTTGGGGGTTAGGTGTAGGGCTGGTGGTGGGTTTCCATTCCGGGCTAGGGTTTGGGTTACTGAACGGCAAGGCTTAGTGCTCAGGTGAGGGTACGGAAACGTGGGAGGGTCCGGCTACGTGCTGACGCACGGGTCAGTGCCAGCATACAGGCCAGGAGTAGGCTACGCCGGAGGGTAATGTCTAGGGCTGGTGGTGGGTTTCTGTTCCGGGCTAGGGTTAGGGTTAGGGAACGTCAAGGCTTAGGGCACAGGTGAGGGTACGGAAACGTGGGAGGGTCAGGCTACGTGCTGACACACGGTTCAGTGCCAGTGTACAGGCCAGGAGTAGGCTACGGCGTAGGGTAAGCTGTAGGGTTCGTGGTGGTTTTCCATTCCGGACTAGGGTTAGGGTTAGGGAAAGGCAAGGCTTAGGGCACAGGTGAGGTTACAGAAACGTGGGAGGGTCAGGCTCTGTGGTGACGCACGTGTCAGTGCCAGCATACGGGCCAGGAGTAGGCTACGGCTTGGGGGTAACGTGTAGGGATGGTGGTGGGTTTCCGTTCCGGGCTAGGGTTAGGGTTAGGGAACGGCAAGGCTTAGGGCACAGGTGAGGGTACGGAAACTTGGGAGGGTCAGGCTACATGCTGACGCACGGGTCAGTGCCAGCGTACGGGCCAGGAGTAGGCTACGGCGTAGGGTATGGTGTAGGGCTGGTGGTGGGTTTCCGTTTCCGGCTAGGTTTAGGGTTAGGGAACGGCAAGGCTTAGGGCACAGGTGAGGGTACGGAATCGAGGGAGGGTCAGGCTACGTGCTGACGCACGGGTCTGTGCCAGCATACGGGCCAGGTGTAGGTTACGGCATAGGGTAAGGTTTAGGGCTGGTCTAGGGTTTCCATTCCAGGCTAGCGTTGGGGTTAGGGAATGGCAAGGCTTAGGAGTTGCCAGGCTGTCACCTGTAAAGAAGAGGATGCGTCACCCATAATGTCTGCTGAAATTTCTCTCTGGGCTGAGGTGAGGAAGGAAAAAAAGGAGTGGGGGCCGGGATATGAGGGGTATCTCAGGCAGGAAAATGGAAAGCTTCCAGAAGAGCGCCCGTGGCCAGGACCATCCTGGCTGGCCTGCAGGCACCAAGTGGGCCTGTGTGCTGTCGCTGGTGTGGCTCCACTGCCCTTCCTCTAGGCTTTCAAGCCCTTGTACATATTCAGGTGTTTTACCTGGGAAGGGTGGGAACAGTTCAGCAGCAGCTGGCCTGGGGCTCAGCTCACATTTACTCACAGACGCCTCGGCACGGTCCCGCAGCTTGGCAATGAGGACCTTTCTTGCGTGGGGTTGGGCTGCTGGCTGTATGGGAGATGATTCTCCACATCTGACCAATTTCAGAATTGTTTACCGCTGGAGTAAGTGCCTTGATAGGGTTTTCCTCTGTATAACTGTTGGGTTCAGGTTTTTTTTTTCTCCATTGTTTCAAGTTAAATTCTATTCCTCTTTTATGTATTTATAGATATAAGCATGGAAATAAGTCATTCATATAAATACATCTGTGTGAATGGAAGAACTTTTTTCTGTTTTATTTTTAAAAATTTTGAAATTTAAATTTATTTTCTTATACAGCAGGTTATTATTAGTTATGTATTTTATGCATTTACATGTATACAGGTCAATCCCAATCTCCCAACTCATCCCACCACCACCACCACCCCATGGCTTCACCCTCTTTGTGTCCATACGTTTGTTCTCTACCTCTGTGTCTCTATTTCTGCCCTGCAAACAAGTTCATCTGTACCACTTTTCTAGGTACCAAATATAGGCATTAATATACAATATTTGTTTTTCTGTTTCTGACTTACTCCACTCTGTATGACAGTCTCTAGATCCATCGAGTTATCTACAAATGACCCAGTTTCATTCCTTTATATGGTTGAGTAATACTCCATTTTATATATGTACCACATCTTTATCCGTTCTTCTGTTTGTGGGCATTTAGGTTGCTTCCATTACCTGGCTATTGTAAATAGTGCTGCAATGAACATTGGGGTGAATGTGTCTCTTTGATTTATGGTTTTCTCTGGGTATATGCTCAGAAGTGGGATTGCTAGATCAGATGGTACTCCTCTTTTTAGTTTTTTAAAGGAACCTCCATACTGTTCACCATAGTGACTGTATCAATTTACATTCCCACCAATAGTGGAAGAGGGTTCCTTTTGTCCACACCCTCCTCAGAATTTTTGTTTGTAGATTTTCTGATGATGCCGACTCTAATGGGTGTGACGTCATACCTTATTGTAGTTTTGATTTGCATTTCTCTAACAATTAGTGATGTTGAGCAGCTTTTCATGTGCGTCTTGGCCATCTCTGTGTCTTCTTTGAAGAAACGTCTCTTTAGATCTTCTGCCCATTTTTGTATTGGGTGGTTTGTTTTTTTTAATATTAAGCTGCATGAGCTGTTTATATATATTGGAGATTAAACCTCTGTCCATTGATTCGTTTGCAACGATTTTTGCCCATTCTGAGGGATGCCTTTTTCCATTCCCGTGTTTTTTAACAAAAAAGGAAAGAAAGGAAAAGAAGCAGAACACTAATGTGCGTAAAATATGCCTTTTGAAACGGTCGTTTTGAAATATGGACGTCCTTTGAATTTTTTGGTCGATATGTGACCCCAGGAATTGTGTTCAGGGCAGGTGTCATTTACAGGCCTGCAATGATTTTGAATATCAACTGACCATTAGCGCTGGGATTAAAGCTGCTGTTCTGTGAAAGGGCCACAAGGTGGCAGCAGTTCACCCTTACCAAATCTGGTTACTAGGGCAAGAGAGCCTCAGTGGAAGTGGTGTTCTAGATTGGAATTTAGAATGGAATGTGCCAGGAGAAAGCCCCTAAAGTTTGTCTCACTACTTCTTGTTCGTGTTTTTAATTTATTTTTTTTTATTTTTTATTACAGCAAGTTTGATTACAATGTTTGGCTTGTTGTAGGTGTGGAAGATGTGGTTCTTTTACACATATACAGATGTCTGTTCTTCCTGGGATCCTGTTCCCATGTACGTTATGACAGAATGTTGAGTAGTCCACTCTTGGTATTCTGTAGGTCTTTGGTGATTATATATGTCATCTGTGTTTGTATATGTCTGTTAACCCCGATATCGTAATGAAACCAAACCTCACACCTTTCCATTCGTGAACCATAAGTTTGTTTAATGAATCTGTGATTGCCCTTCTCCGTGGAAATATCTGCCCTGGTATCCATTTTTAGGTAACACCTCTAAGTGATATGATATGGTATGTGTCTTTCACTTTCTGACTTACTACAAGTCACGTGATTACTTCTAGACTCATTTACGGGGCTGCAAATGGCATTGTGTCCTTTTTTTCCTTGGCTTCTGTTCTGCCTTAGCGAGGTCCATTTTCAACAATGTGATTCCCTGAGGGTTGTGGATTAGCTGACCTGGGCAGCCTTACCCTGCCGGCCCGCCCTCCCCAGGTGTGCCTCGTTGAGGTCAATATAAACAGCGCTCCAGGCAGCAATAGCCCCTGAAGCTGTGCCTGACTCCATATTCTCTGCCCCGTCAGCAGTCTCGGGGCTGTGCTGGTGGGTGGGAGTGAGGGGCCACAGCTTTGTGGGTGGCCCGGTGTGAGTGGGGCTCTGCTGGCCTTTCTGCAGGAGTTGCCAGGCTGACACGTGTAAAGAAGAGGATGTGTCACCCATACCTTCCGCTGGAATTTCTCTCCGGACAGAGGGGAGGAAGGAAAAAAGCAGTGGGGGCCAGGACAGGAGGGGTATCTCAGGCAGGGCAATGGAAAGCTTCCGGAAGAGCGCCCGGGGCCAGGACCACCCTGGCTGGCCTGCAGGCACCAAGTTGGCCTGCGTGTTGTCGCTGGTGTGGCTCGACGGCCCTTCCTGTAGGCTTTCAAGCCCTTGTACATATTCAGGTGTTTTACCTGGGAAGGGTGGGAACAGTTCAGCAGCAGCTGGCCTGGGGCTAAGCTCACGTTTACGCACAGATGCTTCGGCACAATCCCCCAGCTTTGCAATGAGGACGCTCCTTGCGTGGGGGGTGGGGTGCTGGCTGTATGGGAGATGGTTCCCCACCTCTGACCAATTTCAGAATTGTTTACCGCTGGAGCAAGTGTCCAGATAGGGTTTTCCTCTGTATAAATGTTGGGTTCAGGTTTTTTTTTTCTTTTATGTTTCAAGTTAGATTTTATTCCTCTTTTATGTATTTATAGATATAAGCATGGAAATAATTCATTCCTATAAATACATCTGTGTGACGGGAAGAACTTTTTTCTCTTTTATTTTTAAATTTTATTTTTTAGAATTTTGAAATTAATTAATTTATTTTTTATACAGCAGTTTATTATTAGTTATGTATTTTATGCATATACATGTATACAGGTCAATCCCAATCTCCCAACTCATCCCACCACCACCACCCCATGGCTTCCAACACTTGGTGTCCATACGTTTGTTCTCTACCTCTGTGTCTCTATTTCTTCGCTGCAAACCAGTTCATCTGTACCATTTTTTAGGTACCACATATATGCCTTAATATACAGTATTTGGTTTCCTCTTTCTGACTTCATTCTGTATGACAGTCCCTTGTTCCATCGATGTCTCTACAAATGACCCAGTTTCATTCCTTTTTATGGCCGAGTAATATTTCATTTTATATATGTACCACATCTTTATCCATTTATCTGTCTATGGGCATTTAGGTGGCTTCTATTACCTGGCTATTGTAAATTGTGCTGCAACGAACTTTGTGGTGAATGTGCCTTTTTGATTTACGGTTTTCTCTGGGTATATGCCCAGAAGTGGGATTGCTGGATCAGATGGTAATTCTATTTCTAGTTTTTTTAAGGAAACTCCATACTGTTCTCCATAGTGACTGTATCAATTTACATTCCCACCAATAGTGGAAGAGGGCTCCTTTTGTCCACACCCTCCCCAGAATTGGTTGTTTGTAGATTTTCTGATGATGCCGATTCTAACAGGTGTGAGGTGATACCTCATTGTAGTTTTGATTTGCATTTCTCTAATAATTAGTGCTGTTGAGCAGCTTTTCATGGGCGTCTTGGCCATCTCTGTGTCTTCTTTGAAGAAACGCCTCTTTAGATCTTCTGCCCATTTTTGTATTGGGTTGTTTGTTTTTTTAATATTAAGCTGCATGAGCTGTTTATATATATTGGAGAATTAATCTCTGTCCATTGATTCGTTTGCAACGATTTTTGCCCATTCTGAGGGATGCCTTTTTCCATTCCCGTTTTTTTTAACAAAAAAGGAAAGAAAGGAAAAGAAGCAGAACACTAATGTGCGTAAAATATGCCTTTTGAAACGGTCGTTTTGAAATATGGACGTCCTTTGAATTTTTTGGTCGATATGTGACCCCAGGAATTGTGTTCAGGGCAGGTGTCATTTACAGGCCTGCAATGATTTTGAATATCAACTGACCATTAGCGCTGGGATTAAAGCTGCTGTTGTGTGAAACGGCCACAAGGTGGCAGCAGTTCACCCTTACCAAATCTGGTTACTAGGGCAAGAGAGCCTCAGTGGAAGTGGTGTTCTAGATTGGAATTTAGAATGGAATGTGCCAGGAGAAAGCCCCTCAAGTTTGTCTCACTACTTCTTGTTCGTGTTTTTAATTTATTTTTTTTATTTTTTATTACAGCAAGTTTGATTACAATGTTTGGCTTGTTGTAGGTGTGGAAGATGTGGTTCTTTTACACATATACAGATGTCTGTTCTTCCTGGGATCCTTTTCCCATGTACGTTATGACAGAATGTTGAGTAGTCCACTCTTGGTATTCTGTAGGTCTTTGGTGATTATATATGTCATCTGTGTTTGTATATGTCTGTTAACCCCGATATCGTAATGAAACCAAACCTCACACCTTTCCATTCGTGAACCATAAGTTTGTTTAATGAATCTGTGATTGCCCTTCTCCGTGGAAATATCTGCCCTGGTATCCATTTTTAGGTAACACCTCTAAGTGATATGATATGGTATGTGTCTTTCACTTTCTGACTTACTACAAGTCACGTGATTACTTCTAGACTCATTTACGGGGCTGCAAATGGCATTGTGTCCTTTTTTTCCTTGGCTTCTGTTCTGCCTTAGCGAGGTCCATTTTCAACAATGTGATTCCCTGAGGGTTGTGGATTAGCTGACCTGGGCAGCCTTACCCTGCCGGCCCGCCCTCCCCAGGTGTGCCTCGTTGAGGTCAATATAAACAGCGCTCCAGGCAGCAATAGCCCCTGAAGCTGTGCCTGACTCCATATTCTCTGCCCCGTCAGCAGTCTCGGGGCTGTGCTGGTGGGTGGGAGTGAGGGGCCACAGCTTTGTGGGTGGCCCGGTGTGAGTGGGGCTCTGCTGGCCTTTCTGCAGGAGTTGCCAGGCTGACACGTGTAAAGAAGAGGATGTGTCACCCATACCTTCCGCTGGAATTTCTCTCCGGACAGAGGGGAGGAAGGAAAAAAGCAGTGGGGGCCAGGACAGGAGGGGTATCTCAGGCAGGGCAATGGAAAGCTTCCGGAAGAGCGCCCGGGGCCAGGACCACCCTGGCTGGCCTGCAGGCACCAAGTTGGCCTGCGTGTTGTCGCTGGTGTGGCTCGACGGCCCTTCCTGTAGGCTTTCAAGCCCTTGTACATATTCAGGTGTTTTACCTGGGAAGGGTGGGAACAGTTCAGCAGCAGCTGGCTTGGGGCTAAGCTCACGTTTACGCACAGATGCTTCGGCACAATCCCCCAGCTTTGCAATGAGGACGCTCCTTGCGTGGGGGGTGGGGTGCTGGCTGTATGGGAGATGGTTCCCCACCTCTGACCAATTTCAGAATTGTTTACCGCTGGAGCAAGTGTCCAGATAGGGTTTTCCTCTGTATAAATGTTGGGTTCAGGTTTTTTTTTCTTTTATGTTTCAAGTTAGATTTTATTCCTCTTTTATGTATTTATAGATATAAGCATGGAAATAATTCATTCCTATAAATACATCTGTGTGACGGGAAGAACTTTTTTCTCTTTTATTTTTAAATTTTATTTTTTAGAATTTTGAAATTAATTAATTTATTTTTTATACAGCAGTTTATTATTAGTTATGTATTTTATGCATATACATGTATACAGGTCAATCCCAATCTCCCAACTCATCCCACCACCACCACCCCATGGCTTCCAACACTTGGTGTCCATACGTTTGTTCTCTACCTCTGTGTCTCTATTTCTTCGCTGCAAACCAGTTCATCTGTACCATTTTTTAGGTACCACATATATGCCTTAATATACAGTATTTGGTTTCCTCTTTCTGACTTCATTCTGTATGACAGTCCCTTGTTCCATCGATGTCTCTACAAATGACCCAGTTTCATTCCTTTTTATGGCCGAGTAATATTTCATTTTATATATGTACCACATCTTTATCCATTTATCTGTCTATGGGCATTTAGGTGGCTTCTATTACCTGGCTATTGTAAATTGTGCTGCAACGAACTTTGTGGTGAATGTGCCTTTTTGATTTACGGTTTTCTCTGGGTATATGCCCAGAAGTGGGATTGCTGGATCAGATGGTAATTCTATTTCTAGTTTTTTTAAGGAAACTCCATACTGTTCTCCATAGTGACTGTATCAATTTACATTCCCACCAATAGTGGAAGAGGGCTCCTTTTGTCCACACCCTCCCCAGAATTGGTTGTTTGTAGATTTTCTGATGATGCCGATTCTAACAGGTGTGAGGTGATACCTCATTGTAGTTTTGATTTGCATTTCTCTAATAATTAGTGCTGTTGAGCAGCTTTTCATGGGCGTCTTGGCCATCTCTGTGTCTTCTTTGAAGAAACGCCTCTTTAGATCTTCTGCCCATTTTTGTATTGGGTTGTTTGTTTTTTTAATATTAAGCTGCATGAGCTGTTTATATATATTGGAGAATTAATCTCTGTCCATTGATTCGTTTGCAACGATTTTTGCCCATTCTGAGGGATGCCTTTTTCCATTCCCGTTTTTTTTAACAAAAAAGGAAAGAAAGGAAAAGAAGCAGAACACTAATGTGCGTAAAATATGCCTTTTGAAACGGTCGTTTTGAAATATGGACGTCCTTTGAATTTTTTGGTCGATATGTGACCCCAGGAATTGTGTTCAGGGCAGGTGTCATTTACAGGCCTGCAATGATTTTGAATATCAACTGACCATTAGCGCTGGGATTAAAGCTGCTGTTGTGTGAAACGGCCACAAGGTGGCAGCAGTTCACCCTTACCAAATCTGGTTACTAGGGCAAGAGAGCCTCAGTGGAAGTGGTGTTCTAGATTGGAATTTAGAATGGAATGTGCCAGGAGAAAGCCCCTCAAGTTTGTCTCACTACTTCTTGTTCGTGTTTTTAATTTATTTTTTTTATTTTTTATTACAGCAAGTTTGATTACAATGTTTGGCTTGTTGTAGGTGTGGAAGATGTGGTTCTTTTACACATATACAGATGTCTGTTCTTCCTGGGATCCTTTTCCCATGTACGTTATGACAGAATGTTGAGTAGTCCTCTCTTGGTATTCTGTAGGTCTTTGGTGATTATATATGTCATCTGTGTTTGTATATGTCTGTTAACCCCGATATCGTAATGAAACCAAACCTCACACCTTTCCATTCGTGAACCATAAGTTTGTTTAATGAATCTGTGATTGCCCTTCTCCGTGGAAATATCTGCCCTGGTATCCATTTTTAGGTAAAACCTATAAGTGATATGATATGGTATGTGTCTTTCAATTTCTAACTTACTACAAGTCACGTGATTACTTCTAGACTCATTTACGGGGCTGCAAATGGCATTGTGTCCTTTTTTTCCTTGGCTTCTCTTCTGCCTTAGAGAGGTCCATTTTCCACAATGTGATTCGCTGAGGGTTGTGGATTAGCTGACCTGGGCAGCCTTACCCTGCCGGCCCGCCCTCCCCAGGTGTGCCTCGTTGAGGTCAATATAAACAGCGCTCCAGGCAGCAATAGCCCCTGAAGCTGTGCCTGACTCCATATTCTCTGCCCCGTCAGCAGTCTCGGGGCTGTGCTGGTGGGTGGGAGTGAGGGGCCACAGCTTTGTGGGTGGCCCGGTGTGAGTGGGGCTCTGCTGGCCTTTCTGCAGGAGTTGCCAGGCTGACACGTGTAAAGAAGAGGGTGTGTCACCCATACCTTCCGCTGGAATTTCTCTCCGGACAGAGGTGAGGAAGGAAAAAAGCAGTGGGGGCCAGGACAGGAGGGGTATCTCAGGCAGGGCAATAGAAAGCTTCCGGAAGAGCGCCCGGGGCCAGGACCACCCTGGCTGGCCTGCAGGCACCAAGTTGGCCTGCGTGCTGTCGCTGGTGTGGCTCGACAGCCCTTCCTCTAGGCTTTCAAGCCCTTGTACATATTCAGGTGTTTTACCTGGGAAGGGTGGGAACAGTTCAGCAGCAGCTGGCCTGGGGCTCAGCTCACGTTTACGCACAGATGCCTCGGCACAATCCCCCAGCTTTGCAATGAGGACGCTCCTTGTGTGGGGGGTGGGTTGCTGGCTGTATGGGAGATGGTTCCCCACCTCTGACCAATTTCAGAATTGTTTACCCCTGGAGCAAGTGTCCAGATAGGGTTTTCCTCTGTATAAATGGTGGGTTCAGATTTTTTTTTCTTTTATGTTTCAATTTAGATTGTATTCCTCTTTTATGTATTTATAGATATAAGCATGGAAATAATTCATTCCCATAAATACATCTGTGTGACGGGAAGAATTTTTTCTGTTTTATTTTTAAATTTTATTTTTTAAAATTTTGAAATTTAATTTTATTTATGTTTTTATACAGCAGGTTATTATTAGTTATGTATTTTATGCATATACATGTATACAGGTCAATCCTAATCTCCCAACTCATCCCACCACCACCATCCCATGGCTTCCCACACTTGGTGTCCATACGTTTGTTCTCTACCTCTGTGTCTCTATTTCTTCCCTGCAAACCAGTTCATCTGTACAATTTTTTTAGGTTTCACATTTATGCATTAATATACAATATTTGTTTTCCTCTTTCTGACTTACTTCATTCTGTATGACAGTCTCTCGATCCATCGATGTCTCTACAAATGACCCAGTTTCATTCCTTTTTATGGCCGAGTAATATTCCATTTTATATATGTACCACATCTTTATCCATTCATCTGTCTGTGGGCATTTAGGTTGCTTCCATTACCTGGCTCTTGTAAATAGTGCTGCAACGAACATTGTGGAGAATGTTCCTTTTTGAAATACGGTTTTCTCAGGGTATATGCCCAGAAGTGGAATTGCTGGATCAGATGGTAATTCTATTTCTAGTTTTTTTAAGGAAACTCCATACTGTTCTCCATAGTGACTATATCAATTTACATTCCCACAAATAGTGGAAGAGGGCTCCTTTTGTCCACACCCTCCCCAGAATTGGTTGTTTGTAGATTTTCTGATGATGCCGATTCTAACAGGTGTGAGGTGATACTTCAATGTACATTTGATTTGCATTTCTCTAATAATTAGTTCTGCTGAGCAGCTTTTCATGTGCGTCTTGGTCATCTCTGTGTCTCCTTTGAAGAAACGTCTCTTTAGATCTTGTGCCCATTTTTTTTTTGGGTTGTTTGTTTTTTTAATATTAAGCTGCATGAGCTGTTTATATATATTGGAGACTAAACCTCTGCCCATTGATTCGTCTGCAACGATTTTCGCCCATTCTGAGGGATGCCTTTTTCCATTCCCGTGTTTTTTAACAAAAAAGGAAAGAAAGGAAAAGAAGCAGAACACTAATGTGCGTAAAATATGCCTTTTGAAATGGTCGTTTTGAAATATGGACGTCCTTTGAATTTTTTGGTCGATATGTGACCCCAGGATTTGTTTTCAGGGCAGGTGTCATTTACAGGCCTGCAATGATTTTGAATATCAACTGACCATTAGAGTTGGAATTAAAGCTGCTGTTGTGTGAAACGGCCACAAGGTGGCAGCAGTTCACCCTTACCATATCTGGTTACTAGGGCAAGAGAGCCTCAGTGGAAGTGGTGTTCTAGATTGGAGTTTAGAATGGAATGTGCCAGGAGAAAGCCCCTCACGTTTGTCTCACTACTTCTTGTTCGTGTATTTAATTTAATTTTTTTATTTTTTATTACAGCAAGTTTGATTACAATGTTTGGCTTGTTGTAGGTGTGGAAGATGTGGTTCTTTTACACATATACAGATGTCTGTTCTTCCTGGGATCCTTTTCCCATGTACGTTATGACAGAATGTTGAGTAGTCCTCTCTTGGTATTCTGTAGGTCTTTGGTGATTATATATGTCACCTGTGTTTGTATATGTCTGTTAACCCCGATATCGTAATGAAACCAATCCTCACACCTTTCCATTGGTGAACCATAAGTTTGTTTAATGAATCTGTGATTGCCCTTCTCCGTGGAAATATCTGCCCTGGTATCCATTTTTAGGTAACACCTCTAAGTGATATGATATGTGTCTTTCACTTTCTGACTTACTACAAGTCACGTGATTACTTCTAGACTTATCTACGGTGCTGCAAATGGCATTGTGTCCTTTTTTCCCTTGGCTTCTCTTCTGCCTTAGCGGGGTCCATTTTCAACAATGTGATTCCCTGAGGGTTGTGGATTAGCTGACCTGGGCAGCCTTACCCTGCCGGACCGCCCTCCCCAGGTGTGCCTCGTTGAGGTCAATATAAACAGAGCTCCAGGCAGCAATAGCCCCTGAAGCTGTGCCTGACTCCATATTCTCTGCCCTATCAGCAGTCTCGGGGCTCTGCTGGTGGGAGGGAATGAGGGGCCACAGCTTTGTGGGTGGCCCGGTGTGAGTGGGGTTCTGCTGGCCTTTCTGCAGGAGTTGCCAGGCTGCCGCCTGTAAAGAAGAGGATGTGTCACCCATACCTTCCGCTGGAATTTCTCTCTAGACAGACGTGAGGAAGGAAAAAAGCAGTGGGGGCCGGGACAGGAGGCGTATCTCAGGCAGGACAATGGAGAGCTTCCAGAAGAGCACCCGGGGCCAGGACCACCCTGGCTGGCCTGCAGGCACCAAGTTGGCATGCGTGGTGTCGCTGGTGTGGCTCCACGGTCCTTCCTCTAGGCTTTCAAGCCCTTGTACATATTCAGGTGTTTTACCTGGAAAGGGTGGGAACAGTTCAGCAGCAGCTGGCCTGG
Source organism: Mesoplodon mirus (assembly GCF_964341445.2). Taxonomy (NCBI): domain Eukaryota; kingdom Metazoa; phylum Chordata; class Mammalia; order Artiodactyla; family Ziphiidae; genus Mesoplodon; species Mesoplodon mirus. The sequence continues at coordinate 2,773,959 of NW_028295776.1, read as the reverse complement.
GGCTCAGCTCACGTTTACTCACAGATGCCTCGGCACTGTCCCCCAGCTTTGCAATGAGGACGCTCCTTGCGTGGGGGGTGGGTTGCTGGCTGTATGGGAGATGGTTCCCCACCTCTGACCAATTTCAGAATTGTTTACCACTGGAGCAAGTGCCCTGATAGGGTTTTCCTCTGTATAACTCGTGGGTTCAGGTTTTTTTTTTTCTTTTATGGTTCAAGTTAGATTTTATTCCTCTTTTATGTATTTATAGATATAAGCATGGAAATAATTCATTCCTATAAATACATCTGTGTGACGGGAAGAACTTTTTTCTCTTTTATTTTTAAATTTTATTTTTTAGAATTTTGAAATTAATTAATTTATTTTTTATACAGCAGTTTATTATTAGTTATGTATTTTATGCATATACATGTATACAGGTCAATCCCAATCTCCCAACTCATCCCACCACCACCACCCCATGGCTTCCAACACTTGGTGTCCATACGTTTGTTCTCTACCTCTGTGTCTCTATTTCTTCGCTGCAAACCAGTTCATCTGTACCATTTTTTAGGTACCACATATATGCCTTAATATACAGTATTTGGTTTCCTCTTTCTGACTTCATTCTGTATGACAGTCCCTTGTTCCATCGATGTCTCTACAAATGACCCAGTTTCATTCCTTTTTATGGCCGAGTAATATTTCATTTTATATATGTACCACATCTTTATCCATTTATCTGTCTATGGGCATTTAGGTGGCTTCTATTACCTGGCTATTGTAAATTGTGCTGCAACGAACTTTGTGGTGAATGTGCCTTTTTGATTTACGGTTTTCTCTGGGTATATGCCCAGAAGTGGGATTGCTGGATCAGATGGTAATTCTATTTCTAGTTTTTTTAAGGAAACTCCATACTGTTCTCCATAGTGACTGTATCAATTTACATTCCCACCAATAGTGGAAGAGGGCTCCTTTTGTCCACACCCTCCCCAGAATTGGTTGTTTGTAGATTTTCTGATGATGCCGATTCTAACAGGTGTGAGGTGATACCTCATTGTAGTTTTGATTTGCATTTCTCTAATAATTAGTGCTGTTGAGCAGCTTTTCATGGGCGTCTTGGCCATCTCTGTGTCTTCTTTGAAGAAACGCCTCTTTAGATCTTCTGCCCATTTTTGTATTGGGTTGTTTGTTTTTTTAATATTAAGCTGCATGAGCTGTTTATATATATTGGAGAATTAATCTCTGTCCATTGATTCGTTTGCAACGATTTTTGCCCATTCTGAGGGATGCCTTTTTCCATTCCCGTTTTTTTTAACAAAAAAGGAAAGAAAGGAAAAGAAGCAGAACACTAATGTGCGTAAAATATGCCTTTTGAAACGGTCGTTTTGAAATATGGACGTCCTTTGAATTTTTTGGTCGATATGTGACCCCAGGATTTGTTTTCAGGGCAGGTGTCATTTACAGGCCTGCAATGATTTTGAATATCAACTGACCATTAGCGCTGGGATTAAAGCTGCTGTTGTGTGAAACGGCCACAAGATGGCAGCAGTTCACCCTTACCAAATCTGGTTACTAGGGCAAGAGAGCCTCAGTGGAAGTGGTGTTCTAGATTGGAATTTAGAATGGAATGTGCCAGGAGAATGCCCCTCAAGTTTGTCTCACTACTTCTTGTTCGTGTTTTTAATTTAATTTTTTTTATTTTTTATTACAGCAAGTTTGATTACAATGTTTGGCTTGTTGTAGGTGTGGAAGATGTGGTTCTTTTACACATATACAGATGTCTGTTCTTCCTGGGATCCTTTTCCCATGTACGTTATGACAGAATGTTGAGTAGTCCTCTCTTGGTATTCTGTAGGTCTTTGGTGATTATATATGTCACCTGTGTTTGTATATGTCTGTTAACCCCGATATCGTAATGAAACCAATCCTCACACCTTTCCATTGGTGAACCATAAGTTTGTTTAATGAATCTGTGATTGCCCTTCTCCGTGGAAATATCTGCCCTGGTATCCATTTTTAGGTAACACCTATAAGTGATATGATATATGTGTCTTTCACTTTCTGACTTACTACATGTCACGTGATTACTTCGAGACTCATCTACAGTGCTGCAAATGGCATTGTGTCCTTTTTTTCCTTGGCTTCTATTCTGCCTTAACGAGGTCCATTTTCAACAATGTGATTCCCTGAGGGTTGTGGATTAGCTGACCTGGGCAGCCTTACCCTGCCGGCCCGCCCTCCCCAGGTGTGCCTCGTTGCGGTCAATATAAACAGCACTCCAGGCAGCAATAGCCCCTGAAGCTGTGCCTGACTCCATATTCTCTGCCCCGTCAGCAGTCTCGGGGCTGTGCTGGTGGGAGGGAGTGAGGGGCCACAGCTTTGTGAGTGGCCCGGTGTGAGTGGGACACTGCTGGCCTTTCTGCAGGAGTTGCCAGGCTGCCAACTGTAAAGAAGAGGATGTGTCACCGATACTTCCGCTGGAATTTCTCTCCGGACAGAGGTGAGGAAGGAAAAAAGCAGTGCGGGCCGGGACAGGAGGGGTATCTCAGGCAGGGAAATGGAAAGCTTCTGGAAGAGCGCCCGGGTCCAAGACCACCATGGCTGGCCTGCAGGCACCATGTTGGCCTGCGTGCTGTCGCTGGTGTGGCTCGACGGCCCTTCCTCTAGGCTTTCAAGCCCTTGTACATATTCAGGTGTTTTACCTGGAAAGGGTGGGAACAGTTCAGCAGCAGCTGGCCTGGGGCTCAGCTCACGTTTACTCACAGATGCCTTGGCACGGTCCCCCAGCTTTGCAATGAGGACGCTCCTTGCGTGGGGGGTGGGTTGCTGGCTGTATGGGAGATTGTTTCCCACCTCTGACCAATTTCAGAATTGTTTACCACTGGAGCAAGTGCGCTGATAGTGTTTTCCTCTGTATAACTCATGGGTTCAGGTGTTTTTTTCTTTTATGGTTCAAGTTAGATTTTATTCCTCTTTTATATATTTATAGATATAAGCATGGAAATAATTCATTCCTATAAATACATCTGTGTGACGGGAAGGAGTTTTTTCTCTTTTATTTTTAAATTTTATTTTTTAAAATTTTGAAATTTAATTTTATTTTTTTTATACAGCACGTTATTATTAGTTATGTATTTTATGCATATACATGTATACAGGTCAATCCTAATCTCCCAACTCATCCCACCACAACCACCCCATGTCTTCCCACACTTGGTGTCCATACGTTTGTTCTCTACCTCTGTGTCTCTATTTCTTCCCTGCAAACCAGTTCATCTGTACCATTTTTAGGCTCCACATATATGCATTAATATACAATATTTGTTTTCATCTTTCTGACTTACTTCATTCTGTATGACAGTCTCTCGATCCATCGATGTCTCTACAAATGACCCAGTTTCATTCCTTTTTATGGCCGAGTAATATTCCATTTTATATATGTACCACATCTTTATCCACTCATCTGTCTGTGGGCATTTAGGTTGCTTCCATTACCTGGCTATTGTAAATAGTGCTGCAACGAACATTGTGCTGAATGTGCCTTTTTGAAATACGGTTTTCTCTGGGTATATGCCCAGAAGTGGGATTGCTGGATCAGATGGTAATTCTATTTCTAGATTTTTTAAGGAAACTCCATACTGTTCTCCATAGTGACTGTATCAATTTACATTCCCACCAATAGTGGAAGAGGGCTCCTTTTGTCCACACCCTCCCCAGAATTGGTTGTTTGTAGATTTTCTGATGATGACGATTCTAACAGGTGTGTGGTGATACCTCATTGTAGTTTTGATTTGCATTTCTCTAATAATTAGTGCTGTTGAGCAGCTATTCATGTGTGTCTTGGCCATCTCTGTGTCTTCTTTGAAGAAACGTCTCTTTAGATCTTCTGCCCATTTTTGTATTGGGTTGTTTGTTTTTTAATATTAAGCTGCATGTGCTGTTTATATATATTGGAGATTAAACCTCTGTCCATTGATTCGTCTGCAACAATTTTCGCCCATTCTGAGTGATGTCTTTTTCCATTCCCGTTTTTTTTAACAAAAAAGGAAAGAAAGGAAAAGAAGCAGAACACTAATGTGCGTAAAATATGCCTTTTGAAACGGTCGTTTTGAAATATGGACGTCCTTTGAATTTTTTGGTCGATATGTGACCCCAGGATTTGTTTTCAGGGCAGGTGTCATTTACAGGCCTGCAATGATTTTGAATATCAACTGACCATTAGCGCTGGGATTAAAGCTGCTGTTGTGTGAAACGGCCACAAGATGGCAGCAGTTCACCCTTACCAAATCTGGTTACTAGGGCAAGAGAGCCTCAGTGGAAGTGGTGTTCTAGATTGGAATTTAGAATGGAATGTGCCAGGAGAATGCCCCTCAAGTTTGTCTCACTACTTCTTGTTCGTGTTTTTAATTTAATTTTTTTATTTTTTATTACAGCAAGTTTGATTACAATGTTTGGCTTGTTGTAGGTGTGGAAGATGTGGTTCTTTTACACATATACAGATGTCTGTTCTTCCTGGGATCCTTTTCCCATGTACGTTATGACAGAATGTTGAGTAGTCCTCTCTTGGTATTCTGTAGGTCTTTGGTGATTATATATGTCACCTGTGTTTGTATATGTCTGTTAACCCCGATATCGTAATGAAACCAATCCTCACACCTTTCCATTGGTGAACCATAAGTTTGTTTAATGAATCTGTGATTGCCCTTCTCCGTGGAAATATCTGCCCTGGTATCCATTTTTAGGTAACACCTATAAGTGATATGATATATGTGTCTTTCACTTTCTGACTTACTACATGTCACGTGATTACTTTGAGACTCATCTACAGTGCTGCAAATGGCATTGTGTCCTTTTTTTCCTTGGCTTCTATTCTGCCTTAACGAGGTCCATTTTCAACAATGTGATTCCCTGAGGGTTGTGGATTAGCTGACCTGGGCAGCCTTACCCTGCCGGCCCGCCCTCCCCAGTTGTGCCTCGTTGAGGTCAATATAAACAGCACTCCAGGCAGCAATAGCCCCTGAAGCTGTGCCTGACTCCATATTCTCTGCCCCGTCAGCAGTCTCGGGGCTGTGCTGGTGGGAGGGAGTGAGGGGCCACAGCTTTGTGAGTGGCCCGGTGTGAGTGGGACACTGCTGGCCTTTCTGCAGGAGTTGCCAGGCTGCCAACTGTAAAGAAGAGGATGTGTCACCGATACTTCCGCTGGAATTTCTCTCTGGACAGAGGTGAGGAAGGAAAAAAGCAGTGCGGGCCGGGACAGGAGGGGTATCTCAGGCAGGGAAATGGAAAGCTTCTGGAAGAGCGCCCGGGGCCAAGACCACCATGGCTGGCCTGCAGGCACCATGTTGGCCTGCGTGCTGTCGCTGGTGTGGCTCGATGGCCCTTCCTCTAGGCTTTCAAGCCCTTGTACATATTCAGGTGTTTTACCTGGAAAGGGTGGGAACAGTTCAGCAGCAGCTGGCCTGGGGCTCAGCTCACGTTTACTCACAGATGCCTTGGCACGGTCCCCCAGCTTTGCAATGAGGACGCTCCTTGCGTGGGGGGTGGGTTGCTGGCTGTATGGGAGATTGTTTCCCACCTCTGACCAATTTCAGAATTGTTTACCACTGGAGCAAGTGCGCTGATAGTGTTTTCCTCTGTATAACTCATGGGTTCAGGTGTTTTTTTCTTTTATGGTTCAAGTTAGATTTTATTCCTCTTTTATATATTTATAGATATAAGCATGGAAATAATTCATTCCTATAAATACATCTGTGTGACGGGAAGGAGTTTTTTCTCTTTTATTTTTAAATTTTATTTTTTAAAATTGTGAAATTTAATTTTATTTTTTTTATACAGCACGTTATTATTAGTTATGTATTTTATGCATATACATGTATACAGGTCAATCCCAATCTCCCAACTCATCCCACCACCACCACCCCATGTCTTCCCACCCTTGGTGTCCATACGTTTGTTCTCTACCTCTGTGTCTCTATTTCTTCCCTGCAAACCAGTTCATCTGTACCATTTTTTAGGTTCCACATATATGCATTAATATACAGTAGTTGTTTTCCTCTTTCTGACTTACTTCATTCTGTATGACAGTCTCTCGATCCATCGATGTCTCTACAAATGACCCAGTTTCATTCCTTTTTATGGCCGAGTAATATTTCATTTTATATATGTACCACATCTTTATCCATTCATCTGTCTGTGGGCATTTAGGTTGCTTCCATTACCTGGCTATTGTAAATAGTGCTGCAACGAACATTGTGGTGAATGTGCCTTTTTGATTTACGGTTTTCTCTGGGTATATGCCCAGAAGTGGGATTGCTGGATCAGATGGTAATTCTATTTCTAGTTTTTTTAAGGAAACTCCATACTGTTCTCCATAGTGACTGTATCAATTTACATTCCCACCAATAGTGGAAGAGGGCTCCTTTTGTCCACACCCTCCCCAGAATTGGTTGTTTGTAGATTTTCTGATGATGCCGATTCTAACAGGTGTGAGGTGATACCTCATTGTAGTTTTGATTTGCATTTCTCTAATAATTAGTGCTGTTGAGCAGCTTTTCATGTGCGTCTTGGCCATCTCTGTGTCTCCTTTGAAGAAACGTCTCTTTAGATCTTCTGGCCATTTTTTTGGGTTGTTTGTTTTTTTAATATTAAGCTGCATGAGCTGCTTATATATATTGGAGATTAAACCTGTGTCCATTGATTCGTTTGCAACGATTTTCACCCATCCTGAGGGATGCCTTTTTCCATTCCCGTTTTTTTTAACAAAAAAGGAAAGAAAGGAAAAGAAGCAGAACACTAATGTGCGTAAAATATGCCGTTTGAAACGGTCGTTTTGAAATATGGACGTCCTTTGAATTTTTTTGTCGATATGTGACCCCATGATTTGTTTTCAGGGCAGGTGTCATTTACAGGCCTGCAATGATTTTGAATATCAACTGACCATTAGCGCTGGGATTAAAGCTGCTGTTGTGTGAAACGGCCACAAGGTGGCAGCAGTTCACCCTTACCAAATCTGGTTACTAGGGCAAGAGAGCCTCAGTGGAAGTGGTGTTCTAGATTGGAGTTTAGAATGGAATGTGCCAGGAGAAAGCCCCTCACGTTTGTCTCACTACATCTTGTTCGTATTTTTAATTTAAGTTTTTATTTTTTATTACAGCAAGTTTGATTACAATGTTTGGCTTGTTGTAGGTGTGGAAGATGTGGTTCTTTTACACATATACAGATGACTGTTCTTCTTGGGATCCTTTTCCCATGTACGTTATGACAGAATGTTGAGTAGTCCTCTCTTGGTATTCTGTAGGTCTTTGGTGATTATATATGTCACCTGTGTTTGTATATGTCTGTTAACCCCGATATCGTAATGAAACCAATCCTCACACCTTTCCATTGGTGAACCATAAGTTTGTTTAATGAATCTGTGATTGCCCTTCTCCGTGGAAATATCTGCCCTGGTATCCATTTTTAGGTAACACCTATAAGTGATATAATATGATATGTGTCTTTCACTTTCTGACTTACTACAAGTCACGTGATTACTTCTAGACTCATCTATGGTGCTGCAAATGGCATTGTGTCCTTTTTTCCCTTGGCTTCTCTTCTGCCTTAGCGGGGTCCATTTTCAACAATGTGATTCCCTGAGGGTTGTGGATTAGCTGACCTGGGCAGCCTTACCCTGCCGGCCCGCCCTCCCCAGGTGTGCCTCGTTGAGGTCAATATAAACAGAGCTCCAGGCAGCAATAGCCCCTGAAGCTGTGCCTGACTCCATATTCTCTGCCCCGTCAGCAGTCTTGGGTCTGTGCTGGTGGGAGGGAGTGAGGGGCCACAGCTTTGTGGGTGGCCCGGTGTGAGTGGGGTTCTGCTGGCCTTTCTGCAGGAGTTGCCAGGCTGCCGCCTGTAAAGAAGAGGATGTGTCACCCATACCTTCCGCTGGAATTTCTCTCCGGACAGAGGTGAGGAAGGAAAAAAGCAGTGGGGGCCGGGACAGGAGGGGTATCTCAGGCAGGGCAATGGAAAGCTTCTGGAAGAGCGCCAGGGTCCAGGACCACGCTGGCTGGCCTGCAGGCACCAAGTTGGCCTGCGTGCTGTCGCTATTGTGGCTCCACGGTCCTTCCTCTAGGCTTTCAAGCCCTTGTACATATTCAGGTGTTTTACCTGGAAAGGGTGGGAACATTTCAGCAGCAGCTGGCCTGGGGCTCAGATCACGTTTACTCACAGATGCCTCGGCACGGTCCCCCAGCTTTGCCATGACGACGCTCCTTGCGTGGGGGGTGGGTTGCTGGCTGTATGGGAGATGGTTCCCCACCTCTGACCAATTTCAGAACTGCTTACCACTGGAGCAAGTGCCCTGATAGGGTTTTCCTCTGTATAACTCCTGGGTTCAGGTTTTTTTTTTTCTTTTATGGTTCAAGTTAGATTTTATTCCCCTTTTATGTATTTATAGATATAAGCATGGAAATAATTCTTTCCTATAAATACATCTGTGTGATGGGAAGAATTTTTTCTGTTTTATTTTTAAATTTTATTTTTTAAAATTTTGAAATTTAATTTTATTTATTTTTTTTTATACAGCACGTTATTATTAGTTATGTATTTTATGTATATACATGTATACAGGTCAATCCCAAACTCCCAACTCATCCCACCACCACCACCCCATGGCTTCCCACACTTGGTGTCCATACGTTTGTTCTCTACCTCTGTGTCTCTATTTCTTCCCTGCAAACCAGTTCATCTGTACCATTTTTAGGCTCCACATATATGCATTAATATACAATATTTTTTTTCCTCATTCTGACTTACTTCATTCTGTATGACAGTCTCTCGATCCATCGATGTCTCTACAAATGACCCAGTTTGTTTCCTTTTTATGGCCGAGTCATATTCCATTTTATATATGTACCACATCTTTATCCATTCATCTGTCTGTGGGCATTTAGGTTGCTTCCATTACCTGGCTATTGTAAATAGTGCTGCAACGAATATTGTGGTGAATGTGGCTTTTTGAAATACGGTTTTCTCTGGGTATATGCCCAGAAGTGGGATTGCTGGATCAGATGGTAATTCTATTTCTAGTTTTTTTAAGGAAACTCCATACTGTTCTGCATAGTGACTGTATCAATTTACATTCCCACCAATAGTGGAAGAGGGCTCCTTTTGTCCACACCCTCCCCAGAATTGCTTGTTTGTAGATTTTCTGATGATGCCGATTCTAACAGGTGTGAGGTGATACCTCATTTTAGTTTTGATTTGCATTTCTCTAATAATTAGTGCTGTTGAGCAGCTTTTCATGTGCGTCTTGGCCATCTCTGTGTCTCCTTTGAAGAAACGTCTCTTTAGATCTTCTGCCGATTTTTTTTGGGTTGTTTGTTTTTTTAATATTAAGCTGCATGAGCTGTTTATATATATTGGAGATTAATCCTTTGTCCATTGATTCGTCTGCAACGATTTTCGCCCATTCTGAGGGATGCCTTTTTCCATTCCCGTGTTTTTTAACAAAAAAGGAAAGAAAGGAAAAGAAGCAGAACACTAATGTGCGTAAAATATGCCTTTTGAAACGGTCGTTTTGAAATATGGACGTCCTTTGAAATTTTTGGTCGATATGTGACCCCAGGATTTGTTTTCAGGGCAGGTGTCATTTACAGGCCTGCAATGATTTTGAATATCAACTGACCATTAGCGTTGGGATTAAAGCTGCTGTTGTGTGAAACGGCCACAAGGTGGCAGCAGTTCACCCTTACCACATCTGGTTACTCGGGCAAGAGAGCCTCAGTGGAAGTGGTGTTCTAGATTGGAGTTTAGAAAGGAATGTGCCAGGAGAAAGCCCCTCACGTTTGTCTCACTATTTCTTGTTCGTGTTTTTAATTTAAGTTTTTATTTTTTATTACAGCAAGTTTGATTACAATGTTTGGCTTGTTGTAGGTGTGGAAGATGTGGTTCTTTTACACATATACAGATGACTGTTCTTCTTGGGATCCTTTTCCCATGTACGTTATGACAGAATGTTGAGTAGTCCTCTCTTGGTATTCTGTAGGTCTTTGGTGATTATATATGTCACCTGTGTTTGTATATGTCTGTTAACCCCGATATCATAATGAAACCAATCCTCACACCTTTCCATTGGTGAACCATAAGTTTGTTTAATGAATCTGTGATTGCCCTTCTCCGTGGAAATATCTGCCCTGGTATCCATTTTTAGGTAACACCTATAAGTGATATGATAGGATATGTGTCTTTCACTTTCTGACTTACTACAAGTCACGTGATTACTTCTAGACTCATCTACGGTGCTGCAAATGGCATTGTGTCCTTTTTTCCCTTGGCTTCTCTTCTGCCTTAGCGGGGTCCATTTTCAACAATGTGATTCCCTGAGGGTTGTGGATTAGCTGACCTGGGCAGCCTTACCCTGCCGGCCCGCCCTCCCCAGGTGTGCCTCGTTGAGGTCAATATAAACAGCGCTCCAGGCAGCAATAGCCCCTGAAGCTGTGCCTGACTCCATATTCTCTGCCCCGTCAGCAGTCTCGGGGCTGTGCTGGTGGGAGGGAGTGAGGGGCCACAGCTTTGTGGGTGTCCCGGTGTGAGTGGGGTTCTGCTGGCCTTTCTGCAGGAGTTGCCAGGCTGCCGCCTGTAAAGAAGAGGATGTGTCACCCATACCTTCCGCTGGAATTTCTCTCCGGACAGAGGTGAGGAAGGAAAAAAGCACTGGGGTCCGGGACAGGAGGGGTATCTCAGGCAGGGCAATGGAAAGCTTCTGGAAGAGCACCCAGGTCCAGGACCACGCTGGCTGGCCTGCAGGCACCAAGTTGGCCTGCGTGCTGTCGCTGGTATGGCTCCACGGTCCTTCCTCTAGGCTTTCAAGCCCTTGTACATATTCAGGTGTTTTACCTGGAAAGGGTGGGAACAGTTCAGCAGCAGCTGGCCTGGGGCTCAGCTCACGTTTACTCACAGATGCCTCGGCATGGTCCCCCAGCTTTGCAATGAGGACGCTCCTTGCGTGGGGGGTGGGTTGCTGGCTGTATGGGAGATGGTTCCCCACCTCTGACCAATTTCAGAATTGTTTACCACTGGAGCAAGTGCCCTGATAGGGTTTTCCTCTGTATAACTCCTGGGTTCAGGTTTTTTTTTCTTTTATGGTTCAAGTTAGATTTTATTCCCCTTTTATGTATTTATAGATATAAGCATGGAAATAATTCTTTCCTATAAATACATCTGTGTGACGGGAAGAATTTTTTCTGTTTTATTTTTAAATTTTATTTTTTAAAATTTTGAAATTTAATTTTATTTTTTTTATACAGCACGTTATTATTAGTTATGTATTTTATGCATATACATGTATACAGGTCAATCCCAATCTCCCAACTCATCCCACCACCACCACCCCATGGCTTCCCACACTTGGTGTCCATACGTTTGTTCTCTACCTCTGTGTCTCTATTTCTTCCCTGCAAACCAGTTCATCTGTACCATTTTTAGGCTCCACATATATGCATTAATATACAATATTTGTTTTCCTCTTTCTGACTTACTTCATTCTGTATGACAGTCTCTCGATCCATCGGTGTCTCTACAAATGACCCAGTTTCATTCCTTTATATAGCCGAGTAATATTCCATTTTATATATGTACCACATCTTTATCCATTCATCTGTCTGTGGGCATTAAGTTTGCTTCCATTACCTGGCTATTGTAAATAGTGCTGCAACGAACATTGTGGTGAATGTGCCTTTTTGAAATACGGTTTTCTCTGGATATATGCCCAGAAGTGGGATTGCTGGATAAGATGGTAATTCTATTTCTAGATTTTTTAAGGAAACTCCATACTGTTCTCCATAGTGACTGTATCAATTTACATTCCCACCAATTGTGGGAAAGGGCTCCTTTTGTCCACACCCTCCCCAGAATTGGTTGATTGTAGATTTCCTAATGATGCTGATTCTAACAGGTGTGAGGTGATACCTCATTGTAGTTTTGATTTGCATTTCTCTAATAATTAGTGCTGTTGAGCAGCTTTTCATGTGCGTCTTGGCCATCTCTGTGTCTCCTTTGAAGAAAAGTCTCTTTAGATCTTCTGCCCATTTTTATTTGGGTTTTTTGTTTTTTTAATATTAAGCTGCATGAGCTGTTTATATATATTGGAGATTAAACCTCTGTCCATTGATTCGTCTGCAAGGATTTTCGCCCATTCTGAGGGATTCCTTCTTCCATTCCCGTTTTTTTTAACAAAAAAGGAAAGAAAGGAAAAGAAGCAGAACACTAATGTGCGTAAAATATGCCTTTTGAAACGGCCGTTTTGAAATATGGACGTCCTTTGAATTTTTTGGTCGATATGTGACCCCAGGATTTGTTTTCAGGGCAGGTGTCATTTACAGGCCTGCAATGATTTTGAATATCAACTGACCATTAGCATTGGGATTAAAGCTGCTGTTGTGTGAAACGGCCACAAGGTGGCAGCAGTTCACCCTTACCAAATCTGGTTACTAGGGCAAGAGAGCCTCAGTGGAAGTGGTGTTCTAGATTGGAGTTTAGAATGGAATGTGCCAGGAGAAAGCCCCTCACGTTTGTCTCACTACTTCTTGTTCGTGTTTTTAATATAATTTTTTATTTTTTATTACAGCAAGTTTGATTACAATGTTTGGCTTGTTGTATGTGTGGAAGATGTGGTTCTTTTACACATATACAGATGTCTGTTCTTCCTGGGATCCTTTTCCCATGTACGTTATAACAGAATGTTGAGTAGTCCTCTCTTGGTATTCTGTAGGTCTTTGGTGATTATATATGTCACCTGTGTTTGTATATGTCTGTTAACCCCGATATCGTAATGAAACCAATCCTCACACCTTTCCATTGGTGAACCATAAGTTTGTTTAATGAATCTGTGATGGCTCTTCTCCGTGGAAATATCTTCCCTGGTATCCATTTTTAGGTAACACCTATAAGTGATATGATATGATATGTGTCTTTCACTTTCTGACTTACTACAAGTCACGTGATTATTTCTAGACTCATCTACCGTGCTGCAAATGGCATTGTGTCCTTTTTTCCCTTGGCTTCTCTTCTGCCTTAGCGGGGTCCATTTTAAACAATGTGATTCCCTGAGGGTTGTGGATTAGCTGACCTGGGCAGCCTTACCCTGCCGGCCCGCCCTCCCCAGGTGTGCCTCATTGAGGTTAATATAAACAGCGCTCCAGGCAGCAATAGCCCCTGAAGCTGTGCCTGCCTCCATATTCTCTGCCCCGTCAGCAGTCTCGGGGCTGTGCTGGTGGGAGGGAGTGAGGGGCCACAGCTTTGTGGGTGGCCCGGTGTGAGTGGGGTTCTGCTGGCCTTTCTGCAGGAGTTGCCAGGCTGCCGCCTGTAAAGAAGAGGTTGTGTCACCCATACCTTCCGCTGGAATTTCTCTCTGGACAGAGGTGAGGATGGAAAAAAGCAGTGGGGGCCGGGACAGGAGGGGTATCAAAGGCAGGGCAATGGAAAGCTTCTGGAAGAGCACCCGGGGCCAGGACCACCCTGGCTGGCCTGCAGGCACCAAGTTGGCCTGCGTGCTGTCGCTGGTGTGGCACCACGGTCCTTCCTCTATGCTTTCAACCCCTTGTACATATTCAGGTGTTTTACCTGGAAAGGGTGGGAACAGTTCAGCAGCAGCTGGCCTTGGCCTCAGCTCACGTTTACTCATAGATGCCTGGGCACGGTCCCCCAGCTTTGCAATGAGGACGCTCCTTGTGTGGGGGGTGGGTTGCTGGCTGTATGGGAGATGGTTCCCCACCTCTGACTAATTTCAGAATTGTTTACCGCTGGAGCAAGTGCCGTGATAGGGATTTCCTCTGTATAACTCGTGGGTTCAATTTTTTTTTCTTTTATGGTTCAAGTTAGATTTTATTCCTCTGTTATGTATTTATAAATATAAGTATGGAAATAATTCATTCCTATAAATACATCTGTGTGACGGGAAGAATTTTTTCTGTTTTAGTTTTAAATTTTATTTTTTAAAATTTTGAAATTTAATTTTATTTATGTTTTTATACTGCAGGTTATTATTAGTTATGTATTTTATGCATATACATGTATACCGTTCAATCCCTATCTCCCAACTCATCCCACCACCAACACCCCATGGCTTCCCACACTTGGTGTCCATACGTTTGTTCTCTACCTCTGTGTCTCTATTTCTTCCCTGCAAACCAGTTCATCTGTACAATTTTTTTAGGTTCCACATATATGCATTAATATACAATATTTGTTTTCCTCTTTCTGACTTACTTCATTCTGTATGACAGTCTCTCGATCCATCGATATCTCTACAAATGACCCAGTTTCATTCCTTTTTATGGCCGAGTAATATTCCATTTCATATATGTACCACATCTTTATCCATTCATCTGTCTGTGGGCATTTAGGTTGCTTCCATTACCTGGCTACTGTAAATAGTGCTGCAATGAACATTGTGGTGAATGTGCCTTTTTGATTTACGGTTTTCTATGGGTATATGCCCAGAAGTGGGATTGCTGGATCAGATGGTAATTCTATATCTAGATTTTTAAGGAAACTCCATACTGTTCTCCATAGTGACTGTATCAATTTACATTCCCACCAATACTGGAAGAGGGCTCTTTTTGTCCACACCCTCCCCAGAATTGGTTGTTTGTAGATTTTCTGATGATGCCGAATCTAACAGGTTTTTGGTGATACCTCATTGTAGTTTTGATTTGCATTTCTCTGATAATTAGTGCTGTTGAGCAGCTTTTCATGTGCGTCTTGGCCATCTCTGTATCTTCTTTGAAGAAACGTCTCTTTAGATCTTATGACCATTTTTGTATTGGGTTGTTTGTTTTTTTAATATTAAGCTGCATGAGCTGTTTATATATATTGGAGAATTAATCTCTGTCCATTGATTCGTTTGCAACGATTTTTGCCCATTCTGAGGGATGCCTTTTTCCATTCCCGTTTTTTTTAACAAAAAAGGAAAGAAAGGAAAAGAAGCAGAACACTAATGTGCGTAAAATATGCCTTTTGAAACGGTCGTTTTGAAATATGGACGTCCTTTGAATTTTTTGGTCGATATGTGACCCCAGGAATTGTGTTCAGGGCAGGTGTCATTTACAGGCCTGCAATGATTTTGAATATCAACTGACCATTAGCGCTGGGATTAAAGCTGCTGTTGTGTGAAACGGCCACAAGGTGGCAGCAGTTCACCCTTACCAAATCTGGTTACTAGGGCAAGAGAGCCTCAGTGGAAGTGGTGTTCTAGATTGGAATTTAGAATGGAATGTGCCAGGAGAAAGCCCCTCAAGTTTGTCTCACTACTTCTTGTTCGTGTTTTTAATTTATTTTTTTTATTTTTTATTACAGCAAGTTTGATTACAATGTTTGGCTTGTTGTAGGTGTGGAAGATGTGGTTCTTTTACACATATACAGATGTCTGTTCTTCCTGGGATCCTTTTCCCATGTACGTTATGACAGAATGTTGAGTAGTCCACTCTTGGTATTCTGTAGGTCTTTGGTGATTATATATGTCATCTGTGTTTGTATATGTCTGTTAACCCCGATATCGTAATGAAACCAAACCTCACACCTTTCCATTCGTGAACCATAAGTTTGTTTAATGAATCTGTGATTGCCCTTCTCCGTGGAAATATCTGCCCTGGTATCCATTTTTAGGTAACACCTCTAAGTGATATGATATGGTATGTGTCTTTCACTTTCTGACTTACTACAAGTCACGTGATTACTTCTAGACTCATTTACGGGGCTGCAAATGGCATTGTGTCCTTTTTTTCCTTGGCTTCTGTTCTGCCTTAGCGAGGTCCATTTTCAACAATGTGATTCCCTGAGGGTTGTGGATTAGCTGACCTGGGCAGCCTTACCCTGCCGGCCCGCCCTCCCCAGGTGTGCCTCGTTGAGGTCAATATAAACAGCGCTCCAGGCAGCAATAGCCCCTGAAGCTGTGCCTGACTCCATATTCTCTGCCCCGTCAGCAGTCTCGGGGCTGTGCTGGTGGGTGGGATTGAGGGGCCACAGCTTTGTGGGTGGCCCGGTGTGAGTGGGGCTCTGCTGGCCTTTCTGCAGGAGTTGCCAGGCTGACACGTGTAAAGAAGAGGATGTGTCACCCATACCTTCCGCTGGAATTTCTCTCCGGACAGAGGGGAGGAAGGAAAAAAGCAGTGGGGGCCAGGACAGGAGGGGTATCTCAGGCAGGGCAATGGAAAGCTTCCGGAAGAGCGCCCGGGGCCAGGACCACCCTGGCTGGCCTGCAGGCACCAAGTTGGCCTGCGTGTTGTCGCTGGTGTGGCTCGACGGCCCTTCCTGTAGGCTTTCAAGCCCTTGTACATATTCAGGTGTTTTACCTGGGAAGGGTGGGAACAGTTCAGCAGCAGCTGGCTTGGGGCTAAGCTCACGTTTACGCACAGATGCTTCGGCACAATCCCCCAGCTTTGCAATGAGGACGCTCCTTGCGTGGGGGGTGGGGTGCTGGCTGTATGGGAGATGGTTCCCCACCTCTGACCAATTTCAGAATTGTTTACCGCTGGAGCAAGTGTCCAGATAGGGTTTTCCTCTGTATAAATGTTGGGTTCAGGTTTTTTTTTTCTTTTATGTTTCAAGTTAGATTTTATTCCTCTTTTATGTATTTATAGATATAAGCATGGAAATAATTCATTCCTATAAATACATCTGTGTGACGGGAAGAACTTTTTTCTCTTTTATTTTTAAATTTTATTTTTTAGAATTTTGAAATTAATTAATTTATTTTTTATACAGCAGTTTATTATTAGTTATGTATTTTATGCATATACATGTATACAGGTCAATCCCAATCTCCCAACTCATCCCACCACCACCACCCCATGGCTTCCAACACTTGGTGTCCATACGTTTGTTCTCTACCTCTGTGTCTCTATTTCTTCGCTGCAAACCAGTTCATCTGTACCATTTTTTAGGTACCACATATATGCCTTAATATACAGTATTTGGTTTCCTCTTTCTGACTTCATTCTGTATGACAGTCCCTTGTTCCATCGATGTCTCTACAAATGACCCAGTTTCATTCCTTTTTATGGCCGAGTAATATTTCATTTTATATATGTACCACATCTTTATCCATTTATCTGTCTATGGGCATTTAGGTGGCTTCTATTACCTGGCTATTGTAAATTGTGCTGCAACGAACTTTGTGGTGAATGTGCCTTTTTGATTTACGGTTTTCTCTGGGTATATGCCCAGAAGTGGGATTGCTGGATCAGATGGTAATTCTATTTCTAGTTTTTTTAAGGAAACTCCATACTGTTCTCCATAGTGACTGTATCAATTTACATTCCCACCAATAGTGGAAGAGGGCTCCTTTTGTCCACACCCTCCCCAGAATTGGTTGTTTGTAGATTTTCTGATGATGCCGATTCTAACAGGTGTGAGGTGATACCTCATTGTAGTTTTGATTTGCATTTCTCTAATAATTAGTGCTGTTGAGCAGCTTTTCATGGGCGTCTTGGCCATCTCTGTGTCTTCTTTGAAGAAACGCCTCTTTAGATCTTCTGCCCATTTTTGTATTGGGTTGTTTGTTTTTTTAATATTAAGCTGCATGAGCTGTTTATATATATTGGAGAATTAATCTCTGTCCATTGATTCGTTTGCAACGATTTTTGCCCATTCTGAGGGATGCCTTTTTCCATTCCCGTTTTTTTTAACAAAAAAGGAAAGAAAGGAAAAGAAGCAGAACACTAATGTGCGTAAAATATGCCTTTTGAAACGGTCGTTTTGAAATATGGACGTCCTTTGAATTTTTTGGTCGATATGTGACCCCAGGAATTGTGTTCAGGGCAGGTGTCATTTACAGGCCTGCAATGATTTTGAATATCAACTGACCATTAGCGCTGGGATTAAAGCTGCTGTTGTGTGAAACGGCCACAAGGTGGCAGCAGTTCACCCTTACCAAATCTGGTTACTAGGGCAAGAGAGCCTCAGTGGAAGTGGTGTTCTAGATTGGAATTTAGAATGGAATGTGCCAGGAGAAAGCCCCTCAAGTTTGTCTCACTACTTCTTGTTCGTGTTTTTAATTTATTTTTTTTATTTTTTATTACAGCAAGTTTGATTACAATGTTTGGCTTGTTGTAGGTGTGGAAGATGTGGTTCTTTTACACATATACAGATGTCTGTTCTTCCTGGGATCCTTTTCCCATGTACGTTATGACAGAATGTTGAGTAGTCCTCTCTTGGTATTCTGTAGGTCTTTGGTGATTATATATGTCATCTGTGTTTGTATATGTCTGTTAACCCCGATATCGTAATGAAACCAAACCTCACACCTTTCCATTCGTGAACCATAAGTTTGTTTAATGAATCTGTGATTGCCCTTCTCCGTGGAAATATCTGCCCTGGTATCCATTTTTAGGTAAAACCTATAAGTGATATGATATGGTATGTGTCTTTCAATTTCTAACTTACTACAAGTCACGTGATTACTTCTAGACTCATTTACGGGGCTGCAAATGGCATTGTGTCCTTTTTTTCCTTGGCTTCTCTTCTGCCTTAGAGAGGTCCATTTTCCACAATGTGATTCGCTGAGGGTTGTGGATTAGCTGACCTGGGCAGCCTTACCCTGCCGGCCCGCCCTCCCCAGGTGTGCCTCGTTGAGGTCAATATAAACAGCGCTCCAGGCAGCAATAGCCCCTGAAGCTGTGCCTGACTCCATATTCTCTGCCCCGTCAGCAGTCTCGGGGCTGTGCTGGTGGGTGGGAGTGAGGGGCCACAGCTTTGTGGGTGGCCCGGTGTGAGTGGGGCTCTGCTGGCCTTTCTGCAGGAGTTGCCAGGCTGACACGTGTAAAGAAGAGGGTGTGTCACCCATACCTTCCGCTGGAATTTCTCTCCGGACAGAGGTGAGGAAGGAAAAAAGCAGTGGGGGCCAGGACAGGAGGGGTATCTCAGGCAGGGCAATAGAAAGCTTCCGGAAGAGCGCCCGGGGCCAGGACCACCCTGGCTGGCCTGCAGGCACCAAGTTGGCCTGCGTGCTGTCGCTGGTGTGGCTCGACAGCCCTTCCTCTAGGCTTTCAAGCCCTTGTACATATTCAGGTGTTTTACCTGGGAAGGGTGGGAACAGTTCAGCAGCAGCTGGCCTGGGGCTCAGCTCACGTTTACGCACAGATGCCTCGGCACAATCCCCCAGCTTTGCAATGAGGACGCTCCTTGTGTGGGGGGTGGGTTGCTGGCTGTATGGGAGATGGTTCCCCACCTCTGACCAATTTCAGAATTGTTTACCCCTGGAGCAAGTGTCCAGATAGGGTTTTCCTCTGTATAAATGGTGGGTTCAGATTTTTTTTTCTTTTATGTTTCAATTTAGATTGTATTCCTCTTTTATGTATTTATAGATATAAGCATGGAAATAATTCATTCCCATAAATACATCTGTGTGACGGGAAGAATTTTTTCTGTTTTATTTTTAAATTTTATTTTTTAAAATTTTGAAATTTAATTTTATTTATGTTTTTATACAGCAGGTTATTATTAGTTATGTATTTTATGCATATACATGTATACAGGTCAATCCTAATCTCCCAACTCATCCCACCACCACCATCCCATGGCTTCCCACACTTGGTGTCCATACGTTTGTTCTCTACCTCTGTGTCTCTATTTCTTCCCTGCAAACCAGTTCATCTGTACAATTTTTTTAGGTTTCACATTTATGCATTAATATACAATATTTGTTTTCCTCTTTCTGACTTACTTCATTCTGTATGACAGTCTCTCGATCCATCGATGTCTCTACAAATGACCCAGTTTCATTCCTTTTTATGGCCGAGTAATATTCCATTTTATATATGTACCACATCTTTATCCATTCATCTGTCTGTGGGCATTTAGGTTGCTTCCATTACCTGGCTCTTGTAAATAGTGCTGCAACGAACATTGTGGAGAATGTTCCTTTTTGAAATACGGTTTTCTCAGGGTATATGCCCAGAAGTGGAATTGCTGGATCAGATGGTAATTCTATTTCTAGTTTTTTTAAGGAAACTCCATACTGTTCTCCATAGTGACTATATCAATTTACATTCCCACAAATAGTGGAAGAGGGCTCCTTTTGTCCACACCCTCCCCAGAATTGGTTGTTTGTAGATTTTCTGATGATGCCGATTCTAACAGGTGTGAGGTGATACTTCAATGTACTTTTGATTTGCATTTCTCTAATAATTAGTTCTGCTGAGCAGCTTTTCATGTGCGTCTTGGTCATCTCTGTGTCTCCTTTGAAGAAACGTCTCTTTAGATCTTGTGCCCATTTTTTTTTTGGGTTGTTTGTTTTTTTAATATTAAGCTGCATGAGCTGTTTATATATATTGGAGACTAAACCTCTGCCCATTGATTCGTCTGCAACGATTTTCGCCCATTCTGAGGGATGCCTTTTTCCATTCCCGTGTTTTTTAACAAAAAAGGAAAGAAAGGAAAAGAAGCAGAACACTAATGTGCGTAAAATATGCCTTTTGAAATGGTCGTTTTGAAATATGGACGTCCTTTGAATTTTTTGGTCGATATGTGACCCCAGGATTTGTTTTCAGGGCAGGTGTCATTTACAGGCCTGCAATGATTTTGAATATCAACTGACCATTAGAGTTGGAATTAAAGCTGCTGTTGTGTGAAACGGCCACAAGGTGGCAGCAGTTCACCCTTACCATATCTGGTTACTAGGGCAAGAGAGCCTCAGTGGAAGTGGTGTTCTAGATTGGAGTTTAGAATGGAATGTGCCAGGAGAAAGCCCCTCACGTTTGTCTCACTACTTCTTGTTCGTGTATTTAATTTAATTTAATATTTTTTATTACAGCAAGTTTGATTACAATGTTTGGCTTGTTGTAGGTGTGGAAGATGTGGTTCTTTTACACATATACAGATGACTGTTCTTCCTGGGATCCTTTTCCCATGTACGTTATGACAGAATGTTGAGTAGTCCTCTCTTGGTATTCTGTAGGTCTTTGGTGATTATATATGTCACCTGTGTTTGTATATGTCTGTTAACCCCGATATCGTAATGAAACCAATCCTCACACCTTTCCATTGGTGAACCATAAGTTTGTTTAATGAATCTGTGATTGCCCTTCTCCGTGGAAATATCTGCCCTGGTATCCATTTTTAGGTAACACCTCTAAGTGATATGATATGTGTCTTTCACTTTCTGACTTACTACAAGTCACGTGATTACTTCTAGACTTATCTACGGTGCTGCAAATGGCATTGTGTCCTTTTTTCCCTTGGCTTCTCTTCTGCCTTAGCGGGGTCCATTTTCAACAATGTGATTCCCTGAGGGTTGTGGATTAGCTGACCTGGGCAGCCTTACCCTGCCGGACCGCCCTCCCCAGGTGTGCCTCGTTGAGGTCAATATAAACAGAGCTCCAGGCAGCAATAGCCCCTGAAGCTGTGCCTGACTCCATATTCTCTGCCCCATCAGCAGTCTCGGGGCTCTGCTGGTGGGAGGGAATGAGGGGCCACAGCTTTGTGGGTGGCCCGGTGTGAGTGGGGTTCTGCTGGCCTTTCTGCAGGAGTTGCCAGGCTGCCGCCTGTAAAGAAGAGGATGTGTCACCCATACCTTCCGCTGGAATTTCTCTCTAGACAGACGTGAGGAAGGAAAAAAGCAGTGGGGGCCGGGACAGGAGGCGTATCTCAGGCAGGACAATGGAGAGCTTCCAGAAGAGCACCCGGGGCCAGGACCACCCTGGCTGGCCTGCAGGCACCAAGTTGGCATGCGTGGTGTCGCTGGTGTGGCTCCACGGTCCTTCCTCTAGGCTTTCAAGCCCTTGTACATATTCAGGTGTTTTACCTGGAAAGGGTGGGAACAGTTCAGCAGCAGCTGGCCTGGGGCTCAGCTCACGTTTACTCACAGATGCCTCGGCACGGTCCCCCAGCTTTGCAATGAGGACGCTCCTTGCGTGGGGGGTGGGTTGCTGGCTGTATGGGAGATGGTTCCCCACCTCTGACCAATTTCAGAATTGTTTACCACTGGAGCAAGTGCCCTGATAGGGTTTTCCTCTGTATAACTCGTGGGTTCAGGTTTTTTTTTTTCTTTTATGGTTCAAGTTAGATTTTATTCCTCTTTTATGTATTTATAGATATAAGCATGGAAATAATTCATTCCTATAAATACATCTGTGTGACGGGAAGAACTTTTTTCTCTTTTATTTTTAAATTTTATTTTTTAGAATTTTGAAATTAATTAATTTATTTTTTATACAGCAGTTTATTATTAGTTATGTATTTTATGCATATACATGTATACAGGTCAATCCCAATCTCCCAACTCATCCCACCACCACCACCCCATGGCTTCCAACACTTGGTGTCCATACGTTTGTTCTCTACCTCTGTGTCTCTATTTCTTCGCTGCAAACCAGTTCATCTGTACCATTTTTTAGGTACCACATATATGCCTTAATATACAGTATTTGGTTTCCTCTTTCTGACTTCATTCTGTATGACAGTCCCTTGTTCCATCGATGTCTCTACAAATGACCCAGTTTCATTCCTTTTTATGGCCGAGTAATATTTCATTTTATATATGTACCACATCTTTATCCATTTATCTGTCTATGGGCATTTAGGTGGCTTCTATTACCTGGCTATTGTAAATTGTGCTGCAACGAACTTTGTGGTGAATGTGCCTTTTTGATTTACGGTTTTCTCTGGGTATATGCCCAGAAGTGGGATTGCTGGATCAGATGGTAATTCTATTTCTAGTTTTTTTAAGGAAACTCCATACTGTTCTCCATAGTGACTGTATCAATTTACATTCCCACCAATAGTGGAAGAGGGCTCCTTTTGTCCACACCCTCCCCAGAATTGGTTGTTTGTAGATTTTCTGATGATGCCGATTCTAACAGGTGTGAGGTGATACCTCATTGTAGTTTTGATTTGCATTTCTCTAATAATTAGTGCTGTTGAGCAGCTTTTCATGGGCGTCTTGGCCATCTCTGTGTCTTCTTTGAAGAAACGCCTCTTTAGATCTTCTGCCCATTTTTGTATTGGGTTGTTTGTTTTTTTAATATTAAGCTGCATGAGCTGTTTATATATATTGGAGAATTAATCTCTGTCCATTGATTCGTTTGCAACGATTTTTGCCCATTCTGAGGGATGCCTTTTTCCATTCCCGTTTTTTTTAACAAAAAAGGAAAGAAAGGAAAAGAAGCAGAACACTAATGTGCGTAAAATATGCCTTTTGAAACGGTCGTTTTGAAATATGGACGTCCTTTGAATTTTTTGGTCGATATGTGACCCCAGGATTTGTTTTCAGGGCAGGTGTCATTTACAGGCCTGCAATGATTTTGAATATCAACTGACCATTAGCGCTGGGATTAAAGCTGCTGTTGTGTGAAACGGCCACAAGATGGCAGCAGTTCACCCTTACCAAATCTGGTTACTAGGGCAAGAGAGCCTCAGTGGAAGTGGTGTTCTAGATTGGAATTTAGAATGGAATGTGCCAGGAGAATGCCCCTCAAGTTTGTCTCACTACTTCTTGTTCGTGTTTTTAATTTAATTTTTTTATTTTTTATTACAGCAAGTTTGATTACAATGTTTGGCTTGTTGTAGGTGTGGAAGATGTGGTTCTTTTACACATATACAGATGTCTGTTCTTCCTGGGATCCTTTTCCCATGTACGTTATGACAGAATGTTGAGTAGTCCTCTCTTGGTATTCTGTAGGTCTTTGGTGATTATATATGTCACCTGTGTTTGTATATGTCTGTTAACCCCGATATCGTAATGAAACCAATCCTCACACCTTTCCATTGGTGAACCATAAGTTTGTTTAATGAATCTGTGATTGCCCTTCTCCGTGGAAATATCTGCCCTGGTATCCATTTTTAGGTAACACCTATAAGTGATATGATATATGTGTCTTTCACTTTCTGACTTACTACATGTCACGTGATTACTTCGAGACTCATCTACAGTGCTGCAAATGGCATTGTGTCCTTTTTTTCCTTGGCTTCTATTCTGCCTTAACGAGGTCCATTTTCAACAATGTGATTCCCTGAGGGTTGTGGATTAGCTGACCTGGGCAGCCTTACCCTGCCGGCCCGCCCTCCCCAGGTGTGCCTCGTTGCGGTCAATATAAACAGCACTCCAGGCAGCAATAGCCCCTGAAGCTGTGCCTGACTCCATATTCTCTGCCCCGTCAGCAGTCTCGGGGCTGTGCTGGTGGGAGGGAGTGAGGGGCCACAGCTTTGTGAGTGGCCCGGTGTGAGTGGGACACTGCTGGCCTTTCTGCAGGAGTTGCCAGGCTGCCAACTGTAAAGAAGAGGATGTGTCACCGATACTTCCGCTGGAATTTCTCTCCGGACAGAGGTGAGGAAGGAAAAAAGCAGTGCGGGCCGGGACAGGAGGGGTATCTCAGGCAGGGAAATGGAAAGCTTCTGGAAGAGCGCCCGGGTCCAAGACCACCATGGCTGGCCTGCAGGCACCATGTTGGCCTGCGTGCTGTCGCTGGTGTGGCTCGACGGCCATTCCTCTAGGCTTTCAAGCCCTTGTACATATTCAGGTGTTTTACCTGGAAAGGGTGGGAACAGTTCAGCAGCAGCTGGCCTGGGGCTCAGCTCACGTTTACTCACAGATGCCTTGGCACGGTCCCCCAGCTTTGCAATGAGGACGCTCCTTGCGTGGGGGGTGGGTTGCTGGCTGTATGGGAGATTGTTTCCCACCTCTGACCAATTTCAGAATTGTTTACCACTGGAGCAAGTGCGCTGATAGTGTTTTCCTCTGTATAACTCATGGGTTCAGGTGTTTTTTTCTTTTATGGTTCAAGTTAGATTTTATTCCTCTTTTATATATTTATAGATATAAGCATGGAAATAATTCATTCCTATAAATACATCTGTGTGACGGGAAGGAGTTTTTTCTCTTTTATTTTTAAATTTTATTTTTTAAAATTTTGAAATTTAATTTTATTTTTTTTATACAGCACGTTATTATTAGTTATGTATTTTATGCATATACATGTATACAGGTCAATCCTAATCTCCCAACTCATCCCACCACAACCACCCCATGTCTTCCCACACTTGGTGTCCATACGTTTGTTCTCTACCTCTGTGTCTCTATTTCTTCCCTGCAAACCAGTTCATCTGTACCATTTTTAGGCTCCACATATATGCATTAATATACAATATTTGTTTTCAT
Organism: Mesoplodon mirus; assembly: GCF_964341445.2. Lineage (NCBI taxonomy): Eukaryota > Metazoa > Chordata > Mammalia > Artiodactyla > Ziphiidae > Mesoplodon > Mesoplodon mirus. The sequence goes on along the minus strand of NW_028295776.1, from coordinate 2,748,845 downwards.
CTTTCTGACTTACTTCATTCTGTATGACAGTCTCTCGATCCATCGATGTCTCTACAAATGACCCAGTTTCATTCCTTTTTATGGCCGAGTAATATTCCATTTTATATATGTACCACATCTTTATCCACTCATCTGTCTGTGGGCATTTAGGTTGCTTCCATTACCTGGCTATTGTAAATAGTGCTGCAACGAACATTGTGCTGAATGTGCCTTTTTGAAATACGGTTTTCTCTGGGTATATGCCCAGAAGTGGGATTGCTGGATCAGATGGTAATTCTATTTCTAGATTTTTTAAGGAAACTCCATACTGTTCTCCATAGTGACTGTATCAATTTACATTCCCACCAATAGTGGAAGAGGGCTCCTTTTGTCCACACCCTCCCCAGAATTGGTTGTTTGTAGATTTTCTGATGATGACGATTCTAACAGGTGTGTGGTGATACCTCATTGTAGTTTTGATTTGCATTTCTCTAATAATTAGTGCTGTTGAGCAGCTATTCATGTGTGTCTTGGCCATCTCTGTGTCTTCTTTGAAGAAACGTCTCTTTAGATCTTCTGCCCATTTTTGTATTGGGTTGTTTGTTTTTTAATATTAAGCTGCATGTGCTGTTTATATATATTGGAGATTAAACCTCTGTCCATTGATTCGTCTGCAACAATTTTCGCCCATTCTGAGTGATGTCTTTTTCCATTCCCGTTTTTTTTAACAAAAAAGGAAAGAAAGGAAAAGAAGCAGAACACTAATGTGCGTAAAATATGCCTTTTGAAACGGTCGTTTTGAAATATGGACGTCCTTTGAATTTTTTGGTCGATATGTGACCCCAGGATTTGTTTTCAGGGCAGGTGTCATTTACAGGCCTGCAATGATTTTGAATATCAACTGACCATTAGCGCTGGGATTAAAGCTGCTGTTGTGTGAAACGGCCACAAGATGGCAGCAGTTCACCCTTACCAAATCTGGTTACTAGGGCAAGAGAGCCTCAGTGGAAGTGGTGTTCTAGATTGGAATTTAGAATGGAATGTGCCAGGAGAATGCCCCTCAAGTTTGTCTCACTACTTCTTGTTCGTGTTTTTAATTTAATTTTTTTATTTTTTATTACAGCAAGTTTGATTACAATGTTTGGCTTGTTGTAGGTGTGGAAGATGTGGTTCTTTTACACATATACAGATGTCTGTTCTTCCTGGGATCCTTTTCCCATGTACGTTATGACAGAATGTTGAGTAGTCCTCTCTTGGTATTCTGTAGGTCTTTGGTGATTATATATGTCACCTGTGTTTGTATATGTCTGTTAACCCCGATATCGTAATGAAACCAATCCTCACACCTTTCCATTGGTGAACCATAAGTTTGTTTAATGAATCTGTGATTGCCCTTCTCCGTGGAAATATCTGCCCTGGTATCCATTTTTAGGTAACACCTATAAGTGATATGATATATGTGTCTTTCACTTTCTGACTTACTACATGTCACGTGATTACTTTGAGACTCATCTACAGTGCTGCAAATGGCATTGTGTCCTTTTTTTCCTTGGCTTCTATTCTGCCTTAACGAGGTCCATTTTCAACAATGTGATTCCCTGAGGGTTGTGGATTAGCTGACCTGGGCAGCCTTACCCTGCCGGCCCGCCCTCCCCAGTTGTGCCTCGTTGAGGTCAATATAAACAGCACTCCAGGCAGCAATAGCCCCTGAAGCTGTGCCTGACTCCATATTCTCTGCCCCGTCAGCAGTCTCGGGGCTGTGCTGGTGGGAGGGAGTGAGGGGCCACAGCTTTGTGAGTGGCCCGGTGTGAGTGGGACACTGCTGGCCTTTCTGCAGGAGTTGCCAGGCTGCCAACTGTAAAGAAGAGGATGTGTCACCGATACTTCCGCTGGAATTTCTCTCTGGACAGAGGTGAGGAAGGAAAAAAGCAGTGCGGGCCGGGACAGGAGGGGTATCTCAGGCAGGGAAATGGAAAGCTTCTGGAAGAGCGCCCGGGGCCAAGACCACCATGGCTGGCCTGCAGGCACCATGTTGGCCTGCGTGCTGTCGCTGGTGTGGCTCGATGGCCCTTCCTCTAGGCTTTCAAGCCCTTGTACATATTCAGGTGTTTTACCTGGAAAGGGTGGGAACAGTTCAGCAGCAGCTGGCCTGGGGCTCAGCTCACGTTTACTCACAGATGCCTTGGCACGGTCCCCCAGCTTTGCAATGAGGACGCTCCTTGCGTGGGGGGTGGGTTGCTGGCTGTATGGGAGATTGTTTCCCACCTCTGACCAATTTCAGAATTGTTTACCACTGGAGCAAGTGCGCTGATAGTGTTTTCCTCTGTATAACTCATGGGTTCAGGTGTTTTTTTCTTTTATGGTTCAAGTTAGATTTTATTCCTCTTTTATATATTTATAGATATAAGCATGGAAATAATTCATTCCTATAAATACATCTGTGTGACGGGAAGGAGTTTTTTCTCTTTTATTTTTAAATTTTATTTTTTAAAATTGTGAAATTTAATTTTATTTTTTTTATACAGCACGTTATTATTAGTTATGTATTTTATGCATATACATGTATACAGGTCAATCCCAATCTCCCAACTCATCCCACCACCACCACCCCATGTCTTCCCACCCTTGGTGTCCATACGTTTGTTCTCTACCTCTGTGTCTCTATTTCTTCCCTGCAAACCAGTTCATCTGTACCATTTTTTAGGTTCCACATATATGCATTAATATACAGTAGTTGTTTTCCTCTTTCTGACTTACTTCATTCTGTATGACAGTCTCTCGATCCATCGATGTCTCTACAAATGACCCAGTTTCATTCCTTTTTATGGCCGAGTAATATTTCATTTTATATATGTACCACATCTTTATCCATTCATCTGTCTGTGGGCATTTAGGTTGCTTCCATTACCTGGCTATTGTAAATAGTGCTGCAACGAACATTGTGGTGAATGTGCCTTTTTGATTTACGGTTTTCTCTGGGTATATGCCCAGAAGTGGGATTGCTGGATCAGATGGTTATTCTATTTCTAGTTTTTTTAAGGAAACTCCATACTGTTCTCCATAGTGACTGTATCAATTTACATTCCCACCAATAGTGGAAGAGGGCTCCTTTTGTCCACACCCTCCCCAGAATTGGTTGTTTGTAGATTTTCTGATGATGCCGATTCTAACAGGTGTGAGGTGATACCTCATTGTAGTTTTGATTTGCATTTCTCTAATAATTAGTGCTGTTGAGCAGCTTTTCATGTGCGTCTTGGCCATCTCTGTGTCTCCTTTGAAGAAACGTCTCTTTAGATCTTCTGGCCATTTTTTTGGGTTGTTTGTTTTTTTAATATTAAGCTGCATGAGCTGCTTATATATATTGGAGATTAAACCTGTGTCCATTGATTCGTTTGCAACGATTTTCACCCATCCTGAGGGATGCCTTTTTCCATTCCCGTTTTTTTTAACAAAAAAGGAAAGAAAGGAAAAGAAGCAGAACACTAATGTGCGTAAAATATGCCGTTTGAAACGGTCGTTTTGAAATATGGACGTCCTTTGAATTTTTTGGTCGATATGTGACCCCATGATTTGTTTTCAGGGCAGGTGTCATTTACAGGCCTGCAATGATTTTGAATATCAACTGACCATTAGCGCTGGGATTAAAGCTGCTGTTGTGTGAAACGGCCACAAGGTGGCAGCAGTTCACCCTTACCAAATCTGGTTACTAGGGCAAGAGAGCCTCAGTGGAAGTGGTGTTCTAGATTGGAGTTTAGAATGGAATGTGCCAGGAGAAAGCCCCTCACGTTTGTCTCACTACATCTTGTTCGTATTTTTAATTTAAATTTTTATTTTTTATTACAGCAAGTTTGATTACAATGTTTGGCTTGTTGTAGGTGTGGAAGATGTGGTTCTTTTACACATATACAGATGACTGTTCTTCTTGGGATCCTTTTCCCATGTACGTTATGACAGAATGTTGAGTAGTCCTCTCTTGGTATTCTGTAGGTCTTTGGTGATTATATATGTCACCTGTGTTTGTATATGTCTGTTAACCCCGATATCGTAATGAAACCAATCCTCACACCTTTCCATTGGTGAACCATAAGTTTGTTTAATGAATCTGTGATTGCCCTTCTCCGTGGAAATATCTGCCCTGGTATCCATTTTTAGGTAACACCTATAAGTGATATGATATGATATGTGTCTTTCACTTTCTGACTTACTACAAGTCACGTGATTACTTCTAGACTCATCTATGGTGCTGCAAATGGCATTGTGTCCTTTTTTCCCTTGGCTTCTCTTCTGCCTTAGCGGGGTCCATTTTCAACAATGTGATTCCCTGAGGGTTGTGGATTAGCTGACCTGGGCAGCCTTACCCTGCCGGCCCGCCCTCCCCAGGTGTGCCTCGTTGAGGTCAATATAAACAGAGCTCCAGGCAGCAATAGCCCCTGAAGCTGTGCCTGACTCCATATTCTCTGCCCCGTCAGCAGTCTTGGGTCTGTGCTGGTGGGAGGGAGTGAGGGGCCACAGCTTTGTGGGTGGCCCGGTGTGAGTGGGGTTCTGCTGGCCTTTCTGCAGGAGTTGCCAGGCTGCCGCCTGTAAAGAAGAGGATGTGTCACCCATACCTTCCGCTGGAATTTCTCTCCGGACAGAGGTGAGGAAGGAAAAAAGCAGTGGGGGCCGGGACAGGAGGGGTATCTCAGGCAGGGCAATGGAAAGCTTCTGGAAGAGCGCCAGGGTCCAGGACCACGCTGGCTGGCCTGCAGGCACCAAGTTGGCCTGCGTGCTGTCGCTATTGTGGCTCCACGGTCCTTCCTCTAGGCTTTCAAGCCCTTGTACATATTCAGGTGTTTTACCTGGAAAGGGTGGGAACATTTCAGCAGCAGCTGGCCTGGGGCTCAGATCACGTTTACTCACAGATGCCTCGGCACGGTCCCCCAGCTTTGCCATGACGACGCTCCTTGCGTGGGGGGTGGGTTGCTGGCTGTATGGGAGATGGTTCCCCACCTCTGACCAATTTCAGAACTGCTTACCACTGGAGCAAGTGCCCTGATAGGGTTTTCCTCTGTATAACTCCTGGGTTCAGGTTTTTTTTTTCTTTTATGGTTCAAGTTAGATTTTATTCCCCTTTTATGTATTTATAGATATAAGCATGGAAATAATTCTTTCCTATAAATACATCTGTGTGATGGGAAGAATTTTTTCTGTTTTATTTTTAAATTTTATTTTTTAAAATTTTGAAATTTAATTTTATTTATTTTTTTTTATACAGCACGTTATTATTAGTTATGTATTTTATGTATATACATGTATACAGGTCAATCCCAAACTCCCAACTCATCCCACCACCACCACCCCATGGCTTCCCACACTTGGTGTCCATACGTTTGTTCTCTACCTCTGTGTCTCTATTTCTTCCCTGCAAACCAGTTCATCTGTACCATTTTTAGGCTCCACATATATGCATTAATATACAATATTTTTTTTCCTCATTCTGACTTACTTCATTCTGTATGACAGTCTCTCGATCCATCGATGTCTCTACAAATGACCCAGTTTGTTTCCTTTTTATGGCCGAGTCATATTCCATTTTATATATGTACCACATCTTTATCCATTCATCTGTCTGTGGGCATTTAGGTTGCTTCCATTACCTGGCTATTGTAAATAGTGCTGCAACGAATATTGTGGTGAATGTGGCTTTTTGAAATACGGTTTTCTCTGGGTATATGCCCAGAAGTGGGATTGCTGGATCAGATGGTAATTCTATTTCTAGTTTTTTTAAGGAAACTCCATACTGTTCTGCATAGTGACTGTATCAATTTACATTCCCACCAATAGTGGAAGAGGGCTCCTTTTGTCCACACCCTCCCCAGAATTGCTTGTTTGTAGATTTTCTGATGATGCCGATTCTAACAGGTGTGAGGTGATACCTCATTGTAGTTTTGATTTGCATTTCTCTAATAATTAGTGCTGTTGAGCAGCTTTTCATGTGCGTCTTGGCCATCTCTGTGTCTCCTTTGAAGAAACGTCTCTTTAGATCTTCTGCCGATTTTTTTTGGGTTGTTTGTTTTTTTAATATTAAGCTGCATGAGCTGTTTATATATATTGGAGATTAATCCTTTGTCCATTGATTCGTCTGCAACGATTTTCGCCCATTCTGAGGGATGCCTTTTTCCATTCCCGTGTTTTTTAACAAAAAAGGAAAGAAAGGAAAAGAAGCAGAACACTAATGTGCGTAAAATATGCCTTTTGAAACGGTCGTTTTGAAATATGGACGTCCTTTGAAATTTTTGGTCGATATGTGACCCCAGGATTTGTTTTCAGGGCAGGTGTCATTTACAGGCCTGCAATGATTTTGAATATCAACTGACCATTAGCGTTGGGATTAAAGCTGCTGTTGTGTGAAACGGCCACAAGGTGGCAGCAGTTCACCCTTACCACATCTGGTTACTCGGGCAAGAGAGCCTCAGTGGAAGTGGTGTTCTAGATTGGAGTTTAGAAAGGAATGTGCCAGGAGAAAGCCCCTCACGTTTGTCTCACTATTTCTTGTTCGTGTTTTTAATTTAAGTTTTTATTTTTTATTACAGCAAGTTTGATTACAATGTTTGGCTTGTTGTAGGTGTGGAAGATGTGGTTCTTTTACACATATACAGATGACTGTTCTTCTTGGGATCCTTTTCCCATGTACGTTATGACAGAATGTTGAGTAGTCCTCTCTTGGTATTCTGTAGGTCTTTGGTGATTATATATGTCACCTGTGTTTGTATATGTCTGTTAACCCCGATATCATAATGAAACCAATCCTCACACCTTTCCATTGGTGAACCATAAGTTTGTTTAATGAATCTGTGATTGCCCTTCTCCGTGGAAATATCTGCCCTGGTATCCATTTTTAGGTAACACCTATAAGTGATATGATAGGATATGTGTCTTTCACTTTCTGACTTACTACAAGTCACGTGATTACTTCTAGACTCATCTACGGTGCTGCAAATGGCATTGTGTCCTTTTTTCCCTTGGCTTCTCTTCTGCCTTAGCGGGGTCCATTTTCAACAATGTGATTCCCTGAGGGTTGTGGATTAGCTGACCTGGGCAGCCTTACCCTGCCGGCCCGCCCTCCCCAGGTGTGCCTCGTTGAGGTCAATATAAACAGCGCTCCAGGCAGCAATAGCCCCTGAAGCTGTGCCTGACTCCATATTCTCTGCCCCGTCAGCAGTCTCGGGGCTGTGCTGGTGGGAGGGAGTGAGGGGCCACAGCTTTGTGGGTGTCCCGGTGTGAGTGGGGTTCTGCTGGCCTTTCTGCAGGAGTTGCCAGGCTGCCGCCTGTAAAGAAGAGGATGTGTCACCCATACCTTCCGCTGGAATTTCTCTCCGGACAGAGGTGAGGAAGGAAAAAAGCACTGGGGTCCGGGACAGGAGGGGTATCTCAGGCAGGGCAATGGAAAGCTTCTGGAAGAGCACCCAGGTCCAGGACCACGCTGGCTGGCCTGCAGGCACCAAGTTGGCCTGCGTGCTGTCGCTGGTATGGCTCCACGGTCCTTCCTCTAGGCTTTCAAGCCCTTGTACATATTCAGGTGTTTTACCTGGAAAGGGTGGGAACAGTTCAGCAGCAGCTGGCCTGGGGCTCAGCTCACGTTTACTCACAGATGCCTCGGCATGGTCCCCCAGCTTTGCAATGAGGACGCTCCTTGCGTGGGGGGTGGGTTGCTGGCTGTATGGGAGATGGTTCCCCACCTCTGACCAATTTCAGAATTGTTTACCACTGGAGCAAGTGCCCTGATAGGGTTTTCCTCTGTATAACTCCTGGGTTCAGGTTTTTTTTTCTTTTATGGTTCAAGTTAGATTTTATTCCCCTTTTATGTATTTATAGATATAAGCATGGAAATAATTCTTTCCTATAAATACATCTGTGTGACGGGAAGAATTTTTTCTGTTTTATTTTTAAATTTTATTTTTTAAAATTTTGAAATTTAATTTTATTTTTTTTATACAGCACGTTATTATTAGTTATGTATTTTATGCATATACATGTATACAGGTCAATCCCAATCTCCCAACTCATCCCACCACCACCACCCCATGGCTTCCCACACTTGGTGTCCATACGTTTGTTCTCTACCTCTGTGTCTCTATTTCTTCCCTGCAAACCAGTTCATCTGTACCATTTTTAGGCTCCACATATATGCATTAATATACAATATTTGTTTTCCTCTTTCTGACTTACTTCATTCTGTATGACAGTCTCTCGATCCATCGGTGTCTCTACAAATGACCCAGTTTCATTCCTTTATATGGCCGAGTAATATTCCATTTTATATATGTACCACATCTTTATCCATTCATCTGTCTGTGGGCATTAAGTTTGCTTCCATTACCTGGCTATTGTAAATAGTGCTGCAACGAACATTGTGGTGAATGTGCCTTTTTGAAATACGGTTTTCTCTGGATATATGCCCAGAAGTGGGATTGCTGGATAAGATGGTAATTCTATTTCTAGATTTTTTAAGGAAACTCCATACTGTTCTCCATAGTGACTGTATCAATTTACATTCCCACCAATTGTGGGAAAGGGCTCCTTTTGTCCACACCCTCCCCAGAATTGGTTGATTGTAGATTTCCTAATGATGCTGATTCTAACAGGTGTGAGGTGATACCTCATTGTAGTTTTGATTTGCATTTCTCTAATAATTAGTGCTGTTGAGCAGCTTTTCATGTGCGTCTTGGCCATCTCTGTGTCTCCTTTGAAGAAAAGTCTCTTTAGATCTTCTGCCCATTTTTATTTGGGTTTTTTGTTTTTTTAATATTAAGCTGCATGAGCTGTTTATATATATTGGAGATTAAACCTCTGTCCATTGATTCGTCTGCAAGGATTTTCGCCCATTCTGAGGGATTCCTTCTTCCTTTCCCGTTTTTTTTAACAAAAAAGGAAAGAAAGGAAAAGAAGCAGAACACTAATGTGCGTAAAATATGCCTTTTGAAACGGCCGTTTTGAAATATGGACGTCCTTTGAATTTTTTGGTCGATATGTGACCCCAGGATTTGTTTTCAGGGCAGGTGTCATTTACAGGCCTGCAATGATTTTGAATATCAACTGACCATTAGCATTGGGATTAAAGCTGCTGTTGTGTGAAACGGCCACAAGGTGGCAGCAGTTCACCCTTACCAAATCTGGTTACTAGGGCAAGAGAGCCTCAGTGGAAGTGGTGTTCTAGATTGGAGTTTAGAATGGAATGTGCCAGGAGAAAGCCCCTCACGTTTGTCTCACTACTTCTTGTTCGTGTTTTTAATATAATTTTTTATTTTTTATTACAGCAAGTTTGATTACAATGTTTGGCTTGTTGTATGTGTGGAAGATGTGGTTCTTTTACACATATACAGATGTCTGTTCTTCCTGGGATCCTTTTCCCATGTACGTTATAACAGAATGTTGAGTAGTCCTCTCTTGGTATTCTGTAGGTCTTTGGTGATTATATATGTCACCTGTGTTTGTATATGTCTGTTAACCCCGATATCGTAATGAAACCAATCCTCACACCTTTCCATTGGTGAACCATAAGTTTGTTTAATGAATCTGTGATGGCTCTTCTCCGTGGAAATATCTTCCCTGGTATCCATTTTTAGGTAACACCTATAAGTGATATGATATGATATGTGTCTTTCACTTTCTGACTTACTACAAGTCACGTGATTATTTCTAGACTCATCTACCGTGCTGCAAATGGCATTGTGTCCTTTTTTCCCTTGGCTTCTCTTCTGCCTTAGCGGGGTCCATTTTAAACAATGTGATTCCCTGAGGGTTGTGGATTAGCTGACCTGGGCAGCCTTACCCTGCCGGCCCGCCCTCCCCAGGTGTGCCTCATTGAGGTTAATATAAACAGCGCTCCAGGCAGCAATAGCCCCTGAAGCTGTGCCTGCCTCCATATTCTCTGCCCCGTCAGCAGTCTCGGGGCTGTGCTGGTGGGAGGGAGTGAGGGGCCACAGCTTTGTGGGTGGCCCGGTGTGAGTGGGGTTCTGCTGGCCTTTCTGCAGGAGTTGCCAGGCTGCCGCCTGTAAAGAAGAGGTTGTGTCACCCATACCTTCCGCTGGAATTTCTCTCTGGACAGAGGTGAGGATGGAAAAAAGCAGTGGGGGCCGGGACAGGAGGGGTATCAAAGGCAGGGCAATGGAAAGCTTCTGGAAGAGCACCCGGGGCCAGGACCACCCTGGCTGGCCTGCAGGCACCAAGTTGGCCTGCGTGCTGTCGCTGGTGTGGCACCACGGTCCTTCCTCTATGCTTTCAACCCCTTGTACATATTCAGGTGTTTTACCTGGAAAGGGTGGGAACAGTTCAGCAGCAGCTGGCCTTGGCCTCAGCTCACGTTTACTCATAGATGCCTGGGCACGGTCCCCCAGCTTTGCAATGAGGACGCTCCTTGTGTGGGGGGTGGGTTGCTGGCTGTATGGGAGATGGTTCCCCACCTCTGACTAATTTCAGAATTGTTTACCGCTGGAGCAAGTGCCGTGATAGGGATTTCCTCTGTATAACTCGTGGGTTCAATTTTTTTTTCTTTTATGGTTCAAGTTAGATTTTATTCCTCTGTTATGTATTTATAAATATAAGTATGGAAATAATTCATTCCTATAAATACATCTGTGTGACGGGAAGAATTTTTTCTGTTTTAGTTTTAAATTTTATTTTTTAAAATTTTGAAATTTAATTTTATTTATGTTTTTATACTGCAGGTTATTATTAGTTATGTATTTTATGCATATACATGTATACCGTTCAATCCCTATCTCCCAACTCATCCCACCACCAACACCCCATGGCTTCCCACACTTGGTGTCCATACGTTTGTTCTCTACCTCTGTGTCTCTATTTCTTCCCTGCAAACCAGTTCATCTGTACAATTTTTTTAGGTTCCACATATATGCATTAATATACAATATTTGTTTTCCTCTTTCTGACTTACTTCATTCTGTATGACAGTCTCTCGATCCATCGATATCTCTACAAATGACCCAGTTTCATTCCTTTTTATGGCCGAGTAATATTCCATTTCATATATGTACCACATCTTTATCCATTCATCTGTCTGTGGGCATTTAGGTTGCTTCCATTACCTGGCTACTGTAAATAGTGCTGCAATGAACATTGTGGTGAATGTGCCTTTTTGATTTACGGTTTTCTATGGGTATATGCCCAGAAGTGGGATTGCTGGATCAGATGGTAATTCTATATCTAGATTTTTAAGGAAACTCCATACTGTTCTCCATAGTGACTGTATCAATTTACATTCCCACCAATACTGGAAGAGGGCTCTTTTTGTCCACACCCTCCCCAGAATTGGTTGTTTGTAGATTTTCTGATGATGCCGAATCTAACAGGTTTTTGGTGATACCTCATTGTAGTTTTGATTTGCATTTCTCTAATAATTAGTGCTGTTGAGCAGCTTTTCATGTGCGTCTTGGCCATCTCTGTATCTTCTTTGAAGAAACGTCTCTTTAGATCTTATGACCATTTTTGTATTGGGTTGTTTGTTTTTTTAATATTAAGCTGCATGAGCTGTTTATATATATTGGAGATTAAACCTCTGTCCATTGATTCGTCTGCAACGATTTTCGCCCATTCTGAGGGATGCCTTTTTCCATTCCACTGTTTTTTAACAAAAAAGGAAAGAAAGGAAAAGAAGCAGAACACTAATGCGCGTAAAATATGCCTTTTGAAACGGTCGTTTTGAAATATGGACGTCCTTTGAATTTTTTGGTCGATATGTGACCCCAGGATTTGTTTTCAGGGCAGGTGTCATTTACAGGCCTGCAATGATTTTGAATATCAACTGACCATTAGCGTTGGGATTAAAGCTGCTGTTGTGTGAAACGGCCACAAGGTGGCAGCAGTTCCCCCTTACCAAATCTGGTTACTAGGGCAAGAGAGCCTCAGTGGAAGTGGTGTTCTAGATTGGAGTTTAGAATGGAATGTGCCAGGAGAAAGCCCCTCACGTTTGTCTCACTACTTCTTGTTCGTGTTTTTAATTTAATTTTTTATTTTTTATTACAGCAAGTTTGATTACAATGTTTGTCTTGTTGTAGGTGTGGATGATGTGGTTCTTTTACACATATACAGATGACTGTTCTTCCTGGGATCCTTTTCCCATGTACGTTATGACAGAATGTTGAGTAGTCCCCTCTTGGTATTCTGTAGGTCTTTGGTGATTATATATATCACCTGTGTTTGTATATGTCTGTTAACCCCGATATCGTAATGAAACCAATCCTCACACCTTTCCTTTGGTGAACCATAAGTTTGTTTAATGAATCTGTGATTGCCCTTCTCCGTAGAAATATCTGCCCTGGTATCCACTTTTAGGTAACACCTATAAGTGATATGATATGATATGTGTCTTTCACTTTCTGACTTACTACAAGTCACGTGATTACTTCTAGACTCATTTACGGTGCTGCAAATGGCATTGTATCCTTTTTTCCCTTGGCTTCTCTTCTGCCTTAGCGGGGTCCATTTTCAACAATGTGATTCCCTGAGGGTTGTGGATTAGCTGACGTGGGCAGCCTTACCCTGCCGGCCAGCCCTCCCCAGGTGTGCCTGGTTGAGGTCAATATAAACAGAGCTCCAGGCAGCAATAGCCCCTGAAGCTGTGCCTGACTCCATATTCTCTGCCCCGTCAGCAGTCTCGGGGCTGTGCTGGTGGGAGGGAGTGAGGGGCCACAGCTTTGTGGGTGGCCCGGTGTGAGTGGGGTTCTGCTGGCCTTTCTGCAGGAGTTGCCATGCTGCCGCCTGTAAAGAAGAGGATGTGTCACCCATACCTTCCGCTGGAATTTCTCTCCGGACAGAGGTGAGGAAGGAAAAAAGCAGTGGGGTCCGGGACAGGAGGGGTATCTCAGGCAGGGCAATGGAAAGCTTCTGGAAGAGCGCCAGGGTCCAGGACCACCCTGGCTGGCCTGCAGGCACCAAGTTGGCCTGCGTGCTGTCGCTGGTGTGGCTCCACGGTCCTTCCTCTAGGCTTTCAAGCCCTTGTACATATTCAGGTGTTTTACCTGGAAAGGGTGGGAACAGTTCAGCAGCAGGTGGCCTGGGGCTCAGCTCACGTTTACTCACAGATGCCTCGGCACGGTCCCCCAGCTTTGCAGTGAGGACGCTCCTTGGGTGGGGGGTGGGTTGCTGGCTGTATGGGAGATGGTTCCCCACCTCTGACCAATTTCAGAATTGTTTACCGCTGGAGCAAGTGCCGTGATAGCGTTTTCCTCTGTATAACTCGTGGGTTCAATTTTTTTTTTCTTTTATGGTTCAAGTTTGATTTTATACCTCTTTTATGTATTTATATATATAAGCATGGAAATAATTCATTCCTATAAATACATCTGTGTGACGGGAAGAACATTTTTCTGTTTTATTGTTAAATTTTATTTTTTAAAATTTTGAAATTTAATTTTATTTATTTTTTTATACAGCACGTTATTATTAGTTATGTATTTTATGCATATACATATATAGAGGTCAATCCCAAACTCCCAACTCATCCCACCACCACCACCCCATGGCTTCCCACACTTGGTGTCCATACGTTTGTTCTCTACCTCTGTGTCTCTATTTCTTCCCTGCAAACCAGTTCATCTGTACCATTTTTAGGCTCCACATATATGCATTAATATACAATATTTGTTTTCCTCTTTCTGACTTACTTCATTCTGTATGACAGTCTCTCGATCCATCGGTGTCTCTACAAATGACCCAGTTTCATTCCTTTTTATGGCCGAGTAATATTCCATTTCATATATGTACCACCTCTTTATCCATTCATCTGTCTGTGGGCATTTAGGTTGCTTCCATTACCTGGCTATTGTAAATAGTGCTGCAATGAACATTGTGGTGAATGTGCCTTTTTGATGTACGGTTTTCTCTGGGTATATGCCCAGAAGTGGGATTGCTGGATCAGATGGTAATTCTATTTCTAGTTTTTTTAAGGAAACTCCATACTGTTCTCCATAGTGACTGTATCAATTTACATTCCCACCAATAGTGGAAGAGGGCTCCTTTTGTCCACACCCTCCCCAGAATTGGTTGTTTGTAGATTTTCTGATGATGCCGATTCTAACAGGTGTGAGGTGAAACCTCATTGTAGTTTTGATTTGCATTTCTCTGATAATTAGTGCTGTTGAGCAGCTTTTCATGTGCGTCTTGGCCATCTCTGTGTCTCCTTTGAAGAAACGTCTCTTTAGATCTTCTGCCCATTTTTTTGGGTTGTTTGTTTTTTTTAATATTAAGCTGCATGAGCTGTTTATATATGTTGGAGATTAAACCTCTGTCCATTGATTCGTCTGCAACGATTTTCGCCCATTCTGAGGGATGCCTTTTTCCATTCCCGTGTTTTTTGAACAAAAAAGGAAAGAAAGGAAAAGAAGCAGAACACTAATGTGCGTAAAATATGCCTTTTGAAACGGTCGTTTTGAAATATGGACGTCCTTTGAATATTTTGGTCGATATGTGACCCCAGGATTTGTTTTCAGGGCAGGTGTCATTTACAGGCCTGCAATGATTTTGAATATCAACTGACCATTAGCCTTGGGATTAAAGCTGCTGTTGTGTGAAACGGCCACAAGGTGGCAGCAGTTCACCCTTACCACATCTGGTTACTAGGGCAAGAGAGCCTCAGTGGAAGTGGTGTTCTAGATTGGAGTTTAGAATGGAATGTGCCAGGAGAAAGCCCCTCACGTTTGTCTCACTACTTCTTGTTCGTGTTTTTAATTTAATTTTTTATTTTTTCTTACAGCAAGTTTGATTACAATGTTTGTCTTGTTGTAGGTGTGGATGATGTGGTTCTTTTACACATATACAGATGTCTGTTCTTCCTGGGATCCTTTTCCCATGTACGTTATGACAGAATGTTGAGTAGTCCTCTCTTGGTATTCTGTAGGTCTTTGGTGATTATATATGTCACCTGTGTTTGTAGATGTCTGTTAACCCCGATATCGTAATGAAACCAATCCTCACACCTTTCCTTTGGTGAACCATAAGTTTGTTTAATGAATCTGTGATTGCCCTTCTCCGTGGAAATATCTGCCCTGGTATCCATTTTTAGGTAACACCTATAAGTGATATGATATGATATGTGTCTTTCACTTTCTGACTTACTACAAGTCACGTGATTACTTCTAGACTCATCTATGGTGCTGCAAATGGCATTGTGTCCTTTTTTCCCTTGGCTTCTCTTCTGCCTTAGCGGGGTCCATTTTCAACAATGTGATTCCCTGAGGGTTGTGGATTAGCTGACCTGGGCAGCCTTACCCTGCCGGCCCGCCCTCCCCAGGTGTGCCTCGTTGAGGTCAATATAAACAGCGCTCCAGGCAGCAATAGCCCCTGAAGCTGTGCCTGACTCCATATTATCTGCCCCGTCAGCAGTCTCGGGGCTGTGCTGGTGGGAGGGAGTGAGGGGCCACAGCTTTGTGGGTGGCCCGGTGTGAGTGGGGTTCTGCTGGCCTTTCTGCAGGAGTTGCCAGGCTGCCGCCTGTAAAGAAGAGGTTGTGTCACCCATACCTTCCGCTGGAATTTCTCTCCGGACAGAGGTGAGGAAGGAAAAAAGCAGTGGGGGCCGGGACAGGAGGGGTATCTCAGGCAGGGCAATGGAAAGCTTCTGGAAGAGCGCCCGGGGCCAGGACCACCCTGGCTGGCCTGCAGGCACCAAGTTGGCCTGCGTGCTGTCGCTGGTGTGGCTCCACGGTCCTTCCTCTAGGCTTTCAAGCCCTTGTACATATTCAGGTGTTTTACCTGGAAAGGGTGGGAACAGTTCAGCAGCAGCTGGCCTGGGGCTCAGCTCACGTTTACTCAGAGATGCCTCGGCACGGTCCCTCAGCTTTGCAATGAGGACGCTCCTTGCGTGGGGGGTGGGTTGATGGCTGTATGGGAGATGGTTCCCCACCTTTGACCAATTTCAGAATTGTTTACCACTGGAGCAAGTGCCCTGATAGGGTTTTCCTCTGTATAACTCGTGGGTTCAGGTTTTCTTTTCTTTTATGGTTCAAGTTAGATTTTATTCCTCTTTTATGTATTTATAGATATAAGCATGGAAATAATTCATTCCTATAAATACATCTGTGTGACGGGAAGAACTTTTTTCTGTTTTATTTTAAATTTTATTTTTTAAAATTTTGAAATTTAATTTTATTTATTTTTTTTATATAGCACGTTATTATTAGTTATGTATTTTATGCATATACATGTACACAGGTCAATCCCAAACTCCCAACTCATCCCACCACCACCACCCCATGGCTTCCCACACTTGGTGTCCATACGTTTGTTCTCTACCTCTGTGTCTCTATTTCTTCCCTGCAAACCAGTTCATCTGTACCATTTCTAGGCTCCACATATATGCATTAATATACAATATTTGTTTTCCTCTTTCTGACTTACTTCATTCTGTATGACAGTCTCTCGATCCATCGATGTCTCTACAAATGACCCAGTTTCATTCCTTTTTATGGCCGAGTAATATTCCATTTCATATATGTACCACCTCTTTATCCATTCATCTGTCTGTGGGCATTTAGGTTGCTTCCATTACCTGGCTATTGTAAATAGTGCTGCAACGAACATTGTGGTGAATATGCCTTTTTGAAATACGGTTTTCTCTGGGTATAT
Organism: Mesoplodon mirus; assembly: GCF_964341445.2. Classification (NCBI taxonomy): domain Eukaryota; kingdom Metazoa; phylum Chordata; class Mammalia; order Artiodactyla; family Ziphiidae; genus Mesoplodon; species Mesoplodon mirus. The sequence continues at coordinate 2,732,246 of NW_028295776.1, read as the reverse complement.
GCCCAGAAGTGGGATTGCTGGATCAGATGGTAATTCTATTTCTAATTTTTTTAAGGAAACTCCATACTGTTCTGAATAGTGACTGTATCAATTTACATTCCCACCAATAGTGGAAGAGGGCTCCTATTGTGCACACCCTCCCCAGAATTGGTTGTTTGTAGATTTTCTGATGATGCCGATTCTAACAGGTGTGAGGTGATATCTCATTGTAGATTTGATTTGCATTTCTCCAATAATTAGTGCTGTTGAGCAGCTTTTCATGTGCGTCTTGACCATCTCTGTGTCTCCTTTGAAGAAACGTCTCTTTAGATCTTCTGCCCATTTTTTTTTGGGTTGTTTGTTTTTTTAATATTAAGCTGCACGAGCTGTTTATATATATTGGAGATTAAACCTCTGTCCATTGATTCGTCTGCAACGATTTTCTCCCATTCTGAGGGATGCCTTTTTCCATTCCCGTGTTTTTTAACAAAAAAGGAAAGAAAGGAAAAGAAGCAGAACACTAATGTGCGTAAAATATGCCTTTTGAAACGGTCCTTTTGAAATATGGACGTCCTTTGAATTTTTTGGTCGATATGTGACCCCAGGATTTGTTTTCAGGGCAGGTGTCATTTACAGGCATGCAATGATTTTGAATATCAACTGACCATTAGCATTGGGATTAAAGCTGCTGTTGTGTGAAACGGCCACAAGGTGGCAGCAGTTCACCCTTACCAAATCAGGTTACTAGGGCAAGAGAGCCTCAGTGGAAGTGGTGTTCTAGATTGGAATTTAGAATGGAATGTGCCAGGAGAAAGCCCCTCACGTTTGTCTCACTACATCTTCTTCGCGTTTTTAATTTAATTTTTTTTTATTTTTTATTACAGCAAGTTTTATTACAATGTTTGGCTTGTTGTAGGTGTGGAAGATGTGGTTCTTTTACACATATACACATGTCTGTTCTTCCTGGGATCCTTTTCCCATGTACGTTATGACAGAATGTTGAGTATTCCTCTCTTGGTATTCTGTAGGTCTTTGGTGATTATATATGTCACCTGTGATTGTATATGTCTGTTAACCACAATATCGTAATGAAACCAATCCTCACACCTTTCCATTGGTGAACCATAAGTTTGTTTAATGAATCTGTGATTGCCCTTCTCCATGGAAATATCTGCCCTGGTATCCATTTTTAGGTAACACCTATAAGTGATATGATATGATATGTGTCTTTCACTTTCTGACTTACTACAAGTCACGTGATTACTTCTAGACTCATCTACTGGGCTGCAAATGGCATTGTGTCCTTTTTTCCCTTGGCTTCTCTTTTGCCTTAGCGGGGTCCATTTTCAACAATGTGATTCCCTGAGGGTTGTGGATTAGCTGACCTGGGCAGCCTTACCCTGCCGGCCCGCCCTCCGCAGGTTTGCCTCGTAGAGGTCAATATAAACAGCGCTCCAGGCAGCAATAGCCCCTGAAGCTGTGCCTGCCTCCATATTCTCTGCCCCGTCAGCAGTCTCGGGGCTGTGCTGGTGGGAGGGAGTGAGGGGCCACAGCTTTGTGGGTGGCCCGGTGTGAGTGGGGTTCTGCTGGCCTTTCTGCAGGAGTTGCCAGGCTGCCGCCTGTAAAGAAGAGGATGTGTCACCCATACCTTCCGCTGGAATTTCTCTCCGGACAGAGGTGAGGATGGAAAAAAGCAGTGGGGGCCGGGACAGGAGTGGTATATCAGGCAGGGCAATGGAAAGCTTCTGGAAGAGCGCCAGGGGCCAGGACCACCCTGGCTGGCCTGCAGGCACCAAGTTGGCCTGCATGCTGTCGCTGGTGTGGCTCCACGGTCCTTCCTCTAGGCTTTCAAGCCCTTGTACATATTCAGGTGTTTTACCTGGAAAGGGTGGGAACAGTTCAGCAGCAGCTGGCCTGGGGCTCAGCTCACGTTTACTCACAGATGCCACGGCACGGACCCCCAGCTTTGCATTGAGGACGCTCCTTGCGTGGGGGGTGGTTTGCTGGCTGTATGGGAGATTTTTCCCCACCTCTGACCAATTTCAGAATTGTTTACCACTGGAGCAAGTGCCATGATAGGGTTTTCCTCTGTATAACTCGTGGGTTCACTTATTTTTTCTTTTATGGTTCAAGTTAGATTTTATTCCTCTTTTATCTAATTATAAATATAAGCATGGAAATAATTAATTCCTATAAATACATCTGTGTGACGGGAAGAACTTTTTTCTGTTTTATTTTTAAATTTTATTTTTTAAAATTTTGAAATTTAATTTTATTTATGTTTTTATACAGCAGGTTATTATTAGTTATGAATTTTATGCATATACATGTATACAGGTCAGTCCCAATCTCCCAACTCATCCCACCACCACCACCCCATGGCTTCCCACACTTGGTGTCCATACGTTTGTTCTCTACCTCTGTGTCTCTATTTCTTCCCTGCAAACCAGTTCATCTGTACCATTTTTTTAGGTTCCACATATATGCATTAATATACAATATTTGTTTTCCTCTTTCTGACTTACTTCATTCTGTATGACAGTCTCTCGATCCATCGATGTCTCTACAAATGACCCAGTTTCATTCCTTTTTATGGCCGAGTAATATTCCATTTCATATATGTACCACCTCTTTATCCATTCATCTGTCTGTGGGCATTTAGGTTGCTTCCATTACCTGGCTATTGTAAATAGTGCTGCAATGAACATTGTGGTGAATGTGCCTTTTTGATTTACGGTTTTCTCTGGGTATATGCCCAGAAGTGGGATTGCTGGATCAGATGGTAATTCTATTTCTAGTTTTTTTAAGGAAACTCCATACTGTTCTCCATAGTCACTGTATCAATTTACATTCCCACCAATAGTGGAAGAGTGCTCCTTTTGTCCACACCCTCCCCAGAATTGGTTGTTTGTAGATTTTCTGATGATGCCGATTCTAACAGGTGTGAGGTGATACCTCATTGTAGTTTTGATTTACATTTCTCTAATAATTAGTGCTGTTGAGCAGCTTTTCATGTGCGTCTTGGCCATCTCTGTGTCTCTTTGAAGAAACGTCTCTTTAGATCTTCTGCCCATTTTTGGATTGGGTTGTTTGTTTTTTTAATATTAAGCTGCATGAGTTGTTTATATATATTGGAGATTAAACCTCTGTCCATTGATTCGTCTGCAACGATTTTCGCCCATTCTGAGGGATGCCTTTTTCCATTCCCGTGTTTTTTAACAAAAAAGGAAAGAAAGGAGAAGCAGCAGAACACTAATGTGCGTAAAATATGCCTTTTGAAACGGTCGTATTGAAATATGGACGTCCTTTGAAATTTTTGGTCGATATGTGACCCCAGGATTTGTTTTCAGGGCAGGTGTCATTTACAGGCCTGCAATGATTTTGAATATCAACTGACCATTAGCGTTGGGATTAAAGCTGCTGTTGTGTGAAACGGCCACAAGGTGGCAGCAGTTCACCCTTACCAAATCTGGTTACTAGGGCAAGAGAGCCTCAGTGGAAGTGGTGTTCTAGATTGGAATTTAGAATGGAATGTGCCAGGAGAAAGCCCCTCACGTTTGTCTCACTACATCTTCTTCGCGTTTTTAATTTAATTTTTTTTATTTTTTATTACAGCAAGTTTGATTACAATGTTCGGCTTGTTGTAGGTGTGGAAGATGTGGTTCTTTTACACATATACAGATGTCTGTTCTTCCTGGGATCCTTTTCCCATGTACGTTATGACAGAATGTTGAGTAGTCCTCTCTTGGTATTCTGTAGGTCTTTGGTGATTATATATGTCACCTGTGATTGTATATGTCTGTTAACCCCGATATCGTAATGAAACCAATCCTCAAACCTTTCCATTGGTGAACCATAAGTTTGTTTAATGAATCTGTGATTGCCCTTCTCCGTGGAAATATCTGCCCTGGTATCCATTTTTAGGTAACACCTATAAGTGATATGATATGATATGTGTCTTTCACTTTCTGACTTACTACAAGTCACGTGATTACTTCTAGACTCATCTACTGGGCTGCAAATGGCATTGTGTCCTTTTTTCCCTTGGTTTCTCTTCTGCCTTTGCGGGGTCCATTTTCAACAATGTGATTCCCTGAGGGTTGTGGATTAGCTGACCTGGGCAGCATTTCCCTGCCGGCCCGCCCTCCGCAGGTTTGCCTCATTGAGGTCAATATAAACAGCGCTCCAGGAAGCAATAGCCCCTGAAGCTGTGCCTGACTCCATATTCTCTGCCCCGTCAGCAGTCTCGGGGCTGTGCTGGTGGGAGGGAGTGAGGGGCCACAGCTTTGTGGGTGGCCCGGTGTGAGTGGGGTTCTGCTGGCCTATCTGCAGGAGTTGCCAGTCTGCCGCCTGTAAAGAAGAGGATGTGTCACCCATACCTTCCACTGGAATTTCTCTCCGGACAGAGGTGAGGATGGAAAAAAGCAGTGGGGGCCGGGACAGGAGGGGTAATTCAGGCAGGGCAATGGAAAGCTTCTGGAAGAGCGCCAGGGTCCAGGACCACCCTGGCTGGCCTTCAGGCACCAAGTTGGCCTGCGTGCTGTTGCTGGTGTGGCTCCACGTTCCTTCCTCTAGGCTTTCAAGCCCTTGTACATATTCAGGTGTTTTACCTGGAAAGGGTGGGAACAGTTCAGCAGCAGCTGGCCTGGGGCTCAGCTCACGTTTACTCACAGATGCCTCGGCACGGTCCCCCAGCTTTGCAATGAGGACGCTCCTTGCGGGGGGGGTGGGTTGCTGGCTGTATGGGAGATGGTTCCGCACCTCTGACCAATTTCAGAATTGTTTACCACTGGAGCAAGTGCCCTGAGAGGGTTTTCCTCTGTATAACTCGTGGGTTCACTTTTTTTTTCTTTTATGGTTCAAGTTAGATTTTATTCCTCTTTTATCTAATTATAAATATAAGCATGGAAATAATTCATACCTATAAATACATCTGTGTGACGGGAAGAATTTTTTCTGTTTTATTTTTAAATTTAATTTTTTTAAAATTTTGAAATTTAATTTTATTTATGTTTTTATACAGCAGGTTATTATTAGTTATGTATTTTATGCATATACATGTATACAGGTCAATACCAATCTCCCAACTCATCCCACCACCAACACCCCATGGCTTCCCACACTTGGTGTCCATACGTTTGTTCTCTACCTCTGTGTCTCTATTTCTTCCCTGCAAACCAGTTCATCTGTACCATTTTTTTAGGTTCCACATATATGCATTAATATACAATATTTGTTTTCCTCTTTCTGAATTACTTCATTGTGTATGAAAGTCTCTCGAGCCATCGATGTCTCTACAAAAGACCCAGTTTCATTCCATTTTATGGCCGAGTAATATTCCATTTTATATATGTACCACCTCTTTATCCATTCATCTGTCTGTGGGCAATTAGGTTGCTTCCATTACCTGGCTATTGTAAATAGTGCTTCAATGATCATTGTGGTGAATGTGCCTTTTTGAAATACGGTTTTCTCTGGGTATATGCCCAGAAGTGGGATTGCTGGATCAGATGGTAATTCTATTTCTAGTTTTTTTAAGGAAACTCCATACTGTTCTCCATAGTGACTGTATCAATTTACATTCCCACCAATATTGGAAGAGGGCTCCTTTTGTACACACCCTCCCCAGAATTGGTTATTTGTAGATTTTCTGATGATGGCGATTCTAACAGGTGTGAGGTGATACCTCATTGTAGTTTTGATTTGCATTTCTCTAATAATTAGTGCTGTTGAGCAGCTTTTCATATGCGTCTTGGCCATCTCTGTGTCTCCTTTGAAGAAACGTCTCTTTAGATCTTCTGCCCATTTTTTGGGTTGTTTGTTTTTTTAATATTAAGCTGCCTGAGCTGTTTATATATATTGGAGATTAAACCTCTGTCCATTGATTCGTCTGCAACGATTTTCGCCCATTCTGAGGGATGCCTTTTTCCATTCCCGTGTTTTTTAACAAAAAAGGAAAGAAAGGAAAAGAAGCAGAACACTAATGTGCGTAAAATATGCCTTTTGAAATGGTCGTTTTGAAATATGGACGTCCTTTGAATTTTTTGGTCGATATGTGACCCCAGGATTTGTTTTCAGGGCAGGTGTCATTTACAGGCCTGCAATGATTTTGAATATCAACTGACCATTAGCGTTGGGATTAAAGCTGCTGTTGTGTGAAACGGCCACAAGGTGGCAGCATTTCACCCTTACAAAATCTGGTTACTAGGGCAAGAGAGCCTCAGTGGAAGTGGTGTTCTAGATTGGAATTTAGAATGGAATGTGCCAGGAGAAAGCCCCTCACGTTTGTCTCACTACTTCTTGTTCGTGTTTTTAATTTAATTTTTTATTTTTTATTACAGCAAATTTGATTACAATGTTTGGCTTGTTGTAGGTGTGGAAGATGTGGTTCTTTTACACATATACAGATGTCTGTTCTTCCTGGGATCCTTTTCCCACGTACGTTATGACAGAATGTTGAGTAGTCCTCTCTTGGTATTCTGTAGGACTTTGGAGATTATATATGTCACCTGTGTTTGTATAAGTCTGTTAACCCCGATATCGTAATGAAACCAATCCTCACAGCTTTCCATTGGTGAACCATAAGTTTGTTTAATGAATCTGTGATTGCCCTTCTCCGTGGAAATATCTGCCCTGGTATCCATTTTTAGGTAACACCTATAAGTGATATGATAGGATATGTGTCTTTCACTTTCTGACTTACTACACGTCACGTGATTACTTCTAGACTCATCTACGGTGCTGCAAATGGCATTGTGTCCTTTTTTCCCTTGGCTTCTCTTCTGCCTTAGCGGGGTCCATTTTCAACAATGTGATTCCCTGAGGGTTGTGGATTAGCTGACCTGGGCAGCCTTACCCTGCCGGCCCCCCCTCCCCAGGTGTGCCTCATTGAGGTCAATATAAACAGCGCTCCAGGCAGCATTAGACCCTGAAGCTGTTCCTGACTCCATATTCTCTGCCCCGTCAACAGTCTCTGGGCTGTGCTGGTGGGAGGGAGTGAGGGGCCACAGCTTTGTGGGTGGCCCGGTGTGAGTGGGGTTCTGCTGGCCTTTCTGCAGGAGTTGCCAGGCTGCCGCCTGTAAAGAAGAGGTTGTGTCACCCATACCTTCCGCTGGAATTTCTCTCCGGACAGAGGTGAGGAAGGAGAAAAAGCAGTGGGGGCCGGGACAGGAGGGGTATCTCAGGCAAGGCAATGGAAAGCTTCTGGAAGAGCGCCCGGGGCCAGGACCACCCTGGCTGGCCTGCAGGCACCAAGTTGGCCTGCGTGCTATCGCTGGTGTGGCTCCACGGTCCTTCCTCTAGGCTTTCAATCCCTTGTACATATTCAGGTGTTTTACCTGGAAAGGGTGGGAACAGTTCAGCAGCAGCTGGCCTGGGGCTCAGCTCACCTTTACTCACAGATGCCTCGGCACGGTCCCACAGCTTTGCAATGAGGACGCTCCTTGCGTGGGGGGTGGGTTGCTGGCTGTATGGGAGATGATTCCCCACCTCTGACCAATTTCAGAATTGTTTACCACTGGAGCAAGTGCCCTGATAGGGTTTTCCTCTGTATAACTCGTGGGTTCAGGTTTTTTTTTCTTTTATGTTTCAAGTTAGATTTCATTCCTCTTTTATGTATTTATAGATATAAGCATGGAAATAATTCATTCCTATAAATACATCTGTGTGACGGGAAGAACTTTTTTCTGTTTTATTTTTAAATTTTATTTTTTAAAATTTTGAAATTTAATTTTATTAATTTTTTTTTTACAGCACGTTATTATTAGTTATGTATTTTATGCATATGCATGTATACAGGTCAATCCCAAACTCCCAACTCATCCAACCACCACCACCCCATGGCTTCCCACACTTGGTGTCCATACGTTGGTTCTCTACCTGTGTGTCTCTATTTCTTCCCTGCAAATCAGTTCATCTGTACCATTTTTAGGCTCCACATATATGCGTTAATAGACAATATTTGTTTTCCTCTTTCTGACTTACTTCATTCTGTATGACAGTCTCTCGATCCATCGATGTCTCTACAAATGACCCAGTTTCATTCCTTTTTATGGCCGAGTAATATTCCATTTTATATATGTACCACATCTTTATCCATTCATCTGTCTGTGGGCATTTAGGTTGCTTCCATTACCTGGCTATTGTAAATAGTGCTGCAACGAACATTGTGGTGAATGTGCCTTTTTGAAATACGGTTTTCTCTGGGTATATGCCCAGAAGTGGGATTGCTGGATCAGATGGTAATTCTATTTCTAGATTTTTAAAGGAAACTCCATACTGTTCTCCATAGTGACTGTATCAATTTACATTCCCACCAATAGTGGAAGAGGGCTCCTTTTGTCCACACCCTCCCCAGAATTGGTTGTTTGTAGATTTCCTGATGATGCCGATTCTAACAGGTGTGAGGTGATACCTCATTGTAGTTTTGATTTGCATGTCTCTAATAATTAGTGCTGTTGAGCAGCTTTTCATGTGCGTCTTGGCCATCTCTGTGTCTCCTTTGAAGAAACGTCTCTGTAGATCTTCTGCCCATTTTTTTGGGGTTGTTTCTTTTTTTAATATTAAGCTGCATGAGCTGTTTATATATATTGGAGATTAAACCTCTGTCCATTGATTCGTCTGCAATGATTTTCGCCCATTCTGAGGGATGCCTTTTTCCATTCCCGTGTTTTTTAACAAAAAAGGAAAGAAAGGAAAAGAAGCAGAACACTAATGTGCGTAAAATATGCCTTTTGAAATGGTCGTTTTGAAATATGGACGTCCTTTGAATTTTTTGGTCGATATGTGACCCCAGGATTTGTTTTCAGGGCAGGTGTCATTTACAGGCCTGCAATGATTTTGAATATCAACTGACCATTAGCGTTGGGATTAAAGCTGCTGTTGTGTGAAACGGCCACAAGGTGGCAGCAGTTCACCCTTACCAAATCTGGTTACTAGGGCAAGAGAGCCTCAGTGGAAGTGGTGTTCTAGATTGGAGTTTAGAATGGAATGTGCCAGGAGAAAGCCCCTCACGTTTGTCTCACTACTTCTTGTTCGTGTTTTTAATTTAATTTTTTATTTTATATTACAGCAAGTTTGATTACAATGTTTGGCTTGTTGTAGGTGTGGAAGATGTGGTTCTTTTACACATATACAGATGTCTGTTCTTCCTGGGATCCTTTTCCCACGTACGTTATGACAGAATGTTGAGTAGTCCTCTCTTGGTATTCTGTAGGTCTTTGGTGATTATATATGTCACCTGTGTTTGTATATGTCTGTTAACCCCGATATCGTAATGAAACCAATCCTCACACCTTTCCATTGGTGAACCATAAGTTTGTTTAATGAATCTGTGATTGCCCTTCTCCGTGGAAATATCTGCCCTGGTATCCATTTTTAGGTAACACCTATAAGTGATATGATAGGATATGTGTCTTTCACTTTCTGACTTACTACAAGTCACGTGATTACTTCTAGACTCATCTACGGTGCTGCAAATGGCATTGTGTCCTTTTTTCCCTTGGCTTCTCTTCTGCCTTAGCGGGGTCCATTTTCAACAATGTGATTCCCTGAGGGTTGTGGATTAGCTGACCTGGGCAGCCTTACCCTGCCGGCCCGCCCTCCCCAGGTGTGCCTCGTTGAGGTCAATATAAACAGAGATCCAGGCAGCAATAGCCCCTGAAGCTGTGCCTGACTCCATATTCCCTGCCCCGTCAGCAGTCTCGGGGCTGTGCTGGTGGGAGGGAGTGAGGTGCCACAGCTTTGTGGGTGGCCCGGTGTGAGTGGGGTTCTGCTGGCCTTTCTGCAGGAGTTGCCAGGCTGCCGCCTGTAAAGAAGAGGATGTGTCACCCATACCTTCCGCTGGAATTTCTCTCCGGACAGAGGTGAGGAAGGAAAAAAGCAGTGGGGGCCGGGACAGGAGGGGTATCTCAGGCAGGACAATGGAAAGCTTCTGGAAGAGCGCCCGGGGCCAGGACCACCCTGGCTGGCCTGCAGGCACCAAGTTGGCCTGCGTGCTGTTGCTGGTGTGGCTCCACGGTCCTTCCTCTAGGCTTTCAAGCCCTTGTACATATTCAGGTGTTTTACCTGGAAAGGGTGGGAACAGTTCAGCAGCAGCTGGCCTGAGGCTCAGCTCACGTTTACTCACAGATGCCTCGGCACGGTCCCCCAGCTTTGCAATGAGGACACTCCTTGCGTGGGGGGTGGGTTGCTGGCTGTATGGGAGATGATTCACCACCTCTGACCAATTTCAGAATTGTTTACCACTGGAGCAAGTGCCCTGATAGGGTTTTCCTCTGTATAACTCGTGGGTTCAGGTTTTTTTTTCTTTTATGTTTCAAGTTAGATTTTATTCCTCTTTTATGTATTTATAGATATAAGCATGGAAATAATTCATTCCGATGAATACATCTGTGTGACGGGAAGACCTTTTTCTGTTTTATTTTTAAATTTTATTTTTTAAAATTTTGAAATTTAATTTTATTTATTTTTTTATACAGCACGTTATTATTAGTTATGTATTTTATGCATATACATGTATACAGGTCAATCCCAATCTCCCAACTCATCCCACCACCACCACCCCATGGCTTCCCACACTTGGTGTCCATACGTTTGTTCTCTACCTCTGTGTCTATTTCTTCCCTGCAAACAAGTTCATCTGTACCATTTTTAGGCTCCACATATATGCATTAATATACAATATTTGTTTTCCTCTTTCTGACTTACTTCATTCTGTATGACAGTCTCTCGATCAATCGATGCCTCTACAAATGACCCAGTTTCATTCCTTTTTATGGCGGAGTAATATTCCATTTCATATATGTACCACATCTTTATCCATTCATCTGTCTGTGGGCATTTAGGTTGCTTCCATTACCTGGCTATTGTAAATAGTGCTGCAATGAACATTGTGGTGAATATGCCTTTTTGATGTACGGTTTTCTCTGGGTATATGCCCAGAAGTGGGATTGCTGGATCAGATGGTAATTCTATTTCTAGTTTTTTTAAGGAAACTCCATACTGTTCTCCATAGTGACTGTATCAATTTACATTCCCACCAATAGTGGAAGAGGGCTCCTTTTGTCCACACCCTCCCCAGAATTGGTTGTTTGTAGATTTTCTGATGATGCCGATTCTAACAGGTGTGAGGTGAAACCTCATTGTAGTTTTGATTTGCATTTCTCTGATAATTAGTGCTGTTGAGCAGCTTTTCATGTGCGTCTTGGCCATCTCTGTGTCTCCTTTGAAGAAACGTCTCTTTAGATCTTCTGCCCATTTTTTTTGCGTTGTTTGTTTTTTTAATATTAAGCTGCATGAGCTGTTTATATATGTTGGAGATTAAACCTCTGTCCATTGATTCGTCTGCAACGATTTTCGCCCATTCTGAGGGATGCCTTTTTCCATTCCCGTGTTTTTTAACAAAAAAGGAAAGAAAGGAAAAGAAGCAGAACACTAATGTGCATAAAATATGCCTTTTGAAACGGTCGTTTTGAAATATGGACGTCCTTTGAATTTTTTGGTCGATATGTGACCCCAGGATTTGTTTTCAGGGCAGGTGTCATTTACAGGCCTGCAATGGTTTTGAATATCAACTGACCATTAGCGTTGGGATTAAAGCTGCTGTTGTGTGAAACGGCCACAAGGTGGCAGCAGTTCACCCTTACCAAATCTGGTTACTAGGGCAAGAGAGCCTCAGTGGAAGTGGTGTTCTAGATTGGAGTTTAGAATGGAATGTGCCAGGAGAAAGCCCCTCACGTTTGTCTCACTACTTCTTGTTTGTGTTTTTAATTTAATTTTTTATTTTTTCTTACAGCAAGTTTGATTACAATGTTTGGCTTGTTGTAGGTGTGGAAGATGTGCTTATTTTACACATATACACATGTCTGTTCTTCCTGGGATCCTTTTCCCATGTACGTTATGGCAGAATGTTGAGTAGTCCTCTCTTGGTATTCTGTAGGTCTTTGGTGATTATATATGTCACCTGTGTTTGTAGATGTCTGTTAACCCCGATATCGTAATGAAACCAATCCTCACACCTTTCCTTTGGTGAACCATAAGTGTGTTTAATGAATCTGTGATTGCCCTTCTCCGTGGAAATATCTGCCCTGGTATCCATTTTTAGGTAACACCTATAAGTGATATGATATGATATGTGTCTTTCACTTTCTGACTTACTACAAGTCACGTGATTACTTCTAGACTCATCTACGGTGCTGCAAATGGCATTGTGTCCTTTTTTCCCTTGGCTTCTCTTCTGCCTTAGCGGGGTCCATTTTCAACAATGTGATTCCCTGAGGGTTGTGGATTAGCTGACCTGGGCAGCCTTAACCTGCCGGCCCGCCCTCCCCACCTGTGGCTCGTTGAGGTCAATATAAACAGCGCTCCAGGCAGCAATAGCCCCTGAAGCTGTGCCTGACTCCATATTCTCTGCGCCGTCAGCAGTCTCGGGGCTGTGCTGGTGGGAGGGAGTGAGGGGCCACAGCTTTGTGGGTGGCCCGGTGTGAGTGGGGTTCTGCTGGCCTTTCTGCAGGAGTTGCCAGGCTGCCGCCTGCAAAGAAGAGGTTGTGTCACCCATACCTTCCGCTGGAATTTCTCTCCGGACAGAGGTGAGGAAGGAAAAAAGCAGTGGGGGCCGGGACAGGAGGGGTATCTCAGGCAGGGCAATGGAAAGCTTCTGGAAGAGCGCCCGGGGCCAGGACCACCCTGGCTGGCCTGCAGGCACCAAGTTGGCCTGCGTGCTGTCGCTGCTGTGGCTCCACGGTCCTTCTTCTAGGCTTTCAAGCCCTTGTACATATTCAGGTGTTTTACCTGGAAAGGGTGGGAACAGTTCAGCAGCAGCTGGCCTGGGGCTCAGCTCACGTTTACTCACAGATGCCTCGGCACGGTCCCCCAGCTTTGCAATGAGGATGCTCCTTGCGTGGCGGGTGGGTTGATGGCTGTATGGGAGATGGTTCCCCACCTCTGACCAATTTCAGAATTGTTTACCACTGGAGCAAGTGCCCTGATAGGGTTTTCCTCTGTATAACTCGTGGGTTCAGGTTTTTTTTTTCTTTTATGGTTCAAGTTAGATTTTATTCCTCTTTTATGTATTTATAGATATAAGCATGGAAATAATTCATTCCTATAAATACATCTGTGTGACGGGAAGAACTTTTTTCTGTGTTATTTTTAAATTTTATTTTTTAAAATTTTGAAATTTAATTTTATTTATTTTTTTATACAGCACGTTATTATTAGTTATGTATTTTATGCATATACATGTACACAGGTCAATCCCAAACTCCCAACTCATCCCACCACCACCACCCCATGGCTTCCCACTCTTGGTGTCCATACGTTTGTTCTCTACCTCTGTGTCTCTATTTCTTCCCTGCAAACCAGTTCATCTGTACCATTTCTAGGCTCCACATATATGCATTAATATACAATATTTGTTTTCCTCTTTCTGACTTACTTCATTCTGTATGACAGTCTCTCGATCCATCGATGTCTCTACAAATGACCCAGTTTCATTCCTTTTTATGGCCGAGTAATATTCCATTTCATATATGTACCACATCTTTATCCATTCATCTGTCTGTGGGCATTTAGGTTGCTTCCATTACCTGGCTATTGTAAATAGTGCTGCAATGAACATTGTGGTGAATGTGCCTTTTTGATGTACGGTTTTCTCTGGGTATATGCCCAGAAGTGGGATTGCTGGATCAGATGGTAATTCTATTTCTAGTTTTTTTAAGGAAACTCCATACTGTTCTCCATAGTGACTGTATCAATTTACATTCCCACCAATAGTGGAAGAGGGCTCCTTTTGTCCACACCCTCCCCAGAATTGGTTGTTTGTAGATTTTCTGATGATGCCGATTCTAACAGGTGTGAGGTGAAACCTCATTGTAGTTTTGATTTGCATTTCTCTGATAATTAGTGCTGTTGAGCAGCTTTTCATGAGCGTCTTGGCCATCTCTGTGTCTCCTTTGAAGAAACGTCTCTTTAGATCTTCTGCCCATTTTTTTTGCGTTGTTTGTTTTTTTAATATTAAGCTGCATGAGCTGTTTATATATATTGGAGATTAAACCTCTGTCCATTGATTCGTCTGCAATGATTTTCGCCCATTCTGAGGGATGCCTTTTTCCATTCCCGTGTTTTTTAACAAAAAAGGAAAGAAAGGAAAAGAAGCAGAACACTAATGTGCGTAAAATATGCCTTTTGAAACGGTCGTTTTGAAATATGGACGTCCTTTGAATTTTTTGGTCGATATGTGACCCCAGGATTTGTTTTCAGGGCAGGTGTCATTTACAGGCCTGCAATGATTTTGAATATCAACTGACCATTAGCGTTGGGATTAAAGCTGCTGTTGTGTGAAACGGCCACAAGGTGGCAGCAGTTCACCCTTACCAAATCTGGTTACTAGGGCAAGAGAGCCTCAGTGGAAGTGGTGTTCTAGATTGGAGTTTAGAATGGAATGTGCCAGGAGAAAGCCCCTCACGTTTGTCTCACTACTTCTTGTTCGTGTTTTTAATTTAATTTTTTATTTTTTCTTACAGCAAGTTTGATTACAATGTTTGGCTTGTTGTAGGTGTGGAAGATGTGGTTCTTTTACACATATACACATGTCTGTTCTTCCTGGGATCCTTTTCCCATGTACGTTATGGCAGAATGTTGAGTAGTCCTCTCTTGGTGTTCTGTAGGTCTTTGGTGATTATATATGTCACCTGTGTGTGTAGATGTCTGTTAACCCCGATATCGTAATGAAACCAATCCTCACACCTTTCCTTTGGTGAACCATAAGTGTGTTTAATGAATCTGTGATTGCCCTTCTCCGTGGAAATATCTGCCCTGGTATCCATTTTTAGGTAACACCTATAAGTGATATGATATGATATGTGTCTTTCACTTTCTGACTTACTACAAGTCACGTGATTACTTCTAGACTCATCTCCGGTGCTGCAAATGGCATTGTGTCCTTTTTTCCCTTGGCTTCTCTTCTGCCTTAGCGGGGTCCATTTTCAACAATGTGATTCCCTGAGGGTTGTGGATTAGCTGACCTGGGCAGCCTTACCCTGACGGCCCGCCCTCCCCAGCTGTGCCTCATTGAGGTCAATATAAACAGCGCTCCAGGCAGCAATAGCCCCTGAAGCTGTGCCTGACTCCATATTCTCTGCCTCCTCAGCAGTCTCGGGGCTGTGCTGGTGGGAGGGAGTGAGGGGCCACAGCTTTGTGGGTGGCCCGGTGTGAGTGGGGTTCTGCTGGCCTTTCTGCAGGAGTTGCCAGGCTGCCGCCTGCAAAGAAGAAGTTGTGTCACCCATACCTTCCGCTGGAATTTCTCTCCGGAGAGAGGTGAGGAAGGAAAAAAGCAGTGGGGTCCGGGACAGGAGGGGTATCTCAGGCAGGGCAATGGAAAGCTTCTGGAAGAGCGCCCGAGGCCAGGACCACCCTGGCTGGGCTGCAGGCACCAAGTTGGCCTGCGTGCTGTCGCTGGTGTGGCTCCACGGTCCTTCTTCTAGGCTTTCAAGCCCTTGTACATATTCAGGTGTTTTACCTGGAAAGGGTGGGAACAGTTCAGCAGCAGCTGGCTTGGGGCTCAGCTCACGTTTACTCAGAGATGCCTCGGCACGGTCCCCCAGCTTTGCAATGAGGACGCTCCTTGCGTGGGGGGTGGGTTGATGGCTGTATGGGAGATGGTTCCCCACCTCTGACCAATTTCAGAATTGTTTACCACTGGAGCAAGTGCCCTGATAGGGTTTTCCTCTGTATAACTCGTGGGTTCAGGTTTTTTTTTTTCTTTTATGGTTCAAGTTAGAATTTATTCCTCTTTTATGTATTTATAGATATAAGCATGGAAATAATTCATTCCTATAAATACATCTGTGTGACGGGAAGAACTTTTTTCTGTTTTATTTTTAAATTTTATTTTTTAAAATTTTGAAATTTAATTTTATTTATTTTTTTATACAGCACGTTATTATTAGTTATGTATTTTATGCATATACATGTACACAGGTCAATCCCAAACTCCCAACTCATCCCACCACCACCACCCCATGGTTTCCCACACTTGGTGTCCATACGTTTGTTCTCTACCTCTGTGTCTCTATTTCTTCCCTGCAAATCAGTTCATCTGTACCATTTCTAGGCTCCACATATATGCATTAATATACAATATTTGTTTTCCTCTTTCTGACTTACTTCATTCTGTATGACAGTCTCTCGATCCATCGATGTCTCTACAAATGACCCAGTTTCATTCCTTTTTATGGCCGAGTAATATTCCATTTCATATATGTACCACATCTTTATCCATTCATCTGTCTGTGGGCATTTAGGTTGCTTCCATTACCTGGCTATTGTAAATAGTGCTGCAATGAACATTGTGGTGAATGTGCCTTTTTGATGTACGGTTTTCTCTGGGTATATGCCCAGAAGTGGGATTGCTGGATCAGATGGTAATTCTATTTCTAGTTTTTTTAAGGAAACTCCATACTGTTCTCCATAGTGACTGTATCAATTTACATTCCCACCAATAGTGGAAGAGGGCTGCTTTTGTCCACACCCTCCCCAGAATTGGTTGTTTGTAGATTTTCTGATGATGCCGATTCTAACAGGTGTGAGGTGAAACCTCATTGTAGTTTTGATTTGCATTTCTCTGATAATTAGTGCTGTTGAGCAGCTTTTCATGTGCGTCTTGGCCATCTCTGTGTCTCCTTTGAAGAAACGTCTCTTTAGATCTTCTGCCCATTTTTTTTTGCGTTGTTTTTTTTTTAATATTAAGCTGCATGAGCTGTTTATATATATTGGAGATTAAACCTCTGTCCATTGATTCGTCTGCAACGATTTTCGCCCATTCTGAGGGATGCCTTTTTCCATTCCCGTGTTTTTTAACAAAAAAGGAAAGAAAGGAAAAGAAGCAGAACACTAATGTGCGTAAAATATGCCTTTTGAAACGGTCGTTTTGAAATATGGACGTCCTTTGAATTTTTTGGTCGATATGTGACCCCAGGATTTGTTTTCAGGGCAGGTGTCATTTACAGGCCTGCAATGATTTTGAATATCAACTGACCATTAGCGTTGGGATTAAAGCTGCTGTTGTGTGAAACGGCCACAAGGTGGCAGCAGTTCATCCTTACCAAATCTGGTTACTAGGGCAAGAGAGCCTCAGTGGAAGTGGTGTTCTAGATTGGAGTTTAGAATGGAATGTGCCAGGAGAAAGCCCCTCACGTTTGTCTCACTACTTCTTGTTCGTGTTTTTAATTTAATTTTTTATTTTTTCTTACAGCAAGTTTGATTACAATGTTTGGCTTGTTGTAGGTGTGGAAGATGTGGTTCTTTTACACATATACACATGTCTGTTCTTCCTGGGATCCTTTTCCCATGTACGTTATGGCAGAATGTTGAGTAGTCCTCTCTTGGTATTCTGTAGGTCTTTGGTGATTATATATGTCACCTGTGTTTGTAGATGTCTGTTAACCCCGATATCGTAATGAAACCAATCCTCACACCTTTCCTTTGGTGAACCATAAGTGTGTTTAATGAATCTGTGATTGCCCTTCTCCGTGGAAATATCTGCCCTGGTATCCATTTTTAGGTAACACCTATAAGTGATATGATATGATATGTGTCTTTCACTTTCTGACTTACTACAAGTCACGTGATTACTTCTAGACTCATCTACGGTGCTGCAAATGGCATTGTGTCCTTTTTTCCCTTGGCTTCTCTTCTGCCTTAGCGGGGTCCATTTTCAACAATGTGATTCCCTGAGGGTTGTGGATTAGCTGACCTGGGCAGCCTTACCCTGCCGGCCCGCCCTCCCCAGCTGTGCCTCGTTGAGGTCAATATAAACAGCGCTCCAGGCAGCAATAGCCCCTGAAGCTGTGCCTGACTCCATATTCTCTGCCCCGTCAGCAGTCTCGGGGCTGTGCTGGTGGGAGGGAGTGAGGGGCCACAGCTTTGTGGGTGGCCCGGTGTGAGTGGGGTTCTGCTGGCCTTTCTGCAGGAGTTGCCCGGCTGCCGCCTGCAAAGAAGAGGTTGTGTCACACATACCTTCCGCTGGAATTTCTCTCCGGACAGAGGTGAGGAAGGAAAAAAGCAGTGGGGTCCGGGACAGGAGGGGTATCTCAGGCAGGGCAATGGAAAGCTTCTGGAAGAGCGCCCGGGGCCAGGACCACCCTGGCTGGCCTGCAGGCACCAAGTTGGCCTGCGTGCTGTCGCTGCTGTGGCTCCACGGTCCTTCTTCTAGGCTTTCAAGCCCTTGTACATATTCAGGTGTTTTACCTGGAAAGGGTGGGAACAGTTCAGCAGCAGCTGGCCTGGGGCTCAGCTCACGTTTACTCAGAGATGCCTCGGCACGGTCCCCCAGCTTTGCAATGAGGACGCTCCTTGCGTGGGGGGTGTGTTGATGGCTGTATGGGAGATGGTTCCCCACCTCTGACCAATTTCAGAATTGTTTACCACTGGAGCAAGTGCCCTGATAGGGTTTTCCTCTGTATAACTCGTGGGTTCAGGTTTTTTTTTTCTTTTATGGTTCAAGTTAGATTTTATTCCTCTTTTATGTATTTATAGACATAAGCATGGAAATAATTCATTCCTATAAATACATCTGTGTGACGGGAAGAACTTTTTTCTGTTTTATTTTTAAATTTTATTTTTTAAAATTTTGAAATTTAATTTTATTTATTTTTTTATACAGCACGTTATTATTAGTTATGTATTTTATGCATATACATGTACACAGGTCAATCCCAAACTCCCAACTCATCCCACCACCACCACCCCATGGCTTCCCACACTTGGTGTCCATACGTTTGTTCTCTACCTCTGTGTCTCTATTTCTTCCCTGCAAAGCAGTTCATCTGTACCATTTTTAGGCTCCACATATATGCATTAATATACAATATTTGTTTTCCTCTTTCTGACTTACTTCATTCTGTATGACAGTCTCTCGATCCATCGATGTCTCTACAAATGACCCAGTTTCATTCCTTTCTATGGCCGAGTAATATTCCATTTCATATATGTACCACATCTTTATCCATTCATCTGTCTGTGGGCATTTAGGTTGCTTCCATTACCTGGCTATTGTAAATAGTGCTGCAATGAACATTGTGGTGAATGTGCCTTTTTGATGTACGGTTTTCTCTGGGTATATGCCCAGAAGTGGGATTGCTGGATCAGATGGTAATTCTATTTCTAGTTTTTTTAAGGAAACTCCATACTGTTCTCCATAGTGACTGTATCAATTTACATTCCCACCAATAGTGGAAGAGGGCTCCTTTTGTCCACACCCTCCCCAGAATTGGTTGTTTGTAGATTTTCTGATGATGCCGATTCTAACAGGTGTGAGGTGAAACCTCATTGTAGTTTTGATTTGCATTTCTCTGATAATTAGTGCTGTTGAGCAGCTTTTCATGTGCATCTTGGCCATCTCTGTGTCTCCTTTGAAGAAACGTCTCTTTAGATCTTCTGCCCATTTTTTTTGCGTTGTTTGTTTTTTTAATATTAAGCTGCATGAGCTGTTTATATATATTGGAGATTAAACCTCTGTCCATTGATTCGTCTGCAACGATTTTCGCCCATTCTGAGGGATGCCTTTTTCCATTCCCGTGTTTTTTAACAAAAAAGGAAAGAAAGGAAAAGAAGCAGAACACTAATGTGCGTAAAATATGCCTTTTGAAACGGTCGTTTTGAAATATGGACGTCCTTTGAATTTTTTGGTCGATATGTGACCCCAGGATTTGTTTTCAGGGCAGGTGTCATTTACAGGCCTGCAATGGTTTTGAATATCAACTGACCATTAGCGTTGGGATTAAAGCTGCTGTTGTGTGAAACGGCCACAAGGTGGCAGCAGTTCACCCTTACCAAATCTGGTTACTAGGGCAAGAGAGCCTCAGTGGAAGTGGTGTTCTAGATTGGAGTTTAGAATGGAATGTGCCAGGAGAAAGCCCCTCACGTTTGTCTCACTACTTCTTGTTCGTGTTTTTAATTTAATTTTTTATTTTTTCTTACAGCAAGTTTGATTACATTGTTTGGCTTGTTGTAGGTGTGGAAGATGTGGTTCTTTTACACATATACACATGTCTGTTCTTCCTGGGATCCTTTTCCCATGTACGTTATGATAGAATGTTGAGTAGTCCTCTCTTGGTATTCTGTAGGTCTTTGCTGATTATATATGTCACCTGTGTTTGTAGATATCTGTTAACCCCGATATCGTAATGAAACCAATCCTCACACCTTTCCTTTGGTGAACCATAAGTTTGTTTAATGAATCTGTGATTGCCCTTTTCCGTGGAAATATCTGCCCTGGTATCCATTTTTAGGTAACACCTATAAGTGATATGATATGATATGTGTCTTTCACTTTCTGACTTACTACAAGTCACGTGATTACTTCTAGACTCATCTACGGTGCTGCAAATGGCATTGTGTCCTTTTTTCCCTTGGCTTCTCTTCTACCTTAGCGGGGTCCATTTTCAACAATGTGATTCCCTGAGGGTTGTGGATTAGCTGACCTGGGCAGCCTTACCCTGCCGGCCTGCCCTCACCAGGTGTGCCTCATTGAGGTCAATATAAACAGCGCTCCAGGCAGCAATAGCCCCTGAAGCTGTGCCTGACTCCATATTCTCTGCCCCGTCAGCAGTCTCGGGGCTGTGCTGGTGGGTGGGAGAGAGGGGCCACAGCTTTGTGGGTGGCCCGGTGTGAGTGGGGTTCTGCTGGCCTTTCTGCAGGAGTTGCCAGGGTGCCGCCTGCAAAGAAGAGGTTGTGTCACCCATACCTTCCGCTGGAATTTCTCTCCGGACAGAGGTGAGGAAGGAAAAAAGCAGTGGGGTCCGGGACAGGAGGGGTATCTCAGGCAGGGCAATGGAAAGCTTCTGGAAGAGCGCCCGGGGCCAGGACCACCCTGGCTGGCCTGCAGGCACCAAGTTGGCCTGCGTGCTGTCGCTGGTGTGGCTCCACGGTCCTTCTTCTAGGCTTTCAAGCCCTTGTACATATTCAGGTGTTTTACCTGGAAAGGGTGGGAACAGTTCAGCAGCAGCTGGCCTGGGGCTCAGCTCACGTTTACTCACAGATGCCTCGGCACGGTCCCCCAGCTTTGCAATGAGGACGCTCCTTGCGTGGGGGGTGGGTTGATGGCTGTATGGGAGATGGTTCCCCACCTCTGACCAATTTCAGAATTGTTTACCACTGGAGCAAGTGCCCTGATAGGGTTTTCCTCTGTATAACTCGTGGGTTCAGGGTTTTTTTTTCTTTTATGGTTCAAGTTAGATTTTATTCCTCTTTTATGTATTTATAGATATAAGCATGGAAATAATTCATTCCTATAAATACATCTGTGTGACGGGAAGAACTTTTTTTTGTTTTATTTTTAAATTTTATTTTTTAAAATTTTGAAATTTAATTTTATTTATTTTTTTATACAGCACGTTATTATTAGTTATGTATTTTATGCATATACATGTACACAGGTCAATCCCAAACTCCCAACTCATCCCACCACCACCACCCCATGGCTTCCCACACTTGGTGTCCATACGTTTGTTCTCTACCTCTGTGTCTCTATTTCTTCCCTGCAAACCAGTTCATCTGTACCATTTCTAGGCTCCACATATATGCATTAATATACAATATTTGTTTTCCTCTTTCTGACTTACTTCATTCTGTTTGACAGTCTCTCGATCCATCGATGTCTCTACAAATGACCCAGTTTCATTCCTTTTTATGGCCGAGTAATATTCCATTTCATATATGTACCACATCTTTATCCATTCATCTGTCTGTGGGCATTTAGGTTGCTTCCATTACCTGGCTATTGTAAATAGTGCTGCAATGAACATTGTGGTGAATGTGCCTTTTTGATGTACGGTTTTCTCTGGGTATATGCCCAGAAGTGGGATTGCTGGATCAGATGGTAATTCTATTTCTAGTTTTTTTAAGGAAACTCCATACTGTTCTCCATAGTGACTGTATCAATTTACATTCCCACCAATAGTGGAAGAGGGCTCCTTTTGTCCACACCCTGCCCAGAATTGTTTGTTTGTAGATTTTCTGATGATGCCGATTCTAACAGGTGTGAGGTGAAACCTCATTGTAGTTTTGATTTGCATTTCTCTGATAATTAGTGCTGTTGAGCAGCTTTTCATGTGCGTCTTGGCCATCTCTGTGTCTCCTTTGAAGAAACGTCTCTTTAGATCTTCTGCCCATTTTTTTTGCGTTGTTTGTTTTTTTAATATTAAGCTGCATGAGCTGTTTATATATATTGGAGATTAAACCTCTGTCCATTGATTCGTCTGCAACGATTTTCGCCCATTCTGAGGGATGCCTTTTTCCATTCCCGTGTTTTTTAACAAAAAAGGAAAGAAAGGAAAAGAAGCAGAACACTAATGTGCGTAAAATATGCCTTTTGAAACGGTCGTTTTGAAATATGGACGTCCTTTGAATTTTTTGGTCGATATGTGACCCCAGGATTTGTTTTCAGGGCAGGTGTCATTTACAGGCCTGCAATGGTTTTGAATATCAACTGACCATTAGCGTTGGGATTAAAGCTGCTGTTGTGTGAAACGGCCACAAGGTGGCAGCAGTTCACCCTTACCAAATCTGGTTACTAGGGCAAGAGAGCCTCAGTGGAAGTGGTGTTCTAGATTGGAGTTTAGAATGGAATGTGCCAGGAGAAAGCCCCTCACGTTTGTCTCACTACTTCTTGTTCGTGTTTTTAATTTAATTTTTTATTTTTTCTTACAGCAAGTTTGATTACAATGTTTGGCTTGTTGTAGGTGTGGAAGATGTGGTTCTTTTACACATATACACATGTCTGTTCTTCCTGGGATCCTTTTCCCATGTACGTTATGATAGAATGTTGAGTAGTCCTCTCTTGGTATTCTGTAGGTCTTTGGTGATTATATATGTCACCTGTGTTTGTAGATGTCTGTTAACCCCGATATCGTAATGAAACCAATCCTCACACCTTTCCTTTGGTGAACCATAAGTTTGTTTAATGAATCTGTGATTGCCCTTTTCCGTGGAAATATCTGCCCTGGTATCCATTTTTAGGTAACACCTATAAGTGATATGATATGATATGTGTCTTTCACTTTCTGACTTACTACAAGTCACGTGATTACTTCTAGACTCATCTACGGTGCTGCAAATGGCATTGTGTCCTTTTTTCCCTTGGCTTCTCTTCTGCCTTAGCGGGGTCCATTTTCAACAATGTGATTCCCTGAGGGTTGTGGATTAGCTGACCTGGGCAGCCTTACCCTGCCGGCCTGCCCTCCCCAGGTGTGCCTCATTGAGGTCAATATAAACAGCGCTCCAGGCAGCAATAGCCCCTGAAGCTGTGCCTGACTCCATATTCTCTTCCCCGTCAGCAGTCTCGGGGCTGTGCTGGTGGGTGGGAGTGAGGGGCCACAGCTTTGTGGGTGGCCCGGTGTGAGTGGGGTTCTGCTGGCCTTTCTGCAGGAGTTGCCAGGCTGCCGCCTGTAAAGAAGAGGTTGTGTCACCCATACCTTCCGCTGCAATTTCTCTCCGGACAGAGGTGAGGAAGGAAAAAAGCAGTGGGGGCCGGGACAGGAGGGGTATCTCAGGCAGGGCAATGGAAAGCTTCTGGAAGAGCGCCCGGGGCCAGGACCACCCTGGCTGGCCTGCAGGCCCCAAGTTGGCCTGCGTGCTGTAGCTGGTGTGGCTCCACGGTAATTCCTCTAGGCTTTCAAGCCCTTATACATCTTCAGGTGTTTTACCTGGAAAGGGTGGGAACAGTTCAGCAGCAGCTGGCCTGGGGCTCAGCTCACGTTTACTCACAGATGCCTCGGCACGGTCCCCCAGCTTTGCAATGAGGACGCTCCTTGCGTGGGGGGTGGGTTGATGGCTGTATGGGAGATGGTTCCCCACCTCTGACCAATTTCAGAATTGTTTACCACTGGAGCAAGTGCCCTGATAGGGTTTTCCTCTGTATAACTCGTGGGTTCAGGTTTTTTTTTTCTTTTATGGTTCAAGTTAGATTTTATTCCTCTTTTATGTATTTATAGATATAAGCATGGAAATAATTCATTCCTATAAATACATCTGTGTGACGGGAAGAACTTTTTTTTGTTTTATTTTTAAATTTTATTTTTTAAAATTTTGAAATTTAATTTTATTTATTTTTTTATACAGCATGTTATTATTAGTTATGTATTTTATGCATATACATGTACACAGGTCAGTCCCAAACTCCCAACTCATCCCACCACCACCACCCCATGGCTTCCCACACTTGGTGTCCATACGTTTGTTCTCTACCTCTGTGTCTCTATTTCTTCCCTGCAAACCAGTTCATCTGTACCATTTCTAGGCTCCACATATATGCATTAATATGCACTATTTGTTTTCCTCTTTCTGACTTACTTCATTCTGTATGACAGTCTCTCGATCCATCGATGTCTCTACAAATGACCCAGTTTCATTCCTTTTTATGGCCGAGTAATATTCCATTTCATATATGTACCACATCTTTATCCATTCATCTGTCTGTGGGCATTTAGGTTGCTTCCATTACCTGGCTATTGTAAATAGTGCTGCAATGAACATTGTGGTGAATGTGCCTTTTTGATGTACGGTTTTCTCTGGGTATATGCCCAGAAGTGGGATTGCTGGATCAGATGGTAATTCTATTTCTAGTTTTTTTAAGGAAACTCCATACTGTTCTCCATAGTGACTGTATCAATTTACATTCCCACCAATAGTGGAAGAGGGCTCCTTTTGTCCACACCCTCCCCAGAATTGGTTGTTTGTAGATTTTCTGATGATGCCGATTCTAACAGGTGTGAGGTGAAACCTCATTGTAGTTTTGATTTGCATTTCTCTGATAATTAGTGCTGTTGAGCAGCTTTTCATGTGCGTCTTGGCCATCTCTGTGTCTCCTTTGAAGAAACGTCTCTTTACATCTTCTGGCCATTTTTTTGGGTTGTTTGTTTTTTTAATATTAAGCTGCATGAGCTGTTTATATATATTGGAGATTAAACCTCTGTCCATTGATTCGTCTGCAACGATTTTCGCCCATTCTGAGGGATGCCTTTTTCCATTCCCGTGTTTTTTTAACAAAAAAGGAAAGAAAGGAAAAGAAGCAGAACACTAATGTGCGTAAAATGTGCCTTTTGAAACAGTCGTTTTGAAATATGGACGCCCTTTGAATATTTTGGTCGATATGTGACCCCAGGATTTGTTTTCAGGGTAGGTGTCATTTACAGGCCTGCAATGATTTTGAATATCAACTGACCATTAGCGTTGGGATTAAAGCTGCTGTTGTGTGAAACGGCCACAAGGTGGCAGCAGTTCACCCTTACCAAATCTGGTTACTAGGGCAAGAGAGCCTCAGTGGAAGTGGTGTTCTAGATTGGAGTTTAGAATGGAATGTGCCAGGAGAAAGCCCCTCACGTTTGTCTCACTACTTCTTGTTCGTGTTTTTAATTTAATTTTTTATTTTATATTACAGCAAGTTTGATTACAATGTTTGGCTTGTTGTAGGTGTGGAAGATGTGGTTCTTTTACACATATACAGATGTCTGTTCTTCCTGGGATCCTTTTCCCACGTACGTTATGGCAGAATGTTGAGTAGTCCTCTCTTGGTATTCTGTAGGTCTTTGGTGATTATATATGTCACCTGTGTTTGTATATGTCTGTTAACCCCGATATCGTAATGAAACCAATCCTCACACCTTTCCATTGGTGAACCATAAGTTTGTTTAATGAATCTGTGATTGCCCTTCTCCGTGGAAATATCTGCCCTGGTATCCATTTTTAGGTAACACCTATAAGTGATATGATAGGATATGTGTCTTTCACTTTCTGACTTACTACAAGTCACGTGATTACTTCTAGACTCATCTACGGTGCTGCAAATGGCATTGTGTCCTTTTTTCCCTTGGCTTCTCTTCTGCCTTAGCGGGGTCCATTTTCAACAATGTGATTCCCTGAGGGTTGTGGATTAGCTGACCTGGGCAGCCTTACCCTGCCGGCCCGCCCTCCCCAGGTGTGCCTCGTTGAGGTCAATATAAACAGAGATCCAGGCAGCAATAGCCCCTGAAGCTGTGCCTGACTCCATATTCCCTTCCCCGTCAGCAGTCTCGGGGCTGTGCTGGTGGGAGGGAGTGAGGGGCCACAGCTTTGTGGGTGGCCCGGTGTGAGTGGGGTTCTGCTGGCCTTTCTGCAGGAGTTGCCAGGCTGCCGCCTGTAAAGAAGAGGATGTGTCACCCATACCTTCCGCTGGAATTTCTCTCCGGACAGAGGTGAGGAAGGAAAAAAGCAGTGGGGGCCGGGACAGGAGGGGTATCTCAGGCAGGACAATGGAAAGCTTCTGGAAGAGCGCCCGGGGCCAGGACCACCCTGGCTGGCCTGCAGGCACCAAGTTGGCCTGCGTGCTGTTGCTGGTGTGGCTCCACGGTCCTTCCTCTAGGCTTTCAAGCCCTTGTACATATTCAGGTGTTTTACCTGGAAAGGGTGGGAACAGTTCAGCAGCAGCTGGCCTGAGGCTCAGCTCACGTTTACTCACAGATGCCTCGGCACGGTCCCCCAGCTTTGCAATGAGGACACTCCTTGCGTGGGGGGTGGGTTGCTGGCTGTATGGGAGATGATTCACCACCTCTGACCAATTTCAGAATTGTTTACCACTGGAGCAAGTGCCCTGATAGGGTTTTCCTCTGTATAACTCGTGGGTTCAGGTTTTTTTTTCTTTTATGTTTCAAGTTAGATTTTATTCCTCTTTTATGTATTTATAGATATAAGCATGGAAATAATTCATTCCGATGAATACATCTGTGTGACGGGAAGACCTTTTTCTGTTTTATTTTTAAATTTTATTTTTTAAAATTTTGAAATTTAATTTTATTTATTTTTTTATACAGCACGTTATTATTAGTTATGTATTTTATGCATATACATGTATACAGGTCAATCCCAATCTCCCAACTCATCCCACCACCACCACCCCATGGCTTCCCACACTTGGTGTCCATACGTTTGTTCTCTACCTCTGTGTCTATTTCTTCCCTGCAAACAAGTTCATCTGTACCATTTTTAGGCTCCACATATATGCACTAATATACAATATTTGTTTTCCTCTTTCTGACTTACTTCATTCTGTATGACAGTCTCTCGATCAATCGATGCCTCTACAAATGACCCAGTTTCATTCCTTTTTATGGCGGAGTAATATTCCATTTCATATATGTACCACATCTTTATCCATTCATCTGTCTGTGGGCATTTAGGTTGCTTCCATTACCTGGCTATTGTAAATAGTGCTGCAATGAACATTGTGGTGAATATGCCTTTTTGATGTACGGTTTTCTCTGGGTATATGCCCAGAAGTGGGATTGCTGGATCAGATGGTAATTCTATTTCTAGTTTTTTTAAGGAAACTCCATACTGTTCTCCATAGTGACTGTATCAATTTACATTCCCACCAATAGTGGAAGAGGGCTCCTTTTGTCCACACCCTCCCCAGAATTGGTTGTTTGTAGATTTTCTGATGATGCCGATTCTAACAGGTGTGAGGTGAAACCTCATTGTAGTTTTGATTTGCATTTCTCTGATAATTAGTGCTGTTGAGCAGCTTTTCATGTGCGTCTTGGCCATCTCTGTGTCTCCTTTGAAGAAACGTCTCTTTAGATCTTCTGCCCATTTTTTTTGCGTTGTTTGTTTTTTTAATATTAAGCTGCATGAGCTGTTTATATATGTTGGAGATTAAACCTCTGTCCATTGATTCGTCTGCAACGATTTTCGCCCATTCTGAGGGATGCCTTTTTCCATTCCCGTGTTTTTTAACAAAAAAGGAAAGAAAGGAAAAGAAGCAGAACACTAATGTGCATAAAATATGCCTTTTGAAACGGTCGTTTTGAAATATGGACGTCCTTTGAATTTTTTGGTCGATATGTGACCCCAGGATTTGTTTTCAGGGCAGGTGTCATTTACAGGCCTGCAATGGTTTTGAATATCAACTGACCATTAGCGTTGGGATTAAAGCTGCTGTTGTGTGAAACGGCCACAAGGTGGCAGCAGTTCACCCTTACCAAATCTGGTTACTAGGGCAAGAGAGCCTCAGTGGAAGTGGTGTTCTAGATTGGAGTTTAGAATGGAATGTGCCAGGAGAAAGCCCCTCACGTTTGTCTCACTACTTCTTGTTCGTGTTTTTAATTTAATTTTTTATTTTATATTACAGCAAGTTTGATTACAATGTTTGGCTTGTTGTAGGTGTGGAAGATGTGGTTCTTTTACACATATACAGATGTCTGTTCTTCCTGGGATCCTTTTCCCACGTACGTTATGACAGAATGTTGAGTAGTCCTCTCTTGGTATTCTGTAGGTCTTTGGTGATTATATATGTCACCTGTGTTTGTATATGTCTGTTAACCCCGATATCGTAATGAAACCAATCCTCACACCTTTCCATTGGTGAACCATAAGTTTGTTGAATGAATCTGTGATTGCCCTTCTCCGTGGAAATATCTGCCCTGGTATCCATTTTTAGGTAACACCTATAAGTGATATGATAGGATATGTGTCTTTCACTTTCTGACTTACTACAAGTCACGTGATTACTTCTAGACTCATCTACGGTGCTGCAAATGGCATTGTGTCCTTTTTTCCCTTGGCTTCTCTTCTGCCTTAGCGGGGTCCATTTTCAACAATGTGATTCCCTGAGGGTTGTGGATTAGCTGACCTGGGCAGCCTTACCCTGCCGGCCCGCCCTCCCCAGGTGTGCCTCGTTGAGGTCAATATAAACAGAGATCCAGGCAGCAATAGCCCCTGAAGCTGTGCCTGACTCCATATTCCCTGCCCCGTCAGCAGTCTCGGGGCTGTGCTGGTGGGAGGGAGTGAGGGGCCACAGCTTTGTGGGTGGCCCGGTGTGAGTGGGGTTCTGCTGGCCTTTCTGCAGGAGTTGCCAGGCTGCCGCCTGTAAAGAAGAGGATGTGTCACCCATACCTTCCGCTGGAATTTCTCTCCGGACAGAGGTGAGGAAGGAAAAAAGCAGTGGGGGCCGGGACAGGAGGGGTATCTCAGGCAGGACAATGGAAAGCTTCTGGAAGAGCGCCCGGGGCCAGGACCACCCTGGCTGGCCTGCAGGCACCAAGTTGGCCTGCGTGCTGTTGCTGGTGTGGCTCCACGGTCCTTCCTCTAGGCTTTCAAGCCCTTGTACATATTCAGGTGTTTTACCTGGAAAGGGTGGGAACAGTTCAGCAGCAGCTGGCCTGAGGCTCAGCTCACGTTTACTCACAGATGCCTCGGCACGGTCCCCCAGCTTTGCAATGAGGACACTCCTTGCGTGGGGGGTGGGTTGCTGGCTGTATGGGAGATGATTCACCACCTCTGACCAATTTCAGAATTGTTTACCACTGGAGCAAGTGCCCTGATAGGGTTTTCCTCTGTATAACTCGTGGGTTCAGGTTTTTTTTTCTTTTATGTTTCAAGTTAGATTTTATTCCTCTTTTATGTATTTATAGATATAAGCATGGAAATAATTCATTCCGATGAATACATCTGTGTGACGGGAAGACCTTTTTCTGTTTTATTTTTAAATTTTATTTTTTAAAATTTTGAAATTTAATTTTATTTATTTTTTTATACAGCACGTTATTATTAGTTATGTATTTTATGCATATACATGTATACAGGTCAATCCCAATCTCCCAACTCATCCCACCACCACCACCCCATGGCTTCCCACACTTGGTGTCCATACGTTTGTTCTCTACCTCTGTGTCT
The DNA here is from genome assembly GCF_964341445.2 of Mesoplodon mirus. NCBI lineage: Eukaryota > Metazoa > Chordata > Mammalia > Artiodactyla > Ziphiidae > Mesoplodon > Mesoplodon mirus. The sequence continues at coordinate 2,702,564 of NW_028295776.1, read as the reverse complement.
ATTTCTTCCCTGCAAACAAGTTCATCTGTACCATTTTTAGGCTCCACATATATGCATTAATATACAATATTTGTTTTCCTCTTTCTGACTTACTTCATTCTGTATGACAGTCTCTCGATCAATCGATGCCTCTACAAATGACCCAGTTTCATTCCTTTATATGGCGGAGTAATATTCCATTTCATATATGTACCACATCTTTATCCATTCATCTGTCTGTGGGCATTTAGGTTGCTTCCATTACCTGGCTATTGTAAATAGTGCTGCAATGAACATTGTGGTGAATATGCCTTTTTGATGTACGGTTTTCTCTGGGTATATGCCCAGAAGTGGGATTGCTGGATCAGATGGTAATTCTATTTCTAGTTTTTTTAAGGAAACTCCATACTGTTCTCCATAGTGACTGTATCAATTTACATTCCCACCAATAGTGGAAGAGGGCTCCTTTTGTCCACACCCTCCCCAGAATTGGTTGTTTGTAGATTTTCTGATGATGCCGATTCTAACAGGTGTGAGGTGAAACCTCATTGTAGTTTTGATTTGCATTTCTCTGATAATTAGTGCTGTTGAGCAGCTTTTCATGTGCGTCTTGGCCATCTCTGTGTCTCCTTTGAAGAAACGTCTCTTTAGATCTTCTGCCCATTTTTTTTGCGTTGTTTGTTTTTTTAATATTAAGCTGCATGAGCTGTTTATATATGTTGGAGATTAAACCTCTGTCCATTGATTCGTCTGCAACGATTTTCGCCCATTCTGAGGGATGCCTTTTTCCATTCCCGTGTTTTTTAACAAAAAAGGAAAGAAAGGAAAAGAAGCAGAACACTAATGTGCATAAAATATGCCTTTTGAAACGGTCGTTTTGAAATATGGACGTCCTTTGAATTTTTTGGTCGATATGTGACCCCAGGATTTGTTTTCAGGGCAGGTGTCATTTACAGGCCTGCAATGGTTTTGAATATCAACTGACCATTAGCGTTGGGATTAAAGCTGCTGTTGTGTGAAACGGCCACAAGGTGGCAGCAGTTCACCCTTACCAAATCTGGTTACTAGGGCAAGAGAGCCTCAGTGGAAGTGGTGTTCTAGATTGGAGTTTAGAATGGAATGTGCCAGGAGAAAGCCCCTCACGTTTGTCTCACTACTTCTTGTTTGTGTTTTTAATTTAATTTTTTATTTTTTCTTACAGCAAGTTTGATTACAATGTTTGGCTTGTTGTAGGTGTGGAAGATGTGCTTATTTTACACATATACACATGTCTGTTCTTCCTGGGATCCTTTTCCCATGTACGTTATGGCAGAATGTTGAGTAGTCCTCTCTTGGTATTCTGTAGGTCTTTGGTGATTATATATGTCACCTGTGTTTGTAGATGTCTGTTAACCCCGATATCGTAATGAAACCAATCCTCACACCTTTCCTTTGGTGAACCATAAGTGTGTTTAATGAATCTGTGATTGCCCTTCTCCGTGGAAATATCTGCCCTGGTATCCATTTTTAGGTAACACCTATAAGTGATATGATATGATATGTGTCTTTCACTTTCTGACTTACTACAAGTCACGTGATTACTTCTAGACTCATCTACGGTGCTGCAAATGGCATTGTGTCCTTTTTTCCCTTGGCTTCTCTCCTGCCTTAGCGGGGTCCATTTTCAACAATGTGATTCCCTGAGGGTTGTGGATTAGCTGACCTGGGCAGCCTTAACCTGCCGGCCCGCCCTCCCCACCTGTGGCTCGTTGAGGTCAATATAAACAGCGCTCCAGGCAGCAATAGCCCCTGAAGCTGTGCCTGACTCCATATTCTCTGCGCCGTCAGCAGTCTCGGGGCTGTGCTGGTGGGAGGGAGTGAGGGGCCACAGCTTTGTGGGTGGCCCGGTGTGAGTGGGGTTCTGCTGGCCTTTCTGCAGGAGTTGCCAGGCTGCCGCCTGCAAAGAAGAGGTTGTGTCACCCATACCTTCCGCTGGAATTTCTCTCCGGACAGAGGTGAGGAAGGAAAAAAGCAGTGGGGTCCGGGACAGGAGGGGTATCTCAGGCAGGGCAATGGAAAGCTTCTGGAAGAGCGCCCGGGGCCAGGACCACCCTGGCTGGCCTGCAGGCACCAAGTTGGCCTGCGTGCTGTCGCTGCTGTGGCTCCACGGTCCTTCTTCTAGGCTTTCAAGCCCTTGTACATATTCAGGTGTTTTACCTGGAAAGGGTGGGAACAGTTCAGCAGCAGCTGGCCTGGGGCTCAGCTCACGTTTACTCACAGATGCCTCGGCACGGTCCCCCAGCTTTGCAATGAGGACGCTCCTTGCGTGGGGGGTGGGTTGATGGCTGTATGGGAGATGGTTCCCCACCTCTGACCAATTTCAGAATTGTTTACCACTGGAGCAAGTGCCCTGATAGGGTTTTCCTCTGTATAACTCGTGGGTTCAGGTTTTTTTTTTCTTTTATGGTTCAAGTTAGATTTTATTCCTCTTTTATGTATTTATAGATATAAGCATGGAAATAATTCATTCCTATAAATACATCTGTGTGACGGGAAGAACTTTTTTCTGTGTTATTTTTAAATTTAATTTTTTAAAATTTTGAAATTTAATTTTATTTATTTTTTTATACAGCACGTTATTATTAGTTATGTATTTTATGCATATACATGTACACAGGTCAATCCCAAACTCCCAACTCATCCCACCACCACCACCCCATGGCTTCCCACTCTTGGTGTCCATACGTTTGTTCTCTACCTCTGTGTCTCTATTTCTTCCCTGCAAACCAGTTCATCTGTACCATTTCTAGGCTCCACATATATGCATTAATATACAATATTTGTTTTCCTCTTTCTGACTTACTTCATTCTGTATGACAGTCTCTCGATCCATCGATGTCTCTACAAATGACCCAGTTTCATTCCTTTTTATGGCCGAGTAATATTCCATTTCATATATGTACCACATCTTTATCCATTCATCTGTCTGTGGGCATTTAGGTTGCTTCCATTACCTGGCTATTGTAAATAGTGCTGCAATGAACATTGTGGTGAATGTGCCTTTTTGATGTACGGTTTTCTCTGGGTATATGCCCAGAAGTGGGATTGCTGGATCAGATGGTAATTCTATTTCTAGTTTTTTTAAGGAAACTCCATACTGTTCTCCATAGTGACTGTATCAATTTACATTCCCACCAATAGTGGAAGAGGGCTCCTTTTGTCCACACCCTCCCCAGAATTGGTTGTTTGTAGATTTTCTGATGATGCCGATTCTAACAGGTGTGAGGTGAAACCTCATTGTAGTTTTGATTTGCATTTCTCTGATAATTAGTGCTGTTGAGCAGCTTTTCATGAGCGTCTTGGCCATCTCTGTGTCTCCTTTGAAGAAACGTCTCTTTAGATCTTCTGCCCATTTTTTTGCGTTGTTTGTTTTTTTAATATTAAGCTGCATGAGCTGTTTATATATATTGGAGATTAAACCTCTGTCCATTGATTCGTCTGCAATGATTTTCGCCCATTCTGAGGGATGCCTTTTTCCATTCCCGTGTTTTTTAACAAAAAAGGAAAGAAAGGAAAAGAAGCAGAACACTAATGTGCGTAAAATATGCCTTTTGAAACGGTCGTTTTGAAATATGGACGTCCTTTGAATTTTTTGGTCGATATGTGACCCCAGGATTTGTTTTCAGGGCAGGTGTCATTTACAGGCCTGCAATGATTTTGAATATCAACTGACCATTAGCGTTGGGATTAAAGCTGCTGTTGTGTGAAACGGCCACAAGGTGGCAGCAGTTCACCCTTACCAAATCTGGTTACTAGGGCAAGAGAGCCTCAGTGGAAGTGGTGTTCTAGATTGGAGTTTAGAATGGAATGTGCCAGGAGAAAGCCCCTCACGTTTGTCTCACTACTTCTTGTTCGTGTTTTTAATTTAATTTTTTATTTTTTCTTACAGCAAGTTTGATTACAATGTTTGGCTTGTTGTAGGTGTGGAAGATGTGGTTCTTTTACACATATACACATGTCTGTTCTTCCTGGGATCCTTTTCCCATGTACGTTATGGCAGAATGTTGAGTAGTCCTCTCTTGGTATTCTGTAGGTCTTTGGTGATTATATATGTCACCTGTGTGTGTAGATGTCTGTTAACCCCGATATCGTAATGAAACCAATCCTCACACCTTTCCTTTGGTGAACCATAAGTGTGTTTAATGAATCTGTGATTGCCCTTCTCCGTGGAAATATCTGCCCTGGTATCCATTTTTAGGTAACACCTATAAGTGATATGATATGATATGTGTCTTTCACTTTCTGACTTACTACAAGTCACGTGATTACTTCTAGACTCATCTCCGGTGCTGCAAATGGCATTGTGTCCTTTTTTCCCTTGGCTTCTCTTCTGCCTTAGCGGGGTCCATTTTAAACAATGTGATTCCCTGAGGGTTGTGGATTAGCTGACCTGGGCAGCCTTACCCTGCCGGCCCGCCCTCCCCAGCTGTGCCTCATTGAGGTCAATATAAACAGCGTTCCAGGCAGCAATAGCCCCTGAAGCTGTGCCTGACTCCATATTCTCTGCCTCCTCAGCAGTCTCGGGGCTGTGCTGGTGGGAGGGAGTGAGGGGCCACAGCTTTGTGGGTGGCCCGGTGTGAGTGGGGTTCTGCTGGCCTTTCTGCAGGAGTTGCCAGGCTGCCGCCTGCAAAGAAGAAGTTGTGTCACCCATACCTTCCGCTGGAATTTCTCTCCGGAGAGAGGTGAGGAAGGAAAAAAGCAGTGGGGTCCGGGACAGGAGGGGTATCTCAGGCAGGGCAATGGAAAGCTTCTGGAAGAGCGCCCGAGGCCAGGACCACCCTGGCTGGGCTGCAGGCACCAAGTTGGCCTGCGTGCTGTCGCTGGTGTGGCTCCACGGTCCTTCTTCTAGGCTTTCAAGCCCTTGTACATATTCAGGTGTTTTACCTGGAAAGGGTGGGAACAGTTCAGCAGCAGCTGGCTTGGGGCTCAGCTCACGTTTACTCAGAGATGCCTCGGCACGGTCCCCCAGCTTTGCAATGAGGACGCTCCTTGCGTGGGGGGTGGGTTGATGGCTGTATGGGAGATGGTTCCCCACCTCTGACCAATTTCAGAATTGTTTACCACTGGAGCAAGTGCCCTGATAGGGTTTTCCTCTGTATAACTCGTGGGTTCAGGTTTTTTTTTTTCTTTTATGGTTCAAGTTAGAATTTATTCCTCTTTTATGTATTTATAGATATAAGCATGGAAATAATTCATTCCTATAAATACATCTGTGTGACGGGAAGAACTTTTTTCTGTTTTATTTTTAAATTTTATTTTTTAAAATTTTGAAATTTAATTTTATTTATTTTTTTATACAGCACGTTATTATTAGTTATGTATTTTATGCATATACATGTACACAGGTCAATCCCAAACTCCCAACTCATCCCACCACCACCACCCCATGGTTTCCCACACTTGGTGTCCATACGTTTGTTCTCTACCTCTGTGTCTCTATTTCTTCCCTGCAAATCAGTTCATCTGTACCATTTCTAGGCTCCACATATATGCATTAATATACAATATTTGTTTTCCTCTTTCTGACTTACTTCATTCTGTATGACAGTCTCTCGATCCATCGATGTCTCTACAAATGACCCAGTTTCATTCCTTTTTATGGCCGAGTAATATTCCATTTCATATATGTACCACATCTTTATCCATTCATCTGTCTGTGGGCATTTAGGTTGCTTCCATTACCTGGCTATTGTAAATAGTGCTGCAATGAACATTGTGGTGAATGTGCCTTTTTGATGTACGGTTTTCTCTGGGTATATGCCCAGAAGTGGGATTGCTGGATCAGATGGTAATTCTATTTCTAGTTTTTTTAAGGAAACTCCATACTGTTCTCCATAGTGACTGTATCAATTTACATTCCCACCAATAGTGGAAGAGGGCTGCTTTTGTCCACACCCTCCCCAGAATTGGTTGTTTGTAGATTTTCTGATGATGCCGATTCTAACAGGTGTGAGGTGAAACCTCATTGTAGTTTTGATTTGCATTTCTCTGATAATTAGTGCTGTTGAGCAGCTTTTCATGTGCGTCTTGGCCATCTCTGTGTCTCCTTTGAAGAAACGTCTCTTTAGATCTTCTGCCCATTTTTTTTGCGTTGTTTGTTTTTTTAATATTAAGCTGCATGAGCTGTTTATATATATTGGAGATTAAACCTCTGTCCATTGATTCGTCTGCAACGATTTTCGCCCATTCTGAGGGATGCCTTTTTCCATTCCCGTGTTTTTTAACAAAAAAGGAAAGAAAGGAAAAGAAGCAGAACACTAATGTGCATAAAATATGCCTTTTGAAACGGTCGTTTTGAAATATGGACGTCCTTTGAATTTTTTGGTCGATATGTGACCCCAGGATTTGTTTTCAGGGCAGGTGTCATTTACAGGCCTGCAATGGTTTTGAATATCAACTGACCATTAGCGTTGGGATTAAAGCTGCTGTTGTGTGAAACGGCCACAAGGTGGCAGCAGTTCACCCTTACCAAATCTGGTTACTAGGGCAAGAGAGCCTCAGTGGAAGTGGTGTTCTAGATTGGAGTTTAGAATGGAATGTGCCAGGAGAAAGCCCCTCACGTTTGTCTCACTACTTCTTGTTCGTGTTTTTAATTTAATTTTTTATTTTTTCTTACAGCAAGTTTGATTACAATGTTTGGCTTGTTGTAGGTGTGGAAGATGTGGTTCTTTTACACATATACACATGTCTGTTTTTCCTGGGATCCTTTTCCCATGTACGTTATGATAGAATGTTGAGTAGTCCTCTCTTGGTATTCTGTAGGTCTTTGGTGATTATATATGTCACCTGTGTTTGTAGATATCTGTTAACCCCGATATCGTAATTAAACCAATCCTCACACCTTTCCTTTGGTGAACCATAAGTTTGTTTAATGAATCTGTGATTGCCCTTTTCCGTGGAAATATCTGCCCTGGTATCCATTTTTAGGTAACACCTATAAGTGATATGATATGATATGTGTCTTTCACTTTCTGACTTACTACAAGTCACGTGATTACTTCTAGACTCATCTACGGTGCTGCAAATGGCATTGTGTCCTTTTTTCCCTTGGCTTCTCTTCTACCTTAGCGGGTTCCATTTTCAACAATGTGATTCCCTGAGGGTTGTGGATTAGCTGACCTGGGCAGCCTTACCCTGCCGGCCTGCCCTCACCAGGTGTGCCTCATTGAGGTCAATATAAACAGCGCTCCAGGCAGCAATAGCCCCTGAAGCTGTGCCTGACTCCATATTCTCTGCCCCGTCAGCAGTCTCGGGGCTGTGCTGGTGGGTGGGAGAGAGGGGCCACAGCTTTGTGGGTGGCCCGGTGTGAGTGGGGTTCTGCTGGCCTTTCTGCAGGAGTTGCCAGGCTGCCGCCTGTAAAGAAGAGGTTGTGTCACCCATACCTTCCGCTGGAATTTCTCTCCGGACAGAGGTGAGGAAGGAAAAAAGCAGTGGGGTCCGGGACAGGAGGGGTATATCAGGCAGGGCAATGGAAAGCTTCTGGAAGCGCGCCCGGGGCCAGGACCACCCTGGCTGGCCTGCAGGCACCAAGTTGGCCTGCGTGCTGTCGCTGGTGTGGCTCCACGGTCCTTCTTCTAGGCTTTCAAGCCCTTGTACATATTCAGGTGTTTTACCTGGAAAGGGTGGGAACAGTTCAGCAGCAGCTGTCCTGGGGCTCAGCTCACGTTTACTCACAGATGCCTCGGCACGGTCCCCCAGCTTTGCAATGAGGACGCTCCTTGCGTGGGGGGTGGGTTGATGGCTGTATGGGAGATGGTTCCCCACCTCTGACCAATTTCAGAATTGTTTACCACTGGAGCAAGTGCCCTGATAGGGTTTTCCTCTGTTTAACTCGTGGGTTCAGGTTTTTTTTTTATGGTTCAAGTTAGATTTTATTCCTCTTTTATGTATTTATAGATATAAGCATGGAAATAATTCATTCCTATAAATACATCTGTGTGACGGGAAGAACTTTTTTCTTTTATTTTTAAATTTTATTTTTTAAAATTTTGAAATTTAATTTTATTTATTTTTTTATACAGCACATTATTATTAGTTATGTATTTTATGCATATACATGTACACAGGTCAATCCCAAACTCCCAACTCATCCCACCACCACCACCTCATGGCTTCCCACACTTGGTGTCCATACGTTTGTTCTCTACCTCTGTGTCTCTATTTCTTCCCTGCAAACCAGTTCATCGGTACCATTTTTAGGCTCCACATATATGCATTAATATACAATATTTGTTTTCCTCTTTCTGACTTACTTCATTCTGTATGACAGTCTCTCGATCCATCGATGTCTCTACAAATGACCCAGTTTCATTCCTTTCTATGGCCGAGTAATATTCCATTTCATATATGTACCACATCTTTATCCATTCATCTGTCTGTGGGCATTTAGGTTGCTTCCATTACCTGGCTATTGTAAATAGTGCTGCAATGAACATTGTGGTGAATGTGCCTTTTTGATGTACGGTTTTCTCTGGGTATATGCCCAGAAGTGGGATTGCTGGATCAGATGGTAATTCTATTTCTAGTTTTTTTAAGGAAACTCCATACTGTTCTCCATAGTGACTGTATCAATTTACATTCCCACCAATAGTGGAAGAGGGCTCCTTTTGTCCACACCCTGCCCAGAATTGGTTGTTTGTAGATTTCCTGATGATGCCGATTCTAACAGGTGTGAGGTGATACCTCATTGTAGTTTTGATTTGCATGTCTCTAATAATTAGTGCTGTTGAGCAGCTTTTCATGTGCGTCTTGGCCATCTCTGTGTCTCCTTTGAAGAAACGTCTCTTTAGATCTTCTGCCCATTTTTTTGGGGTTGTTTCTTTTTTTAATATTAAGCTGCATGAGCTGTTTATATATATTGGAGATTAAACCTCTGTCCATTGATTCGTCTGCAATGATTTTCGCCCATTCTGAGGGATGCCTTTTTCCATTCCCGTGTTTTTTAACAAAAAAGGAAAGAAAGGAAAAGAAGCAGAACACTAATGTGCGTAAAATATGCCTTTTGAAATGGTCGTTTTGAAATATGGACGTCCTTTGAATTTTTTGGTCGATATGTGACCCCAGGATTTGTTTTCAGGGCAGGTGTCATTTACAGGCCTGCAATGATTTTGAATATCAACTGACCATTAGCGTTGGGATTAAAGCTGCTGTTGTGTGAAACGGCCACAAGGTGGCAGCAGTTCACCCTTACCAAATCTGGTTACTAGGGCAAGAGAGCCTCAGTGGAAGTGGTGTTCTAGATTGGAGTTTAGAATGGAATGTGCCAGGAGAAAGCCCCTCACGTTTGTCTCACTACTTCTTGTTCGTGTTTTTAATTTAATTTTTTATTTTATATTACAGCAAGTTTGATTACAATGTTTGGCTTGTTTTTTTTTTTTTTTTTTTTTTTTTTCCTTTTTGCGGTATGCGGGCCTCTCACTGTTGTGGCCTCCCCCGTTGCGGAGCACAGGCTCCGGACGCGCAGGCCCAGCGGCCATGGCTCACGGGCCCAGCCGCTCCGCGGCATATGGGATCCTCCCAGACCGGGGCACGAACCCGTATCCCCTGCATCGGCAGGCGGACTCTCAACCACTGCGCCACCAGGGAGGCCCAGATGTGGTTCTTTTACACATATACAGATGACTGTTCTTCCTGGGATCCTTTTCCCATGTACGTTATGACAGAATGCTGAGTAGTCCTCTCTTGGTATTCTGTAGGTCTTTGGTGATTATATATGTCACCTGTGTTTGTATATGTCTGTTAACCCCGATATCATAATGAAACCTATCCTCACACCTTTCCTTTGGTGAACCATAAGTTTGTTTAATGAATCTGTGATTGCCCTTCTCCGTGGAAATATCTGCCCTGGTATCCATTTTTAGGTAACACCTATAAGTGATATGATAGGATATGTGTCTTTCACTTTCTGACTTACTACAAGTCACGTGATTACTTCTAGACTCATCTACGGTGCTGCAAATGGCATTGTGTTCTTTTCTCCCTTGGCTTCTCTTCTGCCTTAGCGGGGTCCATTTTCAACAATGTGATTCCCTGAGGGTTGTGGATTAGCTGACCTGGGCAGCCTTACCCTGCCGGACCGCCCTCCCCAGGTGTGCCTTGTTGAGGTCAATATAAACAGCGCTCCAGGCAGCAATAGCCCCTGAAGCTGTGCCTGACTCCATATTCTCTGCCCCGTCAACAGTCTCGGGGCTGTGCTGGTGGGAGGGAGTGAGGGGCCACAGCTTTGTGGGTGGCCCGGTGTGAGTGGGGTTCTGCTGGCCTTTCTGCAGGAGTTGCCAGGCTGCCGCCTGTAAAGAAGAGGATGTGTCACCCATACCTTCCGCTGGAATTTCTCTCCGGACAGAGGTGAGGAAGGAAAAAAAGCAGTGGGGGCCGGGACAGGAGGGGTAATTCAGGCAGGGCAATGGAAAGCTTCTGGAAGAGCGCCCGGGGCCAGGACCACCCTGGCTGGCCTGCAGGCACCAAGTTGGCCTGCGTGCTGTTGCTGGTGTGGCTCCATGGTCCTTCCTCTAAGCTTTCAAGCCCTTGTACATATTCAGGTGTTTTACCTGGAAAGGGTGGGAACAGTTCAGCAGCAGCTGGCCTGGGGCTCAGCTCACGTTTACTCACAGATGCCTCGGCACGGTACCCCAGCTTTGCAATGAGGACGCTCCTTGCGTGGGGGGTGGGTTGCTGGCTATATGGGAGATGGTTCCCCACCTCTGACCAATTTCAGAATTGTTTACCACTGGAGCAAGTTCCCTGATAGGGTTTTCCTCTGTATAACTCGTGGGTTCAGGTTTTTTTTTCTTTTATGTTTCAAGTTAGATTTTATTCCTCTTTTATGTATTTATAGATATAAGCATGGAAATAATTCATTCCTATGAATACATCTGTGTGACGGGAAGACCTTTTTCTGTTTTATTTTTAAATTTTATTTTTTAAAATTTTGAAATTTAATTTTATTTATTTTTTTATACAGCACGTTATTATTAGTTATGTATTTTATGCATATACATGTATACAGGTCAATCCCAATCTCCCAACTCATCCCACCACCACCACCCCATGGCTTCCCACACTTGGTGTCCATACGTTTGTTCTCTACCTCTGTGTCTATTTCTTCCCTGCAAACAAGTTCATCTGTACCATTTTTAGGCTCCACATATATGCGTTAATATACAATATTTGTTTTCCTCTTTCTGACTTACTTCATTCTGTTTGACAGTCTCTCGATCCATCGATGTCTCTACAAATGACCCAGTTTCATTCCTTTTTATGTCGAGTAATATTCCATTTTATATATGTACCACATCTTTATCCATTCATCTGTCTGTGGGCATTTAGGTTGCTTCCATTACCTGGCTATTGTAAATAGTGCTGCAACGAACATTGTGGTGAATGTGCCTTTTTGAAATACGGTTTTCTCTGGGTATATGGCCAGAAGTGGGATTGCTGGATCAGATGGTAATTCTATTTCTAGATTTTTTAAGGAAACTCCATACTGTTCTCCATAGTGACTGTATCAATTTACATTCCCACCAATAGTGGAAGAGGGCTCCTTTTGTCCACACCCTCCCCAGAATTGGTTGTTTGTAGATTTTCTGATGATGCCGATTCTAACAGGTGTGAGGTGATACCTCATTGTAGTTTTGATTTGCATTTCTCTAATAAATAGTGCTGTTGAGCAGCTTTTCATGTGCGTCTTGGCCATCTCTGTGTCTCCTTTGAAGAAACGTCTCTTTAGATCTTCTGCCCATTTTTTTTGCGTTGTTTGTTTTTTTAATATTAAGCTGCATGAGCTGTTTATATATATTGGAGATTAAACCTCTGTCCATTGATTCGTCTGCAACGATTTTCGCCCATTCTGAGGGATGCCTTTTTCCATTCCCGTGTTTTTTAACAAAAAAGGAAAGAAAGGAAAAGAAGCAGAACGCTAATGTGCGTAAAATATGCCTTTTGAAACGGTCGTTTTGAAATATGGACGTCCTTTGAATTTTTTGGTCGATATGTGACCCCAGGATTTGTTTTCAGGGCAGGTGTCATTTACAGGCCTGCAATGATTTTGAATATCAACTGACCATTAGCGTTGGGATTAAAGCTGCTGTTGTGTGAAACGGCCACAAGGTGTCAGCAGTTCACCCTTACAAAATCTGGTTACTAGGGCAAGAGAGCCTCAGTGGAAGTGGTGTTCTAGATTGGAATTTAGAATGGAATGTGCCAGGAGAAAGCCCCTCACGTTTGTCTCACTACTTCTTGTTCGTGTTTTTAATTTAATTTTTTATTTTTTATTACAGCAAGTTTGATTACAATGTTTGGCTTGTTGTAGGTGTGGAAGATGTGGTTCTTTTACACATATACAGATGTCTGTTCTTCCTGGGATCCTTTTCCCACGTACGTTATGACAGAATGTTGAGTAGTCCTCTCTTGGTATTCTGTAGGTCTTTGGTGATTATATATGTCACCTGTGTTTGTATATGTCTGTTAACCCCGATATCGTAATGAAACCAATCCTCACACCTTTCCATTGGTGAACCATAAGTTTGTTTAATGAATCTGTGATTGCCCTTCTCCGTGGAAATATCTGCCCTGGTATCCATTTTTAGGTAACACCTATAAGTGATATGATAGGATATGTGTCTTTCACTTTCTGACTTACTACAAGTCACGTGATTACTTCTAGACTCATCTACGGTGCTGCAAATGGCATTGTGTCCTTTTTTCCCTTGGCTTCTCTTCTGCCTTAGCGGGGTCCATTTTCAACAATGTGATTCCCTGAGGGTTGTGGATTAGCTGACCTGGGCAGCCTTACCATGCCGGCCCGCCCTCCCCAGGTGTGCCTCGTTGAGGTCAATATAAACAGAGATCCAGGCAGCAATAGCCCCTGAAGCTGTGCCTGACTCCATATTCTCTGCCCCGTCAGCAGTCTCGGGGCTGTGCTGGTGGGAGGGAGTGAGGGGCCACAGCTTTGTGGGTGGCCCGGTGTGAGTGGGGTTCTGCTGGCCTTTCTGCAGGAGTTGCCATGCTGCCGCCTGTACAGAAGAGGATGTGTCACCCATACCTTCCGCTGGAATTTCTCTCCGGACAGAGGTGAGGAAGGAAAAAAGCAGTGGGGGCCGGGACAGGAGGGGTATCTCAGGCAGGACAATGGAAAGCTTCTGGAAGTGCGCCCGGGGCCAGGACCACCCTGGCTGGCCTGCAGGCACCAAGTTGGCCTGCGTGCTGTTGCTGGTGTGGCTCCACGGTCCTTCCTCTAGGCTTTCAAGCCCTTGTACATATTCAGGTGTTTTACCTGGAAAGGGTGGGAACAGTTCAGCAGCAGCTGGCCTGAGGCTCAGCTCACGTTTACTCACAGATGCCTCGGCACGGTCCCCCAGCTTTGCAATGAGGACACTCCTTGCGTGGGGTGTGGGTTGCTGGCTGTATGGGAGATGATTCACCACCTCTGACCAATTTCAGAATTGTTTACCACTGGAGCAAGTGCCCTGATAGGGTTTTCCTCTGTATAACTCGTGGGTTCAGGTTTTTTTTTCTTTTATGTTTCAAGTTAGATTTTATTCCTCTTTTATGTATTTATAGATATAAGCATGGAAATAATTCATTCCTATGAATACATCTGTGTGACGGGAAGACCTTTTTCTGTTTTATTTTTAAATTTTATTTTTTAAAATTTTGAAATTTAATTTTATTTATTTTTTTATACAGCACGTTATTATTAGTTATGTATTTTATGCATATACATGTATACAGGTCAATCACAATCTCCCAACTCATCCCACCACCACCACCCCATGGCTTCCCACACTTGGTGTCAATACGTTTGTTCTCTACCTCTGTGTCTATTTCTTCCCTGCAAACAAGTTCATCTGTACCATTTTTAGGCTCCACATATATGCATTAATATACAATATTTGTTTTCCTCTTTCTGACTTACTTCATTCTGTATGACAGTCTCTCGATCCATCGATGTCTCTACAAATGACCCAGTTTCATTCCTTTTTATTGCCGAGTAATATTCCATTTTATATATGTACCACATCTTTATCCATTCGTCTGTCTGTGGGCATTTAGGTTGCTTCCATTACATGGCTATTGTAAATAGTTCTGCAACGAATATTGTGGTGAATGTGCCTTTTTGAAATACGGTTTTCTCTGGGTATATGCCCAGAAGTGGGATTGCTGGATCAGATGGTAATTCTATTTCTAGTTTTTTTAAGGAAACTCCATACTGTTCTCCATAGTGACTGTATCAATTTACATTCCCACCAATAGTGGAAGAGGGCTCCTTTTGTCCACACCCTCCCCAGAATTGGTTGTTTGTAGATTTTCTGATGATGCCGATTCTAACAGCTGTGAGGTGAAACCTCATTGTAGTTTTGATTTGCATTTCTCTAATAATTAGTGCTGTTGAGCAGCTTTTCATGTGCGTCTTGGCCATCTCTGTGTCTCCTTTGAAGAAACGTCTCTTTAGATTTTCTGCCCATTTTTTTGGGGTTGTTTCTTTTTTTTTAATATTAAGCTGCATGAGCTGTTTATATATATTGGAGATTAAACCTCTGTCCATTGATTCGTCTGCAACGATTTTCGCCCATTCTGAGGGATGCCTTTTTCCATTCCCGTGTTTTTTAACAAAAAAGGAAAGAAAGGAAAAGAAGCAGAACACTAATGTGCGTAAAATATGCCTTTTGAAATGGTCGTTTTGAAATATGGACGTCCTTTGAATTTTTTGGTCGATATGTGACCCAAGGATTTGTTTTCAGGGCAGGTGTCATTTACAGGCCTGCAATGATTTTGAATATCAACTGACCATTAGCGTTGGGATTAAAGCTGCTGTTGTGTGAAAAGGCCACAAGGTGTCAGCAGTTCACCCTTACAAAATCTGGTTACTAGGGCAAGAGAGCCTCAGTGGAAGTGGTGTTCTAGATTGGAATTTAGAATGGAATGTGCCAGGAGAAAGCCCCTCACGTTTGTCTCACTACTTCTTGTTCGTGTTTTTAATTTAATTTTTTATTTTTTATTACAGCAATTTTGATTACAATGTTTGGCTTGTTGTAGGTGTGGAAGATGTGGTTCTTTTACACATATAGAGATGTCTGTTCTTCCTGGGATCCTTTTCCCACGTACGTTATGACAGAATGTTGAGTAGTCCTCTCTTGGTATTCTGTAGGTCTTTGGTGATTATATATGTCACCTGTGTTTGTATATGTCTGTTAACCCCGATATCGTAATGAAACCAATCCTCACACCTTTCCATTGGTGAACCATAAGTTTGTTTAATGAATCTGTGATTGCCCTTCTCCGTGGAAATATCTGCCCTGGTATCCCTTTTTAGGTAACACCTATAAGTGATATGATAGGATATGTGTCTTTCACTTTCTGACTTACTACAAGTCACGTGATTATTTCTAGACTCCTCTACGGTGCTGCAAATGGCATTGTGTCCTTTTTTCCCTTGGCTTCTCTTCTGCCTTAGCGGGGTCCATTTTCAACAATGTGATTCCCTGAGGGTTGTGGATTAGCTGACCTGGGCAGCCTTACCATGCCGGCCCGCCCTCCCCAGGTGTGCCTCGTTGAGATCAATATAAACAGAGCTCCAGGCAGCAATAGCCCCTGAAGCTGTGCCTGACTCCATATTCTCTGCCCCGTCAGCAGTCTCGGGGCTGTGCTGGTGGGAGGGAGTGAGGGGCCACAGCTTTGTGGGTGGCCCGGTGTGAATGGGGTTCTGCTGGCCTTTCTGCAGTAGTTGCCAGGCTGCCGCCTGTAAAGAAGAGGATGTGTCACCCATACCTTCCGCTGGAATTTCTCTCCGGACAGAGGTGAGGAAGGAAAAAAGCAGTGGGGGCCGGGACAGGAGGGGTATCTCAGGCAGGGCAATGGAAAGCTTCTGGAAGAGCGCCCGGGGCCAGGACCACCCTGGCAGGCCTGCAGGCACCAAGTTGGCCTGCGTGCTGTTGCTGGTGTGGCACCACGGTCCTTCCTCTAGGCTTTCAAGCCCTTGTACATATTCAGGTGTTTTACCTGGAAAGGGTGGGAACAGTTCAGCAGCAGCTGGCCTGGGGCTCAGCTCACGTTTACTCACAGATGCCTCGGCACGGTCCCCCAGCTTTGCAATGAGGACGCTCCTTGCGTGGGGGGTGGGTTGCTGGCTGTATGGGAGATGATTCCACACCTCTGACCTATTTCAGAATTGTTTACCACTGGAGCAAGTGCCCTGATAGGGTTTTCCTCTGTATAACTCGTGGGTTCAGGATTTTTTTTTTTTTTTATGGTTCAAGTTAGATTTTATTCCTCTTTTATGTATTTATAGATATAAGCATGGAAATAATTCATTCCTATAAATACATCTGTGTGACGGGAAGAACTTTTTTCTGTTTTATTTTTAAATTTTATTTTTTAAAATTTTGAAATTTAATTTTATTTATTTTTTATACAGCACGTTATTATTAGTTATGTATTTTATGCATATACATGTACACAGGTCAATCCCAAACTCCCAACTCATCCCACCACCACCACCCCATGGCTTCCCACACTTGGTGTCCATACGTTTGTTCTCTACCTCTGTGTCTCTATTTCTTCCCTGCAAACCAGTTCATCGGTACCATTTTTAGGCTCCACATATATGCATTAATATACAATATTTGTTTTCCTCTTTCTGACTTACTTCATTCTGTATGACAGTCTCTCGATCCATCGATGCCTCTACAAATGACCCAGTTTCATTCCTTTTTATGGCGGAGTAATATTCCATTTCATATATGTACCACATCTTTATCCATTCATCTGTCTGTGGGCATTTAGGTTGCTTCCATTACCTGGCTATTGTAAATAGTGCTGCAATGAACATTGTGGTGAATATTCCTTTTTGATGTACGGTTTTCTCTGGGTATATGCCCAGAAGTGGGATTGCTGGATCAGATGGTAATTCTATTTCTAGTTTTTTTAAGGAAACTCCATACTGTTCTCCATAGTGACTGTATCAATTTACATTCCCACCAATAGTGGAAGAGGGCTCCTTTTGTCCACACCCTCCCCAGAATTGGTTGTTTGTAGATTTTCTGATGATGCCGATTCTAACAGGTGTGAGGTGAAACCTCATTGTAGTTTTGATTTGCATTTCTCTGATAATTAGTGCTGTTGAGCAGCTTTTCATGTGCGTCTTGGCCATCTCTGTGTCTCCTTTGAAGAAACGTCTCTTTAGATCTTCTGCCCATTTTTTTTGCGTTGTTTGTTTTTTTAATATTAAGCTGCATGAGCTGTTTATATATATTGGAGATTAAACCTCTGTCCATTGATTCGTCTGCAACGATTTTCGCCCATTCTGAGGGATGCCTTTTTCCATTCCCGTGTTTTTTAACAAAAAAGGAAAGAAAGGAAAAGAAGCAGAACACTAATGTGCGTAAAATATGCCTTTTGAAACGGTCGTTTTGAAATATGGACGTCCTTTGAATTTTTTGGTCGATATGTGACCCCAGGATTTGTTTTCAGGGCAGGTGTCATTTACAGGCCTGCAATGGTTTTGAATATCAACTGACCATTAGCGTTGGGATTAAAGCTGCTGTTGTGTGAAACGGCCACAAGGTGGCAGCAGTTCACCCTTACCAAATCTGGTTACTAGGGCAAGAGAGCCTCAGTGGAAGTGGTGTTCTAGATTGGAGTTTAGAATGGAATGTGCCAGGAGAAAGCCCCTCACGTTTGTCTCACTACTTCTTGTTTGTGTTTTTAATTTAATTTTTTATTTTTTCTTACAGCAAGTTTGATTACAATGTTTGGCTTGTTGTAGGTGTGGAAGATGTGCTTCTTTTACACATATACACATGTCTGTTCTTCCTGGGATCCTTTTCCCATGTACGTTATGGCAGAATGTTGAGTAGTCCTCTCTTGGTATTCTGTAGGTCTTTGGTGATTATATATGTCACCTGTGTTTGTAGATGTCTGTTAACCCCGATATCGTAATGAAACCAATCCTCACACCTTTCCTTTGGTGAACCATAAGTGTGTTTAATGAATCTGTGATTGCCCTTCTCCGTGGAAATATCTGCCCTGGTATCCATTTTTAGGTAACACCTATAAGTGATATGATATGATATGTGTCTTTCATTTTCTGACTTACTACAAGTCACGTGATTACTTCTAGACTCATCTACGGTGCTGCAAATGGCATTGTGTCCTTTTTTCCCTTGGCTTCTCTTCTGCCTTAGCGGGGTCCATTTTCAACAATGTGATTCCCTGAGGGTTGTGGATTAGCTGACCTGGGCAGCCTTACCCTGCCGGCCCGCCCTCCCCAGGTGTGCCTCGTTGAGGTCAATATAAACAGCGCTCCAGGCAGCAATAGCCCCTGAAGCTGTGCCTGACTCCATATTCTCTGCGCCATCAGCAGTCTCGGGGCTGTGCTGGTGGGAGGGAGTGAGGGGCCACAGCTTTGTGGGTGGCCCGGTGTGAGTGGGGTTCTGCTGGCCTTTCTGCAGGAGTTGCCAGGCTGCCGCCTGCAAAGAAGAGGTTGTGTCACCCATACCTTCCGCTGGAATTTCTCTCCGGACAGAGGTGAGGAAGGAAAAAAGCAGTGGGGTCCGGGACAGGAGGGGTATCTCAGGCAGGGCAATGGAAAGCTTCTGGAAGAGCGCCCGGGGCCAGGACCACCCTGGCTGGCCTGCAGGCACCAAGTTGGCCTGCGTGCTGTCGCTGCTGTGGCTCCACGGTCCTTCTTCTAGGCTTTCAAGCCCTTGTACATATTCAGGTGTTTTACCTGGAAAGGGTGGGAACAGTTCAGCAGCAGCTGGCCTGGGGCTCAGCTCACGTTTACTCACAGATGCCTCGGCACGGTCCCCCAGCTTTGCAATGAGGACGCTCCTTGCGTGGGGGGTGGGTTGATGGCTGTATGGGAGATGGTTCCCCACCTCTGACCAATTTCAGAATTGTTTACCACTGGAGCAAGTGCCCTGATAGGGTTTTCCTCTGTATAACTCGTGGGTTCAGGTTTTTTTTTTCTTTTATGGTTCAAGTTAGATTTTATTCCTCTTTTATGTATTTATAGATATAAGCATGGAAATAATTCATTCCTATAAATACATCTGTGTGATGGGAAGAACTTTTTTCTGTGTTATTTTTAAATTTAATTTTTTAAAATTTTGAAATTTAATTTTATTTATTTTTTTATACAGCACGTTATTATTAGTTATGTATTTTATGCATATACATGTACGCAGGTCAATCCCAAACTCCCAACTCATCCCACCACCACCACCCCATGGCTTCCCACACTTGGTGTCCATACGTTTGTTCTCTACCTCTGTGTCTCTATTTCTTCCCTGCAAACCAGTTCATCTGTACCATTTCTAGGCTCCACATATATGCATTAATATACAATATTTGTTTTCCTCTTTCTGACTTACTTCATTCTGTATGACAGTCCCTCGATCCATCGATGTCTCTACAAATGACCCAGTTTCATTCCTTTTTATGGCCGAGTAATATTCCATTTCATATATGTACCACATCTTTATCCATTCATCTGTCTGTGGGCATTTAGGTTGCTTCCATTACCTGGCTATTGTAAATAGTGCTGCAATGAACATTGTGGTGAATGTGCCTTTTTGATGTACGGTTTTCTCTGGGTATATGCCCAGAAGTGGGATTGCTGGATCAGATGGTAATTCTATTTCTAGTTTTTTTAAGGAAACTCCATACTGTTCTCCATAGTGACTGTATCAATTTACATTCCCACCAATAGTGGAAGAGGGCTCCTTTTGTCCACACCCTCCCCAGAATTGGTTGTTTGTAGATTTTCTGATGATGCCCATTCTAACAGGTGTGAGGTGAAACCTCATTGTAGTTTTGATTTGCATTTTTTTGATAATTAGTGCTGTTGAGCAGCTTTTCATGAGCGTCTTGGCCATCTCTGTGTCTCCTTTGAAGAAACGTCTCTTTAGATCTTCTGCCCATTTTTTTTGCGTTGTTTGTTTTTTTAATATTAAGCTGCATGAGCTGTTTATATATATTGGAGATTAAACCTCTGTCCATTGATTCGTCTGCAATGATTTTCGCCCATTCTGAGGGATGCCTTTTTCCATTCCCGTGTTTTTTAACAAAAAAGGAAAGAAAGGAAAAGAAGCAGAACACTAATGTGCGTAAAATATGCCTTTTGAAACGGTCGTTTTGAAATATGGACGTCCTTTGAATTTTTTGGTCGATATGTGACCCCAGGATTTGTTTTCAGGGCAGGTGTCATTTACAGGCCTGCAATGATTTTGAATATCAACTGACCATTAGCGTTGGGATTAAAGCTGCTGTTGTGTGAAACGGCCACAAGGTGGCAGCAGTTCACCCTTACCAAATCTGGTTACTAGGGCAAGAGAGCCTCAGTGGAAGTGGTGTTCTAGATTGGAGTTTAGAATGGAATGTGCCAGGAGAAAGCCCCTCACGTTTGTCTCACTACTTCTTGTTCGTGTTTTTAATTTAATTTTTTATTTTTTCTTACAGCAAGTTTGATTACAATGTTTGGCTTGTTGTAGGTGTGGAAGATGTGGTTCTTTTACACATATACACATGTCTGTTCTTCCTGGGATCCTTTTCCCATGTACGTTATGGCAGAATGTTGAGTAGTCCTCTCTTGGTATTCTGTAGGTCTTTGGTGATTATATATGTCACCTGTGTTTGTAGATGTCTGTTAACCCCGATATCGTAATGAAACCAATCCTCACACCTTTCCTTTGGTGAACCATAAGTGTGTTTAATGAATCTGTGATTGCCCTTCTCCGTGGAAATATCTGCCCTGGTATCCATTTTTAGGTAACACCTATAAGTGATATGATATGATATGTGTCTTTCACTTTCTGACTTACTACAAGTCACGTGATTACTTCTAGACTCATCTACGGTGCTGCAAATGGCATTGTGTCCTTTTTTCCCTTGGCTTCTCTTCTGCCTTAGCGGGGTCCATTTTCAACAATGTGATTCCCTGAGGGTTGTGGATTAGCTGACCTGGGCAGCCTTACCCTGCCGGCCCGCCCTCCCCAGCTGTGCCTCATTGAGGTCAATATAAACAGCGCTCCAGGCAGCAATAGCCCCTGAAGCTGTGCCTGACTCCATATTCTCTGCCTCCTCAGCAGTCTCGGGGCTGTGCTGGTGGGAGGGAGTGAGGGGCCACAGCTTTGTGGGTGGCCCGGTGTGAGTGGGGTTCTGCTGGCCTTTCTGCAGGAGTTGCCAGGCTGCCGCCTGCAAAGAAGAAGATGTGTCACCCATACCTTCCGCTGGAATTTCTCTCCGGAGAGAGGTGAGGAAGGAAAAAAGCAGTGGGGTCCGGGACAGGAGGGGTATCTCAGGCAGGGCAATGGAAAGCTTCTGGAAGAGCGCCCGAGGCCAGGACCACCCTGGCTGGCCTGCAGGCACCAAGTTGGCCTGCGTGCTGTCGCTGGTGTGGCTCCACGGTCCTTCTTCTAGGCTTTCAAGCCCTTGTACATATTCAGGTGTTTTACCTGGAAAGGGTGGGAACAGTTCAGCAGCAGCTGGCCTGGGGCTCAGCTCACGTTTACTCAGAGATGCCTCGGCACGGTCCCCCAGCTTTGCAATGAGGACGCTCCTTGCATGGGGGGTGGGTTGATGGCTGTATGGGAGATGGTTCCCCACCTCTGACCAATTTCAGAATTGTTTACCACTGGAGCAAGTGCCCTGATAGGGTTTTCCTCTGTATAACTCGTGGGTTCAGGTTTTTTTTTTCTTTTATGGTTCAAGTTAGAATTTATTCCTCTTTTATGTATTTATAGATATAAGCATGGAAATAATTCATTCCTATAAATACATCTGTGTGACGGGAAGAACTTTTTTCTGTTTTATTTTTAAATTTTATTTTTTAAAATTTTGAAATTTAATTTTATTTATTTTTTTATACAGCACGTTATTATTAGTTATGTATTTTATGCATATACATGTACACAGGTCAATCCCAAACTCCCAACTCATCCCACCACCACCACCCCATGGTTTCCCACACTTGGTGTCCATACGTTTGTTCTCTACCTCTGTGTCTCTATTTCTTCCCTGCAAACCAGTTCATCTGTACCATTTCTAGGCTCCACATATATGCATTAATATACAATATTTGTTTTCCTCTTTCTGACTTACTTCATTCTGTATGACAGTCTCTCGATCCATCGATGTCTCTACAAATGACCCAGTTTCATTCCTTTTTATGGCCGAGTAATATTCCATTTCATATATGTACCACATCTTTATCCATTCATCTGTCTGTGGGCATTTAGGTTGCTTCCATTACCTGGCTATTGTAAATAGTGCTGCAATGAACATTGTGGTGAATGTGCCTTTTTGATGTGCGGTTTTCTCTGGGTATATGCCCAGAAGTGGGATTGCTGGATCAGATGGTAATTCTATTTCTAGTTTTTTTAAGGAAACTCCATACTGTTCTCCATAGTGACTGTATCAATTTACATTCCCACCAATAGTGGAAGAGGGCTGCTTTTGTCCACACCCTCCCCAGAATTGGTTGTTTGTAGATTTTCTGATGATGCCGATTCTAACAGGTGTGAGGTGAAACCTCATTGTAGTTTTGATTTGCATTTCTCTGATAATTAGTGCTGTTGAGCAGCTTTTCATGTGCGTCTTGGCCATCTCTGTGTCTCCTTTGAAGAAACGTCTCTTTAGATCTTCTGCCCATTTTTTTTTGCGTTGTTTTTTTTTTAATATTAAGCTGCATGAGCTGTTTATATATATTGGAGATTAAACCTCTGTCCATTGATTCGTCTGCAACGATTTTCGCCCATTCTGAGGGATGCCTTTTTCCATTCCCGTGTTTTTTAACAAAAAAGGAAAGAAAGGAAAAGAAGCAGAACACTAATGTGCGTAAAATATGCCTTTTGAAACGGTCGTTTTGAAATATGGACGTCCTTTGAATTTTTTGGTCGATATGTGACCCCAGGATTTGTTTTCAGGGCAGGTGTCATTTACAGGCCTGCAATGGTTTTGAATATCAACTGACCATTAGCGTTGGGATTAAAGCTGCTGTTGTGTGAAACGGCCACAAGGTGGCAGCAGTTCACCCTTACCAAATCTGGTTACTAGGGCAAGAGAGCCTCAGTGGAAGTGGTGTTCTAGATTGGAGTTTAGAATGGAATGTGCCAGGAGAAAGCCCCTCACGTTTGTCTCACTACTTCTTGTTTGTGTTTTTAATTTAATTTTTTATTTTTTCTTACAGCAAGTTTGATTACAATGTTTGGCTTGTTGTAGGTGTGGAAGATGTGCTTCTTTTACACATATACACATGTCTGTTCTTCCTGGGATCCTTTTCCCATGTACGTTATGGCAGAATGTTGAGTAGTCCTCTCTTGGTATTCTGTAGGTCTTTGGTGATTATATATGTCACCTGTGTTTGTAGATGTCTGTTAACCCCGATATCGTAATGAAACCAATCCTCACACCTTTCCTTTGGTGAACCATAAGTGTGTTTAATGAATCTGTGATTGCCCTTCTCCGTGGAAATATCTGCCCTGGTATCCATTTTTAGGTAACACCTATAAGTGATATGATATGATATGTGTCTTTCATTTTCTGACTTACTACAAGTCACGTGATTACTTCTAGACTCATCTACGGTGCTGCAAATGGCATTGTGTCCTTTTTTCCCTTGGCTTCTCTTCTGCCTTAGCGGGGTCCATTTTCAACAATGTGATTCCCTGAGGGTTGTGGATTAGCTGACCTGGGCAGCCTTACCCTGCCGGCCCGCCCTCCCCAGGTGTGCCTCGTTGAGGTCAATATAAACAGCGCTCCAGGCAGCAATAGCCCCTGAAGCTGTGCCTGACTCCATATTCTCTGCGCCATCAGCAGTCTCGGGGCTGTGCTGGTGGGAGGGAGTGAGGGGCCACAGCTTTGTGGGTGGCCCGGTGTGAGTGGGGTTCTGCTGGCCTTTCTGCAGGAGTTGCCAGGCTGCCGCCTGCAAAGAAGAGGTTGTGTCACCCATACCTTCCGCTGGAATTTCTCTCCGGACAGAGGTGAGGAAGGAAAAAAGCAGTGGGGTCCGGGACAGGAGGGGTATCTCAGGCAGGGCAATGGAAAGCTTCTGGAAGAGCGCCCGGGGCCAGGACCACCCTGGCTGGCCTGCAGGCACCAAGTTGGCCTGCGTGCTGTCGCTGCTGTGGCTCCACGGTCCTTCTTCTAGGCTTTCAAGCCCTTGTACATATTCAGGTGTTTTACCTGGAAAGGGTGGGAACAGTTCAGCAGCAGCTGGCCTGGGGCTCAGCTCACGTTTACTCACAGATGCCTCGGCACGGTCCCCCAGCTTTGCAATGAGGACGCTCCTTGCGTGGGGGGTGGGTTGATGGCTGTATGGGAGATGGTTCCCCACCTCTGACCAATTTCAGAATTGTTTACCACTGGAGCAAGTGCCCTGATAGGGTTTTCCTCTGTATAACTCGTGGGTTCAGGTTTTTTTTTTCTTTTATGGTTCAAGTTAGATTTTATTCCTCTTTTATGTATTTATAGATATAAGCATGGAAATAATTCATTCCTATAAATACATCTGTGTGATGGGAAGAACTTTTTTCTGTGTTATTTTTAAATTTAATTTTTTAAAATTTTGAAATTTAATTTTATTTATTTTTTTATACAGCACGTTATTATTAGTTATGTATTTTATGCATATACATGTACGCAGGTCAATCCCAAACTCCCAACTCATCCCACCACCACCACCCCATGGCTTCCCACACTTGGTGTCCATACGTTTGTTCTCTACCTCTGTGTCTCTATTTCTTCCCTGCAAACCAGTTCATCTGTACCATTTCTAGGCTCCACATATATGCATTAATATACAATATTTGTTTTCCTCTTTCTGACTTACTTCATTCTGTATGACAGTCCCTCGATCCATCGATGTCTCTACAAATGACCCAGTTTCATTCCTTTTTATGGCCGAGTAATATTCCATTTCATATATGTACCACATCTTTATCCATTCATCTGTCTGTGGGCATTTAGGTTGCTTCCATTACCTGGCTATTGTAAATAGTGCTGCAATGAACATTGTGGTGAATGTGCCTTTTTGATGTACGGTTTTCTCTGGGTATATGCCCAGAAGTGGGATTGCTGGATCAGATGGTAATTCTATTTCTAGTTTTTTTAAGGAAACTCCATACTGTTCTCCATAGTGACTGTATCAATTTACATTCCCACCAATAGTGGAAGAGGGCTCCTTTTGTCCACACCCTCCCCAGAATTGGTTGTTTGTAGATTTTCTGATGATGCCCATTCTAACAGGTGTGAGGTGAAACCTCATTGTAGTTTTGATTTGCATTTTTTTGATAATTAGTGCTGTTGAGCAGCTTTTCATGAGCGTCTTGGCCATCTCTGTGTCTCCTTTGAAGAAACGTCTCTTTAGATCTTCTGCCCATTTTTTTTGCGTTGTTTGTTTTTTTAATATTAAGCTGCATGAGCTGTTTATATATATTGGAGATTAAACCTCTGTCCATTGATTCGTCTGCAATGATTTTCGCCCATTCTGAGGGATGCCTTTTTCCATTCCCGTGTTTTTTAACAAAAAAGGAAAGAAAGGAAAAGAAGCAGAACACTAATGTGCGTAAAATATGCCTTTTGAAACGGTCGTTTTGAAATATGGACGTCCTTTGAATTTTTTGGTCGATATGTGACCCCAGGATTTGTTTTCAGGGCAGGTGTCATTTACAGGCCTGCAATGATTTTGAATATCAACTGACCATTAGCGTTGGGATTAAAGCTGCTGTTGTGTGAAACGGCCACAAGGTGGCAGCAGTTCACCCTTACCAAATCTGGTTACTAGGGCAAGAGAGCCTCAGTGGAAGTGGTGTTCTAGATTGGAGTTTAGAATGGAATGTGCCAGGAGAAAGCCCCTCACGTTTGTCTCACTACTTCTTGTTCGTGTTTTTAATTTAATTTTTTATTTTTTCTTACAGCAAGTTTGATTACAATGTTTGGCTTGTTGTAGGTGTGGAAGATGTGGTTCTTTTACACATATACACATGTCTGTTCTTCCTGGGATCCTTTTCCCATGTACGTTATGGCAGAATGTTGAGTAGTCCTCTCTTGGTATTCTGTAGGTCTTTGGTGATTATATATGTCACCTGTGTTTGTAGATGTCTGTTAACCCCGATATCGTAATGAAACCAATCCTCACACCTTTCCTTTGGTGAACCATAAGTGTGTTTAATGAATCTGTGATTGCCCTTCTCCGTGGAAATATCTGCCCTGGTATCCATTTTTAGGTAACACCTATAAGTGATATGATATGATATGTGTCTTTCACTTTCTGACTTACTACAAGTCACGTGATTACTTCTAGACTCATCTACGGTGCTGCAAATGGCATTGTGTCCTTTTTTCCCTTGGCTTCTCTTCTGCCTTAGCGGGGTCCATTTTCAACAATGTGATTCCCTGAGGGTTGTGGATTAGCTGACCTGGGCAGCCTTACCCTGCCGGCCCGCCCTCCCCAGCTGTGCCTCATTGAGGTCAATATAAACAGCGCTCCAGGCAGCAATAGCCCCTGAAGCTGTGCCTGACTCCATATTCTCTGCCTCCTCAGCAGTCTCGGGGCTGTGCTGGTGGGAGGGAGTGAGGGGCCACAGCTTTGTGGGTGGCCCGGTGTGAGTGGGGTTCTGCTGGCCTTTCTGCAGGAGTTGCCAGGCTGCCGCCTGCAAAGAAGAAGATGTGTCACCCATACCTTCCGCTGGAATTTCTCTCCGGAGAGAGGTGAGGAAGGAAAAAAGCAGTGGGGTCCGGGACAGGAGGGGTATCTCAGGCAGGGCAATGGAAAGCTTCTGGAAGAGCGCCCGAGGCCAGGACCACCCTGGCTGGCCTGCAGGCACCAAGTTGGCCTGCGTGCTGTCGCTGGTGTGGCTCCACGGTCCTTCTTCTAGGCTTTCAAGCCCTTGTACATATTCAGGTGTTTTACCTGGAAAGGGTGGGAACAGTTCAGCAGCAGCTGGCCTGGGGCTCAGCTCACGTTTACTCAGAGATGCCTCGGCACGGTCCCCCAGCTTTGCAATGAGGACGCTCCTTGCATGGGGGGTGGGTTGATGGCTGTATGGGAGATGGTTCCCCACCTCTGACCAATTTCAGAATTGTTTACCACTGGAGCAAGTGCCCTGATAGGGTTTTCCTCTGTATAACTCGTGGGTTCAGGTTTTTTTTTTCTTTTATGGTTCAAGTTAGAATTTATTCCTCTTTTATGTATTTATAGATATAAGCATGGAAATAATTCATTCCTATAAATACATCTGTGTGACGGGAAGAACTTTTTTCTGTTTTATTTTTAAATTTTATTTTTTAAAATTTTGAAATTTAATTTTATTTATTTTTTTATACAGCACGTTATTATTAGTTATGTATTTTATGCATATACATGTACACAGGTCAATCCCAAACTCCCAACTCATCCCACCACCACCACCCCATGGTTTCCCACACTTGGTGTCCATACGTTTGTTCTCTACCTCTGTGTCTCTATTTCTTCCCTGCAAACCAGTTCATCTGTACCATTTCTAGGCTCCACATATATGCATTAATATACAATATTTGTTTTCCTCTTTCTGACTTACTTCATTCTGTATGACAGTCTCTCGATCCATCGATGTCTCTACAAATGACCCAGTTTCATTCCTTTTTATGGCCGAGTAATATTCCATTTCATATATGTACCACATCTTTATCCATTCATCTGTCTGTGGGCATTTAGGTTGCTTCCATTACCTGGCTATTGTAAATAGTGCTGCAATGAACATTGTGGTGAATGTGCCTTTTTGATGTGCGGTTTTCTCTGGGTATATGCCCAGAAGTGGGATTGCTGGATCAGATGGTAATTCTATTTCTAGTTTTTTTAAGGAAACTCCATACTGTTCTCCATAGTGACTGTATCAATTTACATTCCCACCAATAGTGGAAGAGGGCTGCTTTTGTCCACACCCTCCCCAGAATTGGTTGTTTGTAGATTTTCTGATGATGCCGATTCTAACAGGTGTGAGGTGAAACCTCATTGTAGTTTTGATTTGCATTTCTCTGATAATTAGTGCTGTTGAGCAGCTTTTCATGTGCGTCTTGGCCATCTCTGTGTCTCCTTTGAAGAAACGTCTCTTTAGATCTTCTGCCCATTTTTTTTTGCGTTGTTTTTTTTTTAATATTAAGCTGCATGAGCTGTTTATATATATTGGAGATTAAACCTCTGTCCATTGATTCGTCTGCAACGATTTTCGCCCATTCTGAGGGATGCCTTTTTCCATTCCCGTGTTTTTTAACAAAAAAGGAAAGAAAGGAAAAGAAGCAGAACACTAATGTGCGTAAAATATGCCTTTTGAAACGGTCGTTTTGAAATATGGACGTCCTTTGAATTTTTTGGTCGATATGTGACCCCAGGATTTGTTTTCAGGGCAGGTGTCATTTACAGGCCTGCAATGATTTTGAATATCAACTGACCATTAGCGTTGGGATTAAAGCTGCTGTTGTGTGAAACGGCCACAAGGTGGCAGCAGTTCATCCTTACCAAATCTGGTTACTAGGGCAAGAGAGCCTCAGTGGAAGTGGTGTTCTAGATTGGAGTTTAGAATGGAATGTGCCAGGAGAAAGCCCCTCACGTTTGTCTCACTACTTCTTGTTCGTGTTTTTAATTTAATTTTTTATTTTTTCTTACAGCAAGTTTGATTACAATGTTTGGCTTGTTGTAGGTGTGGAAGATGTGGTTCTTTTACACATATACACATGTCTGTTCTTCCTGGGATCCTTTTCCCATGTACGTTATGGCAGAATGTTGAGTAGTCCTCTCTTGGTATTCTGTAGGTCTTTGGTGATTATATATGTCACCTGTGTTTGTAGATGTCTGTTAACCCCGATATCGTAATGAAACCAATCCTCACACCTTTCCTTTGGTGAACCATAAGTGTGTTTAATGAATCTGTGATTGCCCTTCTCCGTGGAAATATCTGCCCTGGTATCCATTTTTAGGTAACACCTATAAGTGATATGATATGATATGTGTCTTTCACTTTCTGACTTACTACAAGTCACGTGATTACTTCTAGACTCATCTACGGTGCTGCAAATGGCATTGTGTCCTTTTTTCCCTTGGCTTCTCTTCTGCCTTAGCGGGGTCCATTTTCAACAATGTGATTCCCTGAGGGTTGTGGATTAGCTGACCTGGGCAGCCTTACCCTGCAGGCCCGCCCTCCACAGCTGTGCCTCATTGAGGTCAATATAAACAGCGCTCCAGGCAGCAATAGCCCCTGAAGCTGTGCCTGACTCCATATTCTCTGCCCCGTCAGCAGTCTCGGGGCTGTGCTGGTGGGAGGGAGTGAGGGGCCACAGCTTTGTGGGTGGCCCGGTGTGAGTGGGGTTCTGCTGGCCTTTCTGCAGGAGTTGCCAGGCTGCCGCCTGCAAAGAAGAGGTTGTGTCACCCATACCTTCCGCTGGAATTTCTCTCCGGACAGAGGTGAGGAAGGAAAAAAGCAGTGGGGTCCGGGACAGGAGGGGTATCTCAGGCAGGGCAATGGAAAGCTTCTGGAAGAGCGCCCGGGGCCAGGACCACCCTGGCTGGCCTGCAGGCACCAAGTTGGCCTGCGTGCTGTCGCTGGTGTGGCTCCACGGTCCTTCTTCTAGGCTTTCAAGCCCTTGTACATATTCAGGTGTTTTACCTGGAAAGGGTGGGAACAGTTCAGCAGCAGCTGGCCTGGGGCTCAGCTCACGTTTACTCAGAGATGCCTCGGCACGGTCCCCCAGCTTTGCAATGAGGACGCTCCTTGCGTGGGGGGTGTGTTGATGGCTGTATGGGAGATGGTTCCCCACCTCTGACCAATTTCAGAATTGTTTACCACTGGAGCAAGTGCCCTGATAGGGTTTTCCTCTGTATAACTCGTGGGTTCAGGTTTTTTTTTTCTTTTATGGTTCAAGTTAGATTTTATTCCTCTTTTATGTATTTATAGATATAAGCATGGAAATAATTCATTCCTATAAATACATCTGTGTGACGGGAAGAACTTTTTTCTGTTTTATTTTTAAATTTTATTTTTTAAAATTTTGAAATTTAATTTTATTTATTTTTTTATACAGCACGTTATTATTAGTTATGTATTTTATGCATATACATGTACACAGGTCAATCCCAAACTCCCAACTCATCCCACCACCACCACCCCATGGCTTCCCACACTTGGTGTCCATACGTTTGTTCTCTACCTCTGTGTCTCTATTTCTTCCCTGCAAAGCAGTTCATCTGTACCATTTTTAGGCTCCACATATATGCATTAATATACAATATTTGTTTTCCTCTTTCTGACTTACTTCATTCTGTATGACAGTCTCTCGATCCATCGATGTCTCTACAAATGACCCAGTTTCATTCCTTTCTATGGCCGAGTAATATTCCATTTCATATATGTACCACATCTTTATCCATTCATCTGTCTGTGGGCATTTAGGTTGCTTCCATTACCTGGCTATTGTAAATAGTGCTGCAATGAACATTGTGGTGAATGTGCCTTTTTGATGTACGGTTTTCTCTGGGTATATGCCCAGAAGTGGGATTGCTGGATCAGATGGTAATTCTATTTCTAGTTTTTTTAAGGAAACTCCATACTGTTCTCCATAGTGACTGTATCAATTTACATTCCCACCAATAGTGGAAGAGGGCTCCTTTTGTCCACACCCTCCCCAGAATTGGTTGTTTGTAGATTTTCTGATGATGCCGATTCTAACAGGTGTGAGGTGAAACCTCATTGTAGTTTTGATTTGCATTTCTCTGATAATTAGTGCTGTTGAGCAGCTTTTCATGTGCGTCTTGGCCATCTCTGTGTCTCCTTTGAAGAAACGTCTCTTTAGATCTTCTGCCCATTTTTTTTGCGTTGTTTGTTTTTTTAATATTAAGCTGCATGAGCTGTTTATATATATTGGAGATTAAACCTCTGTCCATTGATTCGTCTGCAACGATTTTCGCCCATTCTGAGGGATGCCTTTTTCCATTCCCGTGTTTTTTAACAAAAAAGGAAAGAAAGGAAAAGAAGCAGAACACTAATGTGCGGAAAATATGCCTTTTGAAACGGTCGTTTTGAAATATGGACGTCCTTTGAATTTTTTGGTCGATATGTGACCCCAGGATTTGTTTTCAGGGCAGGTGTCATTTACAGGCCTGCAATGGTTTTGAATATCAACTGACCATTAGCGTTGGGATTAAAGCTGCTGTTGTGTGAAACGGCCACAAGGTGGCAGCAGTTCACCCTTACCAAATCTGGTTACTAGGGCAAGAGAGCCTCAGTGGAAGTGGTGTTCTAGATTGGAGTTTAGAATGGAATGTGCCAGGAGAAAGCCCCTCACGTTTGTCTCACTACTTCTTGTTCGTGTTTTTAATTTAATTTTTTATTTTTTCTTACAGCAAGTTTGATTACATTGTTTGGCTTGTTGTAGGTGTGGAAGATGTGGTTCTTTTACACATATACACATGTCTGTTCTTCCTGGGATCCTTTTCCCATGTACGTTATGATAGAATGTTGAGTAGTCCTCTCTTGGTATTCTGTAGGTCTTTGCTGATTATATATGTCACCTGTGTTTGTAGATATCTGTTAACCCCGATATCGTAATGAAACCAATCCTCACACCTTTCCTTTGGTGAACCATAAGTTTGTTTAATGAATCTGTGATTGCCCTTTTCCGTGGAAATATCTGCCCTGGTATCCATTTTTAGGTAACACCTATAAGTGATATGATATGATATGTGTCTTTCACTTTCTGACTTACTACAAGTCACGTGATTACTTCTAGACTCATCTACGGTGCTGCAAATGGCATTGTGTCCTTTTTTCCCTTGGCTTCTCTTCTACCTTAGCGGGGTCCATTTTCAACAATGTGATTCCCTGAGGGTTGTGGATTAGCTGACCTGGGCAGCCTTACCCTGCCGGCCTGCCCTCACCAGGTGTGCCTCATTGAGGTCAATATAAACAGCGCTCCAGGCAGCAATAGCCCCTGAAGCTGTGCCTGACTCCATATTCTCTGCCCCGTCAGCAGTCTCGGGGCTGTGCTGGTGGGTGGGAGAGAGGGGCCACAGCTTTGTGGGTGGCCCGGTGTGAGTGGGGTTCTGCTGGCCTTTCTGCAGGAGTTGCCAGGGTGCCGCCTGCAAAGAAGAGGTTGTGTCACCCATACCTTCCGCTGGAATTTCTCTCCGGACAGAGGTGAGGAAGGAAAAAAGCAGTGGGGTCCGGGACAGGAGGGGTATCTCAGGCAGGGCAATGGAAAGCTTCTGGAAGAGCGCCCGGGGCCAGGACCACCCTGGCTGGCCTGCAGGCACCAAGTTGGCCTGCGTGCTGTCGCTGGTGTGGCTCCACGGTCCTTCTTCTAGGCTTTCAAGCCCTTGTACATATTCAGGTGTTTTACCTGGAAAGGGTGGGAACAGTTCAGCAGCAGCTGGCCTGGGGCTCAGCTCACGTTTACTCACAGATGCCTCGGCACGGTCCCCCAGCTTTGCAATGAGGACGCTCCTTGCGTGGGGGGTGGGTTGATGGCTGTATGGGAGATGGTTCCCCACCTCTGACCAATTTCAGAATTGTTTACCACTGGAGCAAGTGCCCTGATAGGGTTTTCCTCTGTATAACTCGTGGGTTCAGGTTTTTTTTTTCTTTTATGGTTCAAGTTAGATTTTATTCCTCTTTTATGTATTTATAGATATAAGCATGGAAATAATTCATTCCTATAAATACATCTGTGTGACGGGAAGAACTTTTTTCTGTTTTATTTTTAAATTTTATTTTTTAAAATTTTGAAATTTAATTTTATTTATTTTTTTATACAGCACGTTATTATTAGTTATGTATTTTATGCATATACATGTACACAGGTCAGTCCCAAACTCCCAACTCATCCCACCACCACCACCCCATGGCTTCCCACACTTGGTGTCCATACGTTTGTTCTCTACCTCTGTGTCTCTATTTCTTCCCTGCAAACCAGTTCATCTGTACCATTTCTAGGCTCCACATATATGCATTAATATGCACTATTTGTTTTCCTCTTTCTGACTTACTTCATTCTGTATGACAGTCTCTCGATCCATCGATGTCTCTACAAATGACCCAGTTTCATTCCTTTTTATGGCCGAGTAATATTCCATTTCATATATGTACCACATCTTTATCCATTCATCTGTCTGTGGGCATTTAGGTTGCTTCCATTACCTGGCTATTGTAAATAGTGCTGCAATGAACATTGTGGTGAATGTGCCTTTTTGATGTACGGTTTTCTCTGGGTATATGCCCAGAAGTGGGATTGCTGGATCAGATGGTAATTCTATTTCTAGTTTTTTTAAGGAAACTCCATACTGTTCTCCATAGTGACTGTATCAATTTACATTCCCACCAATAGTGGAAGAGGGCTCCTTTTGTCCACACCCTGCCCAGAATTGGTTGTTTGTAGATTTTCTGATGATGCCGATTCTAACAGGTGTGAGGTGAAACCTCATTGTAGTTTTGATTTGCATTTCTCTGATAATTAGTGCTGTTGAGCAGCTTTTCATGTGCGTCTTGGCCATCTCTGTGTCTCCTTTGAAGAAACGTCTCTTTACATCTTCTGGCCATTTTTTTGGGTTGTTTGTTTTTTTAATATTAAGCTGCATGAGCTGTTTATATATATTGGAGATTAAACCTCTGTCCATTGATTCGTCTGCAACGATTTTCGCCCATTCTGAGGGATGCCTTTTTCCATTCCCGTGTTTTTTTAACAAAAAAGGAAAGAAAGGAAAAGAAGCAGAACACTAATGTGCGTAAAATGTGCCTTTTGAAACAGTCGTTTTGAAATATGGACGCCCTTTGAATATTTTGGTCGATATGTGACCCCAGGATTTGTTTTCAGGGTAGGTGTCATTTACAGGCCTGCAATGATTTTGAATATCAACTGACCATTAGCGTTGGGATTAAAGCTGCTGTTGTGTGAAACGGCCACAAGGTGGCAGCAGTTCACCCTTACCAAATCTGGTTACTAGGGCAAGAGAGCCTCAGTGGAAGTGGTGTTCTAGATTGGAGTTTAGAATGGAATGTGCCAGGAGAAAGCCCCTCACGTTTGTCTCACTACTTCTTGTTCGTGTTTTTAATTTAATTTTTTATTTTTTCTTACAGCAAGTTTGATTACAATGTTTGGCTTGTTGTAGGTGTGGAAGATGTGGTTCTTTTACACATATACACATGTCTGTTCTTCCTGGGATCCTTTTCCCATGTACGTTATGGCAGAATGTTGAGTATTCCTCGCTTGGTATTCTGTAGGTCTTTGGTGATTATATATGTCACCTGTGTTTGTAGATGTCTGTTAACCCCGATATCGTAATGAAACCAATCCTCACACCTTTCCTTTGGTGAACCATAAGTGTGTTTAATGAATCTGTGATTGCCCTTCTCCGTGGAAATATCTGCCCTGGTATCCATTTTTAGGTAACACCTATAAGTGATATGATATGATATGTGTCTTTCACTTTCTGACTTACTACAAGTCACGTGATTACTTCTAGACTCATCTACGGTGCTGCAAATGGCATTGTGTCCTTTTTTCCCTTGGTTTCTCTTCTGCCTTAGCGGGGTCCATTTTCAACAATGTGATTCCCTGAGGGTTGTGGATTAGCTGACCTGGGCAGCCTTACCCTGCCGGCCTGCCCTCCCCAGGTGTGCCTCATTGAGGTCAATATAAACAGCGCTCCAGGCAGCAATAGCCCCTGAAGCTGTGCCTGACTCCATATTCTCTGCCCCGTCAGCAGTCTCGGGGCTGTGCTGGTGGGTGGGAGTGAGGGGCCACAGCTTTGTGGGTGGCCCGGTGTGAGTGGGGTTCTGCTGGCCTTTCTGCAGGAGTTGCCAGGCTGCCGCCTGTAAAGAAGAGGTTGTGTCACCCATACCTTCCGCTGGAATTTCTCTCCGGACAGAGGTGAGGAAGGAAAAAAGCAGTGGGGGCCGGGACAGGAGGGGTATCTCAGGCAGGGCAATGGAAAGCTTCTGGAAGAGCGCCCGGGGCCAGGACCACCCTGGCTGGCCTGCAGGCCCCAAGTTGGCCTGCGTGCTGTAGCTGGTGTGGCTCCACGGTAATTCCTCTAGGCTTTCAAGCCCTTATACATCTTCAGGTGTTTTACCTGGAAAGGGTGGGAACAGTTCAGCAGCAGCTGGCCTGGGGCTCAGCTCACGTTTACTCACAGATGCCTCGGCACGGTCCCCCAGCTTTGCAATGAGGACGCTCCTTGCGTGGGGGGTGGGTTGATGGCTGTATGGGAGATGGTTCCCCACCTCTGACCAATTTCAGAATTGTTTACCACTGGAGCAAGTGCCCTGATAGGGTTTTCCTCTGTATAACTCGTGGGTTCAGGTTTTTTTTTTCTTTTATGGTTCAAGTTAGATTTTATTCCTCTTTTATGTATTTATAGATATAAGCATGGAAATAATTCATTCCTATAAATACATCTGTGTGACGGGAAGAACTTTTTTCTGTTTTATTTTTAAATTTTATTTTTTAAAATTTTGAAATTTAATTTTATTTATTTTTTTATACAGCACGTTATTATTAGTTATGTATTTTATGCATATACATGTACACAGGTCAATCCCAAACTCCCAACTCATCCCACCACCACCACCCCATGGCTTCCCACACTTGGTGTCCATACGTTTGTTCTCTACCTCTGTGTCTCTATTTCTTCCCTGCAAACCAGTTCATCGGTACCATTTTTAGGCTCCACATATATGCATTAATATACAATATTTGTTTTCCTCTTTCTGACTTACTTCATTCTGTATGACAGTCTCTCGATCCATCGATGTCTCTACAAATGACCCAGTTTCATTCCTTTTTATGGCCGAGTAATATTCCATTTCATATATGTACCACATCTTTATCCATTCATCTGTCTGTGGGCATTTAGGTTGCTTCCATTACCTGGCTATTGTAAATAGTGCTGCAATGAACATTGTGGTGAATGTGCCTTTTTGATGTACGGTTTTCTCTGGGTATATGCCCAGAAGTGGGATTGCTGGATCAGATGGTAATTCTATTTCTATTTTTTTTAAGGAAACTCCATACTGTTCTCCATAGTGACTGTATCAATTTACATTCCCACCAATAGTGGAAGAGGGCTCCTTTTGTCCACACCCTGCCCAGAATTGGTTGTTTGTAGATTTTCTGATGATGCCGATTCTAACAGGTGTGAGGTGAAACCTCATTGTAGTTTTGATTTGCATTTCTCTGATAATTAGTGCTGTTGAGCAGCTTTTCATGTGCGTCTTGGCCATCTCTGTGTCTCCTTTGAAGAAACGTCTCTTTAGATCTTCTGCCCATATTTTTTGCGTTGTTTGTTTTTTTAATATTAAGCTGCATGAGCTGTTTATATATATTGGAGATTAAACCTCTGTCCATTGATTCGTCTGCAACGATTTTCGCCCATTCTGAGGGATGCCTTTTTCCATTCCCGTGTTTTTTTAACAAAAAATGAAAGAAAGGAAAAGAAGCAGAACACTAATGTGCGTAAAATGTGCCTTTTGAAACGGTCGTTTTGAAATATGGACGTCCTTTGAATTTTTTGGTCGATATGTGACCCCAGGATTTGTTTTCAGGGCAGGTGTCATTTACAGGCCTGCAATGATTTTGAATATCAACTGACCATTAGCGTTGGGATTAAAGCTGCTGTTGTGTGAAACGGCCACAAGGTGGCAGCAGTTCACCCTTACCAAATCTGGTTACTAGGGCAAGAGAGCCTCAGTGGAAGTGGTGTTCTAGATTGGAGTTTAGAATGGAATGTGCCAGGAGAAAGCTCCTCACGTTTGTCTCACTACTTCTTGTTCGTGTTTTTAATTTAATTTTTTATTTTTTCTTACAGCAAGTTTGATTACAATGTTTGGCTTGTTGTAGGTGTGGAAGATGTGGTTCTTTTACACATATACACATGTCTGTTCTTCCTGGGATCCTTTTCCCATGTACGTTATGGCAGAATGTTGAGTAGTCCTCTCTTGGTATTCTGTAGGTCTTTGGTGATTATATATGTCACCTGTGTTTGTAGATGTCTGTTAACCCCGATATCGTAATGAAACCAATCCTCACACCTTTCCTTTGGTGAACCATAAGTGTGTTTAATGAATCTGTGATTGCCCTTCTCCGTGGAAATATCTGCCCTGGTATCCATTTTTAGGTAACACCTATAAGTGATATGATATGATATGTGTCTTTCACTTTCTGACTTACTACAAGTCACGTGATTACTTCTAGACTCATCTACGGTGCTGCAAATGGCATTGTGTCCTTTTTTCCCTTGGCTTCTCTTCTGCCTTAGCGGGGTCCATTTTCAACAATGTGATTCCCTGAGGGTTGTGGATTAGCTGACCTGGGCAGCCTTACCCTGCCGGCCCGCCCTCCCCAGCTGTGCCTCATTGAGGTCAATATAAACAGCGCTCCAGGCAGCAATAGCCCCTGAAGCTGTGCCTGACTCCATATTCTCTGCCCCGTCAGCAGTCTCGGGGCTGTGCTGGTGGGAGGGAGTGAGGGGCCACAGCTTTGTGGGTGGCCCGGTGTGAGTGGGGTTCTGCTGGCCTTTCTGCAGGAGTTGCCAGGCTGCCGCCTGCAAAGAAGAGGTTGTGTCACCCATACCTTCCGCTGGAATTTCTCTCCGGACAGAGATGAGGAAGGAAAAAAGCAGTGGGGTCCGGGACAGGAGGGGTATCTCAGGCAGGGCAATGGAAAGCTTCTGGAAGAGCGCCCGGGGCCAGGACCACCCTGGCTGGCCTGCAGGCACCAAGTTGGCCTGCGTGCTGTCGCTGGTGTGGCTCCACGGTCCTTCTTCTAGGCTTTCAAGCCCTTGTACATATTCAGGTGTATTACCTGGAAAGGGTGGGAACAGTTCAGCAGCAGCTGGCCTGGGGCTCAGCTCACGTTTACTCAGAGATGCCTCGGCACGGTCCCCCAGCTTTGCAATGAGGACGCTCCTTGCGTGGGGGGTGGGTTGATGGCTGTATGGGAGATGGTTCCCCACCTCTGACCAATTTCAGAATTGTTTACCACTGGAGCAAGTGCCCTGATAGGGTTTTCCTCTGTATAACTCGTGGGTTCAGGTTTTCTTTTTTTCTTTTATGGTTCAAGTTAGATTTTATTCCTCTTTTATGTATTTATAGATATAAGCATGGAAATAATTCATTCCTATAAATACATCTGTGTGACGGGAAGAACTTTTTTCTGTTTTATTTTTAAATTTTATTTTTTAAAATTTTGAAATTTAATTTTATTTAGGTTTTTATACAGCACGTTATTATTAGTTATGTATTTTATGCATATACATGTACACAGGTCAATCCCAAACTCCCAACTCATCCCACCACCACCACCCCATGGCTTCCCACACTTGGTGTCCATACGTTTGTTCTCTACCTCTGTGTCTCTATTTCTTCCCTGCAAACCAGTTCATCTGTACCATTTTTAGGCTCCACATATATGCATTAATATACAATATTTGTTTTCCTCTTTCTGACTTACTTCATTCTGTATGACAGTCTCTCGATCCATCGATGCCTCTACAAATGACCCAGTTTCATTCCTTTTTATGGCCGAGTAATATTCCATTTCATATATGTACCACATCTTTATCCATTCATCTGTCTGTGGGCATTTAGGTTGCTTCCATTACCTGGCTATTGTAAATAGTGCTGCAATGAACATTGTGGTGAATGTGCCTTTTTGATGTACGGTTTTCTCTGGGTATATGCCCAGAAGTGGGATTGCTGGATCAGATGGTAATTCTATTTCTAGTTTTTTTAAGGAAACTCCATACTGTTCTCCATAGTGACTGTATCAATTTACATTCCCACCAATAGTGGAAGAGGGCTCCTTTTGTCCACACCCTCCCCAGAATTGGTTGTTTGTAGATTTTCTGATGATGCCGATTCTAACAGGTGTGAGGTGAAACCTCATTGTAGTTTTGATTTGCATTTCTCTGATAATTAGTGCTGTTGAGCAGCTTTTCATGAGCGTCTTGGCCATCTCTGTGTCTCCTTTGAAGAAACGTCTCTTTAGATCTTCTGCCCATTTTTTTTGCGTTGTTTGTTTTTTTAATATTAAGCTGCATGAGCTGTTTATATATATTGGAGATTAAACCTCTGTCCATTGATTCGTCTGCAACGATTTTCGCCCATTCTGAGGGATGCCTTTTTCCATTCCCGTGTTTTTTAACAAAAAAGGAAAGAAAGGAAAAGAAGCAGAACACTAATGTGCGTAAAATATGCCTTTTGAAACGGTCGTTTTGAAATATGGACGTCCTTTGAATTTTTTGGTCGATATGTGACCCCAGGATTTGTTTTCAGGGCAGGTGTCATTTACAGGCCTGCAATGGTTTTGAATATCAACTGACCATTAGCGTTGGGATTAAAGCTGCTGTTGTGTGAAACGGCCACAAGGTGGCAGCAGTTCACCCTTACCAAATCTGGTTACTAGGGCAAGAGAGCCTCAGTGGAAGTGGTGTTCTAGATTGGAGTTTAGAATGGAATGTGCCAGGAGAAAGCCCCTCACGTTTGTCTCACTACTTCTTGTTCGTGTTTTTAATTTAATTTTTTATTTTTTCTTACAGCAAGTTTGATTACAATGTTTGGCTTGTTGTAGGTGTGGAAGATGTGGTTCTTTTACACATATACACATGTCTGTTCTTCCTGGGATCCTTTTCCCATGTACGTTATGGCAGAATGTTGAGTATTCCTCTCTTGGTATTCTGTAGGTCTTTGGTGATTATATATGTCACCTGTGTTTGTAGATGTCTGTTAACCACGATATCGTAATGAAACCAATCCTCACACCTTACCTTTGGTGAACCATAAGTGTGTTTAATGAATCTGTGATTGCCCTTCTCCATGGAAATATCTGCCCTGGTATCCATTTTTAGGTAACACCTATAAGTGATATGATATGATATGTGTCTTTCACTTTCTGACTTACTACAAGTCACGTGATTACTTCTAGACTCATCTACGGTGCTGCAAATGGCATTGTGTCCTTTTTTCCCTTGGCTTCTCTTCTGCCTTAGCGGGGTCCATTTTCAACAATGTGATTCCCTGAGGGTTGTGGATTAGCTGACCTGGGCAGCCTTACAATGCCGGCCCGCCCTCCCCAGCTGTGCCTCGTTGAGGTCAATATAAACAGCGCTCCAGGCAGCAATAGCCCCTGAAGCTGTGCCTGACTCCATATTCTCTGCCCCGTCAGCAGTCTCGGGGCTGTGCTGGTGGGAGGGAGTGAGGGGCCACAGCTTTGTGGGTGGCCCGGTGTGAGTGGGGTTCTGCTGGCCTTTCTGCAGGAGTTGCCAGGCTGCCGCCTGCAAAGAAGAGGTTGTGTCACCCATACCTTCCGCTGGAATTTCTCTCCGGACAGAGGTGAGGAAGGGAAAAAGCAGTGGGGTCCGGGACAGGAGGGGTATCTCAGGCAGGGCAATGGAAAGCTTCTGGAAGAGCGCCCGGGGCCAGGACCACCCTGGCTGGCCTGCAGGCACCAAGTTGGCCTGCGTGCTGTCGCTGGTGTGGCTCCACGGTCCTTCTTCTAGGCTTTCAAGCCCTTGTACATATTCAGGTGTATTACCTGGAAAGGGTGGGAACAGTTCAGCAGCAGCTGGCCTGGGGCTCAGCTCACGTTTACTCAGAGATGCCTCGGCACGGTCCCCCAGCTTTGCAATGAGGACGCTCCTTGCGTGGGGGGTGGGTTGATGGCTGTATGGGAAATGGTTCCCCACCTCTGACCAATTTCAGAATTGTTTACCACTGGAGCAAGTGCCCTGATAGGGTTTTCCTCTGTATAACTCGTGGGTTCAGGTTTTTTTTTTTCTTTTATGGTTCAAGTTAGATTTTATTCCTCTTTTATGTATTTATAGATATAAGCATGGAAATAATTCATTCCTATAAATACATCTGTGTGACGGGAAGAACTTTTTTCTGTTTTATTTTTAAATTTTATTTTTTAAAATTTTG
Source organism: Mesoplodon mirus (assembly GCF_964341445.2). Lineage (NCBI taxonomy): Eukaryota > Metazoa > Chordata > Mammalia > Artiodactyla > Ziphiidae > Mesoplodon > Mesoplodon mirus. The sequence goes on along the minus strand of NW_028295776.1, from coordinate 2,661,609 downwards.
AAATTTAATTTTATTTAGGTTTTTATACAGCACGTTATTATTAGTTATGTATTTTATGCATATACATGTACACAGGTCAATCCCAAACTCCCAACTCATCCCACCACCACCACCCCATGGCTTCCCACACTTGGTGTCCATACGTTTGTTCTCTACCTCTGTGTCTCTATTTCTTCCCTGCAAACCAGTTCATCGGTACCATTTTTAGGCTCCACATATATGCATTAATATACAATATTTGTTTTCCTCTTTCTGACTTACTTCATTCTGTATGACAGTCTCTCGATCCATCGATGCCTCTACAAATGACCCAGTTTCATTCCTTTTTATGGCGGAGTAATATTCCATTTCATATATGTACCACATCTTTATCCATTCATCTGTCTGTGGGCATTTAGGTTGCTTCCATTACCTGGCTATTGTAAATAGTGCTGCAATGAACATTGTGGTGAATGTGCCTTTTTGATGTACGGTTTTCTCTGGGTATATGCCCAGAAGTGGGATTGCTGGATCAGATGGTAATTCTATTTCTAGTTTTTTTAAGGAAACTCCATACTGTTCTCCATAGTGACTGTATCAATTTACATTCCCACCAATAGTGGAAGAGGGCTCCTTTTGTCCACACCCTCCCCAGAATTGGTTGTTTGTAGATTTTCTGATGATGCCGATTCTAACAGGTGTGAGGTGAAACCTCATTGTAGTTTTGATTTGCATTTCTCTGATAATTAGTGCTGTTGAGCAGCTTTTCATGTGCGTCTTGGCCATCTCTGTGTCTCCTTTGAAGAAACGTCTCTTTAGATCTTCTGCCCATTTTTTTGGGTTGTTTGTTTTTTTAATATTAAGCTGCATGAGCTGTTTATATATATTGGAGATTAAACCTCTGTCCATTGATTCGTCTGCAACGATTTTCGCCCATTCTGAGGGATGCCTTTTTCCATTCCCGTGTTTTTTTAACAAAAAATGAAAGAAAGGAAAAGAAGCAGAACACTAATGTGCGTAAAATATGCCTTTTGAAACGGTCGTTTTGAAATATGGACGTCCTTTGAATTTTTTGGTCGATATGTGACCCCAGGATTTGTTTTCAGGGCAGGTGTCATTTACAGGCCTGCAATGATTTTGAATATCAACTGACCATTAGCGTTGGGATTAAAGCTGCTGTTGTGTGAAACGGCCACAAGGTGGCAGCAGTTCACCCTTACCAAATCTGGTTACTAGGGCAAGAGAGCCTCAGTGGAAGTGGTGTTCTAGATTGGAGTTTAGAATGGAATGTGCCAGGAGAAAGCTCCTCACGTTTGTCTCACTACTTCTTGTTCGTGTTTTTAATTTAATTTTTTATTTTTTCTTACAGCAAGTTTGATTACAATGTTTGGCTTGTTGTAGGTGTGGAAGATGTGGTTCTTTTACACATATACACATGTCTGTTCTTCCTGGGATCCTTTTCCCATGTACGTTATGGCAGAATGTTGAGTAGTCCTCTCTTGGTATTCTGTAGGTCTTTGGTGATTATATATGTCACCTGTGTTTGTAGATGTCTGTTAACCCCGATATCGTAATGAAACCAATCCTCACACCTTTCCTTTGGTGAACCATAAGTGTGTTTAATGAATCTGTGATTGCCCTTCTCCGTGGAAATATCTGCCCTGGTATCCATTTTTAGGTAACACCTATAAGTGATATGATATGATATGTGTCTTTCACTTTCTGACTTACTACAAGTCACGTGATTACTTCTAGACTCATCTACGGTGCTGCAAATGGCATTGTGTCCTTTTTTCCCTTGGCTTCTCTTCTGCCTTAGCGGGGTCCATTTTCAACAATGTGATTCCCTGAGGGTTGTGGATTAGCTGACCTGGGCAGCCTTACCCTGCCGGCCCGCCCTCCCCAGGTGTGCCTCGTTGAGGTGAATATAAACAGCGCTCCAGGCAGCAATAGCCCCTGAAGCTGTGCCTGACTCCATATTCTCTGCCCCGTCAGCAGTCTCGGGGCTGTGCTGGTGGGAGGGAGTGAGGGGCCACAGCTTTGTGGGTGGCCCGGTGTGAGTGGAGTTCTGCTGGCCTTTCTGCAGGAGTTGCCAGGCTGCCGCCTGTAAAGAAGAGGTTGTGTCACCCATACCTTCCGCTGGAATTTCTCTCCGGACAGAGGTGAGGAAGGGAAAAAGCAGTGGGGGCCGGGACAGGAGGGGTATCTCAGGCAGGGCAATGGAAAGCTTCTGGAAGAGCGCCCGGGGCCAGGACCACCCTGGCTGGCCTGCAGGCACCAAGTTGGCCTGCGTGCTGTCGCTGGTGTGGCTCCACGGTCCTTCCTCTAGGCTTTCAAGCCCTTGTACATATTCAGGTGTTTTACCTGGAAAGGGTGGGAACAGTTCAGCAGCAGCTGGCCTGGGGCTCAGCTCACGTTTACTCAGAGATGCCTCGGCACGGTCCCCCAGCTTTGCAATGAGGACGCTCCTTGCGTGGGGGGTGGGTTGATGGCTGTATGGGAGATGGTTCCCCACCTCTGACCAATTTCAGAATTGTTTACCACTGGAGCAAGTGCCCTGATAGGGTTTTCCTCTGTATAACTCGTGGGTTCAGGTTTTTTTTTTTTTTCTTTTATGGTTCAAGTTAGATTTTATTCCTCTTTTATGTATTTATAGATATAAGCATGGAAATAATTCATTCCTATAAATACATCTGTGTGACGGGAAGAACTTTTTTCTGTTTTATTTTAAATTTTATTTTTTAAAATTTTGAAATTTAATTTTATTTATGTTTTTATACAGCACGTTATTATTAGTTATGTATTTTATGCATATACATGTACACAGGTCAATCCCAAACTCCCAACTCATCCCACCACCACCACCCCATGGCTTCCCACACTTGGTGTCCATACGTTTGTTCTCTACCTCTGTGTCTCTATTTCTTCCCCGCAAACCAGTTCATCTGTACCATTTCTAGGCTCCACATATATGCATTAATATACAATATTTGTTTTCCTCTTTCTGACTTACTTCATTCTGTATGACAGTCTCTCGATCCATCGATGTCTCTACAAATGACCCAGTTTCATTCCTTTTTATGGCCGAGTAATATTCCATTTCATATATGTACCACATCTTTATCCATTCATCTGTCTGTGGGCATTTAGGTTGCTTCCATTACCTGGCTATTGTAAATAGTGCTGCAATGAACATTGTGGTGAATGTGCCTTTTTGATGTACGGTTTTCTCTGGGTATATGCCCAGAAGTGGGATTGCTGGATCAGATGGTAATTCTATTTCTAGTTTTTTTAAGGAAACTCCATACTGTTCTCCATAGTGACTGTATCAATTTACATTCCCACCAATAGTGGAAGAGGGCTCCTTTTGTCCACACCCTCCCCAGAATTGGTTGTTTGTAGATTTTCTGATGATGCCGATACTAACAGGTGTGAGGTGATAACTCATTGTAGTTTTGATTTGCATTTCTCTGATAATTAGTGCTGTTGAGCAGCTTTTCATGTGCGTCTTGGCCATCTCTGTGTCTCCTTTGAAGAAACGTCTCTTTAGATCTTCTGGCCATTTTTTTGGGTTGTTTGTTTTTTTTTAATATTAAGCTGCATGAGCTGTTTATATATATTGGAGATTAAACCTCTGTCCATTGATTCGTCTGCAACGATTTTCGCCCATTCTGAGGGATGCCTTTTTCCATTCCCGTGTTTTTTTAACAAAAAAGGAAAGAAAGGAAAAGAAGCAGAACACTAATGTGCGTAAAATATGCCTTTTGAAACGGTCGTTTTGAAATATGGACGTCCTTTGAATATTTTGGTCGATATGTGACCCCAGGATTTGTTTTCAGGGCAGGTGTCATTTACAGGCCTGCAATGATTTTGAATATCAACTGACCATTAGCGTTGGGATTAAAGCTGCTGTTGTGTGAAACGGCCACAAGGTGGCAGCAGTTCACCCTTACCAAATCTGGTTACTAGGGCAAGAGAGCCTCAGTGGAAGTGGTGTTCTAGATTGGAGTTTAGAATGGAATGTGCCAGGAGAAAGCCCCTCACGTTTGTCTCACTACTTCTTGTTCGTGTTTTTAATTTAATTTTTTATTTTTTCTTACAGCAAGTTTGATTACAATGTTTGGCTTGTTGTAGGTGTGGAAGATGTGGTTCTTTTACACATATACACATGTCTGTTCTTCCTGGGATCCTTTTCCCATGTACGTTATGACAGAATGTTGAGTAGTCCTCTCTTGGTATTCTGTAGGTCTTTGGTGATTATATATGTCACCTGTGTTTGTAGATGTCTGTTAACCCCGATATCGTAATGAAACCAATCCTCACACCTTTCCTTTGGTGAACCATAAGTGTGTTTAATGAATCTGTGATTGCCCTTCTCCGTGGAAATATCTGCCCTGGTATCCATTTTTAGGTAACACCTATAAGTGATATGATATGATATGTGTCTTTCACTTTCTGACTTACTACAAGTCACGTGATTACTTCTAGACTCATCTACGGTGCTGCAAATGGCATTGTGTCCTTTTTTCCCTTGGCTTCTCTTCTGCCTTAGCGGGGTCCATTTTCAACAATGTGATTCCCTGAGGGTTGTGGATTAGCTGACCTGGGCAGCCTTACCCTGCCGGCCCGCCCTCCCCAGGTGTGCCTCGTTGAGGTGAATATAAACAGCGCTCCAGGCAGCAATAGCCCCTGAAGCTGTGCCTGACTCCATATTCTCTGCCCCGTCAGCAGTCTCGGGGCTGTGCTGGTGGGAGGGAGTGAGGGGCCACAGCTTTGTGGGTGGCCCGGTGTGAGTGGAGTTCTGCTGGCCTTTCTGCAGGAGTTGCCAGGCTGCCGCCTGTAAAGAAGAGGTTGTGTCACCCATACCTTCCGCTGGAATTTCTCTCCGGACAGAGGTGAGGAAGGGAAAAAGCAGTGGGGGCCGGGACAGGAGGGGTATCTCAGGCAGGGCAATGGAAAGCTTCTGGAAGAGCGCCCGGGGCCAGGACCACCCTGGCTGGCCTGCAGGCACCAAGTTGGCCTGCGTGCTGTCGCTGGTGTGGCTCCACGGTCCTTCCTCTAGGCTTTCAAGCCCTTGTACATATTCAGGTGTTTTACCTGGAAAGGGTGGGAACAGTTCAGCAGCAGCTGGCCTGGGGCTCAGCTCACGTTTACTCAGAGATGCCTCGGCACGGTCCCCCAGCTTTGCAATGAGGACGCTCCTTGCGTGGGGGGTGGGTTGATGGCTGTATGGGAGATGGTTCCCCACCTCTGACCAATTTCAGAATTGTTTACCACTGGAGCAAGTGCCCTGATAGGGTTTTCCTCTGTATAACTCGTGGGTTCAGGTTTTTTTTTTTTTTCTTTTATGGTTCAAGTTAGATTTTATTCCTCTTTTATGTATTTATAGATATAAGCATGGAAATAATTCATTCCTATAAATACATCTGTGTGACGGGAAGAACTTTTTTCTGTTTTATTTTAAATTTTATTTTTTAAAATTTTGAAATTTAATTTTATTTATGTTTTTATACAGCACGTTATTATTAGTTATGTATTTTATGCATATACATGTACACAGGTCAATCCCAAACTCCCAACTCATCCCACCACCACCACCCCATGGCTTCCCACACTTGGTGTCCATACGTTTGTTCTCTACCTCTGTGTCTCTATTTCTTCCCCGCAAACCAGTTCATCTGTACCATTTCTAGGCTCCACATATATGCATTAATATACAATATTTGTTTTCCTCTTTCTGACTTACTTCATTCTGTATGACAGTCTCTCGATCCATCGATGTCTCTACAAATGACCCAGTTTCATTCCTTTTTATGGCCGAGTAATATTCCATTTCATATATGTACCACATCTTTATCCATTCATCTGTCTGTGGGCATTTAGGTTGCTTCCATTACCTGGCTATTGTAAATAGTGCTGCAATGAACATTGTGGTGAATGTGCCTTTTTGATGTACGGTTTTCTCTGGGTATATGCCCAGAAGTGGGATTGCTGGATCAGATGGTAATTCTATTTCTAGTTTTTTTAAGGAAACTCCATACTGTTCTCCATAGTGACTGTATCAATTTACATTCCCACCAATAGTGGAAGAGGGCTCCTTTTGTCCACACCCTCCCCAGAATTGGTTGTTTGTAGATTTTCTGATGATGCCGATACTAACAGGTGTGAGGTGATAACTCATTGTAGTTTTGATTTGCATTTCTCTGATAATTAGTGCTGTTGAGCAGCTTTTCATGTGCGTCTTGGCCATCTCTGTGTCTCCTTTGAAGAAACGTCTCTTTAGATCTTCTGGCCATTTTTTTGGGTTGTTTGTTTTTTTTTAATATTAAGCTGCATGAGCTGTTTATATATATTGGAGATTAAACCTCTGTCCATTGATTCGTCTGCAACGATTTTCGCCCATTCTGAGGGATGCCTTTTTCCATTCCCGTGTTTTTTTAACAAAAAAGGAAAGAAAGGAAAAGAAGCAGAACACTAATGTGCGTAAAATATGCCTTTTGAAACGGTCGTTTTGAAATATGGACGTCCTTTGAATATTTTGGTCGATATGTGACCCCAGGATTTGTTTTCAGGGCAGGTGTCATTTACAGGCCTGCAATGATTTTGAATATCAACTGACCATTAGCGTTGGGATTAAAGCTGCTGTTGTGTGAAACGGCCACAAGGTGGCAGCAGTTCACCCTTACCAAATCTGGTTACTAGGGCAAGAGAGCCTCAGTGGAAGTGGTGTTCTAGATTGGAGTTTAGAATGGAATGTGCCAGGAGAAAGCCCCTCACGTTTGTCTCACTACTTCTTGTTCGTGTTTTTAATTTAATTTTTTATTTTTTCTTACAGCAAGTTTGATTACAATGTTTGGCTTGTTGTAGGTGTGGAAGATGTGGTTCTTTTACACATATACACATGTCTGTTCTTCCTGGGATCCTTTTCCCATGTACGTTATGACAGAATGTTGAGTAGTCCTCTCTTGGTATTCTGTAGGTCTTTGGTGATTATATATGTCACCTGTGTTTGTAGATGTCTGTTAACCCCGATATCGTAATGAAACCAATCCTCACACCTTTCCTTTGGTGAACCATAAGTGTGTTTAATGAATCTGTGATTGCCCTTCTCCGTGGAAATATCTGCCCTGGTATCCATTTTTAGGTAACACCTATAAGTGATATGATATGATATGTGTCTTTCACTTTCTGACTTACTACAAGTCACGTGATTACTTCTAGACTCATCTACGGTGCTGCAAATGGCATTGTGTCCTTTTTTCCCTTGGCTTCTCTTCTGCCTTAGCGGGGTCCATTTTCAACAATGTGATTCCCTGAGGGTTGTGGATTAGCTGACCTGGGCAGCCTTACCCTGCCGGCCCGCCCTCCCCAGGTGTGCCTCGTTGAGGTGAATATAAACAGCGCTCCAGGCAGCAATAGCCCCTGAAGCTGTGCCTGACTCCATATTCTCTGCCCCGTCAGCAGTCTCGGGGCTGTGCTGGTGGGAGGGAGTGAGGGGCCACAGCTTTGTGGGTGGCCCGGTGTGAGTGGAGTTCTGCTGGCCTTTCTGCAGGAGTTGCCAGGCTGCCGCCTGTAAAGAAGAGGTTGTGTCACCCATACCTTCCGCTGGAATTTCTCTCCGGACAGAGGTGAGGAAGGGAAAAAGCAGTGGGGGCCGGGACAGGAGGGGTATCTCAGGCAGGGCAATGGAAAGCTTCTGGAAGAGCGCCCGGGGCCAGGACCACCCTGGCTGGCCTGCAGGCACCAAGTTGGCCTGCGTGCTGTCGCTGGTGTGGCTCCACGGTCCTTCCTCTAGGCTTTCAAGCCCTTGTACATATTCAGGTGTTTTACCTGGAAAGGGTGGGAACAGTTCAGCAGCAGCTGGCCTGGGGCTCAGCTCACGTTTACTCAGAGATGCCTCGGCACGGTCCCCCAGCTTTGCAATGAGGACGCTCCTTGCGTGGGGGGTGGGTTGATGGCTGTATGGGAGATGGTTCCCCACCTCTGACCAATTTCAGAATTGTTTACCACTGGAGCAAGTGCCCTGATAGGGTTTTCCTCTGTATAACTCGTGGGTTCAGGTTTTTTTTTTTTTTCTTTTATGGTTCAAGTTAGATTTTATTCCTCTTTTATGTATTTATAGATATAAGCATGGAAATAATTCATTCCTATAAATACATCTGTGTGACGGGAAGAACTTTTTTCTGTTTTATTTTAAATTTTATTTTTTAAAATTTTGAAATTTAATTTTATTTATGTTTTTATACAGCACGTTATTATTAGTTATGTATTTTATGCATATACATGTACACAGGTCAATCCCAAACTCCCAACTCATCCCACCACCACCACCCCATGGCTTCCCACACTTGGTGTCCATACGTTTGTTCTCTACCTCTGTGTCTCTATTTCTTCCCCGCAAACCAGTTCATCTGTACCATTTCTAGGCTCCACATATATGCATTAATATACAATATTTGTTTTCCTCTTTCTGACTTACTTCATTCTGTATGACAGTCTCTCGATCCATCGATGTCTCTACAAATGACCCAGTTTCATTCCTTTTTATGGCCGAGTAATATTCCATTTCATATATGTACCACATCTTTATCCATTCATCTGTCTGTGGGCATTTAGGTTGCTTCCATTACCTGGCTATTGTAAATAGTGCTGCAATGAACATTGTGGTGAATGTGCCTTTTTGATGTACGGTTTTCTCTGGGTATATGCCCAGAAGTGGGATTGCTGGATCAGATGGTAATTCTATTTCTAGTTTTTTTAAGGAAACTCCATACTGTTCTCCATAGTGACTGTATCAATTTACATTCCCACCAATAGTGGAAGAGGGCTCCTTTTGTCCACACCCTCCCCAGAATTGGTTGTTTGTAGATTTTCTGATGATGCCGATACTAACAGGTGTGAGGTGATAACTCATTGTAGTTTTGATTTGCATTTCTCTGATAATTAGTGCTGTTGAGCAGCTTTTCATGTGCGTCTTGGCCATCTCTGTGTCTCCTTTGAAGAAACGTCTCTTTAGATCTTCTGGCCATTTTTTTGGGTTGTTTGTTTTTTTTTAATATTAAGCTGCATGAGCTGTTTATATATATTGGAGATTAAACCTCTGTCCATTGATTCGTCTGCAACGATTTTCGCCCATTCTGAGGGATGCCTTTTTCCATTCCCGTGTTTTTTTAACAAAAAAGGAAAGAAAGGAAAAGAAGCAGAACACTAATGTGCGTAAAATATGCCTTTTGAAACGGTCGTTTTGAAATATGGACGTCCTTTGAATATTTTGGTCGATATGTGACCCCAGGATTTGTTTTCAGGGCAGGTGTCATTTACAGGCCTGCAATGATTTTGAATATCAACTGACCATTAGCGTTGGGATTAAAGCTGCTGTTGTGTGAAACGGCCACAAGGTGGCAGCAGTTCACCCTTACCAAATCTGGTTACTAGGGCAAGAGAGCCTCAGTGGAAGTGGTGTTCTAGATTGGAGTTTAGAATGGAATGTGCCAGGAGAAAGCCCCTCACGTTTGTCTCACTACTTCTTGTTCGTGTTTTTAATTTAATTTTTTATTTTTTCTTACAGCAAGTTTGATTACAATGTTTGGCTTGTTGTAGGTGTGGAAGATGTGGTTCTTTTACACATATACACATGTCTGTTCTTCCTGGGATCCTTTTCCCATGTACGTTATGACAGAATGTTGAGTAGTCCTCTCTTGGTATTCTGTAGGTCTTTGGTGATTATATATGTCACCTGTGTTTGTAGATGTCTGTTAACCCCGATATCGTAATGAAACCAATCCTCACACCTTTCCTTTGGTGAACCATAAGTTTGTTTAATGAATCTGTGATTGCCCTTCTCCGTGGAAATATCTGCCCTGGTATCCATTTTTAGGTAACACCTATAAGTGATATGATATGATATGTGTCTTTCACTTTCTGACTTACTACAAGTCACGTGATTACTTCTAGACTCATCTACGGTGCTGCAAATGGCATTGTGTCCTTTTTTCCCTTGGCTTCTCTTCTGCCTTAGCGGGGTCCATTTTCAACAATGTGATTCCCTGAGGGTTGTGGATTAGCTGACCTGGGCAGCCTTACCCTGCCGGCCCGCCCTCCCCAGGTGTGCCTCGTTGAGGTCAATATAAACAGCGCTCCAGGCAGCAATAGCCCCTGAAGCTGTGCCTGACTCCATATTCTCTGCCCCGTCAGCAGTCTCGGGGCTGTGCTGGTGGGAGGGAGTGAGGGGCCACAGCTTTGTGGGTGGCCCGGTGTGAGTGGGGTTCTGCTGGCCTTTCTGCAGGAGTTGCCAGGCTGCCGCCTGTAAAGAAGAGGTTGTGTCACCCATACCTTCCGCTGGAATTTCTCTCCGGACAGAGGTGAGGAAGGGAAAAAGCAGTGGGGGCCGGGACAGGAGGGGTATCTCAGGCAGGGCAATGGAAAGCTTCTGGAAGAGCGCCCGGGGCCAGGACCACCCTGGCTGGCCTGCAGGCACCAAGTTGGCCTGCGTGCTGTCGCTGGTGTGGCTCCACGGTCCTTCCTCTAGGCTTTCAAGCCCTTGTACATATTCAGGTGTTTTACCTGGAAAGGGTGGGAACAGTTCAGCAGCAGCTGGCCTGGGGCTCAGCTCACGTTTACTCAGAGATGCCTCGGCACGGTCCCCCAGCTTTGCAATGAGGACGCTCCTTGCGTGGGGGGTGGGTTGATGGCTGTATGGGAGATGGTTCCCCACCTCTGACCAATTTCAGAATTGTTTACCACTGGAGCAAGTGCCCTGATAGGGTTTTCCTCTGTATAACTCGTGGGTTCAGGTTTTTTTTTTTTTTTCTTTTATGGTTCAAGTTAGATTTTATTCCTCTTTTATGTATTTATAGATATAAGCATGGAAATAATTCATTCCTATAAATACATCTGTGTGACGGGAAGAACTTTTTTCTGTTTTATTTTAAATTTTATTTTTTAAAATTTTGAAATTTAATTTTATTTATGTTTTTATACAGCACGTTATTATTAGTTATGTATTTTATGCATATACATGTACACAGGTCAATCCCAAACTCCCAACTCATCCCACCACCACCACCCCATGGCTTCCCACACTTGGTGTCCATACGTTTGTTCTCTACCTCTGTGTCTCTATTTCTTCCCCGCAAACCAGTTCATCTGTACCATTTCTAGGCTCCACATATATGCATTAATATACAATATTTGTTTTCCTCTTTCTGACTTACTTCATTCTGTATGACAGTCTCTCGATCCATCGATGTCTCTACAAATGACCCAGTTTCATTCCTTTTTATGGCCGAGTAATATTCCATTTCATATATGTACCACATCTTTATCCATTCATCTGTCTGTGGGCATTTAGGTTGCTTCCATTACCTGGCTATTGTAAATAGTGCTGCAATGAACATTGTGGTGAATGTGCCTTTTTGATGTACGGTTTTCTCTGGGTATATGCCCAGAAGTGGGATTGCTGGATCAGATGGTAATTCTATTTCTAGTTTTTTTAAGGAAACTCCATACTGTTCTCCATAGTGACTGTATCAATTTACATTCCCACCAATAGTGGAAGAGGGCTCCTTTAGTCCACACCCTCCCCAGAATTGGTTGTTTGTAGATTTTCTGATGATGCCGATTCTAACAGGTGTGAGGTGATAACTCATTGTAGTTTTGATTTGCATTTCTCTGATAATTAGTGCTGTTGAGCAGCTTTTCATGTGCGTCTTGGCCATCTCTGTGTCTCCTTTGAAGAAACGTCTCTTTAGATCTTCTGGCCATTTTTTGGGGTTGTTTGTTTTTTTTAATATTAAGCTGCATGAGCTGTTTATATATATTGGAGATTAAACCTCTGTCCATTGATTCGTCTGCAACGATTTTCGCCCATTCTGAGGGATGCCTTTTTCCATTCCCGTGTTTTTTTAACAAAAAAGGAAAGAAAGGAAAAGAAGCAGAACACTAATGTGCGTAAAATATGCCCTTTGAAACGGTCGTTTTGAAATATGGACGTCCTTTGAATATCTTGGTCGATATGTGACCCCAGGATTTGTTTTCAGGGCAGGTGTCATTTACAGCCCTGCAATGATTTTGAATATCAACTGACCATTAGCGTTGGGATTAAAGCTGCTGTTGTGTGAAACGGCCACAAGGTGGCAGCAGTTCACCCTTACCAAATCTGGTTACTAGGGCAAGAGAGCCTCAGTGGAAGTGGTGTTCTAGATTGGAGTTTAGAATGGAATGTGCCAGGAGAAAGCCCCTCACGTTTGTCTCACTACTTCTTGTTCGTGTTTTTAATTTAATTTTTTATTTTTTCTTACAGCAAGTTTGATTACAATGTTTGGCTTGTTGTAGGTGTGGAAGATGTGGTTCTTTTACACATATACACATGTCTGTTCTTCCTGGGATCCTTTTCCCATGTACGTTATGACAGAATGTTGAGTAGTCCTCTCTTGGTATTCTGTAGGTCTTTGGTGATTATATATGTCACCTGTGTTTGTAGATGTCTGTTAACCCCGATATCGTAATGAAACCAATCCTCACACCTTTCCTTTGGTGAACCATAAGTTTGTTTAATGAATCTGTGATTGCCCTTCTCCGTGGAAATATCTGCCCTGGTATCCATTTTTAGGTAACACCTATAAGTGATATGATATGATATGTGTCTTTCACTTTCTGACTTACTACAAGTCACGTGATTACTTCTAGACTCATCTACGGTGCTGCAAATGGCATTGTGTCCTTTTTTCCCTTGGCTTCTCTTCTGCCTTAGCGGGGTCCATTTTCAACAATGTGATTCCCTGAGGGTTGTGGATTAGCTGACCTGGGCAGCCTTACCCTGCCGGCCCGCCCTCCCCAGGTGTGCCTCGTTGAGGTCAATATAAACAGCGCTCCAGGCTGCAATAGCCCCTGAAGCTGTGCCTGACTCCATATTCTCTGCCCCGTCAGCAGTCTCGGGGCTGTGCTGGTGGGAGGGAGTGAGGGGCCACAGCTTTGTGGGTGGCCCGGTGTGAGTGGGGTTCTGCTGGCCTTTCTACAGGAGTTGCCAGGCTGCCGCCTGTAAAGAAGAGGTTGTGTCACCCATACCTTCCGCTGGAATTTCTCTCCGGACAGAGGTGAGGAAGGAAAACAGCAGTGGGGGCCGGGACAGGAGGGGTATCTCAGGCAGGGCAATGGAAAGCTTCTGGAAGAGCGCCCGGGGCCAGGACAACCCTGGCTGGCCTGCAGGCACCTAGTTGGCCTGCGTGCTGTCGCTGGTGTGGCTCCACGGTCCTTCCTCTAGGCTTTCAAGCCCTTGTACATATTCAGGTGTTTTACCTGGAAAGGGTGGGAACAGTTCAGCAGCAGCTGGCCTGGGGCTCAGCTCACGTTTACTCAGAGATGCCTCGGCACGGTCCCCCAGCTTTGCAATGAGGACGCTCCTTGCGTGGGGGGTGGGTTGATGGCTGTATGGGAGATGGTTCCCCACCTCTGACCAATTTCAGAATTGTTTACCACTGGAGCAAGTGCCCTGATAGGGTTTTCCTCTGTATAACTCGTGGGTTCAGGTTTTCTTTTCTTTTATGGTTCAAGTTAGATTTTATTCCTCTTTTATGTATTTATAGATATAAGCATGGAAATAATTCATTCCTATAAATACATCTGTGTTACGGGAAGAACATTTTTCTCTTTTATTTTAAATTTTATTTTTTAAAATTTTGAAATTTAATTTTATTTATTTTTTTTATATAGCACGTTATTATTAGTTATGTATTTTATGCATATACATGTACACAGGTCAATCCCAAACTCCCAACTCATCCCACCACCACCACCCCATGGCTTCCCACACTTGGTTTCCATACGTTTGTTCTCTACCTCTGTGTCTCTATTTCTTCCCTGCACACCAGTTCATCTGTACCAATTCTAGGCTCCACATATATGCATTAATATACAATATTTGTTTTCCTCTTTCTGACTTACTTCATTCTGTATGACAGTCTCTCGATACATCGATGTCTCTACAAATGACCCAGTTTCATTCCTTTTTATGGCCGAGTAATATTCCATTTCATATATGTATGTACCACATCTTTATCCATTCATCTGTCTGTGGGCATTTAGGTTGCTTCCATTACCTGGCTATTGTAAATAGTGCTGCAATGAACATTGTGGTGAATGTGCCTTTTTGATGTACGGTTTTCTCTGGGTATATGCCCAGAAGTGGGATTGCTGGATCAGATGGTAATTCTATTTCTAGTTTTTTTAAGGAAACTCCATACTGTTCTCCATAGTGACTGTATCAATTTACATTCCCACCAATAGTGGAAGAGGGCTCCTTTTGTCCACACCCTCCCCAGAATTGGTTGTTTGTAGATTTTCGGATGATGCCGATTCTAACAGGTGTGAGGTGATAACTCATTGTAGTTTTGATTTGCATTTCTCTGATAATTAGTGCTGTTGAGCAGCTTTTCATGTGCGTCTTGGCCATCTCTGTGTCTCCTTTGAAGAAACGTCTCTTTAGATCTTCTGGCCATTTTTTTGGGTTGTTTGTTTTTTTTTAATATTAAGCTGCATGAGCTGTTTATATATATTGGAGATTAAACCTCTGTCCATTGATTCGTCTGCAACGATTTTTGCCCATTCTGAGGGATGCCCTTTTCCATTCCCGTGTTTTTTTAACAAAAAAGGAAAGAAAGGAAAAGAAGCAGAACACTAATGTGCGTAAAATATGCCTTTTGAAACGGTCGTTTTGAAATATGGACGTCCTTTGAATTTTTTGGTCGATATGTGACCCCAGGATTTGTTTTCAGGGCAGGTGTCATTTACAGGCCTGCAATGATTTTGAATATCAACTGACCATTAGCGTTGGGATTAAAGCTGCTGTTGTGTGAAACGGCCACAAGGTGGCAGCAGTTCACCCTTACCAAATCTGGTTACTAGGGCAAGAGAGCCTCAGTGGAAGTGGTGTTCTAGATTGGAGTTTAGAATGGAATGTGCCAGGAGAAAGCCCCTCACGTTTGTCTCACTACTTCTTGTTCGTGTTTTTAATTTATTTTTTTATTTTTTCTTACAGCAAGTTTGATTACAATGTTTGGCTTGTTGTAGGTGTGGAAGATGTGGTTCTTTTACACATATACACATGTCTGTTCTTCCTGGGATCCTTTTCCCATGTACGTTATGACAGAATGTTGAGTAGTCCTCTCTTGGTATTCTGTAGGTCTTTGGTGATTATATATGTCACCTGTGTTTGTAGATGTCTGTTAACCCCGATATCGTAATGAAACCAATCCTCACACCTTTCCTTTGGTGAACCATAAGTTTGTTTAATGAATCTGTGATTGCCCTTCTCCGTGGAAATATCTGCCCTGGTATCCATTTTTAGGTAACACCTATAAGTGATATGATATGATATGTGTCTTTCACTTTCTGACTTACTACAAGTCACGTGATTACTTCTAGACTCATCTACGGTGCTGCAAATGGCATTGTGTCCTTTTTTCCCTTGGCTTCTCTTCTGCCTTAGCGGGGTCCATTTTCAACAATGTGATTCCCTGAGGGTTGTGGATTAGCTGACCTGGGCAGCCTTACCCTGCCGGCCCGCCCTCCCCAGGTGTGCCTCGTTGAGGTCAATATAAACAGCGCTCCAGGCAGCAATAGCCCCTGAAGCTGTGCCTGACTCCATATTCTCTGCCCCGTCAGCAGTCTCGGGGCTGTGCTGGTGGGAGGGAGTGAGGGGCCACAGCTTTGTGGGTGGCCCGGTGTGAGTGGGGTTCTGCTGGCCTTTCTGCAGGAGTTGCCAGGCTGCCGCCTGTAAAGAAGAGGTTGTGTCACCCATACCTTCCGCTGGAATTTCTCTCCGGACAGAGGTGAGGAAGGAAAAAAGCAGTGGGGGCCGGGACAGGAGGGGTATCTCAGGCAGGGCAATGGAAAGCTTCTGGAAGAGCGCCCGGGGCCAGGACCACCCTGGCTGGCCTGCAGGCACCAAGTTGGCCTGCGTGCTGTCGCTGGTGTGGCTCCACGGTCCTTCCTCTAGGCTTTCAAGCCCTTGTACATATTCAGGTGTTTTACCTGGAAAGGGTGGGAACAGTTCAGCAGCAGCTGGCCTGGGGCTCAGCTCACGTTTACTCAGAGATGCCTCGGCACGGTCCCCCAGCTTTGCAATGAGGACGCTCCTTGCGTGGGGGGTGGGTTGATGGCTGTATGGGAGATGGTTCCCCACCTCTGACCAATTTCAGAATTGTTTACCACTGGAGCAAGTGCCCTGATAGGGTTTTCCTCTGTATAACTCGTGGGTTCAGGTTTTCTTTTCTTTTATGGTTCAAGTTAGATTTTATTCCTCTTTTATGTATTTATAGATATAAGCATGGAAATAATTCATTCCTATAAATACATCTGTGTGACGGGAAGAACATTTTTCTGTTTTATTTTAAATTTTATTTTTTAAAATTTTGAAATTTAATTTTATTTATTTTTTTATATAGCACGTTATTATTAGTTATGTATTTTATGCATATACATGTACACAGGTCAATCCCAAACTCCCAACTCATCCCACCACCACCACCCCATGGCTTCCCACACTTGGTGTCCATACGTTTGTTCTCTGCCTCTGTGTCTCTATTTCTTCCCTGCAAACCAGTTCATCTGTACCATTTCTAGGCTCCACATATATGCATTAATATACAATATTTGTTTTCCTCTTTCTGACTTACTTCATTCTGTATGACAGTCTCTCGATCCATCGATGTCTCTACAAATGACCCAGTTTCATTCCTTTTTATGGCCGAGTAATATTCCATTTCATATATGTACCACATCTTTATCCATTCATCTGTCTGTGGGCATTTAGGTTGCTTCCATTACCTGGCTATTGTAAATAGTGCTGCAATGAACATTGTGGTGAATGTGCCTTTTTGATGTACGGTTTTCTCTGGGTATATGCCCAGAAGTGGGATTGCTGGATCAGATGGTAATTCTATTTCTAGTTTTTTTAAGGAAACTCCATACTGTTCTCCATAGTGACTGTATCAATTTACATTCCCACCAATAGTGGAAGAGGGCTCCTTTTGTCCACACCCTCCCCAGAATTGGTTGTTTGTAGATTTTCTGATGATGCCGATTCTAACAGGTGTGAGGTGAAACCTCATTGTAGTTTTGATTTGCATTTCTCTGATAATTAGTGCTGTTGAGCAGCTTTTCATGTGCGTCTTGGCCATCTCTGTGTCTCCTTTGAAGAAACGTCTCTTTAGATCTTCTGGCCATTTTTTTGGGTTGTTTGTTTTTTTTAATATTAAGCTGCATGAGCTGTTTATATATATTGGAGATTAAACCTCTGTCCATTGATTCGTCTGCAACGATTTTCGCCCATTCTGAGGGATGCCTTTTTCCATTCCCGTGTTTTTTGAACAAAAAAGGAAAGAAAGGAAAAGAAGCAGAACACGAATGTGCGTAAAATATGCCTTTTGAAACGGTCGTTTTGAAATATGGACGTCCTTTGAATATTTTGGTCGATATGTGACCCCAGGATTTGTTTTCAGGGCAGGTGTCATTTACAGGCCTGCAATGATTTTGAATATCAACTGACCATTAGCCTTGGGATTAAAGCTGCTGTTGTGTGAAACGGCCACAAGGTGGCAGCAGTTCACCCTTACCAAATCTGGTTACTAGGGCAAGAGAGCCTCAGTGGAAGTGGTGTTCTAGATTGGAGTTTAGAATGGAATGTGCCAGGAGAAAGCCCCTCACGTTTGTCTCACTACTTCTTGTTCGTGTTTTTAATTTAATTTTTTATTTTTTCTTACAGCAAGTTTGATTACAATGTTTGGCTTGTTGTAGGTGTGGAAGATGTGGTTCTTTTACACATATACACATGTCTGTTCTTCCTGGGATCCTTTTCCCATGTATGTTATGACAGAATGTTGAGTAGTCCTCTCTTGGTATTCTGTAGGTCTTTGGTGATTATATATGTCACCTGTGTTTGTAGATGTCTGTTAACCCCGATATCGTAATGAAACCAATCCTCACACCTTTCCTTTGGTGAACCATAAGTTTGTTTAATGAATCTTTGATTGCCCTTTTCCGTGGAAATATCTGCCCTGGTATCCATTTTTAGGTAACACCTATAAGTGATATGATATGATATGTGTCTTTCACTTTCTGACTTACTACAAGTCACATGATTACTTCTAGACTCATCTACGGTGCTGCAAATGGCATTGTGTCCTTTTTTCCCTTGGCTTCTCTTCTGCCTTAGCGGGGTCCATTTTCAACAATGTGATTCCCTGAGGGTTGTGGATTAGCTGACCTGGGCAGCCTTACCCTGCCGGCCCGCCCTCCCCAGGTGTGCCTCGTTGAGGTCAATATAAACAGCGCTCCAGGCAGCAATAGCCCCTGAAGCTGTGCCTGACTCCATATTCTCTGCCCCGTCAGCAGTCTCGGGGCTGTGCTGGTGGGAGGGAGTGAGGGGCCACAGCTTTGTGGGTGGCCCGGTGTGAGTGGGGTTCTGCTGGCCTTTCTGCAGGAGTTGCCAGGCTGCCGCCTGTAAAGAAGAGGTTGTGTCACCCATACCTTCCGCTGGAATTTCTCTCCGGACAGAGGTGAGGAAGGAAAAAAGCAGTGGGGGCCGGGACAGGAGGGGTATCTCAGGCAGGGCAATGGAAAGCTTCTGGAAGAGCGCCCGGGGCCAGGACCACCCTGGCTGGCCTGCAGGCACCAAGTTGGCCTGCGTGCTGTCGCTGGTGTGGCTCCACGGTCCTTCCTCTAGGCTTTCAAGCCCTTGTACATATTCAGGTGTTTTACCTGGAAAGGGTGGGAACAGTTCAGCAGCAGCTGGCCTGGGGCTCAGCTCACGTTTACTCAGAGATGCCTCGGCACGGTCCCCCAGCTTTGCAATGAGGACGCTCCTTGCGTGGGGGGTGGGTTGATGGCTGTATGGGAGATGGTTCCCCACCTCTGACCAATTTCAGAATTGTTTACCACTGGAGCAAGTGCCCTGATAGGGTTTTCCTCTGTATAACTCGTGGGTTCAGGTTTTCTTTTCTTTTATGGTTCAAGTTAGATTTTATTCCTCTTTTATGTATTTATAGATATAAGCATGGAAATAATTCATTCCTATAAATACATCTGTGTGACGGGAAGAACATTTTTCTGTTTTATTTTAAATTTTATTTTTTAAAATTTTGAAATTTAATTTTATTTATTTTTTTTATATAGCACGTTATTATTAGTTATGTATTTTATGCATATACATGTACACAGGTCAATCCCAAACTCCCAACTCATCCCACCACCACCACCCCATGGCTTCCCACACTTGGTGTCCATACGTTTGTTCTCTGCCTCTGTGTCTCTATTTCTTCCCTGCAAACCAGTTCATCTGTACCATTTCTAGGCTCCACATATATGCATTAATATACAATATTTGTTTTCCTCTTTCTGACTTACTTCATTCTGTATGACAGTCTCTCGATCCATCGATGTCTCTACAAATGACCCAGTTTCATTCCTTTTTATGGCCGAGTAATATTCCATTTCATATATGTACCACATCTTTATCCATTCATCTGTCTGTGGGCATTTAGGTTGCTTCCATTACCTGGCTATTGTAAATAGTGCTGCAATGAACATTGTGGTGAATGTGCCTTTTTGATGTACGGTTTTCTCTGGGTATATGCCCAGAAGTGGGATTGCTGGATCAGATGGTAATTCTATTTCTAGTTTTTTTAAGGAAACTCCATACTGTTCTCCATAGTGACTGTATCAATTTACATTCCCACCAATAGTGGAAGAGGGCTCCTTTTGTCCACACCCTCCCCAGAATTGGTTGTTTGTAGATTTTCTGATGATGCCGATTCTAACAGGTGTGAGGTGAAACCTCATTGTAGTTTTGATTTGCATTTCTCTGATAATTAGTGCTGTTGAGCAGCTTTTCATGTGCGTCTTGGCCATCTCTGTGTCTCCTTTGAAGAAACGTCTCTTTAGATCTTCTGGCCATTTTTTTGGGTTGTTTGTTTTTTTTAATATTAAGCTGCATGAGCTGTTTATATATATTGGAGATTAAACCTCTGTCCATTGATTCGTCTGCAACGATTTTCGCCCATTCTGAGGGATGCCTTTTTCCATTCCCGTGTTTTTTGAACAAAAAAGGAAAGAAAGGAAAAGAAGCAGAACACTAATGTGCGTAAAATATGCCTTTTGAAACGGTCGTTTTGAAATATGGACGTCCTTTGAATATTTTGGTCGATATGTGACCCCAGGATTTGTTTTCAGGGCAGGTGTCATTTACAGGCCTGCAATGATTTTGAATATCAACTGACCATTAGCCTTGGGATTAAAGCTGCTGTTGTGTGAAACGGCCACAAGGTGGCAGCAGTTCACCCTTACCAAATCTGGTTACTAGGGCAAGAGAGCCTCAGTGGAAGTGGTGTTCTAGATTGGAGTTTAGAATGGAATGTGCCAGGAGAAAGCCCCTCACGTTTGTCTCACTACTTCTTGTTCGTGTTTTTAATTTAATTTTTTATTTTTTCTTACAGCAAGTTTGATTACAATGTTTGGCTTGTTGTAGGTGTGGAAGATGTGGTTCTTTTACACATATACACATGTCTGTTCTTCCTGGGATCCTTTTCCCATGTATGTTATGACAGAATGTTGAGTAGTCCTCTCTTGGTATTCTGTAGGTCTTTGGTGATTATATATGTCACCTGTGTTTGTAGATGTCTGTTAACCCCGATATCGTAATGAAACCAATCCTCACACCTTTCCTTTGGTGAACCATAAGTTTGTTTAATGAATCTTTGATTGCCCTTTTCCGTGGAAATATCTGCCCTGGTATCCATTTTTAGGTAACACCTATAAGTGATATGATATGATATGTGTCTTTCACTTTCTGACTTACTACAAGTCACATGATTACTTCTAGACTCATCTACGGTGCTGCAAATGGCATTGTGTCCTTTTTTCCCTTGGCTTCTCTTCTGCCTTAGCGGGGTCCATTTTCAACAATGTGATTCCCTGAGGGTTGTGGATTAGCTGACCTGGGCAGCCTTACCCTGCCGGCCCGCCCTCCCCAGGTGTGCCTCGTTGAGGTCAATATAAACAGCGCTCCAGGCAGCAATAGCCCCTGAAGCTGTGCCTGACTCCATATTCTCTGCCCCGTCAGCAGTCTCGGGGCTGTGCTGGTGGGAGGGAGTGAGGGGCCACAGCTTTGTGGGTGGCCCGGTGTGAGTGGGGTTCTGCTGGCCTTTCTGCAGGAGTTGCCAGGCTGCCGCCTGTAAAGAAGAGGTTGTGTCACCCATACCTTCCGCTGGAATTTCTCTCCGGACAGAGGTGAGGAAGGAAAAAAGCAGTGGGGGCCGGGACAGGAGGGGTATCTCAGGCAGGGCAATGGAAAGCTTCTGGAAGAGCGCCCGGGGCCAGGACCACCCTGGCTGGCCTGCAGGCACCAAGTTGGCCTGCGTGCTGTCGCTGGTGTGGCTCCACGGTCCTTCCTCTAGGCTTTCAAGCCCTTGTACATATTCAGGTGTTTTACCTGGAAAGGGTGGGAACAGTTCAGCAGCAGCTGGCCTGGGGCTCAGCTCACGTTTACTCAGAGATGCCTCGGCACGGTCCCCCAGCTTTGCAATGAGGACGCTCCTTGCGTGGGGGGTGGGTTGATGGCTGTATGGGAGATGGTTCCCCACCTCTGACCAATTTCAGAATTGTTTACCACTGGAGCAAGTGCCCTGATAGGGTTTTCCTCTGTATAACTCGTGGGTTCAGGTTTTCTTTTCTTTTATGGTTCAAGTTAGATTTTATTCCTCTTTTATGTATTTATAGATATAAGCATGGAAATAATTCATTCCTATAAATACATCTGTGTGACGGGAAGAACATTTTTCTGTTTTATTTTAAATTTTATTTTTTAAAATTTTGAAATTTAATTTTATTTATTTTTTTTATATAGCACGTTATTATTAGTTATGTATTTTATGCATATACATGTACACAGGTCAATCCCAAACTCCCAACTCATCCCACCACCACCACCCCATGGCTTCCCACACTTGGTGTCCATACGTTTGTTCTCTGCCTCTGTGTCTCTATTTCTTCCCTGCAAACCAGTTCATCTGTACCATTTCTAGGCTCCACATATATGCATTAATATACAATATTTGTTTTCCTCTTTCTGACTTACTTCATTCTGTATGACAGTCTCTCGATCCATCGATGTCTCTACAAATGACCCAGTTTCATTCCTTTTTATGGCCGAGTAATATTCCATTTCATATATGTACCACATCTTTATCCATTCATCTGTCTGTGGGCATTTAGGTTGCTTCCATTACCTGGCTATTGTAAATAGTGCTGCAATGAACATTGTGGTGAATGTGCCTTTTTGATGTACGGTTTTCTCTGGGTATATGCCCAGAAGTGGGATTGCTGGATCAGATGGTAATTCTATTTCTAGTTTTTTTAAGGAAACTCCATACTGTTCTCCATAGTGACTGTATCAATTTACATTCCCACCAATAGTGGAAGAGGGCTCCTTTTGTCCACACCCTCCCCAGAATTGGTTGTTTGTAGATTTTCTGATGATGCCGATTCTAACAGGTGTGAGGTGAAACCTCATTGTAGTTTTGATTTGCATTTCTCTGATAATTAGTGCTGTTGAGCAGCTTTTCATGTGCGTCTTGGCCATCTCTGTGTCTCCTTTGAAGAAACGTCTCTTTAGATCTTCTGGCCATTTTTTTGGGTTGTTTGTTTTTTTTAATATTAAGCTGCATGAGCTGTTTATATATATTGGAGATTAAACCTCTGTCCATTGATTCGTCTGCAACGATTTTCGCCCATTCTGAGGGATGCCTTTTTCCATTCCCGTGTTTTTTGAACAAAAAAGGAAAGAAAGGAAAAGAAGCAGAACACTAATGTGCGTAAAATATGCCTTTTGAAACGGTCGTTTTGAAATATGGACGTCCTTTGAATATTTTGGTCGATATGTGACCCCAGGATTTGTTTTCAGGGCAGGTGTCATTTACAGGCCTGCAATGATTTTGAATATCAACTGACCATTAGCCTTGGGATTAAAGCTGCTGTTGTGTGAAACGGCCACAAGGTGGCAGCAGTTCACCCTTACCAAATCTGGTTACTAGGGCAAGAGAGCCTCAGTGGAAGTGGTGTTCTAGATTGGAGTTTAGAATGGAATGTGCCAGGAGAAAGCCCCTCACGTTTGTCTCACTACTTCTTGTTCGTGTTTTTAATTTAATTTTTTATTTTTTCTTACAGCAAGTTTGATTACAATGTTTGGCTTGTTGTAGGTGTGGAAGATGTGGTTCTTTTACACATATACACATGTCTGTTCTTCCTGGGATCCTTTTCCCATGTATGTTATGACAGAATGTTGAGTAGTCCTCTCTTGGTATTCTGTAGGTCTTTGGTGATTATATATGTCACCTGTGTTTGTAGATGTCTGTTAACCCCGATATCGTAATGAAACCAATCCTCACACCTTTCCTTTGGTGAACCATAAGTTTGTTTAATGAATCTTTGATTGCCCTTTTCCGTGGAAATATCTGCCCTGGTATCCATTTTTAGGTAACACCTATAAGTGATATGATATGATATGTGTCTTTCACTTTCTGACTTACTACAAGTCACATGATTACTTCTAGACTCATCTACGGTGCTGCAAATGGCATTGTGTCCTTTTTTCCCTTGGCTTCTCTTCTGCCTTAGCGGGGTCCATTTTCAACAATGTGATTCCCTGAGGGTTGTGGATTAGCTGACCTGGGCAGCCTTACCCTGCCGGCCCGCCCTCCCCAGGTGTGCCTCGTTGAGGTCAATATAAACAGCGCTCCAGGCAGCAATAGCCCCTGAAGCTGTGCCTGACTCCATATTCTCTGCCCCGTCAGCAGTCTCGGGGCTGTGCTGGTGGGAGGGAGTGAGGGGCCACAGCTTTGTGGGTGGCCCGGTGTGAGTGGGGTTCTGCTGGCCTTTCTGCAGGAGTTGCCAGGCTGCCGCCTGTAAAGAAGAGGTTGTGTCACCCATACCTTCCGCTGGAATTTCTCTCCGGACAGAGGTGAGGAAGGAAAAAAGCAGTGGGGGCCGGGACAGGAGGGGTATCTCAGGCAGGGCAATGGAAAGCTTCTGGAAGAGCGCCCGGGGCCAGGACCACCCTGGCTGGCCTGCAGGCACCAAGTTGGCCTGCGTGCTGTCGCTGGTGTGGCTCCACGGTCCTTCCTCTAGGCTTTCAAGCCCTTGTACATATTCAGGTGTTTTACCTGGAAAGGGTGGGAACAGTTCAGCAGCAGCTGGCCTGGGGCTCAGCTCACGTTTACTCAGAGATGCCTCGGCACGGTCCCCCAGCTTTGCAATGAGGACGCTCCTTGCGTGGGGGGTGGGTTGATGGCTGTATGGGAGATGGTTCCCCACCTCTGACCAATTTCAGAATTGTTTACCACTGGAGCAAGTGCCCTGATAGGGTTTTCCTCTGTATAACTCGTGGGTTCAGGTTTTCTTTTCTTTTATGGTTCAAGTTAGATTTTATTCCTCTTTTATGTATTTATAGATATAAGCATGGAAATAATTCATTCCTATAAATACATCTGTGTGACGGGAAGAACATTTTTCTGTTTTATTTTAAATTTTATTTTTTAAAATTTTGAAATTTAATTTTATTTATTTTTTTTATATAGCACGTTATTATTAGTTATGTATTTTATGCATATACATGTACACAGGTCAATCCCAAACTCCCAACTCATCCCACCACCACCACCCCATGGCTTCCCACACTTGGTGTCCATACGTTTGTTCTCTACCTCTGTGTCTCTATTTCTTCCCTGCAAACCAGTTCATCTGTACCATTTCTAGGCTCCACATATATGCATTAATATACAATATTTGTTTTCCTCTTTCTGACTTACTTCATTCTGTATGACAGTCTCTCGATCCATCGATGTCTCTACAAATGACCCAGTTTCATTCCTTTTTATGGCCGAGTAATATTCCATTTCATATATGTACCACATCTTTATCCATTCATCTGTCTGTGGGCATTTAGGTTGCTTCCATTACCTGGCTATTGTAAATAGTGCTGCAATGAACATTGTGGTGAATGTGCCTTTTTGATGTACGGTTTTCTCTGGGTATATGCCCAGAAGTGGGATTGCTGGATCAGATGGTAATTCTATTTCTAGTTTTTTTAAGGAAACTCCATACTGTTCTCCATAGTGACTGTATCAATTTACATTCCCACCAATAGTGGAAGAGGGCTCCTTTTGTCCACACCCTCCCCAGAATTGGTTGTTTGTAGATTTTCTGATGATGCCGATTCTAACAGGTGTGAGGTGAAACCTCATTGTAGTTTTGATTTGCATTTCTCTGATAATTAGTGCTGTTGAGCAGCTTTTCATGTGCGTCTTGGCCATCTCTGTGTCTCCTTTGAAGAAACGTCTCTTTAGATCTTCTGGCCATTTTTTTGGGTTGTTTGTTTTTTTTAATATTAAGCTGCATGAGCTGTTTATATATATTGGAGATTAAACCTCTGTCCATTGATTCGTCTGCAACGATTTTCGCCCATTCTGAGGGATGCCTTTTTCCATTCCCGTGTTTTTTGAACAAAAAAGGAAAGAAAGGAAAAGAAGCAGAACACTAATGTGCGTAAAATATGCCTTTTGAAACGGTCGTTTTGAAATATGGACGTCCTTTGAATATTTTGGTCGATATGTGACCCCAGGATTTGTTTTCAGGGCAGGTGTCATTTACAGGCCTGCAATGATTTTGAATATCAACTGACCATTAGCGTTGGGATTAAAGCTGCTGTTGTGTGAAACGGCCACAAGGTGGCAGCAGTTCACCCTTACCAAATCTGGTTACTAGGGCAAGAGAGCCTCAGTGGAAGTGGTGTTCTAGATTGGAGTTTAGAATGGAATGTGCCAGGAGAAAGCCCCTCACGTTTGTCTCACTACTTCTTGTTCGTGTTTTTAATTTAATTTTTTATTTTTTCTTACAGCAAGTTTGATTACAATGTTTGGCTTGTTGTAGGTGTGGAAGATGTGGTTCTTTTACACATATACACATGTCTGTTCTTC
The DNA here is from genome assembly GCF_964341445.2 of Mesoplodon mirus. Taxonomy (NCBI): domain Eukaryota; kingdom Metazoa; phylum Chordata; class Mammalia; order Artiodactyla; family Ziphiidae; genus Mesoplodon; species Mesoplodon mirus. The sequence continues at coordinate 2,635,606 of NW_028295776.1, read as the reverse complement.
CTGGGATCCTTTTCCCATGTACGTTATGACAGAATGTTGAGTAGTCCTCTCTTGGTATTCTGTAGGTCTTTGGTGATTATATATGTCACCTGTGTTTGTAGATGTCTGTTAACCCCGATATCGTAATGAAACCAATCCTCACACCTTTCCTTTGGTGAACCATAAGTTTGTTTAATGAATCTGTGATTGCCCTTCTCCGTGGAAATATCTGCCCTGGTATCCATTTTTAGGTAACACCTATAAGTGATATGATATGATATGTGTCTTTCACTTTCTGACTTACTACAAGTCACGTGATTACTTCTAGACTCATCTACGGTGCTGCAAATGGCATTGTGTCCTTTTTTCCCTTGGCTTCTCTTCTGCCTTAGCGGGGTCCATTTTCAACAATGTGATTCCCTGAGGGTTGTGGATTAGCTGACCTGGGCAGCCTTACCCTGCCGGCCCGCCCTCCCCAGGTGTGCCTCGTTGATGTCAATATAAACAGCGCTCCAGGCAGCAATAGCCCCTGAAGCTGTGCCTGACTCCATATTCTCTGCCCCGTCAGCAGTCTCGGGGCTGTGCTGGTGGGAGGGAGTGAGGGGCCACAGCTTTGTGGGTGGCCCGGTGTGAGTGGGGTTCTGCTGGCCTTTCTGCAGGAGTTGCCAGGCTGCCGCCTGTAAAGAAGAGGTTGTGTCACCCATACCTTCCGCTGGAATTTCTCTCCGGACAGAGGTGAGGAAGGAAAAAAGCAGTGGGGGCCGGGACAGGAGGGGTATCTCAGGCAGGGCAATGGAAAGCTTCTGGAAGAGCGCCCGGGGCCAGGACCACCCTGGCTGGCCTGCAGGCACCAAGTTGGCCTGCGTGCTGTCGCTGGTGTGGCTCCACGGTCCTTCCTCTAGGCTTTCAAGCCCTTGTACATATTCAGGTGTTTTACCTGGAAAGGGTGGGAACAGTTCAGCAGCAGCTGGCCTGGGGCTCAGCTCACGTTTACTCAGAGATGCCTCGGCACGGTCCCCCAGCTTTGCAATGAGGACGCTCCTTGCGTGGGGGGTGGGTTGATGGCTGTATGGGAGATGGTTCCCCACCTCTGACCAATTTCAGAATTGTTTACCACTGGAGCAAGTGCCCTGATAGGGTTTTCCTCTGTATAACTCGTGGGTTCAGGTTTTCTTTTCTTTTATGGTTCAAGTTAGATTTTATTCCTCTTTTATGTATTTATAGATATAAGCATGGAAATAATTCATTCCTATAAATACATCTGTGTGACGGGAAGAACTTTTTTCTGTTTTATTTTAAATTTTATTTTTTAAAATTTTGAAATTTAATTTTATTTATTTTTTTTATATAGCACGTTATTATTAGTTATGTATTTTATGCATATACATGTACACAGGTCAATCCCAAACTCCCAACTCATCCCACCACCACCACCCCATGGCTTCCCACACTTGGTGTCCATACGTTTGTTCTCTACCTCTGTGTCTCTATTTCTTCCCTGCAAACCAGTTCATCTGTACCATTTCTAGGCTCCACATATATGCATTAATATACAATATTTGTTTTCCTCTTTCTGACTTACTTCATTCTGTATGACAGTCTCTCGATCCATCGATGTCTCTACAAATGACCCAGTTTCATTCCTTTTTATGGCCGAGTAATATTCCATTTCATATATGTACCACATCTTTATCCATTCATCTGTCTGTGGGCATTTAGGTTGCTTCCATTACCTGGCTATTGTAAATAGTGCTGCAATGAACATTGTGGTGAATGTGCCTTTTTGATGTACGGTTTTCTCTGGGTATATGCCCAGAAGTGGGATTGCTGGATCAGATGGTAATTCTATTTCTAGTTTTTTTAAGGAAACTCCATACTGTTCTCCATAGTGACTGTATCAATTTACATTCCCACCAATAGTGGAAGAGGGCTCCTTTAGTCCACACCCTCCCCAGAATTGGTTGTTTGTAGATTTTCTGATGATGCCGATTCTAACAGGTGTGAGGTGAAACCTCATTGTAGTTTTGATTTGCATTTCTCTGATAATTAGTGCTGTTGAGCAGCTTTTCATGTGCGTCTTGGCCATCTCTGTGTCTCCTTTGAAGAAACGTCTCTTTAGATCTTCTGGCCATTTTTTTGGGTTGTTTGTTTTTTTTAATATTAAGCTGCATGAGCTGTTTATATATGTTGGAGATTAAACCTCTGTCCATTGATTCGTCTGCAACGATTTTCGCCCATTCTGAGGGATGCCTTTTTCCATTCCCGTGTTTTTTGAACAAAAAAGGAAAGAAAGGAAAAGAAGCAGAACACTAATGTGCGTAAAATATGCCTTTTGAAACGGTCGTTTTGAAATATGGACGTCCTTTGAATATTTTGGTCGATATGTGACCCCAGGATTTGTTTTCAGGGCAGGTGTCATTTACAGGCCTGCAATGATTTTGAATATCAACTGACCATTAGCGTTGGGATTAAAGCTGCTGTTGTGTGAAACGGCCACAAGGTGGCAGCAGTTCACCCTTACCACATCTGGTTACTAGGGCAAGAGAGCCTCAGTGGAAGTGGTGTTCTAGATTGGAGTTTAGAATGGAATGTGCCAGGAGAAAGCCCCTCACGTTTGTCTCACTACTTCTTGTTCGTGTTTTTAATTTAATTTTTTATTTTTTCTTACAGCAAGTTTGATTACAATGTTTGGCTTGTTGTAGGTGTGGAAGATGTGGTTCTTTTACACATATACACATGTCTGTTCTTCCTGGGATCCTTTTCCCATGTACGTTATGACAGAATGTTGAGTAGTCCTCTCTTGGTATTCTGTAGGTCTTTGGTGATTATATATGTCACCTGTGTTTGTAGATGTCTGTTAACCCCGATATCGTAATGAAACCAATCCTCACACCTTTCCTTTGGTGAACCATAAGTTTGTTTAATGAATCTGTGATTGCCCTTCTCCGTGGAAATATCTGCCCTGGTATCCATTTTTAGGTAACACCTATAAGTGATATGATATGATATGTGTCTTTCACTTTCTGACTTACTACAAGTCACGTGATTACTTCTAGACTCATCTACGGTGCTGCAAATGGCATTGTGTCCTTTTTTCCCTTGGCTTCTCTTCTGCCTTAGCGGGGTCCATTTTCAACAATGTGATTCCCTGAGGGTTGTGGATTAGCTGACCTGGGCAGCCTTACCCTGCCGGCCCGCCCTCCCCAGGTGTGCCTCGTTGAGGTCAATATAAACAGCGCTCCAGGCAGCAATAGCCCCTGAAGCTGTGCCTGACTCCATATTCTCTGCCCCATCAGCAGTCTCGGGGCTGTGCTGGTGGGAGGGAGTGAGGGGCCACAGCTTTGTGGGTGGCCCGGTGTGAGTGGGGTTCTGCTGGCCTTTCTGCAGGAGTTGCCAGGCTGCCGCCTGTAAAGAAGAGGTTGTGTCACCCATACCTTCCGCTGGAATTTCTCTCCGGACAGAGGTGAGGAAGGAAAACAGCAGTGGGGGCCGGGACAGGAGGGGTATCTCAGGCAGGGCAATGGAAAGCTTCTGGAAGAGCGCCCGGGGCCAGGACCACCCTGGCTGGCCTGCAGGCACCAAGTTGGCCTGCGTGCTGTCGCTGGTGTGGCTCCACGGTCCTTCCTCTAGGCTTTCAAGCCCTTGTACATATTCAGGTGTTTTACCTGGAAAGGGTGGGAACAGTTCAGCAGCAGCTGGCCTGGGGCTCAGCTCACGTTTACTCAGAGATGCCTCGGCACGGTCCCCCAGCTTTGCAATGAGGACGCTCCTTGCGTGGGGGGTGGGTTGATGGCTGTATGGGAGATGGTTCCCCACCTCTGACCAATTTCAGAATTGTTTACCACTGGAGCAAGTGCCCTGATAGGGTTTTCCTCTGTATAACTCGTGGGTTCAGGTTTTCTTTTCTTTTATGATTCAAGTTAGATTTTATTCCTCTTTTATGTATTTATAGATATAAGCATGGAAATAATTCATTCCTATAAATACATCTGTGTGACGGGAAGAACATTTTTCTGTTTTATTTTAAATTTTATTTTTTAAAATTTTGAAATTTAATTTTATTTATTTTTTTTATATAGCACGTTATTATTAGTTATGTATTTTATGCATATACATGTACACAGGTCAATCCCAAACTCCCAACTCATCCCACCACCACCACCCCATGGCTTCCCACACTTGGTGTCCATACGTTTGTTCTCTACCTCTGTGTCTCTATTCCTTCCCTGCAAACCAGTTCATCTGTACCATTTCTAGGCTCCACATATATGCATTAATATACAATATTTGTTTTCCTCTTTCTGACTTACTTCATTCTGTATGACAGTCTCTCGATCCATCGATGTCTCTACAAATGACCCAGTTTCATTCCTTTTTATGGCCGAGTAATATTCCATTTCATATATGTACCACATCTTTATCCATTCATCTGTCTGTGGGCATTTAGGTTGCTTCCATTACCTGGCTATTGTAAATAGTGCTGCAATGAACATTGTGGTGAATGTGCCTTTTTGATGTACGGTTTTCTCTGGGTATATGCCCAGAAGTGGGATTGCTGGATCAGATGGTAATTCTATTTCTAGTTTTTTTAAGGAAACTCCATACTGTTCTCCATAGTGACTGTATCAATTTACATTCCCACCAATAGTGGAAGAGGGCTCCTTTAGTCCACACCCTCCCCAGAATTGGTTGTTTGTAGATTTTCTGATGATGCCGATTCTAACAGGTGTGAGGTGATAACTCATTGTAGTTTTGATTTGCATTTCTCTGATAATTAGTGCTGTTGAGCAGCTTTTCATGTGCGTCTTGGCCATCTCTGTGTCTCCTTTGAAGAAACGTCTCTTTAGATCTTCTGGCCATTTTTTGGGGTTGTTTGTTTTTTTTAATATTAAGCTGCATGAGCTGTTTATATATATTGGAGATTAAACCTCTGTCCATTGATTCGTCTGCAACGATTTTCGCCCATTCTGAGGGATGCCTTTTTCCATTCCCGTGTTTTTTTAACAAAAAAGGAAAGAAAGGAAAAGAAGCAGAACACTAATGTGCGTAAAATATGCCCTTTGAAACGGTCGTTTTGAAATATGGACGTCCTTTGAATATTTTGGTCGATATGTGACCCCAGGATTTGTTTTCAGGGCAGGTGTCATTTACAGCCCTGCAATGATTTTGAATATCAACTGACCATTAGCGTTGGGATTAAAGCTGCTGTTGTGTGAAACGGCCACAAGGTGGCAGCAGTTCACCCTTACCAAATCTGGTTACTAGGGCAAGAGAGCCTCAGTGGAAGTGGTGTTCTAGATTGGAGTTTAGAATGGAATGTGCCAGGAGAAAGCCCCTCACGTTTGTCTCACTACTTCTTGTTCGTGTTTTTAATTTAATTTTTTATTTTTTCTTACAGCAAGTTTGATTACAATGTTTGGCTTGTTGTAGGTGTGGAAGATGTGGTTCTTTTACACATATACACATGTCTGTTCTTCCTGGGATCCTTTTCCCATGTACGTTATGACAGAATGTTGAGTAGTCCTCTCTTGGTATTCTGTAGGTCTTTGGTGATTATATATGTCACCTGTGTTTGTAGATGTCTGTTAACCCCGATATCGTAATGAAACCAATCCTCACACCTTTCCTTTGGTGAACCATAAGTTTGTTTAATGAATCTGTGATTGCCCTTCTCCGTGGAAATATCTGCCCTGGTATCCATTTTTAGGTAACACCTATAAGTGATATGATATGATATGTGTCTTTCACTTTCTGACTTACTACAAGTCACGTGATTACTTCTAGACTCATCTACGGTGCTGCAAATGGCATTGTGTCCTTTTTTCCCTTGGCTTCTCTTCTGCCTTAGCGGGGTCCATTTTCAACAATGTGATTCCCTGAGGGTTGTGGATTAGCTGACCTGGGCAGCCTTACCCTGCCGGCCCGCCCTCCCCAGGTGTGCCTCGTTGAGGTCAATATAAACAGCGCTCCAGGCTGCAATAGCCCCTGAAGCTGTGCCTGACTCCATATTCTCTGCCCCGTCAGCAGTCTCGGGGCTGTGCTGGTGGGAGGGAGTGAGGGGCCACAGCTTTGTGGGTGGCCTGGTGTGAGTGGGGTTCTGCTGGCCTTTCTACAGGAGTTGCCAGGCTGCCGCCTGTAAAGAAGAGGTTGTGTCACCCATACCTTCCGCTGGAATTTCTCTCCGGACAGAGGTGAGGAAGGAAAAAAGCAGTGGGGGCCGGGACAGGAGGGGTATCTCAGGCAGGGCAATGGAAAGCTTCTGGAAGAGCGCCCGGGGCCAGGACCACCCTGGCTGGCCTGCAGGCACCTAGTTGGCCTGCGTGCTGTCGCTGGTGTGGCTCCACGGTCCTTCCTCTAGGCTTTCAAGCCCTTGTACATATTCAGGTGTTTTACCTGGAAAGGGTGGGAACAGTTCAGCAGCAGCTGGCCTGGGGCTCAGCTCACGTTTACTCAGAGATGCCTCGGCACGGTCCCCCAGCTTTGCAATGAGGACGCTCCTTGCGTGGGGGGTGGGTTGATGGCTGTATGGGAGATGGTTCCCCACCTCTGACCAATTTCAGAATTGTTTACCACTGGAGCAAGTGCCCTGATAGGGTTTTCCTCTGTATAACTCGTGGGTTCAGGTTTTCTTTTCTTTTATGGTTCAAGTTAGATTTTATTCCTCTTTTATGTATTTATAGATATAAGCATGGAAATAATTCATTCCTATAAATACATCTGTGTTACGGGAAGAACATTTTTCTCTTTTATTTTAAATTTTATTTTTTAAAATTTTGAAATTTAATTTTATTTATTTTTTTTATATAGCACGTTATTATTAGTTATGTATTTTATGCATATACATGTACACAGGTCAATCCCAAACTCCCAACTCATCCCACCACCACCACCCCATGGCTTCCCACACTTGGTTTCCATACGTTTGTTCTCTACCTCTGTGTCTCTATTTCTTCCCTGCACACCAGTTCATCTGTACCAATTCTAGGCTCCACATATATGCATTAATATACAATATTTGTTTTCCTCTTTCTGACTTACTTCATTCTGTATGACAGTCTCTCGATACATCGATGTCTCTACAAATGACCCAGTTTCATTCCTTTTTATGGCCGAGTAATATTCCATTTCATATATGTATGTACCACATCTTTATCCATTCATCTGTCTGTGGGCATTTAGGTTGCTTCCATTACCTGGCTATTGTAAATAGTGCTGCAATGAACATTGTGGTGAATGTGCCTTTTTGATGTACGGTTTTCTCTGGGTATATGCCCAGAAGTGGGATTGCTGGATCAGATGGTAATTCTATTTCTAGTTTTTTTAAGGAAACTCCATACTGTTCTCCATAGTGACTGTATCAATTTACATTCCCACCAATAGTGGAAGAGGGCTCCTTTTGTCCACACCCTCCCCAGAATTGGTTGTTTGTAGATTTTCGGATGATGCCGATTCTAACAGGTGTGAGGTGATAACTCATTGTAGTTTTGATTTGCATTTCTCTGATAATTAGTGCTGTTGAGCAGCTTTTCATGTGCGTCTTGGCCATCTCTGTGTCTCCTTTGAAGAAACGTCTCTTTAGATCTTCTGGCCATTTTTTTGGGTTGTTTGTTTTTTTTTAATATTAAGCTGCATGAGCTGTTTATATATATTGGAGATTAAACCTCTGTCCATTGATTCGTCTGCAACGATTTTTGCCCATTCTGAGGGATGCCCTTTTCCATTCCCGTGTTTTTTTAACAAAAAAGGAAAGAAAGGAAAAGAAGCAGAACACTAATGTGCGTAAAATATGCCTTTTGAAACGGTCGTTTTGAAATATGGACGTCCTTTGAATTTTTTGGTCGATATGTGACCCCAGGATTTGTTTTCAGGGCAGGTGTCATTTACAGGCCTGCAATGATTTTGAATATCAACTGACCATTAGCGTTGGGATTAAAGCTGCTGTTGTGTGAAACGGCCACAAGGTGGCAGCAGTTCACCCTTACCAAATCTGGTTACTAGGGCAAGAGAGCCTCAGTGGAAGTGGTGTTCTAGATTGGAGTTTAGAATGGAATGTGCCAGGAGAAAGCCCCTCACGTTTGTCTCACTACTTCTTGTTCGTGTTTTTAATTTATTTTTTTATTTTTTCTTACAGCAAGTTTGATTACAATGTTTGGCTTGTTGTAGGTGTGGAAGATGTGGTTCTTTTACACATATACACATGTCTGTTCTTCCTGGGATCCTTTTCCCATGTACGTTATGACAGAATGTTGAGTAGTCCTCTCTTGGTATTCTGTAGGTCTTTGGTGATTATATATGTCACCTGTGTTTGTAGATGTCTGTTAACCCCGATATCGTAATGAAACCAATCCTCACACCTTTCCTTTGGTGAACCATAAGTTTGTTTAATGAATCTGTGATTGCCCTTCTCCGTGGAAATATCTGCCCTGGTATCCATTTTTAGGTAACACCTATAAGTGATATGATATGATATGTGTCTTTCACTTTCTGACTTACTACAAGTCACGTGATTACTTCTAGACTCATCTACGGTGCTGCAAATGGCATTGTGTCCTTTTTTCCCTTGGCTTCTCTTCTGCCTTAGCGGGGTCCATTTTCAACAATGTGATTCCCTGAGGGTTGTGGATTAGCTGACCTGGGCAGCCTTACCCTGCCGGCCCGCCCTCCCCAGGTGTGCCTCGTTGAGGTCAATATAAACAGCGCTCCAGGCAGCAATAGCCCCTGAAGCTGTGCCTGACTCCATATTCTCTGCCCCGTCAGCAGTCTCGGGGCTGTGCTGGTGGGAGGGAGTGAGGGGCCACAGCTTTGTGGGTGGCCCGGTGTGAGTGGGGTTCTGCTGGCCTTTCTGCAGGAGTTGCCAGGCTGCCGCCTGTAAAGAAGAGGTTGTGTCACCCATACCTTCCGCTGGAATTTCTCTCCGGACAGAGGTGAGGAAGGAAAAAAGCAGTGGGGGCCGGGACAGGAGGGGTATCTCAGGCAGGGCAATGGAAAGCTTCTGGAAGAGCGCCCGGGGCCAGGACCACCCTGGCTGGCCTGCAGGCACCAAGTTGGCCTGCGTGCTGTCGCTGGTGTGGCTCCACGGTCCTTCCTCTAGGCTTTCAAGCCCTTGTACATATTCAGGTGTTTTACCTGGAAAGGGTGGGAACAGTTCAGCAGCAGCTGGCCTGGGGCTCAGCTCACGTTTACTCAGAGATGCCTCGGCACGGTCCCCCAGCTTTGCAATGAGGACGCTCCTTGCGTGGGGGGTGGGTTGATGGCTGTATGGGAGATGGTTCCCCACCTCTGACCAATTTCAGAATTGTTTACCACTGGAGCAAGTGCCCTGATAGGGTTTTCCTCTGTATAACTCGTGGGTTCAGGTTTTCTTTTCTTTTATGGTTCAAGTTAGATTTTATTCCTCTTTTATGTATTTATAGATATAAGCATGGAAATAATTCATTCCTATAAATACATCTGTGTGACGGGAAGAACATTTTTCTGTTTTATTTTAAATTTTATTTTTTAAAATTTTGAAATTTAATTTTATTTATTTTTTTATATAGCACGTTATTATTAGTTATGTATTTTATGCATATACATGTACACAGGTCAATCCCAAACTCCCAACTCATCCCACCACCACCACCCCATGGCTTCCCACACTTGGTGTCCATACGTTTGTTCTCTGCCTCTGTGTCTCTATTTCTTCCCTGCAAACCAGTTCATCTGTACCATTTCTAGGCTCCACATATATGCATTAATATACAATATTTGTTTTCCTCTTTCTGACTTACTTCATTCTGTATGACAGTCTCTCGATCCATCGATGTCTCTACAAATGACCCAGTTTCATTCCTTTTTATGGCCGAGTAATATTCCATTTCATATATGTACCACATCTTTATCCATTCATCTGTCTGTGGGCATTTAGGTTGCTTCCATTACCTGGCTATTGTAAATAGTGCTGCAATGAACATTGTGGTGAATGTGCCTTTTTGATGTACGGTTTTCTCTGGGTATATGCCCAGAAGTGGGATTGCTGGATCAGATGGTAATTCTATTTCTAGTTTTTTTAAGGAAACTCCATACTGTTCTCCATAGTGACTGTATCAATTTACATTCCCACCAATAGTGGAAGAGGGCTCCTTTTGTCCACACCCTCCCCAGAATTGGTTGTTTGTAGATTTTCTGATGATGCCGATTCTAACAGGTGTGAGGTGAAACCTCATTGTAGTTTTGATTTGCATTTCTCTGATAATTAGTGCTGTTGAGCAGCTTTTCATGTGCGTCTTGGCCATCTCTGTGTCTCCTTTGAAGAAACGTCTCTTTAGATCTTCTGGCCATTTTTTTGGGTTGTTTGTTTTTTTTAATATTAAGCTGCATGAGCTGTTTATATATATTGGAGATTAAACCTCTGTCCATTGATTCGTCTGCAACGATTTTCGCCCATTCTGAGGGATGCCTTTTTCCATTCCCGTGTTTTTTGAACAAAAAAGGAAAGAAAGGAAAAGAAGCAGAACACTAATGTGCGTAAAATATGCCTTTTGAAACGGTCGTTTTGAAATATGGACGTCCTTTGAATATTTTGGTCGATATGTGACCCCAGGATTTGTTTTCAGGGCAGGTGTCATTTACAGGCCTGCAATGATTTTGAATATCAACTGACCATTAGCCTTGGGATTAAAGCTGCTGTTGTGTGAAACGGCCACAAGGTGGCAGCAGTTCACCCTTACCAAATCTGGTTACTAGGGCAAGAGAGCCTCAGTGGAAGTGGTGTTCTAGATTGGAGTTTAGAATGGAATGTGCCAGGAGAAAGCCCCTCACGTTTGTCTCACTACTTCTTGTTCGTGTTTTTAATTTAATTTTTTATTTTTTCTTACAGCAAGTTTGATTACAATGTTTGGCTTGTTGTAGGTGTGGAAGATGTGGTTCTTTTACACATATACACATGTCTGTTCTTCCTGGGATCCTTTTCCCATGTATGTTATGACAGAATGTTGAGTAGTCCTCTCTTGGTATTCTGTAGGTCTTTGGTGATTATATATGTCACCTGTGTTTGTAGATGTCTGTTAACCCCGATATCGTAATGAAACCAATCCTCACACCTTTCCTTTGGTGAACCATAAGTTTGTTTAATGAATCTTTGATTGCCCTTTTCCGTGGAAATATCTGCCCTGGTATCCATTTTTAGGTAACACCTATAAGTGATATGATATGATATGTGTCTTTCACTTTCTGACTTACTACAAGTCACATGATTACTTCTAGACTCATCTACGGTGCTGCAAATGGCATTGTGTCCTTTTTTCCCTTGGCTTCTCTTCTGCCTTAGCGGGGTCCATTTTCAACAATGTGATTCCCTGAGGGTTGTGGATTAGCTGACCTGGGCAGCCTTACCCTGCCGGCCCGCCCTCCCCAGGTGTGCCTCGTTGAGGTCAATATAAACAGCGCTCCAGGCAGCAATAGCCCCTGAAGCTGTGCCTGACTCCATATTCTCTGCCCCGTCAGCAGTCTCGGGGCTGTGCTGGTGGGAGGGAGTGAGGGGCCACAGCTTTGTGGGTGGCCCGGTGTGAGTGGGGTTCTGCTGGCCTTTCTGCAGGAGTTGCCAGGCTGCCGCCTGTAAAGAAGAGGTTGTGTCACCCATACCTTCCGCTGGAATTTCTCTCCGGACAGAGGTGAGGAAGGAAAAAAGCAGTGGGGGCCGGGACAGGAGGGGTATCTCAGGCAGGGCAATGGAAAGCTTCTGGAAGAGCGCCCGGGGCCAGGACCACCCTGGCTGGCCTGCAGGCACCAAGTTGGCCTGCGTGCTGTCGCTGGTGTGGCTCCACGGTCCTTCCTCTAGGCTTTCAAGCCCTTGTACATATTCAGGTGTTTTACCTGGAAAGGGTGGGAACAGTTCAGCAGCAGCTGGCCTGGGGCTCAGCTCACGTTTACTCAGAGATGCCTCGGCACGGTCCCCCAGCTTTGCAATGAGGACGCTCCTTGCGTGGGGGGTGGGTTGATGGCTGTATGGGAGATGGTTCCCCACCTCTGACCAATTTCAGAATTGTTTACCACTGGAGCAAGTGCCCTGATAGGGTTTTCCTCTGTATAACTCGTGGGTTCAGGTTTTCTTTTCTTTTATGGTTCAAGTTAGATTTTATTCCTCTTTTATGTATTTATAGATATAAGCATGGAAATAATTCATTCCTATAAATACATCTGTGTGACGGGAAGAACATTTTTCTGTTTTATTTTAAATTTTATTTTTTAAAATTTTGAAATTTAATTTTATTTATTTTTTTTATATAGCACGTTATTATTAGTTATGTATTTTATGCATATACATGTACACAGGTCAATCCCAAACTCCCAACTCATCCCACCACCACCACCCCATGGCTTCCCACACTTGGTGTCCATACGTTTGTTCTCTACCTCTGTGTCTCTATTTCTTCCCTGCAAACCAGTTCATCTGTACCATTTCTAGGCTCCACATATATGCATTAATATACAATATTTGTTTTCCTCTTTCTGACTTACTTCATTCTGTATGACAGTCTCTCGATCCATCGATGTCTCTACAAATGACCCAGTTTCATTCCTTTTTATGGCCGAGTAATATTCCATTTCATATATGTACCACATCTTTATCCATTCATCTGTCTGTGGGCATTTAGGTTGCTTCCATTACCTGGCTATTGTAAATAGTGCTGCAATGAACATTGTGGTGAATGTGCCTTTTTGATGTACGGTTTTCTCTGGGTATATGCCCAGAAGTGGGATTGCTGGATCAGATGGTAATTCTATTTCTAGTTTTTTTAAGGAAACTCCATACTGTTCTCCATAGTGACTGTATCAATTTACATTCCCACCAATAGTGGAAGAGGGCTCCTTTTGTCCACACCCTCCCCAGAATTGGTTGTTTGTAGATTTTCTGATGATGCCGATTCTAACAGGTGTGAGGTGAAACCTCATTGTAGTTTTGATTTGCATTTCTCTGATAATTAGTGCTGTTGAGCAGCTTTTCATGTGCGTCTTGGCCATCTCTGTGTCTCCTTTGAAGAAACGTCTCTTTAGATCTTCTGGCCATTTTTTTGGGTTGTTTGTTTTTTTTAATATTAAGCTGCATGAGCTGTTTATATATATTGGAGATTAAACCTCTGTCCATTGATTCGTCTGCAACGATTTTCGCCCATTCTGAGGGATGCCTTTTTCCATTCCCGTGTTTTTTGAACAAAAAAGGAAAGAAAGGAAAAGAAGCAGAACACTAATGTGCGTAAAATATGCCTTTTGAAACGGTCGTTTTGAAATATGGACGTCCTTTGAATATTTTGGTCGATATGTGACCCCAGGATTTGTTTTCAGGGCAGGTGTCATTTACAGGCCTGCAATGATTTTGAATATCAACTGACCATTAGCGTTGGGATTAAAGCTGCTGTTGTGTGAAACGGCCACAAGGTGGCAGCAGTTCACCCTTACCAAATCTGGTTACTAGGGCAAGAGAGCCTCAGTGGAAGTGGTGTTCTAGATTGGAGTTTAGAATGGAATGTGCCAGGAGAAAGCCCCTCACGTTTGTCTCACTACTTCTTGTTCGTGTTTTTAATTTAATTTTTTATTTTTTCTTACAGCAAGTTTGATTACAATGTTTGGCTTGTTGTAGGTGTGGAAGATGTGGTTCTTTTACACATATACACATGTCTGTTCTTCCTGGGATCCTTTTCCCATGTACGTTATGACAGAATGTTGAGTAGTCCTCTCTTGGTATTCTGTAGGTCTTTGGTGATTATATATGTCACCTGTGTTTGTAGATGTCTGTTAACCCCGATATCGTAATGAAACCAATCCTCACACCTTTCCTTTGGTGAACCATAAGTTTGTTTAATGAATCTGTGATTGCCCTTCTCCGTGGAAATATCTGCCCTGGTATCCATTTTTAGGTAACACCTATAAGTGATATGATATGATATGTGTCTTTCACTTTCTGACTTACTACAAGTCACGTGATTACTTCTAGACTCATCTACGGTGCTGCAAATGGCATTGTGTCCTTTTTTCCCTTGGCTTCTCTTCTGCCTTAGCGGGGTCCATTTTCAACAATGTGATTCCCTGAGGGTTGTGGATTAGCTGACCTGGGCAGCCTTACCCTGCCGGCCCGCCCTCCCCAGGTGTGCCTCGTTGAGGTCAATATAAACAGCGCTCCAGGCAGCAATAGCCCCTGAAGCTGTGCCTGACTCCATATTCTCTGCCCCGTCAGCAGTCTCGGGGCTGTGCTGGTGGGAGGGAGTGAGGGGCCACAGCTTTGTGGGTGGCCCGGTGTGAGTGGGGTTCTGCTGGCCTTTCTGCAGGAGTTGCCAGGCTGCCGCCTGTAAAGAAGAGGTTGTGTCACCCATACCTTCCGCTGGAATTTCTCTCCGGACAGAGGTGAGGAAGGAAAAAAGCAGTGGGGGCCGGGACAGGAGGGGTATCTCAGGCAGGGCAATGGAAAGCTTCTGGAAGAGCGCCCGGGGCCAGGACCACCCTGGCTGGCCTGCAGGCACCAAGTTGGCCTGCGTGCTGTCGCTGGTGTGGCTCCACGGTCCTTCCTCTAGGCTTTCAAGCCCTTGTACATATTCAGGTGTTTTACCTGGAAAGGGTGGGAACAGTTCAGCAGCAGCTGGCCTGGGGCTCAGCTCACGTTTACTCAGAGATGCCTCGGCACGGTCCCCCAGCTTTGCAATGAGGACGCTCCTTGCGTGGGGGGTGGGTTGATGGCTGTATGGGAGATGGTTCCCCACCTCTGACCAATTTCAGAATTGTTTACCACTGGAGCAAGTGCCCTGATAGGGTTTTCCTCTGTATAACTCGTGGGTTCAGGTTTTCTTTTCTTTTATGGTTCAAGTTAGATTTTATTCCTCTTTTATGTATTTATAGATATAAGCATGGAAATAATTCATTCCTATAAATACATCTGTGTGACGGGAAGAACTTTTTTCTGTTTTATTTTAAATTTTATTTTTTAAAATTTTGAAATTTAATTTTATTTATTTTTTTTTATATAGCACGTTATTATTAGTTATGTATTTTATGCATATACATGTACACAGGTCAATCCCAAACTCCCAACTCATCCCACCACCACCACCCCATGGCTTCCCACACTTGGTGTCCATACGTTTGTTCTCTACCTCTGTGTCTCTATTTCTTCCCTGCAAACCAGTTCATCTGTACCATTTCTAGGCTCCACATATATGCATTAATATACAATATTTGTTTTCCTCTTTCTGACTTACTTCATTCTGTATGACAGTCTCTCGATCCATCGATGTCTCTACAAATGACCCAGTTTCATTCCTTTTTATGGCCGAGTAATATTCCATTTCATATATGTACCACATCTTTATCCATTCATCTGTCTGTGGGCATTTAGGTTGCTTCCATTACCTGGCTATTGTAAATAGTGCTGCAATGAACATTGTGGTGAATGTGCCTTTTTGATGTACGGTTTTCTCTGGGTATATGCCCAGAAGTGGGATTGCTGGATCAGATGGTAATTCTATTTCTAGTTTTTTTAAGGAAACTCCATACTGTTCTCCATAGTGACTGTATCAATTTACATTCCCACCAATAGTGGAAGAGGGCTCCTTTAGTCCACACCCTCCCCAGAATTGGTTGTTTGTAGATTTTCTGATGATGCCGATTCTAACAGGTGTGAGGTGAAACCTCATTTTAGTTTTGATTTGCATTTCTCTGATAATTAGTGCTGTTGAGCAGCTTTTCATGTGCGTCTTGGCCATCTCTGTGTCTCCTTTGAAGAAACGTCTCTTTAGATCTTCTGGCCATTTTTTTGGGTTGTTTGTTTTTTTTAATATTAAGCTGCATGAGCTGTTTATATATGTTGGAGATTAAACCTCTGTCCATTGATTCGTCTGCAACGATTTTCGCCCATTCTGAGGGATGCCTTTTTCCATTCCCGTGTTTTTTGAACAAAAAAGGAAAGAAAGGAAAAGAAGCAGAACACTAATGTGCGTAAAATATGCCTTTTGAAACGGTCGTTTTGAAATATGGACGTCCTTTGAATATTTTGGTCGATATGTGACCCCAGGATTTGTTTTCAGGGCAGGTGTCATTTACAGGCCTGCAATGATTTTGAATATCAACTGACCATTAGCGTTGGGATTAAAGCTGCTGTTGTGTGAAACGGCCACAAGGTGGCAGCAGTTCACCCTTACCACATCTGGTTACTAGGGCAAGAGAGCCTCAGTGGAAGTGGTGTTCTAGATTGGAGTTTAGAATGGAATGTGCCAGGAGAAAGCCCCTCACGTTTGTCTCACTACTTCTTGTTCGTGTTTTTAATTTATTTTTTTATTTTTTCTTACAGCAAGTTTGATTACAATGTTTGGCTTGTTGTAGGTGTGGAAGATGTGGTTCTTTTACACATATACACATGTCTGTTCTTCCTGGGATCCTTTTCCCATGTACGTTATGACAGAATGTTGAGTAGTCCTCTCTTGGTATTCTGTAGGTCTTTGGTGATTATATATGTCACCTGTGTTTGTAGATGTCTGTTAACCCCGATATCGTAATGAAACCAATCCTCACACCTTTCCTTTGGTGAACCATAAGTTTGTTTAATGAATCTGTGATTGCCCTTCTCCGTGGAAATATCTGCCCTGGTATCCATTTTTAGGTAACACCTATAAGTGATATGATATGATATGTGTCTTTCACTTTCTGACTTACTACAAGTCACGTGATTACTTCTAGACTCATCTATGGTGCTGCAAATGGCATTGTGTCCTTTTTTCCCTTGGCTTCTCTTCTGCCTTAGCGGGGTCCATTTTCAACAATGTGATTCCCTGAGGGTTGTGGATTAGCTGACCTGGGCAGCCTTACCCTGCCGGCCCGCCCTCCCCAGGTGTGCCTCGTTGAGGTCAATATAAACAGCGCTCCAGGCAGCAATAGCCCCTGAAGCTGTGCCTGACTCCATATTCTCTGCCCCGTCAGCAGTCTCGGGGCTGTGCTGGTGGGAGGGAGTGAGGGGCCACAGCTTTGTGGGTGGCCCGGTGTGAGTGGGGTTCTGCTGGCCTTTCTGCAGGAGTTGCCAGGCTGCCGCCTGTAAAGAAGAGGTTGTGTCACCCATACCTTCCGCTGGAATTTCTCTCCGGACAGAGGTGAGGAAGGAAAAAAGCAGTGGGGGCCGGGACAGGAGGGGTATCTCAGGCAGGGCAATGGAAAGCTTCTGGAAGAGCGCCCGGGGCCAGGACCACCCTGGCTGGCCTGCAGGCACCAAGTTGGCCTGCGTGCTGTCGCTGGTGTGGCTCCACGGTCCTTCCTCTAGGCTTTCAAGCCCTTGTACATATTCAGGTGTTTTACCTGGAAAGGGTGGGAACAGTTCAGCAGCAGCTGGCCTGGGGCTCAGCTCACGTTTACTCAGAGATGCCTCGGCACGGTCCCTCAGCTTTGCAATGAGGACGCTCCTTGCGTGGGGGGTGGGTTGATGGCTGTATGGGAGATGGTTCCCCACCTTTGACCAATTTCAGAATTGTTTACCACTGGAGCAAGTGCCCTGATAGGGTTTTCCTCTGTATAACTCGTGGGTTCAGGTTTTCTTTTCTTTTATGGTTCAAGTTAGATTTTATTCCTCTTTTATGTATTTATAGATATAAGCATGGAAATAATTCATTCCTATAAATACATCTGTGTGACGGGAAGAACTTTTTTCTGTTTTATTTTAAATTTTATTTTTTTAAATTTTGAAATTTAATTTTATTTATTTTTTTTATATAGCACGTTATTATTAGTTATGTATTTTATGCATATACATGTACACAGGTCAATCCCAAACTCCCAACTCATCCCACCACCACCACCCCATGGCTTCCCACACTTGGTGTCCATACGTTTGTTCTCTACCTCTGTGTCTCTATTTCTTCCCTGCAAACCAGTTCATCTGTACCATTTCTAGGCTCCACATATATGCATTAATATACAATATTTGTTTTCCTCTTTCTGACTTACTTCATTCTGTATGACAGTCTCTCGATCCATCGATGTCTCTACAAATGACCCAGTTTCATTCCTTTTTATGGCCGAGTAATATTCCATTTCATATATGTACCACATCTTTATCCATTCATCTGTCTGTGGGCATTTAGGTTGCTTCCATTACCTGGCTATTGTAAATAGTGCTGCAATGAACATTGTGGTGAATGTGCCTTTTTGATGTACGGTTTTCTCTGGGTATATGCCCAGAAGTGGGATTGCTGGATCAGATGGTAATTCTATTTCTAGTTTTTTTAAGGAAACTCCATACTGTTCTCCATAGTGACTGTATCAATTTACATTCCCACCAATAGTGGAAGAGGGCTCCTTTTGTCCACACCCTCCCCAGAATTGGTTGTTTGTAGATTTTCTGATGATGCCGATTCTAACAGGTGTGAGGTGAAACCTCATTGTAGTTTTGATTTGCATTTCTCTGATAATTAGTGCTGTTGAGCAGCTTTTCATGTGCGTCTTGGCCATCTCTGTGTCTCCTTTGAAGAAACGTCTCTTTAGATCTTCTGGCCATTTTTTTGGGTTGTTTGTTTTTTTTAATATTAAGCTGCATGAGCTGTTTATATATGTTGGAGATTAAACCTCTGTCCATTGATTCGTCTGCAACGATTTTCGCCCATTCTGAGGGATGCCTTTTTCCATTCCCGTGTTTTTTGAACAAAAAAGGAAAGAAAGGAAAAGAAGCAGAACACTAATGTGCGTAAAATATGCCTTTTGAAACGGTCGTTTTGAAATATGGACGTCCTTTGAATATTTTGGTCGATATGTGACCCCAGGATTTGTTTTCAGGGCAGGTGTCATTTACAGGCCTGCAATGATTTTGAATATCAACTGACCATTAGCGTTGGGATTAAAGCTGCTGTTGTGTGAAACGGCCACAAGGTGGCAGCAGTTCACCCTTACCAAATCTGGTTACTAGGGCAAGAGAGCCTCAGTGGAAGTGGTGTTCTAGATTGGAGTTTAGAATGGAATGTGCCAGGAGAAAGCCCCTCACGTTTGTCTCACTACTTCTTGTTCGTGTTTTTAATTTAATTTTTTATTTTTTCTTACAGCAAGTTTGATTACAATGTTTGGCTTGTTGTAGGTGTGGAAGATGTGGTTCTTTTACACATATACACATGTCTGTTCTTCCTGGGATCCTTTTCCCATGTACGTTATGACAGAATGTTGAGTAGTCCTCTCTTGGTATTCTGTAGGTCTTTGGTGATTATATATGTCACCTGTGTTTGTAGATGTCTGTTAACCCCGATATCGTAATGAAACCAATCCTCACACCTTTCCTTTGGTGAACCATAAGTTTGTTTAATGAATCTGTGATTGCCCTTCTCCGTGGAAATATCTGCCCTGGTATCCATTTTTAGGTAACACCTATAAGTGATATGATATGATATGTGTCTTTCACTTTCTGACTTACTACAAGTCACGTGATTACTTCTAGACTCATCTACGGTGCTGCAAATGGCATTGTGTCCTTTTTTCCCTTGGCTTCTCTTCTGCCTTAGCGGGGTCCATTTTCAACAATGTGATTCCCTGAGGGTTGTGGATTAGCTGACCTGGGCAGCCTTACCCTGCCGGCCCGCCCTCCCCAGGTGTGCCTCGTTGAGGTCAATATAAACAGCGCTCCAGGCAGCAATAGCCCCTGAAGCTGTGCCTGACTCCATATTCTCTGCCCCGTCAGCAGTCTCGGGGCTGTGCTGGTGGGAGGGAGTGAGGGGCCACAGCTTTGTGGGTGGCCCGGTGTGAGTGGGGTTCTGCTGGCCTTTCTGCAGGAGTTGCCAGGCTGCCGCCTGTAAAGAAGAGGTTGTGTCACCCATACCTTCCGCTGGAATTTCTCTCCGGACAGAGGTGAGGAAGGAAAAAAGCAGTGGGGGCCGGGACAGGAGGGGTATCTCAGGCAGGGCAATGGAAAGCTTCTGGAAGAGCGCCCGGGGCCAGGACCACCCTGGCTGGCCTGCAGGCACCAAGTTGGCCTGCGTGCTGTCGCTGGTGTGGCTCCACGGTCCTTCCTCTAGGCTTTCAAGCCCTTGTACATATTCAGGTGTTTTACCTGGAAAGGGTGGGAACAGTTCAGCAGCAGCTGGCCTGGGGCTCAGCTCACGTTTACTCAGAGATGCCTCGGCACGGTCCCCCAGCTTTGCAATGAGGACGCTCCTTGCGTGGGGGGTGGGTTGATGGCTGTATGGGAGATGGTTCCCCACCTCTGACCAATTTCAGAATTGTTTACCACTGGAGCAAGTGCCCTGATAGGGTTTTCCTCTGTATAACTCGTGGGTTCAGGTTTTCTTTTCTTTTATGGTTCAAGTTAGATTTTATTCCTCTTTTATGTATTTATAGATATAAGCATGGAAATAATTCATTCCTATAAATACATCTGTGTGACGGGAAGAACTTTTTTCTGTTTTATTTTAAATTTTATTTTTTAAAATTTTGAAATTTAATTTTATTTATTTTTTTTATATAGCACGTTATTATTAGTTATGTATTTTATGCATATACATGTACACAGGTCAATCCCAAACTCCCAACTCATCCCACCACCACCACCCCATGGCTTCCCACACTTGGTGTCCATACGTTTGTTCTCTACCTCTGTGTCTCTATTTCTTCCCTGCAAACCAGTTCATCTGTACCATTTCTAGGCTCCACATATATGCATTAATATACAATATTTGTTTTCCTCTTTCTGACTTACTTCATTCTGTATGACAGTCTCTCGATCCATCAATGTCTCTACAAATGACCCAGTTTCATTCCTTTTTATGGCCGAGTAATATTCCATTTCATATATGTACCACATCTTTATCCATTCATCTGTCTGTGGGCATTTAGGTTGCTTCCATTACCTGGCTATTGTAAATAGTGCTGCAATGAACATTGTGGTGAATGTGCCTTTTTGATGTACGGTTTTCTCTGGGTATATGACCAGAAGTGGGATTGCTGGATCAGATGGTAATTCTATTTCTAGTTTTTTTTAAGGAAACTCCATACTGTTCTCCATAGTGACTGTATCAATTTACATTCCCACCAATAGTGGAAGAGGGCTCCTTTAGTCCACACCCTCCCCAGAATTGGTTGTTTGTAGATTTTCTGATGATGCCGATTCTAACAGGTGTGAGGTGAAACCTCATTGTAGTTTTGATTTGCATTTCTCTGATAATTAGTGCTGTTGAGCAGCTTTTCATGTGCGTCTTGGCCATCTCTGTGTCTCCTTTGAAGAAACGTCTCTTTAGATCTTCTGGCCATTTTTTTGGGTTGTTTGTTTTTTTTAATATTAAGCTGCATGAGCTGTTTATATATGTTGGAGATTAAACCTCTGTCCATTGATTCGTCTGCAACGATTTTCGCCCATTCTGAGGGATGCCTTTTTCCATTCCCGTGTTTTTTGAACAAAAAAGGAAAGAAAGGAAAAGAAGCAGAACACTAATGTGCGTAAAATATGCCTTTTGAAACGGTCGTTTTGAAATATGGACGTCCTTTGAATATTTTGGTCGATATGTGACCCCAGGATTTGTTTTCAGGGCAGGTGTCATTTACAGGCCTGCAATGATTTTGAATATCAACTGACCATTAGCCTTGGGATTAAAGCTGCTGTTGTGTGAAACGGCCACAAGGTGGCAGCAGTTCACCCTTACCAAATCTGGTTACTAGGGCAAGAGAGCCTCAGTGGAAGTGGTGTTCTAGATTGGAGTTTAGAATGGAATGTGCCAGGAGAAAGCCCCTCACGTTTGTCTCACTACTTCTTGTTCGTGTTTTTAATTTAATTTTTTATTTTTTCTTACAGCAAGTTTGATTACAATGTTTGGCTTGTTGTAGGTGTGGAAGATGTGGTTCTTTTACACATATACAGATGTCTGTTCTTCCTGGGATCCTTTTCCCATGTACGTTATGACAGAATGTTGAGTAGTCCTCTCTTGGTATTCTGTAGGTCTTTGGTGATTATATATGTCACCTGTGTTTGTAGATGTCTGTTAACCCCGATATCGTAATGAAACCAATCCTCACACCTTTCCTTTGGTGAACCATAAGTTTGTTTAATGAATCTGTGATTGCCCTTCTCCGTGGAAATATCTGCCCTGGTATCCATTTTTAGGTAACACCTATAAGTGATATGATATGATATGTGTCTTTCACTTTCTGACTTACTACAAGTCACGTGATTACTTCTAGACTCATCTATGGTGCTGCAAATGGCATTGTGTCCTTTTTTCCCTTGGCTTCTCTTCTGCCTTAGCGGGGTCCATTTTCAACAATGTGATTCCCTGAGGGTTGTGGATTAGCTGACCTGGGCAGCCTTACCCTGCCGGCCCGCCCTCCCCAGGTGTGCCTCGTTGAGGTCAATATAAACAGCGCTCCAGGCAGCAATAGCCCCTGAAGCTGTGCCTGACTCCATATTCTCTGCCCCGTCAGCAGTCTCGGGGCTGTGCTGGTGGGAGGGAGTGAGGGGCCACAGCTTTGTGGGTGGCCCGGTGTGAGTGGGGTTCTGCTGGCCTTTCTGCAGGAGTTGCCAGGCTGCCGCCTGTAAAGAAGAGGTTGTGTCACCCATACCTTCCGCTGGAATTTCTCTCCGGACAGAGGTGAGGAAGGAAAAAAGCAGTGGGGGCCGGGACAGGAGGGGTATCTCAGGCAGGGCAATGGAAAGCTTCTGGAAGAGCGCCCGGGGCCAGGACCACCCTGGCTGGCCTGCAGGCACCAAGTTGGCCTGCGTGCTGTCGCTGGTGTGGCTCCACGGTCCTTCCTCTAGGCTTTCAAGCCCTTGTACATATTCAGGTGTTTTACCTGGAAAGGGTGGGAACAGTTCAGCAGCAGCTGGCCTGGGGCTCAGCTCACGTTTACTCAGAGATGCCTCGGCACGGTCCCTCAGCTTTGCAATGAGGACGCTCCTTGCGTGGGGGGTGGGTTGATGGCTGTATGGGAGATGGTTCCCCACCTTTGACCAATTTCAGAATTGTTTACCACTGGAGCAAGTGCCCTGATAGGGTTTTCCTCTGTATAACTCGTGGGTTCAGGTTTTCTTTTCTTTTATGGTTCAAGTTAGATTTTATTCCTCTTTTATGTATTTATAGATATAAGCATGGAAATAATTCATTCCTATAAATACATCTGTGTGACGGGAAGAACTTTTTTCTGTTTTATTTTAAATTTTATTTTTTAAAATTTTGAAATTTAATTTTATTTATTTTTTTTATATAGCACGTTATTATTAGTTATGTATTTTATGCATATACATGTACACAGGTCAATCCCAAACTCCCAACTCATCCCACCACCACCACCCCATGGCTTCCCACACTTGGTGTCCATACGTTTGTTCTCTACCTCTGTGTCTCTATTTCTTCCCTGCAAACCAGTTCATCTGTACCATTTCTAGGCTCCACATATATGCATTAATATACAATATTTGTTTTCCTCTTTCTGACTTACTTCATTCTGTATGACAGTCTCTCGATCCATCGATGTCTCTACAAATGACCCAGTTTCATTCCTTTTTATGGCCGAGTAATATTCCATTTCATATATGTACCACATCTTTATCCATTTATCTGTCTGTGGGCATTTAGGTTGCTTCCATTACCTGGCTATTGTAAATAGTGCTGCAATGAACATTGTGGTGAATGTGCCTTTTTGATGTACGGTTTTCTCTGGGTATATGCCCAGAAGTGGGATTGCTGGATCAGATGGTAATTCTATTTCTAGTTTTTTTAAGGAAACTCCATACTGTTCTCCATAGTGACTGTATCAATTTACATTCCCACCAATAGTGGAAGAGGGCTCCTTTTGTCCACACCCTCCCCAGAATTGGTTGTTTGTAGATTTTCTGATGATGCCGATTCTAACAGGTGTGAGGTGAAACCTCATTGTAGTTTTGATTTGCATTTCTCTGATAATTAGTGCTGTTGAGCAGCTTTTCATGTGTGTCTTGGCCATCTCTGTGTCTCCTTTGAAGAAACGTCTCTTTAGATCTTCTGGCCATTTTTTTGGGTTGTTTGTTTTTTTTAATATTAAGCTGCATGAGCTGTTTATATATATTGGAGATTAAACCTCTGTCCATTGATTCGTCTGCAACGATTTTCGCCCATTCTGAGGGATGCCTTTTTCCATTCCCGTGTTTTTTGAACAAAAAAGGAAAGAAAGGAAAAGAAGCAGAACACGAATGTGCGTAAAATATGCCTTTTGAAACGGTCGTTTTGAAATATGGACGTCCTTTGAATATTTTGGTCGATATGTGACCCCAGGATTTGTTTTCAGGGCAGGTGTCATTTACAGGCCTGCAATGATTTTGAATATCAACTGACCATTAGCGTTGGGATTAAAGCTGCTGTTGTGTGAAACGGCCACAAGGTGGCAGCAGTTCACCCTTACCAAATCTGGTTACTAGGGCAAGAGAGCCTCAGTGGAAGTGGTGTTCTAGATTGGAGTTTAGAATGGAATGTGCCAGGAGAAAGCCCCTCACGTTTGTCTCACTACTTCTTGTTCGTGTTTTTAATTTAATTTTTTATTTTTTCTTACAGCAAGTTTGATTACAATGTTTGGCTTGTTGTAGGTGTGGAAGATGTGGTTCTTTTACACATATACACATGTCTGTTCTTCCTGGGATCCTTTTCCCATGTACGTTATGACAGAATGTTGAGTAGTCCTCTCTTGGTATTCTGTAGGTCTTTGGTGATTATATATGTCACCTGTGTTTGTAGATGTCTGTTAACCCCGATATCGTAATGAAACCAATCCTCACACCTTTCCTTTGGTGAACCATAAGTTTGTTTAATGAATCTGTGATTGCCCTTCTCCGTGGAAATATCTGCCCTGGTATCCATTTTTAGGTAACACCTATAAGTGATATGATATGATATGTGTCTTTCACTTTCTGACTTACTACAAGTCACGTGATTACTTCTAGACTCATCTACGGTGCTGCAAATGGCATTGTGTCCTTTTTTCCCTTGGCTTCTCTTCTGCCTTAGCGGGGTCCATTTTCAACAATGTGATTCCCTGAGGGTTGTGGATTAGCTGACCTGGGCAGCCTTACCCTGCCGGCCCGCCCTCCCCAGGTGTGCCTCGTTGATGTCAATATAAACAGCGCTCCAGGCAGCAATAGCCCCTGAAGCTGTGCCTGACTCCATATTCTCTGCCCCGTCAGCAGTCTCGGGGCTGTGCTGGTGGGAGGGAGTGAGGGGCCACAGCTTTGTGGGTGGCCCGGTGTGAGTGGGGTTCTGCTGGCCTTTCTGCAGGAGTTGCCAGGCTGCCGCCTGTAAAGAAGAGGTTGTGTCACCCATACCTTCCGCTGGAATTTCTCTCCGGACAGAGGTGAGGAAGGAAAAAAGCAGTGGGGGCCGGGACAGGAGGGGTATCTCAGGCAGGGCAATGGAAAGCTTCTGGAAGAGCGCCCGGGGCCAGGACCACCCTGGCTGGCCTGCAGGCACCAAGTTGGCCTGCGTGCTGTCGCTGGTGTGGCTCCACGGTCCTTCCTCTAGGCTTTCAAGCCCTTGTACATATTCAGGTGTTTTACCTGGAAAGGGTGGGAACAGTTCAGCAGCAGCTGGCCTGGGGCTCAGCTCACGTTTACTCAGAGATGCCTCGGCACGGTCCCCCAGCTTTGCAATGAGGACGCTCCTTGCGTGGGGGGTGGGTTGATGGCTGTATGGGAGATGGTTCCCCACCTCTGACCAATTTCAGAATTGTTTACCACTGGAGCAAGTGCCCTGATAGGGTTTTCCTCTGTATAACTCGTGGGTTCAGGTTTTCTTTTCTTTTATGGTTCAAGTTAGATTTTATTCCTCTTTTATGTATTTATAGATATAAGCATGGAAATAATTCATTCCTATAAATACATCTGTGTGACGGGAAGAACTTTTTTCTGTTTTATTTTAAATTTTATTTTTTAAAATTTTGAAATTTAATTTTATTTATTTTTTTTATATAGCACGTTATTATTAGTTATGTATTTTATGCATATACATGTACACAGGTCAATCCCAAACTCCCAACTCATCCCACCACCACCACCCCATGGCTTCCCACACTTGGTGTCCATACGTTTGTTCTCTACCTCTGTGTCTCTATTTCTTCCCTGCAAACCAGTTCATCTGTACCATTTCTAGGCTCCACATATATGCATTAATATACAATATTTGTTTTCCTCTTTCTGACTTACTTCATTCTGTATGACAGTCTCTCGATCCATCAATGTCTCTACAAATGACCCAGTTTCATTCCTTTTTATGGCCGAGTAATATTCCATTTCATATATGTACCACATCTTTATCCATTCATCTGTCTGTGGGCATTTAGGTTGCTTCCATTACCTGGCTATTGTAAATAGTGCTGCAATGAACATTGTGGTGAATGTGCCTTTTTGATGTACGGTTTTCTCTGGGTATATGACCAGAAGTGGGATTGCTGGATCAGATGGTAATTCTATTTCTAGTTTTTTTTAAGGAAACTCCATACTGTTCTCCATAGTGACTGTATCAATTTACATTCCCACCAATAGTGGAAGAGGGCTCCTTTAGTCCACACCCTCCCCAGAATTGGTTGTTTGTAGATTTTCTGATGATGCCGATTCTAACAGGTGTGAGGTGAAACCTCATTGTAGTTTTGATTTGCATTTCTCTGATAATTAGTGCTGTTGAGCAGCTTTTCATGTGCGTCTTGGCCATCTCTGTGTCTCCTTTGAAGAAACGTCTCTTTAGATCTTCTGGCCATTTTTTTGGGTTGTTTGTTTTTTTTAATATTAAGCTGCATGAGCTGTTTATATATGTTGGAGATTAAACCTCTGTCCATTGATTCGTCTGCAACGATTTTCGCCCATTCTGAGGGATGCCTTTTTCCATTCCCGTGTTTTTTGAACAAAAAAGGAAAGAAAGGAAAAGAAGCAGAACACTAATGTGCGTAAAATATGCCTTTTGAAACGGTCGTTTTGAAATATGGACGTCCTTTGAATATTTTGGTCGATATGTGACCCCAGGATTTGTTTTCAGGGCAGGTGTCATTTACAGGCCTGCAATGATTTTGAATATCAACTGACCATTAGCCTTGGGATTAAAGCTGCTGTTGTGTGAAACGGCCACAAGGTGGCAGCAGTTCACCCTTACCAAATCTGGTTACTAGGGCAAGAGAGCCTCAGTGGAAGTGGTGTTCTAGATTGGAGTTTAGAATGGAATGTGCCAGGAGAAAGCCCCTCACGTTTGTCTCACTACTTCTTGTTCGTGTTTTTAATTTAATTTTTTATTTTTTCTTACAGCAAGTTTGATTACAATGTTTGGCTTGTTGTAGGTGTGGAAGATGTGGTTCTTTTACACATATACAGATGTCTGTTCTTCCTGGGATCCTTTTCCCATGTACGTTATGACAGAATGTTGAGTAGTCCTCTCTTGGTATTCTGTAGGTCTTTGGTGATTATATATGTCACCTGTGTTTGTAGATGTCTGTTAACCCCGATATCGTAATGAAACCAATCCTCACACCTTTCCTTTGGTGAACCATAAGTTTGTTTAATGAATCTGTGATTGCCCTTCTCCGTGGAAATATCTGCCCTGGTATCCATTTTTAGGTAACACCTATAAGTGATATGATATGATATGTGTCTTTCACTTTCTGACTTACTACAAGTCACGTGATTACTTCTAGACTCATCTATGGTGCTGCAAATGGCATTGTGTCCTTTTTTCCCTTGGCTTCTCTTCTGCCTTAGCGGGGTCCATTTTCAACAATGTGATTCCCTGAGGGTTGTGGATTAGCTGACCTGGGCAGCCTTACCCTGCCGGCCCGCCCTCCCCAGGTGTGCCTCGTTGAGGTCAATATAAACAGCGCTCCAGGCAGCAATAGCCCCTGAAGCTGTGCCTGACTCCATATTCTCTGCCCCGTCAGCAGTCTCGGGGCTGTGCTGGTGGGAGGGAGTGAGGGGCCACAGCTTTGTGGGTGGCCCGGTGTGAGTGGGGTTCTGCTGGCCTTTCTGCAGGAGTTGCCAGGCTGCCGCCTGTAAAGAAGAGGTTGTGTCACCCATACCTTCCGCTGGAATTTCTCTCCGGACAGAGGTGAGGAAGGAAAAAAGCAGTGGGGGCCGGGACAGGAGGGGTATCTCAGGCAGGGCAATGGAAAGCTTCTGGAAGAGCGCCCGGGGCCAGGACCACCCTGGCTGGCCTGCAGGCACCAAGTTGGCCTGCGTGCTGTCGCTGGTGTGGCTCCACGGTCCTTCCTCTAGGCTTTCAAGCCCTTGTACATATTCAGGTGTTTTACCTGGAAAGGGTGGGAACAGTTCAGCAGCAGCTGGCCTGGGGCTCAGCTCACGTTTACTCAGAGATGCCTCGGCACGGTCCCTCAGCTTTGCAATGAGGACGCTCCTTGCGTGGGGGGTGGGTTGATGGCTGTATGGGAGATGGTTCCCCACCTTTGACCAATTTCAGAATTGTTTACCACTGGAGCAAGTGCCCTGATAGGGTTTTCCTCTGTATAACTCGTGGGTTCAGGTTTTCTTTTCTTTTTTGGTTCAAGTTAGATTTTATTCCTCTTTTATGTATTTATAGATATAAGCATGGAAATAATTCATTCCTATAAATACATCTGTGTGACGGGAAGAACTTTTTTCTGTTTTATTTTAAATTTTATTTTTTAAAATTTTGAAATTTAATTTTATTTATTTTTTTTATATAGCACGTTATTATTAGTTATGTATTTTATGCATATACATGTACACAGGTCAATCCCAAACTCCCAACTCATCCCACCACCACCACCCCATGGCTTCCCACACTTGGTGTCCATACGTTTGTTCTCTACCTCTGTGTCTCTATTTCTTCCCTGCAAACCAGTTCATCTGTACCATTTCTAGGCTCCACATATATGCATTAATATACAATATTTGTTTTCCTCTTTCTGACTTACTTCATTCTGTATGACAGTCTCTCGATCCATCGATGTCTCTACAAATGACCCAGTTTCATTCCTTTTTATGGCCGAGTAATATTCCATTTCATATATGTACCACATCTTTATCCATTCATCTGTCTGTGGGCATTTAGGTTGCTTCCATTACCTGGCTATTGTAAATAGTGCTGCAATGAACATTGTGGTGAATGTGCCTTTTTGATGTACGGTTTTCTCTGGGTATATGCCCAGAAGTGGGATTGCTGGATCAGATGGTAATTCTATTTCTAGTTTTTTTTAAGGAAACTCCATACTGTTCTCCATAGTGACTGTATCAATTTACATTCCCACCAATAGTGGAAGAGGGCTCCTTTTGTCCACACCCTCCCCAGAATTGGTTGTTTGTAGATTTTCTGATGATGCCGATTCTAACAGGTGTGAGGTGAAACCTCATTGTAGTTTTGATTTGCATTTCTCTGATAATTAGTGCTGTTGAGCAGCTTTTCATGTGCGTCTTGGCCATCTCTGTGTCTCCTTTGAAGAAACGTCTCTTTAGATCTTCTGGCCATTTTTTTGGGTTGTTTGTTTTTTTTAATATTAAGCTGCATGAGCTGTTTATATATATTGGAGATTAAACCTCTGTCCATTGATTCGTCTGCAACAATTTTCGCCCATTCTGAGGGATGCCTTTTTCCATTCCCGTGTTTTTTTAACAAAAAAGGAAAGAAAGGAAAAGAAGCAGAACACGAATGTGCGTAAAATATGCCTTTTGAAACGGTCGTTTTGAAATATGGACGTCCTTTGAATATTTTGGTCGATATGTGACCCCAGGATTTGTTTTCAGGGCAGGTGTCATTTACAGGCCTGCAATGATTTTGAATATCAACTGACCATTAGCGTTGGGATTAAAGCTGCTGTTGTGTGAAACGGCCACAAGGTGGCAGCAGTTCACCCTTACCAAATCTGGTTACTAGGGCAAGAGAGCCTCAGTGGAAGTGGTGTTCTAGATTGGAGTTTAGAATGGAATGTGCCAGGAGAAAGCCCCTCACGTTTGTCTCACTACTTCTTGTTCGTGTTTTTAATTTAATTTTTTTATTTTTTTCTTACAGCAAGTTTGATTACAATGTTTGGCTTGTTGTAGGTGTGGAAGATGTGGTTCTTTTACACATATACACATGTCTGTTCTTCCTGGGATACTTTTCCCATGTACGTTATGACAGAATGTTGAGTAGTCCTCTCTTGGTATTCTGTAGGTCTTTGGTGATTATATATGTCACCTGTGTTTGTAGATGTCTGTTAACCCCGATATCGTAATGAAACCAATCCTCACACCTTTCCTTTGGTGAACCATAAGTTTGTTTAATGAATCTGTGATTGCCCTTCTCCGTGGAAATATCTGCCCTGGTATCCATTTTTAGGTAACACCTATAAGTGATATGATATGATATGTGTCTTTCACTTTCTGACTTACTACAAGTCACGTGATTACTTCTAGACTCATCTACGGTGCTGCAAATGGCATTGTGTCCTTTTTTCCCTTGGCTTCTCTTCTGCCTTAGCGGGGTCCATTTTCAACAATGTGATTCCCTGAGGGTTGTGGATTAGCTGACCTGGGCAGCCTTACCCTGCCGGCCCGCCCTCCCCAGGTGTGCCTCGTTGAGGTCAATATAAACAGCGCTCCAGGCAGCAATAGCCCCTGAAGCTGTGCCTGACTCCATATTCTCTGCCCCGTCAGCAGTCTCGGGGCTGTGCTGGTGGGAGGGAGTGAGGGGCCACAGCTTTGTGGGTGGCCCGGTGTGAGTGGGGTTCTGCTGGCCTTTCTGCAGGAGTTGCCAGGCTGCCGCCTGTAAAGAAGAGGTTGTGTCACCCATACCTTCCGCTGGAATTTCTCTCCGGACAGAGGTGAGGAAGGAAAAAAGCAGTGGGGGCCGGGACAGGAGGGTTATCTCAGGCAGGACAATGGAAAGATTCTGGAAGAGCGCCCGGGGCCAGGACCACCCTGGCTGGCCTGCAGGCACCAAGTTGGCCTGCGTGCTGTCGCTGGTGTGGCTCCACGGTCCTTCCTCTAGGCTTTCAAGCCCTTGTACATATTCAGGTGTTTTACCTGGAAAGGGTGGGAACAGTTCAGCAGCAGCTGGCCTGGGGCTCAGCTCACGTTTACTCAGAGATGCCTCGGCACGGTCCCCCAGCTTTGCAATGAGGACGCTCCTTGCGTGGGGGGTGGGTTGATGGCTGTATGGGAGATGGTTCCCCACCTCTGACCAATTTCAGAATTGTTTACCACTGGAGCAAGTGCCCTGATAGGGTTTTCCTCTGTATAACTCGTGGGTTCAGGTTTTCTTTTCTTTTATGGTTCAAGTTAGATTTTATTCCTCTTTTATGTATTTATAGATATAAGCATGGAAATAATTCATTCCTATAAATACATCTGTGTGACGGGAAGAACTTTTTTCTGTTTTATTTTAAATTTTATTTTTTAAAATTTTGAAATTTAATTTTATTTATTTTTTTTATATAGCACGTTATTATTAGTTATGTATTTTATGCATATACATGTACACAGGTCAATCCCAAACTCCCAACTCATCCCACCACCACCACCCCATGGCTTCCCACACTTGGTGTCCATACGTTTGTTCTCTACCTCTGTGTCTCTATTCCTTCCCTGCAAACCAGTTCATCTGTACCATTTCTAGGCTCCACATATATGCATTAATATACAATATTTGTTTTCCTCTTTCTGACTTACTTCATTCTGTATGACAGTCTCTCGATCCATCGATGTCTCTACAAATGACCCAGTTTCATTCCTTTTTATGGCCGAGTAATATTCCATTTCATATATGTACCACATCTTTATCCATTCATCTGTCTGTGGGCATTTAGGTTGCTTCCATTACCTGGCTATTGTAAATAGTGCTGCAATGAACATTGTGGTGAATGTGCCTTTTTGATGTACGGTTTTCTCTGGGTATATGCCCAGAAGTGGGATTGCTGGATCAGATGGTAATTCTATTTCTAGTTTTTTTAAGGAAACTCCATACTGTTCTCCATAGTGACTGTATCAATTTACATTCCCACCAATAGTGGAAGAGGGCTCCTTTTGTCCACACCCTCCCCAGAATTGGTTGTTTGTAGATTTTCTGATGATGCCGATTCTAACAGGTGTGAGGTGAAACCTCATTGTAGTTTTGATTTGCATTTCTCTGATAATTAGTGCTGTTGAGCAGCTTTTCATGTGCGTCTTGGCCATCTCTGTGTCTCCTTTGAAGAAACGTCTCTTTAGATCTTCTGGCCATTTTTTTGGGTTGTTTGTTTTTTTTAATATTAAGCTGCATGAGCTGTTTATATATATTGGAGATTAAACCTCTGTCCATTGATTCGTCTGCAACGATTTTCGCCCATTCTGAGGGATGCCTTTTTCCATTCCCGTGTTTTTTGAACAAAAAAGGAAAGAAAGGAAAAGAAGCAGAACACGAATGTGCGTAAAATATGCCTTTTGAAACGGTCGTTTTGAAATATGGACGTCCTTTGAATATTTTGGTCGATATGTGACCCCAGGATTTGTTTTCAGGGCAGGTGTCATTTACAGGCCTGCAATGATTTTGAATATCAACTGACCATTAGCGTTGGGATTAAAGCTGCTGTTGTGTGAAACGGCCACAAGGTGGCAGCAGTTCACCCTTACCAAATCTGGTTACTAGGGCAAGAGAGCCTCAGTGGAAGTGGTGTTCTAGATTGGAGTTTAGAATGGAATGTGCCAGGAGAAAGCCCCTCACGTTTGTCTCACTACTTCTTGTTCGTGTTTTTAATTTAATTTTTTTATTTTTTTCTTACAGCAAGTTTGATTACAATGTTTGGCTTGTTGTAGGTGTGGAAGATGTGGTTCTTTTACACATATACACATGTCTGTTCTTCCTGGGATCCTTTTCCCATGTACGTTATGACAGAATGTTGAGTAGTCCTCTCTTGGTATTCTGTAGGTCTTTGGTGATTATATATGTCACCTGTGTTTGTAGATGTCTGTTAACCCCGATATCGTAATGAAACCAATCCTCACACCTTTCCTTTGGTGAACCATAAGTTTGTTTAATGAATCTGTGATTGCCCTTCTCCGTGGAAATATCTGCCCTGGTATCCATTTTTAGGTAACACCTATAAGTGATATGATATGATATGTGTCTTTCACTTTCTGACTTACTACAAGTCACGTGATTACTTCTAGACTCATCTACGGTGCTGCAAATGGCATTGTGTCCTTTTTTCCCTTGGCTTCTCTTCTGCCTTAGCGGGGTCCATTTTCAACAATGTGATTCCCTGAGGGTTGTGGATTAGCTGACCTGGGCAGCCTTACCCTGCCGGCCCGCCCTCCCCAGGTGTGCCTCGTTGAGGTCAATATAAACAGCGCTCCAGGCAGCAATAGCCCCTGAAGCTGTGCCTGACTCCATATTCTCTGCCCCGTCAGCAGTCTCGGGGCTGTGCTGGTGGGAGGGAGTGAGGGGCCACAGCTTTGTGGGTGGCCCGGTGTGAGTGGGGTTCTGCTGGCCTTTCTGCAGGAGT
Organism: Mesoplodon mirus; assembly: GCF_964341445.2. Classification (NCBI taxonomy): domain Eukaryota; kingdom Metazoa; phylum Chordata; class Mammalia; order Artiodactyla; family Ziphiidae; genus Mesoplodon; species Mesoplodon mirus. Next base: position 2,602,216 of record NW_028295776.1, on the reverse strand, counting down.
TGCCAGGCTGCCGCCTGTAAAGAAGAGGTTGTGTCACCCATACCTTCCGCTGGAATTTCTCTCCGGACAGAGGTGAGGAAGGAAAAAAGCAGTGGGGGCCGGGACAGGAGGGGTATCTCAGGCAGGGCAATGGAAAGCTTCTGGAAGAGCGCCCGGGGCCAGGACCACCCTGGCTGGCCTGCAGGCACCAAGTTGGCCTGCGTGCTGTCGCTGGTGTGGCTCCACGGTCCTTCCTCTAGGCTTTCAAGCCCTTGTACATATTCAGGTGTTTTACCTGGAAAGGGTGGGAACAGTTCAGCAGCAGCTGGCCTGGGGCTCAGCTCACGTTTACTCAGAGATGCCTCGGCACGGTCCCCCAGCTTTGCAATGAGGACGCTCCTTGCGTGGGGGGTGGGTTGATGGCTGTATGGGAGATGGTTCCCCACCTCTGACCAATTTCAGAATTGTTTACCACTGGAGCAAGTGCCCTGATAGGGTTTTCCTCTGTATAACTCGTGGGTTCAGGTTTTCTTTTCTTTTATGGTTCAAGTTAGATTTTATTCCTCTTTTATGTATTTATAGATATAAGCATGGAAATAATTCATTCCTATAAATACATCTGTGTGACGGGAAGAACTTTTTTCTGTTTTATTTTAAATTTTATTTTTTAAAATTTTGAAATTTAATTTTATTTATTTTTTTTATATAGCACGTTATTATTAGTTATGTATTTTATGCATATACATGTACACAGGTCAATCCCAAACTCCCAACTCATCCCACCACCACCACCCCATGGCTTCCCACACTTGGTGTCCATACGTTTGTTCTCTACCTCTGTGTCTCTATTTCTTCCCTGCAAACCAGTTCATCTGTACCATTTCTAGGCTCCACATATATGCATTAATATACAATATTTGTTTTCCTCTTTCTGACTTACTTCATTCTGTATGACAGTCTCTCGATCCATCAATGTCTCTACAAATGACCCAGTTTCATTCCTTTTTATGGCCGAGTAATATTCCATTTCATATATGTACCACATCTTTATCCATTCATCTGTCTGTGGGCATTTAGGTTGCTTCCATTACCTGGCTATTGTAAATAGTGCTGCAATGAACATTGTGGTGAATGTGCCTTTTTGATGTACGGTTTTCTCTGGGTATATGACCAGAAGTGGGATTGCTGGATCAGATGGTAATTCTATTTCTAGTTTTTTTTAAGGAAACTCCATACTGTTCTCCATAGTGACTGTATCAATTTACATTCCCACCAATAGTGGAAGAGGGCTCCTTTAGTCCACACCCTCCCCAGAATTGGTTGTTTGTAGATTTTCTGATGATGCCGATTCTAACAGGTGTGAGGTGAAACCTCATTGTAGTTTTGATTTGCATTTCTCTGATAATTAGTGCTGTTGAGCAGCTTTTCATGTGCGTCTTGGCCATCTCTGTGTCTCCTTTGAAGAAACGTCTCTTTAGATCTTCTGGCCATTTTTTTGGGTTGTTTGTTTTTTTTAATATTAAGCTGCATGAGCTGTTTATATATGTTGGAGATTAAACCTCTGTCCATTGATTCGTCTGCAACGATTTTCGCCCATTCTGAGGGATGCCTTTTTCCATTCCCGTGTTTTTTGAACAAAAAAGGAAAGAAAGGAAAAGAAGCAGAACACTAATGTGCGTAAAATATGCCTTTTGAAACGGTCGTTTTGAAATATGGACGTCCTTTGAATATTTTGGTCGATATGTGACCCCAGGATTTGTTTTCAGGGCAGGTGTCATTTACAGGCCTGCAATGATTTTGAATATCAACTGACCATTAGCCTTGGGATTAAAGCTGCTGTTGTGTGAAACGGCCACAAGGTGGCAGCAGTTCACCCTTACCAAATCTGGTTACTAGGGCAAGAGAGCCTCAGTGGAAGTGGTGTTCTAGATTGGAGTTTAGAATGGAATGTGCCAGGAGAAAGCCCCTCACGTTTGTCTCACTACTTCTTGTTCGTGTTTTTAATTTAATTTTTTATTTTTTCTTACAGCAAGTTTGATTACAATGTTTGGCTTGTTGTAGGTGTGGAAGATGTGGTTCTTTTACACATATACAGATGTCTGTTCTTCCTGGGATCCTTTTCCCATGTACGTTATGACAGAATGTTGAGTAGTCCTCTCTTGGTATTCTGTAGGTCTTTGGTGATTATATATGTCACCTGTGTTTGTAGATGTCTGTTAACCCCGATATCGTAATGAAACCAATCCTCACACCTTTCCTTTGGTGAACCATAAGTTTGTTTAATGAATCTGTGATTGCCCTTCTCCGTGGAAATATCTGCCCTGGTATCCATTTTTAGGTAACACCTATAAGTGATATGATATGATATGTGTCTTTCACTTTCTGACTTACTACAAGTCACGTGATTACTTCTAGACTCATCTATGGTGCTGCAAATGGCATTGTGTCCTTTTTTCCCTTGGCTTCTCTTCTGCCTTAGCGGGGTCCATTTTCAACAATGTGATTCCCTGAGGGTTGTGGATTAGCTGACCTGGGCAGCCTTACCCTGCCGGCCCGCCCTCCCCAGGTGTGCCTCGTTGAGGTCAATATAAACAGCGCTCCAGGCAGCAATAGCCCCTGAAGCTGTGCCTGACTCCATATTCTCTGCCCCGTCAGCAGTCTCGGGGCTGTGCTGGTGGGAGGGAGTGAGGGGCCACAGCTTTGTGGGTGGCCCGGTGTGAGTGGGGTTCTGCTGGCCTTTCTGCAGGAGTTGCCAGGCTGCCGCCTGTAAAGAAGAGGTTGTGTCACCCATACCTTCCGCTGGAATTTCTCTCCGGACAGAGGTGAGGAAGGAAAAAAGCAGTGGGGGCCGGGACAGGAGGGGTATCTCAGGCAGGGCAATGGAAAGCTTCTGGAAGAGCGCCCGGGGCCAGGACCACCCTGGCTGGCCTGCAGGCACCAAGTTGGCCTGCGTGCTGTCGCTGGTGTGGCTCCACGGTCCTTCCTCTAGGCTTTCAAGCCCTTGTACATATTCAGGTGTTTTACCTGGAAAGGGTGGGAACAGTTCAGCAGCAGCTGGCCTGGGGCTCAGCTCACGTTTACTCAGAGATGCCTCGGCACGGTCCCTCAGCTTTGCAATGAGGACGCTCCTTGCGTGGGGGGTGGGTTGATGGCTGTATGGGAGATGGTTCCCCACCTTTGACCAATTTCAGAATTGTTTACCACTGGAGCAAGTGCCCTGATAGGGTTTTCCTCTGTATAACTCGTGGGTTCAGGTTTTCTTTTCTTTTTTGGTTCAAGTTAGATTTTATTCCTCTTTTATGTATTTATAGATATAAGCATGGAAATAATTCATTCCTATAAATACATCTGTGTGACGGGAAGAACTTTTTTCTGTTTTATTTTAAATTTTATTTTTTAAAATTTTGAAATTTAATTTTATTTATTTTTTTTATATAGCACGTTATTATTAGTTATGTATTTTATGCATATACATGTACACAGGTCAATCCCAAACTCCCAACTCATCCCACCACCACCACCCCATGGCTTCCCACACTTGGTGTCCATACGTTTGTTCTCTACCTCTGTGTCTCTATTTCTTCCCTGCAAACCAGTTCATCTGTACCATTTCTAGGCTCCACATATATGCATTAATATACAATATTTGTTTTCCTCTTTCTGACTTACTTCATTCTGTATGACAGTCTCTCGATCCATCGATGTCTCTACAAATGACCCAGTTTCATTCCTTTTTATGGCCGAGTAATATTCCATTTCATATATGTACCACATCTTTATCCATTCATCTGTCTGTGGGCATTTAGGTTGCTTCCATTACCTGGCTATTGTAAATAGTGCTGCAATGAACATTGTGGTGAATGTGCCTTTTTGATGTACGGTTTTCTCTGGGTATATGCCCAGAAGTGGGATTGCTGGATCAGATGGTAATTCTATTTCTAGTTTTTTTTAAGGAAACTCCATACTGTTCTCCATAGTGACTGTATCAATTTACATTCCCACCAATAGTGGAAGAGGGCTCCTTTTGTCCACACCCTCCCCAGAATTGGTTGTTTGTAGATTTTCTGATGATGCCGATTCTAACAGGTGTGAGGTGAAACCTCATTGTAGTTTTGATTTGCATTTCTCTGATAATTAGTGCTGTTGAGCAGCTTTTCATGTGCGTCTTGGCCATCTCTGTGTCTCCTTTGAAGAAACGTCTCTTTAGATCTTCTGGCCATTTTTTTGGGTTGTTTGTTTTTTTTAATATTAAGCTGCATGAGCTGTTTATATATATTGGAGATTAAACCTCTGTCCATTGATTCGTCTGCAACAATTTTCGCCCATTCTGAGGGATGCCTTTTTCCATTCCCGTGTTTTTTTAACAAAAAAGGAAAGAAAGGAAAAGAAGCAGAACACGAATGTGCGTAAAATATGCCTTTTGAAACGGTCGTTTTGAAATATGGACGTCCTTTGAATATTTTGGTCGATATGTGACCCCAGGATTTGTTTTCAGGGCAGGTGTCATTTACAGGCCTGCAATGATTTTGAATATCAACTGACCATTAGCGTTGGGATTAAAGCTGCTGTTGTGTGAAACGGCCACAAGGTGGCAGCAGTTCACCCTTACCAAATCTGGTTACTAGGGCAAGAGAGCCTCAGTGGAAGTGGTGTTCTAGATTGGAGTTTAGAATGGAATGTGCCAGGAGAAAGCCCCTCACGTTTGTCTCACTACTTCTTGTTCGTGTTTTTAATTTAATTTTTTTATTTTTTTCTTACAGCAAGTTTGATTACAATGTTTGGCTTGTTGTAGGTGTGGAAGATGTGGTTCTTTTACACATATACACATGTCTGTTCTTCCTGGGATACTTTTCCCATGTACGTTATGACAGAATGTTGAGTAGTCCTCTCTTGGTATTCTGTAGGTCTTTGGTGATTATATATGTCACCTGTGTTTGTAGATGTCTGTTAACCCCGATATCGTAATGAAACCAATCCTCACACCTTTCCTTTGGTGAACCATAAGTTTGTTTAATGAATCTGTGATTGCCCTTCTCCGTGGAAATATCTGCCCTGGTATCCATTTTTAGGTAACACCTATAAGTGATATGATATGATATGTGTCTTTCACTTTCTGACTTACTACAAGTCACGTGATTACTTCTAGACTCATCTACGGTGCTGCAAATGGCATTGTGTCCTTTTTTCCCTTGGCTTCTCTTCTGCCTTAGCGGGGTCCATTTTCAACAATGTGATTCCCTGAGGGTTGTGGATTAGCTGACCTGGGCAGCCTTACCCTGCCGGCCCGCCCTCCCCAGGTGTGCCTCGTTGAGGTCAATATAAACAGCGCTCCAGGCAGCAATAGCCCCTGAAGCTGTGCCTGACTCCATATTCTCTGCCCCGTCAGCAGTCTCGGGGCTGTGCTGGTGGGAGGGAGTGAGGGGCCACAGCTTTGTGGGTGGCCCGGTGTGAGTGGGGTTCTGCTGGCCTTTCTGCAGGAGTTGCCAGGCTGCCGCCTGTAAAGAAGAGGTTGTGTCACCCATACCTTCCGCTGGAATTTCTCTCCGGACAGAGGTGAGGAAGGAAAAAAGCAGTGGGGGCCGGGACAGGAGGGGTATCTCAGGCAGGACAATGGAAAGATTCTGGAAGAGCGCCCGGGGCCAGGACCACCCTGGCTGGCCTGCAGGCACCAAGTTGGCCTGCGTGCTGTCGCTGGTGTGGCTCCACGGTCCTTCCTCTAGGCTTTCAAGCCCTTGTACATATTCAGGTGTTTTACCTGGAAAGGGTGGGAACAGTTCAGCAGCAGCTGGCCTGGGGCTCAGCTCACGTTTACTCAGAGATGCCTCGGCACGGTCCCCCAGCTTTGCAATGAGGACGCTCCTTGCGTGGGGGGTGGGTTGATGGCTGTATGGGAGATGGTTCCCCACCTCTGACCAATTTCAGAATTGTTTACCACTGGAGCAAGTGCCCTGATAGGGTTTTCCTCTGTATAACTCGTGGGTTCAGGTTTTCTTTTCTTTTATGGTTCAAGTTAGATTTTATTCCTCTTTTATGTATTTATAGATATAAGCATGGAAATAATTCATTCCTATAAATACATCTGTGTGACGGGAAGAACTTTTTTCTGTTTTATTTTAAATTTTATTTTTTAAAATTTTGAAATTTAATTTTATTTATTTTTTTTATATAGCACGTTATTATTAGTTATGTATTTTATGCATATACATGTACACAGGTCAATCCCAAACTCCCAACTCATCCCACCACCACCACCCCATGGCTTCCCACACTTGGTGTCCATACGTTTGTTCTCTACCTCTGTGTCTCTATTCCTTCCCTGCAAACCAGTTCATCTGTACCATTTCTAGGCTCCACATATATGCATTAATATACAATATTTGTTTTCCTCTTTCTGACTTACTTCATTCTGTATGACAGTCTCTCGATCCATCGATGTCTCTACAAATGACCCAGTTTCATTCCTTTTTATGGCCGAGTAATATTCCATTTCATATATGTACCACATCTTTATCCATTCATCTGTCTGTGGGCATTTAGGTTGCTTCCATTACCTGGCTATTGTAAATAGTGCTGCAATGAACATTGTGGTGAATGTGCCTTTTTGATGTACGGTTTTCTCTGGGTATATGCCCAGAAGTGGGATTGCTGGATCAGATGGTAATTCTATTTCTAGTTTTTTTAAGGAAACTCCATACTGTTCTCCATAGTGACTGTATCAATTTACATTCCCACCAATAGTGGAAGAGGGCTCCTTTTGTCCACACCCTCCCCAGAATTGGTTGTTTGTAGATTTTCTGATGATGCCGATTCTAACAGGTGTGAGGTGAAACCTCATTGTAGTTTTGATTTGCATTTCTCTGATAATTAGTGCTGTTGAGCAGCTTTTCATGTGCGTCTTGGCCATCTCTGTGTCTCCTTTGAAGAAACGTCTCTTTAGATCTTCTGGCCATTTTTTTGGGTTGTTTGTTTTTTTTAATATTAAGCTGCATGAGCTGTTTATATATATTGGAGATTAAACCTCTGTCCATTGATTCGTCTGCAACAATTTTCGCCCATTCTGAGGGATGCCTTTTTCCATTCCCGTGTTTTTTTAACAAAAAAGGAAAGAAAGGAAAAGAAGCAGAACACGAATGTGCGTAAAATATGCCTTTTGAAACGGTCGTTTTGAAATATGGACGTCCTTTGAATATTTTGGTCGATATGTGACCCCAGGATTTGTTTTCAGGGCAGGTGTCATTTACAGGCCTGCAATGATTTTGAATATCAACTGACCATTAGCGTTGGGATTAAAGCTGCTGTTGTGTGAAACGGCCACAAGGTGGCAGCAGTTCACCCTTACCAAATCTGGTTACTAGGGCAAGAGAGCCTCAGTGGAAGTGGTGTTCTAGATTGGAGTTTAGAATGGAATGTGCCAGGAGAAAGCCCCTCACGTTTGTCTCACTACTTCTTGTTCGTGTTTTTAATTTAATTTTTTTATTTTTTTCTTACAGCAAGTTTGATTACAATGTTTGGCTTGTTGTAGGTGTGGAAGATGTGGTTCTTTTACACATATACACATGTCTGTTCTTCCTGGGATACTTTTCCCATGTACGTTATGACAGAATGTTGAGTAGTCCTCTCTTGGTATTCTGTAGGTCTTTGGTGATTATATATGTCACCTGTGTTTGTAGATGTCTGTTAACCCCGATATCGTAATGAAACCAATCCTCACACCTTTCCTTTGGTGAACCATAAGTTTGTTTAATGAATCTGTGATTGCCCTTCTCCGTGGAAATATCTGCCCTGGTATCCATTTTTAGGTAACACCTATAAGTGATATGATATGATATGTGTCTTTCACTTTCTGACTTACTACAAGTCACGTGATTACTTCTAGACTCATCTACGGTGCTGCAAATGGCATTGTGTCCTTTTTTCCCTTGGCTTCTCTTCTGCCTTAGCGGGGTCCATTTTCAACAATGTGATTCCCTGAGGGTTGTGGATTAGCTGACCTGGGCAGCCTTACCCTGCCGGCCCGCCCTCCCCAGGTGTGCCTCGTTGAGGTCAATATAAACAGCGCTCCAGGCAGCAATAGCCCCTGAAGCTGTGCCTGACTCCATATTCTCTGCCCCGTCAGCAGTCTCGGGGCTGTGCTGGTGGGAGGGAGTGAGGGGCCACAGCTTTGTGGGTGGCCCGGTGTGAGTGGGGTTCTGCTGGCCTTTCTGCAGGAGTTGCCAGGCTGCCGCCTGTAAAGAAGAGGTTGTGTCACCCATACCTTCCGCTGGAATTTCTCTCCGGACAGAGGTGAGGAAGGAAAAAAGCAGTGGGGGCCGGGACAGGAGGGGTATCTCAGGCAGGACAATGGAAAGATTCTGGAAGAGCGCCCGGGGCCAGGACCACCCTGGCTGGCCTGCAGGCACCAAGTTGGCCTGCGTGCTGTCGCTGGTGTGGCTCCACGGTCCTTCCTCTAGGCTTTCAAGCCCTTGTACATATTCAGGTGTTTTACCTGGAAAGGGTGGGAACAGTTCAGCAGCAGCTGGCCTGGGGCTCAGCTCACGTTTACTCAGAGATGCCTCGGCACGGTCCCCCAGCTTTGCAATGAGGACGCTCCTTGCGTGGGGGGTGGGTTGATGGCTGTATGGGAGATGGTTCCCCACCTCTGACCAATTTCAGAATTGTTTACCACTGGAGCAAGTGCCCTGATAGGGTTTTCCTCTGTATAACTCGTGGGTTCAGGTTTTCTTTTCTTTTATGGTTCAAGTTAGATTTTATTCCTCTTTTATGTATTTATAGATATAAGCATGGAAATAATTCATTCCTATAAATACATCTGTGTGACGGGAAGAACTTTTTTCTGTTTTATTTTAAATTTTATTTTTTAAAATTTTGAAATTTAATTTTATTTATTTTTTTTATATAGCACGTTATTATTAGTTATGTATTTTATGCATATACATGTACACAGGTCAATCCCAAACTCCCAACTCATCCCACCACCACCACCCCATGGCTTCCCACACTTGGTGTCCATACGTTTGTTCTCTACCTCTGTGTCTCTATTCCTTCCCTGCAAACCAGTTCATCTGTACCATTTCTAGGCTCCACATATATGCATTAATATACAATATTTGTTTTCCTCTTTCTGACTTACTTCATTCTGTATGACAGTCTCTCGATCCATCGATGTCTCTACAAATGACCCAGTTTCATTCCTTTTTATGGCCGAGTAATATTCCATTTCATATATGTACCACATCTTTATCCATTCATCTGTCTGTGGGCATTTAGGTTGCTTCCATTACCTGGCTATTGTAAATAGTGCTGCAATGAACATTGTGGTGAATGTGCCTTTTTGATGTACGGTTTTCTCTGGGTATATGCCCAGAAGTGGGATTGCTGGATCAGATGGTAATTCTATTTCTAGTTTTTTTAAGGAAACTCCATACTGTTCTCCATAGTGACTGTATCAATTTACATTCCCACCAATAGTGGAAGAGGGCTCCTTTTGTCCACACCCTCCCCAGAATTGGTTGTTTGTAGATTTTCTGATGATGCCGATTCTAACAGGTGTGAGGTGAAACCTCATTGTAGTTTTGATTTGCATTTCTCTGATAATTAGTGCTGTTGAGCAGCTTTTCATGTGCGTCTTGGCCATCTCTGTGTCTCCTTTGAAGAAACGTCTCTTTAGATCTTCTGGCCATTTTTTTGGGTTGTTTGTTTTTTTTAATATTAAGCTGCATGAGCTGTTTATATATATTGGAGATTAAACCTCTGTCCATTGATTCGTCTGCAACGATTTTCGCCCATTCTGAGGGATGCCTTTTTCCATTCCCGTGTTTTTTGAACAAAAAAGGAAAGAAAGGAAAAGAAGCAGAACACGAATGTGCGTAAAATATGCCTTTTGAAACGGTCGTTTTGAAATATGGACGTCCTTTGAATATTTTGGTCGATATGTGACCCCAGGATTTGTTTTCAGGGCAGGTGTCATTTACAGGCCTGCAATGATTTTGAATATCAACTGACCATTAGCGTTGGGATTAAAGCTGCTGTTGTGTGAAACGGCCACAAGGTGGCAGCAGTTCACCCTTACCAAATCTGGTTACTAGGGCAAGAGAGCCTCAGTGGAAGTGGTGTTCTAGATTGGAGTTTAGAATGGAATGTGCCAGGAGAAAGCCCCTCACGTTTGTCTCACTACTTCTTGTTCGTGTTTTTAATTTAATTTTTTTATTTTTTTCTTACAGCAAGTTTGATTACAATGTTTGGCTTGTTGTAGGTGTGGAAGATGTGGTTCTTTTACACATATACACATGTCTGTTCTTCCTGGGATCCTTTTCCCATGTACGTTATGACAGAATGTTGAGTAGTCCTCTCTTGGTATTCTGTAGGTCTTTGGTGATTATATATGTCACCTGTGTTTGTAGATGTCTGTTAACCCCGATATCGTAATGAAACCAATCCTCACACCTTTCCTTTGGTGAACCATAAGTTTGTTTAATGAATCTGTGATTGCCCTTCTCCGTGGAAATATCTGCCCTGGTATCCATTTTTAGGTAACACCTATAAGTGATATGATATGATATGTGTCTTTCACTTTCTGACTTACTACAAGTCACGTGATTACTTCTAGACTCATCTACGGTGCTGCAAATGGCATTGTGTCCTTTTTTCCCTTGGCTTCTCTTCTGCCTTAGCGGGGTCCATTTTCAACAATGTGATTCCCTGAGGGTTGTGGATTAGCTGACCTGGGCAGCCTTACCCTGCCGGCCCGCCCTCCCCAGGTGTGCCTCGTTGAGGTCAATATAAACAGCGCTCCAGGCAGCAATAGCCCCTGAAGCTGTGCCTGACTCCATATTCTCTGCCCCGTCAGCAGTCTCGGGGCTGTGCTGGTGGGAGGGAGTGAGGGGCCACAGCTTTGTGGGTGGCCCGGTGTGAGTGGGGTTCTGCTGGCCTTTCTGCAGGAGTTGCCAGGCTGCCGCCTGTAAAGAAGAGGTTGTGTCACCCATACCTTCCGCTGGAATTTCTCTCCGGACAGAGGTGAGGAAGGAAAAAAGCAGTGGGGGCCGGGACAGGAGGGGTATCTCAGGCAGGGCAATGGAAAGCTTCTGGAAGAGCGCCCGGGGCCAGGACCACCCTGGCTGGCCTGCAGGCACCAAGTTGGCCTGCGTGCTGTCGCTGGTGTGGCTCCACGGTCCTTCCTCTAGGCTTTCAAGCCCTTGTACATATTCAGGTGTTTTACCTGGAAAGGGTGGGAACAGTTCAGCAGCAGCTGGCCTGGGGCTCAGCTCACGTTTACTCAGAGATGCCTCGGCACGGTCCCCCAGCTTTGCAATGAGGATGCTCCTTGCGTGGGGGGTGGGTTGATGGCTGTATGGGAGATGGTTCCCCACCTCTGACCAATTTCAGAATTGTTTACCACTGGAGCAAGTGCCCTGATAGGGTTTTCCTCTGTATAACTCGTGGGTTCAGGTTTTCTTTTCTTTTATGGTTCAAGTTAGATTTTATTCCTCTTTTATATATTTATAGATATAAGCATGGAAATAATTCATTCCTATAAATACATCTGTGTGACGGGAAGAACTTTTTTCTGTTTTATTTTAAATTTTATTTTTTAAAATTTTGAAATTTAATTTTATTTATTTTTTTTATATAGCACGTTATTATTAGTTATGTATTTTATGCATATACATGTACACAGGTCAATCCCAAACTCCCAACTCATCCCACCACCACCACCCCATGGCTTCCCACACTTGGTGTCCATACGTTTGTTCTCTACCTCTGTGTCTCTATTTCTTCCCTGCAAACCAGTTCATCTGTACCATTTCTAGGCTCCACATATATGCATTAATATACAATATTTGTTTTCCTCTTTCTGACTTACTTCATTCTGTATGACAGTCTCTCGATCCATCGATGTCTCTACAAATGACCCAGTTTCATTCCTTTTTATGGCCGAGTAATATTCCATTTCATATATGTACCACATCTTTATCCATTCATCTGTCTGTGGGCATTTAGGTTGCTTCCATTACCTGGCTATTGTAAATAGTGCTGCAATGAACATTGTGGTGAATGTGCCTTTTTGATGTACGGTTTTCTCTGGGTATATGCCCAGAAGTGGGATTGCTGGATCAGATGGTAATTCTATTTCTAGTTTTTTTAAGGAAACTCCATACTGTTCTCCATAGTGACTGTATCAATTTACATTCCCACCAATAGTGGAAGAGGGCTCCTTTTGTCCACACCCTCCCCAGAATTGGTTGTTTGTAGATTTTCTGATGATGCCGATTCTAACAGGTGTGAGGTGAAACCTCATTGTAGTTTTGATTTGCATTTCTCTGATAATTAGTGCTGTTGAGCAGCTTTTCATGTGCGTCTTGGCCATCTCTGTGTCTCCTTTGAAGAAACGTCTCTTTAGATCTTCTGGCCATTTTTTTGGGTTGTTTGTTTTTTTTAATATTAAGCTGCATGAGCTGTTTATATATATTGGAGATTAAACCTCTGTCCATTGATTCGTCTGCAACGATTTTCGCCCATTCTGAGGGATGCCTTTTTCCATTCCCGTGTTTTTTGAACAAAAAAGGAAAGAAAGGAAAAGAAGCAGAACACGAATGTGCGTAAAATATGCCTTTTGAAACGGTCGTTTTGAAATATGGACGTCCTTTGAATATTTTGGTCGATATGTGACCCCAGGATTTGTTTTCAGGGCAGGTGTCATTTACAGGCCTGCAATGATTTTGAATATCAACTGACCATTAGCGTTGGGATTAAAGCTGCTGTTGTGTGAAACGGCCACAAGGTGGCAGCAGTTCACCCTTACCAAATCTGGTTACTAGGGCAAGAGAGCCTCAGTGGAAGTGGTGTTCTAGATTGGAGTTTAGAATGGAATGTGCCAGGAGAAAGCCCCTCACGTTTGTCTCACTACTTCTTGTTCGTGTTTTTAATTTAATTTTTTTATTTTTTTCTTACAGCAAGTTTGATTACAATGTTTGGCTTGTTGTAGGTGTGGAAGATGTGGTTCTTTTACACATATACACATGTCTGTTCTTCCTGGGATCCTTTTCCCATGTACGTTATGACAGAATGTTGAGTAGTCCTCTCTTGGTATTCTGTAGGTCTTTGGTGATTATATATGTCACCTGTGTTTGTAGATGTCTGTTAACCCCGATATCGTAATGAAACCAATCCTCACACCTTTCCTTTGGTGAACCATAAGTTTGTTTAATGAATCTGTGATTGCCCTTCTCCGTGGAAATATCTGCCCTGGTATCCATTTTTAGGTAACACCTATAAGTGATATGATATGATATGTGTCTTTCACTTTCTGACTTACTACAAGTCACGTGATTACTTCTAGACTCATCTACGGTGCTGCAAATGGCATTGTGTCCTTTTTTCCCTTGGCTTCTCTTCTGCCTTAGCGGGGTCCATTTTCAACAATGTGATTCCCTGAGGGTTGTGGATTAGCTGACCTGGGCAGCCTTACCCTGCCGGCCCGCCCTCCCCAGGTGTGCCTCGTTGAGGTCAATATAAACAGCGCTCCAGGCAGCAATAGCCCCTGAAGCTGTGCCTGACTCCATATTCTCTGCCCCGTCAGCAGTCTCGGGGCTGTGCTGGTGGGAGGGAGTGAGGGGCCACAGCTTTGTGGGTGGCCCGGTGTGAGTGGGGTTCTGCTGGCCTTTCTGCAGGAGTTGCCAGGCTGCCGCCTGTAAAGAAGAGGTTGTGTCACCCATACCTTCCGCTGGAATTTCTCTCCGGACAGAGGTGAGGAAGGAAAAAAGCAGTGGGGGCCGGGACAGGAGGGGTATCTCAGGCAGGGCAATGGAAAGCTTCTGGAAGAGCGCCCGGGGCCAGGACCACCCTGGCTGGCCTGCCCGCACCAAGTTGGCCTGCGTGCTGTCGCTGGTGTGGCTCCACGGTCCTTCCTCTAGGCTTTCAAGCCCTTGTACATATTCAGGTGTTTTACCTGGAAAGGGTGGGAACAGTTCAGCAGCAGCTGGCCTGGGGCTCAGCTCACGTTTACTCAGAGATGCCTCGGCACGGTCCCCCAGCTTTGCAATGAGGACGCTCCTTGCGTGGGGGGTGGGTTGATGGCTGTATGGGAGATGGTTCCCCACCTCTGACCAATTTCAGAATTGTTTACCACTGGAGCAAGTGCCCTGATAGGGTTTTCCTCTGTATAACTCGTGGGTTCAGGTTTTCTTTTCTTTTATGGTTCAAGTTAGATTTTATTCCTCTTTTATGTATTTATAGATATAAGCATGGAAATAATTCATTCCTATAAATACATCTGTGTGACGGGAAGAACTTTTTTCTGTTTTATTTTAAATTTTATTTTTTAAAATTTTGAAATTTAATTTTATTTATTTTTTTTATATAGCATGTTATTATTAGTTATGTATTTTATGCATATACATGTACACAGGTCAATCCCAAACTCCCAACTCATCCCACCACCACCACCCCATGGCTTCCCACACTTGGTGTCCATACGTTTGTTCTCTACCTCTGTGTCTCTATTTCTTCCCTGCAAACCAGTTCATCTGTACCATTTCTAGGCTCCACATATATGCATTAATATACAATATTTGTTTTCCTCTTTCTGACTTACTTCATTCTGTATGACAGTCTCTCGATCCATCGATGTCTCTACAAATGACCCAGTTTCATTCCTTTTTATGGCCGAGTAATATTCCATTTCATATATGTACCACATCTTTATCCATTCATCTGTCTGTGGGCATTTAGGTTGCTTCCATTACCTGGCTATTGTAAATAGTGCTGCAATGAACATTGTGGTGAATGTGCCTTTTTGATGTACGGTTTTCTCTGGGTATATGCCCAGAAGTGGGATTGCTGGATCAGATGGTAATTCTATTTCTAGTTTTTTTAAGGAAACTCCATACTGTTCTCCATAGTGACTGTATCAATTTACATTCCCACCAATAGTGGAAGAGGGCTCCTTTTGTCCACACCCTCCCCAGAATTGGTTGTTTGTAGATTTTCTGATGATGCCGATTCTAACAGGTGTGAGGTGAAACCTCATTGTAGTTTTGATTTGCATTTCTCTGATAATTAGTGCTGTTGAGCAGCTTTTCATGTGTGTCTTGGCCATCTCTGTGTCTCCTTTGAAGAAACGTCTCTTTAGATCTTCTGGCCATTTTTTGGGTTGTTTGTTTTTTTTAATATTAAGCTGCATGAGCTGTTTATATATATTGGAGATTAAACCTCTGTCCATTGATTCGTCTGCAACGATTTTCGCCCATTCTGAGGGATGCCTTTTTCCATTCCCGTGTTTTTTGAACAAAAAAGGAAAGAAAGGAAAAGAAGCAGAACACTAATGTGCGTAAAATATGCCTTTTGAAACGGTCGTTTTGAAATATGGACGTCCTTTGAATATTTTGGTCGATATGTGACCCCAGGATTTGTTTTCAGGGCAGGTGTCATTTACAGGCCTGCAATGATTTTGAATATCAACTGACCATTAGCGTTGGGATTAAAGCTGCTGTTGTGTGAAACGGCCACAAGGTGGCAGCAGTTCACCCTTACCAAATCTGGTTACTAGGGCAAGAGAGCCTCAGTGGAAGTGGTGTTCTAGATTGGAGTTTAGAATGGAATGTGCCAGGAGAAAGCCCCTCACGTTTGTCTCACTACTTCTTGTTCGTGTTTTTAATTTAATTTTTTATTTTTACTTACAGCAAGTTTGATTACAATGTTTGGCTTGTTGTAGGTGTGGAAGATGTGGTTCTTTTACACATATACACATGTCTGTTCTTCCTGGGATCCTTTTCCCATGTACGTTATGACAGAATGTTGTGTAGTCCTCTCTTGGTATTCTGTAGGTCTTTGGTGATTATATATGTCACCTGTGTTTGTATATGTCTGTTAACCCCGATATCGTAATGAAACCAATCCTCACACCTTTCCATTGGTGAACCATAAGTTTGTTTAATGAATCTGTGATTGCCCTTCTCCGTGGAAATATCTGCCCTGGTATCCATTTTTAGGTAACACCTATAAGTGATATGATATGATATGTGTCTTTCACTTTCTGACTTACTACAAGTCACGTGATTACTTCTAGACAAATCTACGGTGCTGCAAATGGCATTGTGTCCTTTTTTTCCTTGTCTTCTCTTCTGCCTTAGCGGGGTCCATTTTCAACAATGTGATTCCCTGAGGGTTGTGGATTAGCTGACCTGGGCAGCCTTAACCTGCCGGCCCGACCTCCCCAGGTGTGCCTCGTTGAGGTCAATATAAACAGCGCTCCAGGCAGCAATAGCCCCTGAAGCTGTGCCTGACTCCATATTCTCTGACCCGTCAGCGGTCTCGCGGCTGTGCTGGTGGGAGGGAGTGAGGGGCCACAGCTTTGTGGGTGGCCCGGTGTGAGTGGGGTTCTGCTGGCCTTTCTGCAGGAGTTGCCAGGCTGCCGCCTGTAAAGTAGAGGTTGTGTCACCCATACCTTCCACTGGAATTTCTCTCCGGAAAGAGGTGAGGAAGGAAAAAAGCAGTGGGGGCAGGGACAGGAGGGATATCTCAGGCAGGGCAATGGAAAGCTTCTGGAAGAGCACCCGGGGCCAGGACCACCCTGGCTGGTCTGCAGGCACCAAGTTGGCCTGCGTGCTGTCGCTGGTGTGGCTCCACGGTCCTTCCTCTAGTCTTTCAAGCCCTTTTACATATTCAGGTGTTTTACCTGGAAAGGGTGGGAACAGTTCAGCAGCAGCTGGCCTGGGGCTCAGCTCACGTTTACTCAGAGATGCCTTGGCACGGTCCCCCAGCTTTGCAATGAGGACGCTCCTTGCGTGGGGGGTGGGTTGCTGGCTGTATGGGAGATGATTCCCCACCTCTGACCAATTTCAGAATTGTTTACCGCTGGAGCAAGTGCCCTGATAGGGTTTTCCTGTGTATAACTGGTGGGTTCAAGTTTTTTTTTTCTTTTATGGTTCAAGTTAGAATTTATTCCTCTTTTATGTATTTATAGATATAAGCATGGAAATAATTCATTCCTATAAATACATCTGTGTGACGGGAAGAACTTTTTTCTGTTTTATTTTTAAATTTTATTTTTTAAAATTTTGAAATTTAATTTTATTTATTTTTTTATACAGCACGTTATTATTAGTTATGTATTTTATGCATATACATGTATACAGGTCAATCCCAAACTCCCAACTCATCCCACCACCACCACCCCATGGCTTCCCACACTTGGTGTCCATACGTTTGTTCTCTACCTCTGTGTCTCTATTTCTTCCCTGCAAAGCAGTTCATCTGTACCATTTTTAGGCTCCACATATATGCATTAATATACAATATTTGTTTTCCTCTTTCTGACTTACTTCATTCTGTATGACAGTCTCTCGATCCATCGATGTCTCTACAAATGACCCAGTTTCATTCCATTTTATGGCCGAGTAATATTCCATTTTATATATGTACCACATCTTTATCCATTCATCTGTCTGTGGGCATTTAGGTTGCTTCCATTACCTGGCTATTGTAAATAGTGCTGCAACGAATATTGTGGTGAATGTGCCTTTTTGAAATACGGTTTTCTCTGGGTATATGCCCAGAAGTGGGATTGCTGGGTCAGATGGTAATTCTATTTCTAATTTTTTTAAGGAAATTGCATACTGTTCTCCATAGTGACTGTATCAATTTACATCCCCACCAATAGTGGAAGAGGGCTCCTTTTGTCCACACCCTCCCCGGAATTGGTTGTCTTTGGATTTTCTGATGATGCCGATTCTAACAGGTGTGAGGTGATACCTCATTGTAATTTGATTTGCATTTCTCTAATAATTAGTGCTGTTGAGCAGCTTTTCATGTGCGTCTTGGCCATCTCTGTGTCTCCTTTGAAGAAACGTCTCTTTAGATCTTCTGCCCATTTTTTTGGGTTGTTTGTTTTTTTTAATATTAAGCTGCATGAGCTGTTTATATATATTGGAGATTAAACCTCTGTCCATTGATTCGTCTACAACGATTTTCTCCCATACTGAGGGATGCCTTTTTCCATTCCCGTGTTTTTTAACAAAAAAGGGAAGAAAGGAAAAGAAGCAGAACACTAATGTGCGTAAAATATGCCTTTTGAAATGGTCGTTTTGAAATATGGACGTCCTTTGAATTTTTTGGTCGATATGTGACCCCAGGATTTGTTTTCAGGTTAGGTGTCATTTACAGGCCTGCAATGATTTTGAATATCAACTGACCATTAGCGTTGGGATTAAAGCTGCTGTTGTGTGAAACGGCCACAAGGTGGCAGCAGTTCACCCTTACCAATATATTTCCTGGGATATTTCAGGTGTACCCAGGTTGAGGTTCTTGTAAGCAGTGCAGCCCTCAATTTGGGGGTGGCTCTGTCTTATGGATTTTCAGTTTTCCCAAGGTATATTCCCTAGACTGGAAGTGCCCTTGGCTCTGTAGCTCTGTTGTTTACTTGTTTTAGGGAACACAATGCACTCCTCCAGTGAGGCAGTTGGCAACTTACATCCCGCCCATCAGCATAACAAGGCTCCCTGTTCTCCAGGGCCTGTCTTGCCTTTCTGGTTTTTACACATTTTGTGGATGTCCCTTTTGACCGGTGGGAAGTGATTCTTCTTTGTAGTGCAGATTTGCATTGCGCGCTTGCTTGCTTGGCCAAAAAGGGCGTATGCGTTTTCTCCTGAATATATTCAGGAGAAAACGCATACGCCCTTTTTGGCCAAGTGCATCATTGTCGAAGTTGTGCCCCTCTTCCTGTGCTTTACAGGCGATTCCAACGTACCTCTTGAAATCTGTTTCCTGCTATTCTGCCTCGCTTTCAAGTCCGCCTTGTTGCCTTCCCTCAACAGATTTTTGGACGATAGTTGGCCTTGATTACTCTGCCAGTTTGTGAATTGCTGTGCCCCTGAGCTCCATTTTTCAACTCGTTTTTTGTGAGCTGAACGCAAGTCCAAACTTTTGGTTCAGGACCTCTACTGGTTCCCGGTGGGTGGCTGAGACTTTGGTTCATTCTTCTTCCTGCCGGGAAATTAGAGTGACATGTGCCCATCCAAATGCCTAACAGCTGCTCTCTCATTGGTTCTCCCTCTTCCCTTTCATCCTCTGCCAAACTGGCAACCTGTGCGAACCAGGAGCTTAAAGGGGCTCTCTCTCCAAGTTGGGAGATTGATAGGAAAGCAGTTGGAAAGTCAAACCGGAGCACCAGGAGAGGGGCTCTTCGTTGAGTTTTAGAAACCTTTCGTATTCACAGTGTGTCCATTCTCTAGGTTTCCCGTACACGTTATAGCTGTAGTAATATTCCCTTCCACCTGGAGAGCTGGGACCCATGGAATGGGTGCCATGCATTATTGCTTTAAAGGGTCTGCATTTGCTCACCCAATCTCACCAATCCTCTCAGTCCCAAGTGTCCAGCCTTATGCCACATCCAGCTGTCATTGTAGATAGGGTCATTCCAGGTTGCATCAGAGACCCTGAAGGAATTGTAAAGAATTTCCCTATTTCTTTGTTCTGTTTTTGAAATTCCTTTTTAGAGTGGGTTTGAGCTGATTCTCGCTGCCATGTTTATGCCAGTCTAGACACACTTGATTCCCTTACGGAGACATATCAATACATAGGTTTTAAGATTCTTTCTAGCCAGATCTATTCCTCTGCGGGAAATATGGGGTTTTGAGTCCCTTTCACTGAGGAAGGTTTAGGTCTTGTCTATTCCATAGTTGGTTTTTGGAACGGTACCTGTGCTTATATCAAACTCGGGTTTGATGCATAACCCCACCTCTCCTTCCCCCTTAAGCAGGCATAAGAGTGTTTTCTAAATGTGAGACTCTGTTCTCTTGCCTAACTCAGTTCATGTGTAGCCATGTTTACAGGATCTTCCTAAGTGATATCTTATGATAAGTTTCTTTTCCTGTGTGACTTCTTTCACTTAGAATCATCGTACCTGAATCCACTCATTTTGCTGCTACTGGTCTTATGACATTGATTTCGTGGCTGAGGGATATTCCATCGTACGTAAGTTCCACAATGTTTGGAACCATTTTTATATTTCCTGGGATATTTCAGGTGTACCCAGGTTGAGGTTCCTGTAAGCAGTGCAGCCCTCAATTTGGGGGTGGCTCTGTCTTATGGATTTTCAGTTTTCCCAAGGTATATTCCCTAGACTGGACGTGCCCTTGGCTCTGGAGCTCTGTTGTTTACTTGTTTTAGGGAACACAATGCACTCCTCCAGTGAGGCAGTTGGCAACTTACATCCCGCCCATCAGCATAACAAGGCTCCCTGTTCTCCAGGGCCTGTCTTGCCTTTCTGGTTTTTACACATTTTGTGGATGTCCCTTTTGACCGGTGGGAAGTGATACTTCTTTGTAGTGCAGATTTGCATTGCCCGCTTGCTTGCTTGGCCAAAAAGGGCGTATGCGTTTTCTCCTGAATATATTCAGGAGAAAACGCATACGCCCTTTTTGGCCAAGTGCATCATTGTCGAAGTTGTGCCCCTCTTCCTGTGCTTTACAGGCGATTTCAACGTACTTCTTTAAATCTGTTTCCTGCTATTCTGCCTCGCTTTCAAGTCCGCCTCGTTGCCTTCCCTCAACAGATTTTTGGACGATAGTTGGCCTTGATTACTCTGCCAGTTTGTGAATTGCTGTGCCCCTGAGCTCCATTTTTCAACTCGTTTTTTGTGAGCTGAACGCAAGTCCAAACTTTTGGTTCAGGACCTCTACTGATTCCCGGTGGGTGGCTGAGACTTTGGTTCATTCTTCTTCCTGCCGGGAAATTAGAGTGACATGTGCCCATCCAAATGCCTAACAGCTACTCTCTCATTGGTTCTCCCTCTTCCCTTTCATCCTCTGCCAAATTGGCAACCTGTGCGAACCAGGAGCTTAAAGGGGCTGTCTCTCCAAGTTGGGAGATTGATAGGAAAGCAGTTGGAAAGTCAAACCGGAGCACCAGGAGAGGGGCTCTTCGTTGAGTTTTAGAAACCTTTCGTATTCACAGTGTGTCCATTCTCTAGGTTTCCCGTACACGTTATAGTTGTAGTAATATTCCCTTCCACCTGGAGAGCTGGGACCCATGGAATGGGTGCCATGCATTATTGCTTTAAAGGGTCTGCATTTGCTCACCCAATCTCACCAATCCTCTCAGTCCCAAGTGTCCAGCCTTATGCCACATCCAGCTGTCATTGTAGATAGGGTCATTCCAGGTTGCATCAGAGACCCTGAAGGAATTGTAAAGAATTTCCCTGTTTCTTTGTTCTGTTTTTGAAATTCCTTTTTAGAGTGGGTTTGAGCTGATTCTCGCTGCCCTGTTTATGCCAGTCTAGACACACTTGATTCCCTTACGGAGACATATCAATACATAGGTTTTAAGATTCTTACTAGTCAGATCTATTCCTCTGCGGGAAATATGGGGTTTTTAGTCCCTTTCACTGAGGAAGGTGTAGGTCTTGTCTATTCCATAGTTGGTTTTTGGAACGGTACCTGTGCTTATATCAAACTCGGGTTTGATGCATCACCCCACCTCTCCTTCCCCCTTAAGCAGGCATAAGAGTGTTTTCTAAATGTGAGACTCTGTTCTCTTGCCAAACTCAGTTCATGTGTAGCCATGTTTACAGGATCTTCCTAAGTGATATCTTATGAT
This sequence comes from Mesoplodon mirus, assembly GCF_964341445.2. Lineage (NCBI taxonomy): Eukaryota > Metazoa > Chordata > Mammalia > Artiodactyla > Ziphiidae > Mesoplodon > Mesoplodon mirus. The sequence goes on along the minus strand of NW_028295776.1, from coordinate 2,580,646 downwards.
AAGTTTCTTTTCCAGTGTGACTTCTTTCACTTAGAATCATCGTACCTGAATCCACTCATTTTGCTGCTACTGGTCTTATGACATTGATTTCGTGGCTGAGGGATATTCCATCGTACGTAAGTTCCACAATGTTTGGAACCATTTTTATATTTCCTGGGATATTTCAGGTGTACCCAGGTTGAGGTTCCTGTAAGCAGTGCAGCCCTCAATTTGGGGGTGGCTCTGTCTTATGGATTTTCAGTTTTCCCAAGGTATATTCCCTAGACTGGATGTGCCCTTGGCTCTGGAGCTCTGTTGTTTACTTGTTTTAGGGAACACAATGCACTCCTCCAGTGAGGCAGTTGGCAACTTACATCCCGCCCATCAGCATAACAAGGCTCCCTGTTCTCCAGGGCCTGTCTTGCCTTTCTGGTTTTTACACATTTTGTGGATGTCCCTTTTGACCGGTGGGAAATGATACTTCTTTGTAGTGCAGATTTGCATTGCCCGCTTGCTTGCTTGGCCAAAAAGGGCGTATGCGTTTTCTCCTGAATATATTCAGGAGAAAACGCATACGCCCTTTTTGGCCAAGTGCATCATTGTCGAAGTTGTGCCCCTCTTCCTGTGCTTTACAGGCGATTCCAACATACCTCTTGAAATCTGTTTCCTGCTATTCTGCCTCGCTTTCAAGTCCGCCTCGTTGCCTTCCCTCAACAGATTTTTGGACGATAGTTGGCCTTAATTACTCTGCCAGTTTGTGAATTGCTGTGCCCCTGAGCTCCATTTTTCAACTCGTTTTTTGTGAGCTGAACGCAAGTCCAAACTTTTGGTTCAGGACCTCTACTGGTTCCCGGTGGGTGGCTGAGACTTTGGTTCATTCTTCTTCCTGCCGGGAAATTAGAGTGACATGTGCCCATCCAAATGCCTAACAGCTACTCTCTCATTGGTTCTCCCTCTTCCCTTTCATCCTCTGCCAAATTGGCAACCTGTGCGAACCAGGAGCTTAAAGGGGCTGTCTCTCCAAGTTGGGAGATTGATAGGAAAGCAGTTGGAAAGTCAAACCGGAGCACCAGGAGAGGGGCTCTTCGTTGAGTTTTAGAAACCTTTCGTATTCACTGTGTGTCCATTCTCTAGGTTTCCCGTACACGTTATAGCTGTAGTAATATTCCCTTCCACCTGGAGAGCTGGGACCCATGGAATGGGTGCCATGCATTATTGCTTTAAAGGGTCTGCATTTGCGCACCCAATCTCACCAATCCTCTCAGTCCCAAGTGTCCAGCCTTATGCCATATCCACCTGTCATTGTAGATAGGGTCATTCCAGGTTGCATCAGAGACCCTGAAGGAATTGTAAAGAATTTCCCTGTTTCTTTGTTCTGTTTTTGAAATTCCTTTTTAGAGTGGGTTTGAGCTGATTCTCACTGCCATGTTTATGCCAGTCTAGACACACTTGATTCCCTTACGGAGACATATCAATACATAGGTTTTAAGATTCTTACTAGTCAGATCTATTCCTCTGCGGGAAATATGGGGTTTTGAGTCCCTTTCACTGAGGAAGGTGTAGGTCTTGTCTATTCCATAGTTGGTTTTTGGAACGGTACCTGTGCTTATATCAAACTCGGGTGTGATGCATCACCCCACCTCTCCTTCCCCCTTAAGCAGGCATAAGAGTGTTTTCTAAATGTGAGACTCTGTTCTCTTGCCTAACTCAGTTCATGTGTAGCCATGTTTACAGGATCTTCCTAAGTGATATCTTATGATAAGTTTCTTTTCCTGTGTGACTTCTTTCACTTAGAATCATCGTACCTGAATCCACTCATTTTGCTGCTACTGGTCTTATGACATTGATTTCGTGGCTGAGGGATATTCCATCGTACGTAAGTTCCACAATGTTTGGAACCATTTTTATATTTCCTGGGATATTTCAGGTGTACCCAGGTTGAGGTTCCTGTAAGCAGTGCAGCCCTCAATTTGGGGGTGGCTCTGTCTTATGGATTTTCAGTTTTCCCAAGGTATATTCCCTAGACTGGAAGTGCCCTTGGCTCTGGAGCTCTGTTGTTTACTTGTTTTAGGGAACACAATGCACTCCTCCAGTGAGGCAGTTGGCAACTTACATCCCGCCCATCAGCATAACAAGGCTCCCTGTTCTCCAGGGCCTGTCTTGCCTTTCTGGTTTTTACACATTTTGTGGATGTCCCTTTTGACCGGTGGGAAGTGATACTTCTTTGTAGTGCAGATTTGCATTGCCCGCTTGCTTGCTTGGCCAAAAAGGGCGTATGCGTTTTCTCCTGAATATATTCAGGAGAAAACGCATACGCCCTTTTTGGCCAAGTGCATCATTGTCGAAGTTGTGCCCCTCTTCCTGTGCTTTACAGGCGATTTCAACGTACCTCTTGAAATCTGTTTCCTGCTATTCTGCCTCGCTTTCAAGTCCGCCTCGTTGCCTTCCCTCAACAGATTTTTGGACGATAGTTGGCCTTGATTACTCTGCCAGTTTGTGAATTGCTGTGCCCCTGAGCTCCATTTTTCAACTCGTTTTTTTGTGAGCTGAACGCAAGTCCAAACTTTTGGTTCAGGACCTCTACTGGTTCCCGGTGGGTGGCTGAGACTTTGGTTCATTCTTCTTCCTGCCGGGAAATTAGAGTGACATGTGCCCATCCAAATGCCTAACAGCTACTCTCTCATTGGTTCTCCCTCTTCCCTTTCATCCTCTGCCAAATTGGCAACCTGTGCGAACCAGGAGCTTAAAAGGGCTGTCTCTCCAAGTTGGGAGATTGATAGGAAAGCAGTTGGAAAGTCAAACCGGAGCACCAGGAGAGGGGCTCTTCGTTGAGTTTTAGAAACCTTTCGTATTCACAGCGTGTCCATTCTCTAGGTTTCCCGTACACGTTATAGCTGTAGTAATATTCCCTTCCACCTGGAGAGCTGGGACCCATGGAATGGGTGCCATGCATTATTGCTTTAAAGGGTCTGCATTTGCTCACCCAATCTCACCAATCCTCTCAGTCCCAAGTGTCCAGCCTTATGCCACATCCAGCTGTCATTGTAGATAGGGTCATTCCAGGTTGCATCAGAGACCCTGAAGGAATTGTAAAGAATTTCCCTGTTTCTTTGTTCTGTTTTTGAAATTCCTTTTTAGAGTGGGTTTGAGCTGATTCTCGCGGCCATGTTTATGCCAGTCTAGACACACTTGATTCCCTTACAGAGACATATCAATACATAGGTTTTAAGATTCTTACTAGTCAGATCTATTCCTCTGCGGGAAATATGGGGTTTTGAGTCCCTTTCACTGAGGAAGGTGTAGGTCTTGTCTATTCCATAGTTGGTTTTTGGAACGGTACCTGTGCTTATATCAAACTCGGGTTTGATGCATCACCCCACCTCTCCTTCCCCCTTAAGCAGGCATAAGAGTGTTTTCTAAATGTGAGACTCTGTTCTCTTGCCTAACTCAGTTCATGTGTAGCAATGTTTACAGGATCTTCCTAAGTGATATCTTATGATAAGTTTCTTTTCCTGTGTGACTTCTTTCACTTAGAATCATCGTACCTGAATCCACTCATTTTGCTGCTACTGGTCTTATGACATTGATTTCGTGGCTGAGGGATATTCCATCGTACGTAAGTTCCACAATGTTTGGAACCATTTTTATATTTCCTGGGATATTTCAGGTGTACCCAGGTTGAGGTTCCTGTAAGCAGTGCAGCCCTCAATTTGGGGGTGGCTCTGTCTTATGGATTTTCAGTTTTCCCAAGGTATATTCCCTAGACTGGACGTGCCCTTGGCTCTGGAGCTCTGTTGTTTACTTGTTTTAGGGAACACAATGCACTCCTCCAGTGAGGCAGTTGGCAACTTACATCCCGCCCATCAGCATAACAAGGCTCCCTGTTCTCCAGGGCCTGTCTTGCCTTTCTGGTTTTTACACATTTTGTGGATGTCCCTTTTGACCAGTGGGAAGTGATACTTCTTTGTAGTGCAGATTTGCATTGCCCGCTTGCTTGCTTGGCCAAAAAGGGCGTATGCGTTTTCTCCTGAATATATACAGGAGAAAACGCATACGCCCTTTTTGGGCAAGTGCATCATTGTCGAAGTTGTGCCCCTCTTCCTGTGCTTTACAGGCGATTCCAACGTACCTCTTGAAATCTGTTTCCTGCTATTCTGCCTCGCTTTCAAGTCCACCTCGTTGCCTTCCCTCAACAGATTTTTGGACGAGAGTTGGCCTTGATTACTCTGCCAGTTTGTGAATTGCTGTGCCCCTGAGCTCCATTTTTCAACTCGTTTTTTGTGAGCTGAACGCAAGTCCAAACTTTTGGTTCAGGACCTCTACTGGTTCCCGGTGGGTGGCTGAGACTTTGGTTAATTCTTCTTCCTGCCGGGAAATTAGAGTGACATGTGCCCATCCAAATGCCTAACAGCTACTCTCTCATTGGTTCTCCCTCTTCCCTTTCATCCTCTGCCAATTTGGCAACCTGTGCGAACCAGGAGCTTAAAGGGGATGTCTCTCCAAGTTGGGAGATTGATAGGAAAGCAGTTGGAAAGTCAAACCGGAGCACCAGGAGAGGGGCTCTTCGTTGAGTTTTAGAAACCTGTCGTATTCACAGTGTGTCCATTCTCTAGGTTTCCCGTACACGTTATAGCTGTAGTAATATTCCCTTCCACCTGGAGAGCTGGGACCCATGGAATGGGTGCCATGCATTATTGCTTTAAAGGGTCTGCATTTGCTCACCCAATCTCACCAATCCTCTCAGTCCCAAGTGTCCAGCCTTATGCCACATCCAGCTGTCATTGTAGATAGGGTCATTCCAGGTTGCATCAGAGACCCTGAAGGAATTGTAAAGAATTTCCCTGTTTCTTTGTTCTGTTTTTGAAATTCCTTTTTAGAGTGGGTTTGAGCTGATTCTCGTGGCCATGTTTATGCCAGTCTAGACACACTTGATTCCCTTACGGAGACATATCAATACATAGGTTTTAAGATTCTTACTAGTCAGATCTATTCCTCTGCGGGAAATACGGAGTTTTGAGTCCCTTTCACTGAGGAAGGTGTAGGTCTTGTCTATTCCATAGTTGGTTTTTGGAACGGTACCTGTGCTTATATCAAACTCTGGTTTGATGCATCACCCCACCTCTCCTTCCCCCTTAAGCAGGCATAAGAGTGTTTTCTAAATGTGACACTCTGTTCTCTTGCCTAACTCAGTTCATGTGTAGCCATGTTTACAGGATCTTCCTAAGTGATATCTTATGATAAGCTTCTTTTCCTGTGTGACTTCTTTCACTTAGAATCATCGTACCTGAATCCACTCATTTTGCTGCTACTGGTCTTATGACATTGATTTCGTGGCTGAGGGATATTCCATCGTACGTAAGTTCCACAATGTTTGGAACCATTTTTATATTTCCTGGGATATTTCAGGTGTACCCAGGTTGAGGTTCCTGTAAGCAGTGCAGCCCTCAATTTGGGGGTGGCTCTGTCTTATGGATTTTCAGTTTTCCCAAGGTATATTCCCTAGACTGGACGTGCCCTTGGCTCTGGAGCTCTGTTGTTTACTTGTTTTAGGGAACACAATGCACTCCTCCAGTGAGGCAGTTGGCAACTTACATCCCGCCCATCAGCATAACAAGGCTCCCTGTTCTCCAGGGCCTGTCTTGCCTTTCTGGTTTTTACACATTTTGTGGATGTCCCTTTTGACCGGTGGGAAGTGATACTTCTTTGTAGTGCAGATTTGCATTGCCCGCTTGCTTGCTTGGCCAAAAAGGGCGTATGCGTTTTCTCCTGAATATATTCAGGAGAAAACGCATACGCCCTTTTTGGCCAAGTGCATCATTGTCGAAGTTGTGCCCCTCTTCCTGTGCTTTACAGGCGATTCCAACGTACCTCTTGAAATCTGTTTCCTGCTATTCTGCCTCGCTTTCAAGTCCGCCTCGTTGCCTTCCCTCAACAGATTTTTGGACGATAGTTGGCCTTGATTACTCTGCCAGTTTGTGAATTGCTGTGCCCCTGAGCTCCATTTCTCAACTCGTTTTTTGTGAGCTGAACGCAAGTCCAAACTTTTGGTTCAGGACCTCTACTGGTTCCCGGTGGGTGGCTGAGACTTTGGTTCATTCTTCTTCCTGCAGGGAAATTAGAGTGACATGTGCCCATCCAAATGCCTAACAGCTACTCTCTCATTGGTTCTCCCTCTTCCCTTTCATCCTCTGCCAAATTGGCAACCTGTGCGAACCAGGAGCTTAAAGGGGCTGTCTCTCCAAGTTGGGAGATTGATAGGAAAGCAGTTGGAAAGTCAAACCGGAGCACCAGGAGAGGGGCTCTTCGTTGAGTTTTAGAAACCTTTCGTATTCACAGTGTGTCCATTTTCTAGGTTTCCCGTACACGTTATAGCTGTAGTAATATTCCCTTCCACCTGGAGAGCTGGGACCCATGGAATGGGTGCCATGCATTATTGCTTTAAAGGGTCTGCATTTGCTCACCCAATCTCACCAATCCTCTCAGTCCCAAGTGTCCAGCCTTATGCCACATCCAGCTGTCATTGTAGATAGGGTCATTCCAGGTTGCATCAGAGACCCTGAAGGAATTGTAAAGAATTTCCCTGTTTCTTTGTTCTGTTTTTGAAATTCCTTTTTAGAGTGGGTTTGAGCTGATTCTCGCTGCCCTGTTTATGCCAGTCTAGACACACTTGATTCCCTTACGGAGACATATCAATACATAGGTTTTAAGATTCTTACTAGTCAGATCTATTCCTCTGCGGGAAATATGGGGTTTTGAGTCCCTTTCACTGAGGAAGGTGTAGGTCTTGTCTATTCCATAGTTGGTTTTTGGAACGGTACCTGTGCTTATATCAAACTCGGGTTTGATGCATCACCCCACCTCTCCTTCCCCCTTAAGCAGGCATAAGAGTGTTTTCTAAATGTGAGACTCTGTTCTCTTGCCTAACTCAGTTCATGTGTAGCCATGTTTACAGGATCTTCCTAAGTGATATCTTATGATAAGTTTCTTTTCCTGTGTGACTTCTTTCACTTAGAATCATCGTACCTGAATCCACTCATTTTGCTGCTACTGGTCTTATGACATTGATTTCGTGGCTGAGGGATATTCCATCGTACGTAAGTTCCACAATGTTTGGAACCATTTTTATATTTCCTGGGATATTTCAGGTGTACCCAGGTTGAGGTTCCTGTAAGCAGTGCAGCCCTCAATTTGGGGGTGGCTCTGTCTTATGGATTTTCAGTTTTCCCAAGGTATATTCCCTAGACTGGACGTGCCCTTGGCTCTGGAGCTCTGTTGTTTACTTGTTTTAGGGAACACAATGCACTCCTCCAGTGAGGCAGTTGGCAACTTACATCCCGCCCATCAGCATAACAAGGCTCCCTGTTCTCCAGGGCCTGTCTTGCCTTTCTGGTTTTTACACATTTTGTGGATGTCCCTTTTGACCGGTGGGAAGTGATACTTCTTTGTAGTGCAGATTTGCATTGCCCGCTTGCTTGCTTGGCCAAAAAGGGCGTATGCGTTTTCTCCTGAATATATTCAGGAGAAAACGCATACGCCCTTTTTGGCCAAGTGCATCATTGTCGAAGTTGTGCCCCTCTTCCTGTGCTTTACAGGCGATTTCAACGTACCTCTTGAAATCTGTTTCCTGCTATTCTGCCTCGCTTTCAAGTCCGCCTCGTTGCCTTCCCTCAACAGATTTTTGGACGATAGTTGGCCTTGATTACTCTGCCAGTTTGTGAATTGCTGTGCCCCTGAGCTCCATTTTTCAACTCGTTTTTTGTGAGCTGAACGCAAGTCCAAACTTTTCGTTCAGGACCTCTACTAGTTCCCGGTGGGTGGCTGAGACTTTGGTTAATTCTTCTTCCTGCCGGGAAATTAGAGTGACATGTGCCCATCCAAATGCCTAACAGCTACTCTCTCATTGGTTCTCCCTCTTCCCTTTCATCCTCTGCCAATTTGGCAACCTGTGCGAACCAGGAGCTTAAAGGGGCTGTCTCTCCAAGTTGGGAGATTGATAGGAAAGCAGTTGGAAAGTCAAACCGGAGCACCAGGAGAGGGGCTCTTCGTTGAGTTTTAGAAACCTTTCGTATTCACAGTGTGTCCATTCTCTAGGTTTCCCGTACACGTTATAGCTGTAGTAATATTCCCTTCCACCTGGAGAGCTGGGACCCATGGAATGGGTGCCATACATTATTGCTTTAAAGGGTCTGCATTTGCTCACCCAATCTCACCAATCCTCTCAGTCCCAAGTGTCCAGCCTTATGCCACATCCAGCTGTCATTGTAGATAGGGTCATTCCAGGTTGCATCAGAGACCCTGAAGGAATTGTAAAGAATTTCCCTGTTTCTTTGTTCTGTTTTTGAAATTCCTTTTTAGAGTGGGTTTGAGCTGATTCTCGCTGCCCTGTTTATGCCAGTCTAGACACACTTGATTCCCTTACGGAGACATATCAATACATAGGTTTTAAGATTCTTACTAGTCAGATCTATTCCTCTGCGGGAAATATGGGGTTTTGAGTCCCTTTCACTGAGGAAGGTGTAGGTCTTGTCTATTCCATAGTTGGTTTTTGGAACGGTACCTGTGCTTATATCAAACTCGGGTTTGATGCATCACCCCACCTCTCCTTCCCCCTTAAGCAGGCATAAGAGTGTTTTCTAAATGTGAGACTCTGTTCTCTTGCCTAACTCAGTTCATGTGTAGCCATGTTTACAGGATCTTCCTAAGTGATATCTTATGATAAGTTTCTTTTCCTGTGTGACTTCTTTCACTTAGAATCATCGTACCTGAATCCACTCATTTTGCTGCTACTGGTCTTATGACATTGATTTCGTGGCTGAGGGATATTCCATCGTACGTAAATTCCACAATGTTTGGAACCATTTTTATATTTCCTGGGATATTTCAGGTGTACCCAGGTTGAGGTTCCTGTAAGCAGTGCAGCCCTCAATTAGGGGGTGGCTCTGTCTTATGGATTTTCAGTTTTCCCAAGGTATATTCCCTAGACTGGACGTACCCTTGGCTCTGGAGCTCTGTTGTTTACTTGTTTTAGGGAACACAATGCACTCCTCCAGTGAGGCAGTTGGCAACTTACATCCCGCCCATCAGCATAACAAGGCTCCCTGTTCTCCAGGGCCTGTCTTGCCTTTCTGGTTTTTACACATTTTGTGGATGTCCCTTTTGACCGGTGGGAAGTGATACTTCTTTGTAGTGCAGATTTGCATTGCCCGCTTGCTTGCTTGGCCAAAAAGGGCGTATGCGTTTTCTCCTGAATATATTCAGGAGAAAACGCATACGCCCTTTTTGGCCAAGTGCATCATTGTCGAAGTTGTGCCCCTCTTCCTGTGCTTTACAGGCGATTTCAATGTACCTCTTGAAATCTGTTTCCTGCTATTCTGCCTCGCTTTCAAGTCCGCCTCGTTGCCTTCCCTCAACAGATTTTTGGACGATAGTTGGCCTTGATTACTCTGCCAGTTTGTGAATTGCTGTGCCCCTGAGCTCCATTTTTCAACTCGTTTTTTGTGAGCTGAACGCAAGTCCAAACTTTTGGTTCAGGACCTCTACTGGTTCCCGGTGGGTGGCTGAGACTTTGGTTCATTCTTCTCCCTGCCGGGAAATTAGAGTGACATGTGCCCATCCAAATGCCTAACAGCTACTCTCTCATTGGTTCTCCCTCTTCCCTTTCATCCTCTGCCAATTTGGCAACCTGTGCGAACCAGGAGCTTAAAGGGGCTGTCTCTCCAAGTTGGGAGATTGATAGGAAAGCAGTTGGAAAATCAAACCGGAGCACCAGGAGAGGGGCTCTTCGTTGAGTTTTAGAAACCTTTCGTATTCACAGTGTGTCCATTCTCTAGGTTTCCCGTACACGTTATAGCTGTAGTAATATTCCCTTCCACCTGGAGAGCTGGGACCCATGGAATGGGTGCCATGCATTATTGCTTTAAAGGGTCTGCATTTGCTCACCCAATCTCACCAATCCTCTCAGTCCCAAGTGTCCAGCCTTATGCCACATCCAGCTGTCATTGTAGATAGGGTCATTCCAGGTTGCATCAGAGACCCTGAAGGAATTGTAAAGAATTTCCCTGTTTCTTTGTTCTGTTTTTGAAATTCCTTTTTAGAGTGGGTTTGAGCTGATTCTCGCTGCCCTGTTTATGCCAGTCTAGACACACTTGATTCCCTTACGGAGACATATCAATACATAGGTTTTAAGATTCTTACTAGTCAGATCTATTCCTCTGCGGGAAATATGGGGTTTTGAGTCCCTTTCACTGAGGAAGGTGTAGGTCTTGTCTATTCCATAGTTGGTTTTTGGAACGGTACCTGTGCTTATATCAAACTCGGGTTTGATGCATCACCCCACCTCTCCTTCCCCCTTAAGCAGGCATAAGAGTGTTTTCTAAATGTGAGACTCTGTTCTCTTGCCTAACTCAGTTCATGTGTAGCCATGTTTACAGGATCTTCCTAAGTGATATCTTATGATAAGTTTCTTTTCCTGTGTGACTTCTTTCACTTAGGATCATCGTACCTGAATCCACTCATTTTGCTGCTACTGGTCTTATGACATTGATTTCGTGGCTGAGGGATATTCCATCGTACGTAAGTTCCACAATGTTTGGAACCATTTTTATATTTCCTGGGATATTTCAGGTGTACCCAGGTTGAGGTTCCTGTAAGCAGTGCAGCCCTCAATTTGGGGGTGGCTCTGTCTTATGGATTTTCAGTTTTCCCATGGTATATTCCCTAGACTGGACGTGCCCTTGGCTCTGTAGCTCTGTTGTTTACTTGTTTTAGGGAACACAATGCACTCCTCCAGTGAGGCAGTTGGCAACTTACATCCCGCCCATCAGCATAACAAGGCTCCCTGTTCTCCAGGGCCTGTCTTGCCTTTCTGGTTTTTACACATTTTGTGGATGTCCCTTTTGACCGGTGGGAAGTGATACTTCTTTGTAGTGCAGATTTGCATTGCCCGCTTGCTTGCTTGGCCAAAAAGGGCGTATGAGTTTTCTCCTGAATATATTCAGGAGAAAACGCATACACCCTTTTTGGCCAAGTGCATCATTGTCGAAGTTGTGTCCCTCTTCCTGTGCTTTACAGGCGATTCCAACGTACATCTTGAAATCTGTTTCCTGCTATTCTGCCTCGCTTTCAAGTCCGCCTCGTTGCCTTCCCTCAACAGATTTTTGGACGATAGTTGGCCTTGATTACTCTGCCAGTTTGTGAATTGCTGTGCCCCTGAGCTCCATTTTTCAACTCGTTTTTTGTGAGCTGAACGCAAGTCCAAACTTTTGGTTCAGGACCTCTACTGGTTCAAGGTGGGTGGCTGAGACTTTGGTTAATTCTTCTTCCTGCAGGGAAATTAGAGTGACATGTGCCCATCCAAATGCCTAACAGCTACTCTCTCATTGGTTCTCCCTCTTCCCTTTCATCCTCTGCCAAATTGGCAACCTGTGCGAACCAGGAGCTTAAAGGGGCTGTCTCTCCAAGTTGGGAGATTGATATGAAAGCAGTTGGAAAGTCAAACCGGAGCACCAGGAGAGGGGCTCTTCGTTGAGTTTTAGAAACCTTTCGTATTCACAGTGTGTCCATTCTCTAGGTTTCCCGTACACGTTATAGCTGTAGTAATATTCCCTTCCACCTGGAGAGCTGGGACCCATGGAATGGGTGCCATGCATTATTGCTTTAAAGGGTCTGCATTTGCTCACCCAATCTCACCAATCCTCTCAGTCCCAAGTGTCCAGCCTTATGCCACATCCAGCTGTCATTGTAGATAGGGTCATTCCAGGTTGCATCAGAGACCCTGAAGGAATTGTAAAGAATTTCCCTGTTTCTTTGTTCTGTTTTTGAAATTCCTTTTTAGAGTGGGTTTGAGCTGATTCTCGCTGCCCTGTTTATGCCAGTCTAGACACACTTGATTCCCTTACGGAGACATATCAATACATAGGTTTTAAGATTCTTACTAGTCAGATCTATTCCTCAGCGGGAAATATGGGGTTTTGAGTCCCTTTCACTGAGGAAGGTGTAGGTCTTGTCTATTCCATAGTTGGTTTTTGGAACGGTACCTGTGCTTATATCAAACTCGGGTTTGATGCATCACCCCACCTCTCCTTCCCCCTTAAGCAGGCATAAGAGTGTTTTCTAAATGTGAGACTCTGTTCTCTTGCCTAACTCAGTTCATGTGTAGCCATGTTTACAGGATCTTCCTAAGTGATATCTTATGATAAGTTTCTTTTCCTGTGTGACTTCTTTCACTTAGAATCATCGTACCTGAATCCACTCATTTTGCTGCTACTGGTCTTATGACATTGATTTCGTGGCTGAGGGATATTCCATCGTACGTAAGTTCCACAATGTTTGGAACCATTTTTATATTTCCTGGGATATTTCAGGTGTACCCAGGTTGAGGTTCCTGTAAGCAGTGCAGCCCTCAATTTGGGGGTGGCTCTGTCTTATGGATTTTCAGTTTTCCCAAGGTATATTCCCTAGACTGGACGTGCCCTTGGCTCTGGAGCTCTGTTGTTTACTTGTTTTAGGGAACACAATGCACTCCTCCAGTGAGGCAGTTGGCAACTTACATCCCGCCCATCAGCATAACAAGGCTCCCTGTTCTCCAGGGCCTGTCTTGCCTTTCTGGTTTTTACACATTTTGTGGATGTCCCTTTTGACCGGTGGGAAGTGATACTTCTTTGTAGTGCAGATTTGCATTGCCCGCTTGCTTGCTTGGCCAAAAAGGGCGTATGCGTTTTCTCCTGAATATATTCAGGAGAAAACGCATACGCCCTTTTTGGCCAAGTGCATCATTGTCGAAGTTGTGCCCCTCTTCCTGTGCTTTACAGGCGATTTCAATGTACCTCTTGAAATCTGTTTCCTGCTATTCTGCCTCGCTTTCAAGTCCGCCTCGTTGCCTTCCCTCAACAGATTTTTGGACGATAGTTGGCCTTGATTACTCTGCCAGTTTGTGAATTGCTGTGCCCCTGAGCTCCATTTTTCAACTCGTTTTTTGTGAGCTGAACGCAAGTCCAAACTTTTGGTTCAGGACCTCTACTGGTTCCCGGTGGGTGGCTGAGACTTTGGTTCATTCTTCTTCCTGCCGGGAAATTAGAGTGACATGTGCCCATCCAAATGCCTAACAGCTACTCTCTCATTGGTTCTCCCTCTTCCCTTTCATCCTCTGCCAAATTGGCAACCTGTGCGAACCAGGAGCTTAAAGGGGCTGTCTCTCCAAGTTGGGAGATTGATAGGAAAGCAGTTGGAAAATCAAACCGGAGCACCAGGAGAGGGGCTCTTCGTTGAGTTTTAGAAACCTTTCGTATTCACAGTGTGTCCATTCTCTAGGTTTCCCGTACACGTTATAGCTGTAGTAATATTCCCTTCCACCTGGAGAGCTGGGACCCATGGAATGGGTGCCATGCATTATTGCTTTAAAGGGTCTGCATTTGCTCACCCAATCTCACCAATCCTCTCAGTCCCAAGTGTCCAGCCTTATGCCACATCCAGCTGTCATTGTAGATAGGGTCATTCCAGGTTGCATCAGAGACCCTGAAGGAATTGTAAAGAATTTCCCTGTTTCTTTGTTCTGTTTTTGAAATTCCTTTTTAGAGTGGCTTTGAGCTGATTCTCGCGGCCATGTTTATGCCAGTCTAGACACACTTGATTCCCTTACGGAGACATATCAATACATAGGTTTTAAGATTCTTACTAGTCAGATCTATTCCTCTGCGGGAAATATGGGGTTTTGAGTCCCTTTCACTGAGGAAGGTGTAGGTCTTGTCTATTCCATAGTTGGTTTTTGGAACGGTACTTGTGCTTATATCAAACTCGGGTTTGATGCATCACCCCACCTCTCCTTCCCCCTTAAGCAGGCATAAGAGTGTTTTCTAAATGTGAGACTCTGTTCTCTTGCCTAACTCAGTTCATGTGTAGCCATGTTTACAGGATCTTCCTAAGTGATATCTTATGATAAGTTTCTTTTCCTGTGTGACTTCTTTCACTTAGAATCATCGTACCTGAATCCACTCATTTTGCTGCTACTGGTCTTATGACATTGATTTCGTGGCTGAGGGATATTCCATCGTACGTAAGTTCCACAATGTTTGGAACCATTTTTATATTTCCTGGGATATTTCAGGTGTACCCAGGTTGAGGTTCCTGTAAGCAGTGCAGCCCTCAATTTGGGGGTGGCTCTGTCTTATGGATTTTCAGTTTTCCCAAGGTATATTCCCTAGACTGGACGTGCCCTTGGCTCTGGAGCTCTGTTGTTTACTTGTTTTAGGGAACACAATGCACTCCTCCAGTGAGGCAGTTGGCAACTTACATCCCGCCCATCAGCATAACAAGGCTCCCTGTTCTCCAGGGCCTGTCTTGCCTTTCTGGTTTTTACACATTTTGTGGATGTCCCTTTTGACCGGTGGGAAGTGATACTTCTTTGTAGTGCAGATTTGCATTGCCCGCTTGCTTGCTTGGCCAAAAAGGGCGTATGCGTTTTCTCCTGAATATATTCAGGAGAAAACGCATACGCCCTTTTTGGCCAAGTGCATCATTGTCGAAGTTGTGCCCCTCTTCCTGTGCTTTACAGGCGATTCCAACGTACCTCTTGAAATCTGTTTCCTGCTATTCTGCCTCGCATTCAAGTCCGCCTCGTTGCCTTCCCTCAACAGATTTTTGGACGATAGTTGGCCTTGATTACTCTGCCAGTTTGTGAATTGCTGTGCCCCTGAGCTCCATTTTTCAACTCGTTTTTTGTGAGCTGAACGCAAGTCCAAACTTTTGGTTCAGGACCTCTACTGGTTCCCGGTGGGTGGCTGAGACTTTGGTTCATTCTTCTTCCTGCCGGGAAATTAGAGTGACATGTGCCCATCCAAATGCCTAACAGCTACTCTCTCATTGGTTCTCCCTCTTCCCTTTCATCCTCTGCCAAATTGGCAACCTGTGCGAACCAGGAGCTTAAAGGGGCTCTCTCTCCAAGTTGGGAGATTGATAGGAAAACAGTTGTAAAGTCAAACCGGAGCACCAGGAGAGGGGCTCTTCGTTGAGTTTTAGAAACCTTTCGTATTCACAGTGTGTCCATTTTCTAGGTTTCCCGTACACGTTATAGCTGTAGTAATATTCCCTTCCACCTGGAGAGCTGGGACCAATGGAATGGATGCCATGCATTATTGCTTTAAAGGGTCTGCATTTGCTCACCCAATCTCACCAATCCTCTCAGTCCCAAGTGTCCAGCCTTATGCCACATCCAGCTGTCATTGTAGATAGGGTCATTCCAGGTTGCATCAGAGACCCTGAAGGAATTGTAAAGAATTTCCCTGTTTCTTTGTTCTGTTTTTGAAATTCCTTTTTAGAGTGGGTTTGAGCTGATTCTCGCTGCCCTGTTTATGCCAGTCTAGACACACTTGATTCCCTTACGGAGACATATCAATACATAGGTTTTAAGATTCTTACTAGTCAGATCTATTCCTCTGCGGGAAATATGGGGTTTTGAGTCCCTTTCACTGAGGAAGGTGTAGGTCTTGTCTATTCCATAGTTGGTTTTTGGAACGGTACCTGTGCTTATATCAAACTCGGGTTTGATGCATCACCCCACCTCTCCTTCCCCCTTAAGCAGGCATAAGAGTGTTTTCTAAATGTGAGACTCTGTTCTCTTGCCTAACTCAGTTCATGTGTAGCCATGTTTACAGGATCTTCCTAAGTGATATCTTATGATAAGTTTCTTTTCCTGTGTGACTTCTTTCACTTAGAATCATCGTACCTGAATCCACTCATTTTGCTGCTACTGGTCTTATGACATTGATTTCGTGGCTGAGGGATATTCCATCGTACGTAAGTTCCACAATGTTTGGAACCATTTTTATATTGCCTGGGATATTTCAGGTGTACCCAGGTTGAGGTTCCTGTAAGCAGTGCAGCCCTCAATTTGGGGGTGGCTCTGTCTTATGGATTTTCAGTTTTCCCAAGGTATATTCCCTAGACTGGACGTGCCCTTGGCTCTGGAGCTCTGTTGTTTACTTGTTTTAGGGAACACAATGCACTCCTCCAGTGAGGCAGTTGGCAACTTACATCCCGCCCATCAGCATAACAAGGCTCCCTGTTCTCCAGGGCCTGTCTTGCCTTTCTGGTTTTCACACATTTTGTGGATGTCCCTTTTGACCGGTGGGAAGTGATACTTCTTTGTAGTGCAGATTTGCATTGCCCGCTTGCTTGCTTGGCCAAAAAGGGCGTATGCGTTTTCTCCTGAATATATTCAGGAGAAAACACATACGCCCTTTTTGGCCAAGTGCATCATTGTCGAAGTTGTGCCCCTCTTCCTGTGCTTTACAGGCGATTCCAACGTACCTCTTGAAATCTGTTTCCTGCTATTCTGCCTCGCTTTCAAGTCCGCCTCGTTGCCTTCCCTCAACAGATTTTTGGACGATAGTTGGCCTTGATTACTCTGCCAGTTTGTGAATTGCTGTGCCACTGAGCTCCATTTTTCAACTCGTTTTTTGTGAGCTGAACGCAAGTCCAAACTTTTGGTTCAGGACCTCTACTGGTTCCCGGTGGGTGGCTGAGACTTTGGTTAATTCTTCTTCCTGCCGGGAAATTAGAGTGACATGTGCCCATCCAAATGCCTAACAGCTACTCTCTCATTGGTTCTCCCTCTTCCCTTTCATCCTCTGCCAAACTGGCAACCTGTGCGAACCAGGAGCTTAAAGGGGCTGTCTCTCCAAGTTGGGAGATTGATAGGAAAGCAGTTGGAAAGTCAAACCGGAGCACCAGGAGAGGGGCTCTTCGTTGAGTTTTAGAAACCTTTCGTATTCATAGTGTGTCCATTCTCTAGGTTTCCCGTACACGTTATAGCTGTAGTAATATTCCCTTCAACCTGGAGAGCTGGGACCCATGGAATGGGTGCCATGCATTATTGCTTTAAAGGGTCTGCATTTGCTCACCCAATCTCACCAATCCTCTCAGTCCCAAGTGTCCAGCCTTATGCCACATCCAGCTGTCATTGTAGATAGGGTCATTCCAGGTTGCATCGGAGACCCTGAAGGAATTGTAAAGAATTTCCCTGTTTCTTTGTTCTGTTTTTGAAATTCCTTTTTAGAGTGGGTTTGAGCTGATTCTCGCGGCCATGATTATGCCAGTCTAGACACACTTGATTCCCTTACGGAGACATATCAATACATAGGTTTTAAGATTCTTACTAGTCAGATCTATTCCTCTGCGGGAAATATGGGGTTTTGAGTCCCTTTCACTGAGGAAGGTGTAGGTCTTGTCTATTCCATAGTTGGTTTTTGGAACGGTACTTGTGCTTATATCAAAGTCTGGTTTGATGCATCACCCCACCTCTCCTTCCCCCTTAAGCAGGCATAAGAGTGTTTTCTAAATGTGAGACTCTGTTCTCTTGCCTAACTCAGTTCATGTGTAGCCATGTTTACAGGATCTTCCTAAGTGATATCTTATGATAAGTTTCTTTTCCTGTGTGACTTCTTTCACTTAGAATCATCGTACCTGAATCCACTCATTTTGCTGCTACTGGTCTTATGACATTGATTTCGTGGCTGAGGGATATTCCATCGTACGTAAGTTCCACAATGTTTGGAACCATTTTTATATTTCCTGGGATATTTCAGGTGTACCCAGGTTGAGGTTCCTGTAAGCAGTGCAGCCCTCAAATTGGGGGTGGCACTGTCTTATGGATTTTCAGTTTTCCCAAGGTATATTCCCTAGACTGGACGTGCCCTTGGCTCTGGAGCTCTGTTGTTTACTTGTTTTAGGGAACACAATGCACTCCTCCAGTGAGGCAGTTGGCAACTTACATCCCGCCCATCAGCATAACAAGGCTCCCTGTTCTCCAGGGCCTGTCTTGCCTTTCTGGTTTTTACACATTTTGTGGATGTCCCTTTTGACCGGTGGGAAGTGATACTTCTTTGTAGTGCAGATTTGCATTGCCCGCTTGCTTGCTTGGCCAAGAAGGGCGTATGCGTTTTCTCCTGAATATATTCAGGAGAAAACGCATACGCCCTTTTTGGCCAAGTGCATCATTGTCGAAGTTGTGCCCCTCTTCCTGTGCTTTACAGGCGATTCCAACGTACCTCTTGAAATCTGTTTCCTGCTATTCTGCCTCGCTTTCAAGTCCGCCTCGTTGCCTTCCCTCAACAGATTTTTGGACGATAGTTGGCCTTGATTACTCTGCCAGTTTGTGAACTGCTGTGCCCCTGAGCTCCATTTTTCAACTCGTTTTTTGTGAGCTGAACGCAAGTCCAAACTTTTGGTTCAGGACCTCTACTGGTTCCCGGTGGGTGGCTGAGACTTTGGTTCATTCTTCTTCCTGCCGGGAAATAAGAGTGACATGTGCCCATCCAAATGCCTAACAGCTACTCTCTCATTGGTTCTCCCTCTTCCCTTTCATCCTCTGCCAAATTGGCAACCTGTGCGAACCAGGAGCTTAAAGGGGCTCTCTCTCCAAGTTGGGAGATTGATAGGAAAACAGTTGGAAAGTCAAACCGGAGCACCAGGAGAGGGGCTCTTCGTTGAGTTTTAGAAACCTTTCGTATTCACAGTGTGTCCATTTTCTAGGTTTCCCGTACACGTTATAGCTGTAGTAATATTCCCTTCCACCTGGAGAGCTGGGACCCATGGAATGGATGCCATGCATTATTGCTTTAAAGGGTCTGCATTTGCTCACCCAATCTCACCAATCCTCTCAGTCCCAAGTGTCCAGCCTTATGCCACATCCAGCTGTCATTGTAGATAGGGTCATTCCAGGTTGCATCAGAGACCCTGAAGGAATTGTAAAGAATTTCCCTGTTTCTTTGTTTTGTTTTTGAAATTCCTTTTTAGAGTGGGTTTGAGCTGATTCCCGCTGCCATGTTTATGCCAGTCTAGACACACTTTATTCCCTTACGGAGACATATCAATACATAGGTTTTAAGATTCTTACTAGTCAGATCTATTCCTCTGTGGGAAATATGGAGTTTTGAGTCCCTTTCACTGAGGAAGGTGTAGGTCTTGTCTATTCCATAGTTGGTTTTTGGAACGGTACCTGTGCTTATATCAAACTCGGGTTTGATGCATCACCCCACCTCTCCTTCCCCCTTAAGCAGGCATAAGAGTGTTTTCTAAATGTGAGACTCAGTTCTCTTGCCTAACTCAGTTCATGTGTAGCCATGTTTACAGGATCTTCCTAAGTGATATCTTATGATAAGTTTCTTTTCCTGTGTGACTTCTTTCACTTAGAATCATCGTACCTGAATCCACTCATTTTGCTGCTACTGGTCTTATGACATTGATTTCGTGGCTGAGGGATATTCCATCGTACGTAAGTTCCACAATGTTTGGAACCATTTTTATATTTCCTGGGATATTTCAGGTGTACCCAGGTTGAGGTTCCTGTAAGCAGTGCAGCCCTCAATTTGGGGGTGGCTCTGTCTTATGGATTTTCAGTTTTCCCAAGGTATATTCCCTAGACTGGACGTGCCCTTGGCTCTGGAGCTCTGTTGTTTACTTGTTTTAGGGAACACAATGCACTCCTCCAGTGAGGCAGTTGGCAACTTACATCCCGCCCATCAGCATAACAAGGCTCCCTGTTCTCCAGGGCCTGCCTTGCCTTTCTGGTTTTTACACATTTTGTGGATGTCCCTTTTGACCGGTGGGAAGTGATACTTCTTTGTAGTGCAGATTTGCATTGCCCGCTTGCTTGCTTGGCCAAAAAGGGCGTATGCGTTTTCTCCTGAATATATTCAGGAGAAAACGCATACGCCCTTTTTGGCCAAGTGCATCATTGTCGAAGTTGTGCCCCTCTTCCTGTGCTTTACAGGCGATTCCAACGTACCTCTTGAAATCTGTTTCCTGCTATTCTGCCTCGCTTTCAAGTCCGCCTCGTTGCCTTCCCTCAACAGATTTTTGGACGATAGTTGGCCTTGATTACTCTGCCAGTTTGTGAATTGCTGTGCCCCTGAGCTCCATTTTTCAACTCGTTTTTTGTGAGCTGAACGCAAGTCCAAACTTTTGGTTCAGGACCTCTACTGGTTCCCGGTGGCTGGCTGAGACTTTGGTTCATTCTTCTTCCTGCCGGGAAATTAGAGTGACATGTGCCCATCCAAATGCCTAACAGCTACTCTCTCATTGGTTCTCCCTCTTCCCTTTCATCCTCTGCCAATTTGGCAACCTGTGCGAACCAGGAGCTTAAAGGGGCTCTCTCTCCAAGTTGGGAGATTGATAGGAAAGCAGTTGGAAAATCAAACCGGAGCACCAGGAGAGGGGCTCTTCGTTGAGTTTTAGAAACCTTTCGTATTCACAGTGTGTCCATTCTCTAGGTTTCCCGTACACGTTATAGCTGTAGTAATATTCCCTTCCACCTGGAGAGCTGGGACCCATGGAATGGGTGCCATGCATTATTGCTTTAAAGGGTCTGCATTTGCTCACCCAATCTCACCAATCCTCTCAGTCCCAAGTGTCCAGCCTTATGCCACATCCAGCTGTCATTGTAGATAGGGTCATTCCAGGTGGCATCAGAGACCCTGAAGGAATTGTAAAGAATTTCCCTGTTTCTTTGTTCTGTTTTTGAAATTCCTTTTTAGAGTGGGTTTGAGCTGATTCTCGCTGCCCTGTTTATGCCAGTCTAGACACACTTGATTCCCTTACGGAGACATATCAATACATAGGTTTTAAGATTCTTACTAGTCAGATCTATTCCTCTGCGGGAAATATGGGGTTTTGAGTCCCTTTCACTGAGGAAGGTGTAGGTCTTGTCTATTCCATAGTTGGTTTTTGGAACGGTACCTGTGCTTATATCAAACTCGGGTTTGATGCATCACCCCACCTCTCCTTCCCCCTTAAGCAGGCATAAGAGTGTTTTCTAAATGTGAGACTCTGTTCTCTTGCCTAACTCAGTTCATGTGTAGCCATGTTTACAGGATCTTCCTAAGTGATATCTTATGATAAGTTTCTTTTCCTGTGTGACTTCTTTCACTTAGAATCATCGTACATGAATCCACTCATTTTGCTGCTACTGGTCTTATGACATTGATTTCGTGGCTGAGGGATATTCCATCGTACGTAAGTTCCACAATGTTTGGAACCATTTTTATATTTCCTGGGATATTTCAGGTGTACCCAGGTTGAGGTTCCTGTAAGCAGTGCAGCCCTCAATTTGGGGGTGGCTCTGTCTTATGGATTTTCAGTTTTCCCAAGGTATATTCCCTAGACTGGACGTGCCCTTGGCTCTGGAGCTCTGTTGTTTACTTGTTTTAGGGAACACAATGCACTCCTCCAGTGAGGCAGTTGGCAACTTACATCCCGCCCATCAGCATAACAAGGCTCCCTGTTCTCCAGGGCCTGTCTTGCCTTTCTGGTTTTTACACATTTTGTGGATGTCCCTTTTGACCGGTGGGAAGTGATACTTCTTTGTAGTGCAGATTTGCATTGCCCGCTTGCTTGCTTGGCCAAAAAGGGCGTATGCGTTTTCTCCTGAATATATTCAGGAGAAAACGCATACGACCTTTTTGGCCAAGTGCATCATTGTCGAAGTTATGCCCCTCTTCCTGTGCTTTACAGGCGATTCCAACGTACCTCTTGAAATCTGTTTCCTGCTATTCTGCCTCGCTTTCAAGTCCGCCTCGTTGCCTTCCCTCAACAGATTTTTGGACGATAGTTGGCCTTGATTACTCTGCCAGTTTGTGAATTGCTGTGCCCCTGAGCTCCATTTTTCAACTCGTTTTTTGTGAGCTGAACGCAAGTCCAAACTTTTGGTTCAGGACCTCTACTGGTTCCCGGTGGGTGGCTGAGACTTTGGTTCATTCTTCTTCCTGCCGGGACATTAGAGTGACATGTGCACATCCAAATGCCTAACAGCTACTCTCTCATTGGTTCTCCCTCTTCCCTTTCATCCTCTGCCAATTTGGCAACCTGTGCGAACCAGGAGCTTAAAGGGGCTGTCTCTCCAAGTTGGGAGATTGATAGGAAAGCAGTTGGAAAATCAAACCGGAGCACCAGGAGACGGGCTCTTCGTTGAGTTTTAGAAACCTTTCGTATTCACAGTGTGTCCATTCTCTAGGTTTCCCGTACACGTTATAGCTGTAGTAATATTCCCTTCCACCTGGAGAGCTGGGACCCATGGAATGGGGGCCATGCATTATTGCTTTAAAGGGTCTGCATTTGCTCACCCAATCTCACCAATCCTCTCAGTCCCAAGTGTCCAGCCTTATGCCACATCCAGCTGTCATTGTAGATAGGGTCATTCCAGGTTGCATCAGAGACCCTGAAGGAATTGTAAAGAATTTCCCTGTTTCTTTGTTCTGTTTTTGAAATTCCTTTTTAGAGTGGGTTTGAGCTGATTCTCGCTGCCCTGTTTATGCCAGTCTAGACACACTTGATTCCCTTACGGAGACATATCAATACATAGGTTTTAAGATTCTTACTAGTCAGATCTATTCCTCTGCGGGAAATATGGGGTTTTGAGTCCCTTTCACTGAGGAAGGTGTAGGTCTTGTCTATTCCATAGTTGGTTTTTGGAACGGTACCTGTGCTTATATCAAACTCGGGTTTGATGCATCACCCCACCTCTCCTTCCCCCTTAAGCAGGCATAAGAGTGTTTTCTAAATGTGAGACTCTGTTCTCTTGCCTAACTCAGTTCATGTGTAGCCATGTTTACAGGATCTTCCTAAGTGATATCTTATGATAAGTTTCTTTTCCTGTGTGACTTCTTTCACTTAGAATCATCGTACCTGAATCCACTCATTTTGCTGCTACTGGTCTTATGACATTGATTTCGTGGCTGAGGGATATTCCATCGTACGTAAGTTCCACAATGTTTGGAACCATTTTTATATTTCCTGGGATATTTCAGGTGTACCCAGGTTGAGGTTCCTGTAAGCAGTGCAGCCCTCAAATTGGGGGTGGCACTGTCTTATGGATTTTCAGTTTTCCCAAGGTATATTCCCTAGACTGGACGTGCCCTTGGCTCTGGAGCTCTGTTGTTTACTTGTTTTAGGGAACACAATGCACTCCTCCAGTGAGGCAGTTGGCAACTTACATCCCGCCCATCAGCATAACAAGGCTCCCTGTTCTCCAGGGCCTGTCTTGCCTTTCTGGTTTTTACACATTTTGTGGATGTCCCTTTTGACCGGTGGGAAGTGATACTTCTTTGTAGTGCAGATTTGCATTGCCCGCTTGCTTGCTTGGCCAAAAAGGGCGTATGCGTTTTCTCCAGAATATATTCAGGAGAAAACGCATACGCCCTTTTTGGCCAAGTGCATCATTGTCGAAGTTGTGCCCCTCTTCCTGTGCTTTACAGGCGATTCCAACGTACCTCTTGAAATCTGTTTCCTGCTATTCTGCCTCGCTTTCAAGTCCGCCTCGTTGCCTTCCCTCAACAGATTTTTGGACGATAGTTGGCCTTGATTACTCTGCCAGTTTGTGAATTGCTGTGCCCCTGAGCTCCATTTTTCAACTCGTTTTTTGTGAGCTGAACGCAAGTCCAAACTGTTGGTTCAGGACCTCTACTGGTTCCCGGTGGGTGGCTGAGACTTTGGTTCATTCTTCTTCCTGCCGGGAAATTAGAGTGACATGTGCCCATCCAAATGCCTAACAGCTACTCTCTCATTGGTTCTCCCTCTTCCCTTTCATCCTCTGCCAAATTGGCAACCTGTGCGAACCAGGAGCTTAAAGGGGCTGTCTCTCCAAGTTGGGAGATTGATAGGAAAGCAGTTGGAAAATCAAACCGGAGCACCAGGAGAGGGGCTCTTCGTTGAGTTTTAGAAACCTTTCGTATTCACAGTGTGTCCATTCTCTAGGTTTCCCGTACACGTTATAGCTGTAGTAATATTCCCTTCCACCTGGAGAGCTGGGACCCATGGAATGGGTGCCATGCATTATTGCTTTAAAGGGTCTGCATTTGCTCACCCAATCTCACCAATCCTCTCAGTCCCAAGTGTCCAGCCTTATGCCACATCCAGCTGTCATTGTAGATAGGTTCATTCCAGGTGGCATCAGAGACCCTGAAGGAATTGTAAAGAATTTCCCTGTTTCTTTGTTTTGTTTTTGAAATTCCTTTTTAGAGTGGGTTTGAGCTGATTCTCGCTGCCCTGTTTATGCCAGTCTAGACACACTTGATTCCCTTACGGAGACATATCAATACATAGGTTTTAAGATTCTTACTAGTCAGATCTATTCCTCTGCGGGAAATATGGGGTTTTGAGTCCCTTTCACTGAGGAAGGTGTAGGTCTTGTCTATTCCATAGTTGGTTTTTGGAACGGTACCTGTGCTTATATCAAAGTCTGGTTTGATGCATCACCCCACCTCTCCTTCCCCCTTAAGCAGGCATAAGAGTGTTTTCTAAATGTGAGACTCTGTTCTCTTGCCTAACTCAGTTCATGTGTAGCCATGTTTACAGGATCTTCCTAAGTGATATCTTATGATAAGTTTCTTTTCCTGTGTGACTTCTTTCACTTAGAATTATCGTACCTGAATCCACTCATTTTGCTGCTACTGGTCTTATGACATTGATTTCGTGGCTGAGGGATATTCCATCGTACGTAAGTTCCACAATGTTTGGAACCATTTTTATATTTCCTTGGATATTTCAGGTGTACCCAGGTTGAGGTTCCTGTAAGCAGTGCAGCCCTCAATTTGGGGGTGGTTCTGTCTTATGGATTTTCAGTTTTCCCAAGGTATATTCCCTAGACTGGACGTGCCCTTGGCTCTGGAGCTCTGTTGTTTACTTGTTTTAGGGAACACAATGCACTCCTCCAGTGAGGCAGTTGGCAACTTACATCCCGCCCATCAGCATAACAAGGCTCCCTGTTCTCCAGGGCCTGTCTTGCCTTTCTGGTTTTTACACATTTTGTGGATGTCCCTTTTGACCGGTGGGAAGTGATACTTCTTTGTAGTGCAGATTTGCATTGCCCGCTTGCTTGCTTGGCCAAAAAGGGCGTATGCGTTTTCTCCAGAATATATTCAGGAGAAAACGCATACGCCCTTTTTGGCCAAGTGCATCATTGTCGAAGTTGTGCCCCTCTTCCTGTGCTTTACAGGCGATTCCAACGTACCTCTTGAAATCTGTTTCCTGCTATTCTGCCTCGCTTTCAAGTCCGCCTCGTTGCCTTCCCTCAACAGATTTTTGGACGATAGTTGGCCTTGATTACTCTGCCAGTTTGTGAATTGCTGTGCCCCTGAGCTCCATTTTTCAACTCGTTTTTTGTGAGCTGAACGCAAGTCCAAACTTTTGGTTCAGGACCTCTACTGGTTCCCGGTGGCTGGCTGAGACTTTGGTTCATTCTTCTTCCTGCCGGGAAATTAGAGTGACATGTGCCCATCCAAATGCCTAACAGCTACTCTCTCATTGGTTCTCCCTCTTCCCTTTCATCCTCTGCCAATTTGGCAACCTGTGCGAACCAGGAGCTTAAAGGGGCTCTCTCTCCAAGTTGGGAGATTGATAGGAAAGCAGTTGGAAAATCAAACCGGAGCACCAGGAGAGGGGCTCTTCGTTGAGTTTTAGAAACCTTTCGTATTCACAGTGTGTCCATTCTCTAGGTTTCCCGTACACGTTATAGCTGTAGTAATATTCCCTTCCACCTGGAGAGCTGGGACCCATGGAATGGGTGCCATGCATTATTGCTTTAAAGGGTCTGCATTTGCTCACCCAATCTCACCAATCCTCTCAGTCCCAAGTGTCCAGCCTTATGCCACATCCAGCTGTCATTGTAGATAGGGTCATTCCAGGTTGCATCAGAGACCCTGAAGGAATTGTAAAGAATTTCCCTGTTTCTTTGTTCTGGTTTTGAAATTCCTTTTTAGAGTGGGTTTGAGCTGATTCTCGCTGCCCTGTTTATGCCAGTCTAGACACACTTGATTCCCTTACGGAGACATATCAATACATAGGTTTTAAGATTCTTACTAGTCAGATCTATTCCTCTGCGGGAAATATGGGGTTTTGAGTCCCTTTCACTGAGGAAGGTGTAGGTCTTGTCTATTCCATAGTTGGTTTTTGGAACGGTACCTGTGCTTATATCAAACTCTGGTTTGATGCATCACCCCACCTCTCATTCCCCCTTAAGCAGGCATAAGAGTGTTTTCTAAATGTGAGACTCCGTTCTCTTGCCTAACTCAGTTCATGTGTAGCCATGTTTACAGGATCTTCCTAAGTGATATCTTATGATAAGTTTCTTTTCCTGTGTGACTTCTTTCACTTAGAATCATCGTACCTGAATCCACTCATTTTGCTGCTACTGGTCTTATGACATTGATTTCGTGGCTGAGGGATATTCCATCGTACGTAAGTTCCACAATGTTTGGAACCATTTTTATATTTCCTGGGATATTTCAGGTGTACCCAGGTTGAGGTTCCTGTAAGCAGTGCAGCCCTCAATTTGGGGGTGTCTCTGTCTTATGGATTTTCAGTTTTCCCAAGGTATATTCCCTAGACTGGACGTGCCCTTGGCTCTGGAGCTCTGTTGTTTACTTGTTTTAGGGAACACAATGCACTCCTCCAGTGAGGCAGTTGGCAACTTACATCCCGCCCATCAGCATAACAAGGCTCCCTGTTCTCCAGGGCCTGTCTTGCCTTTCTGGTTTTTACACATTTTGTGGATGTCCCTTTTGACCGGTGGGAAGTGATACTTCTTTGTAGTGCAGATTTGCATTGCCCGCTTGCTTGCTTGGCCAAAAAGGGCGTATGCGTTTTCTCCTGAATATATTCAGGAGAAAACGCATACGCCCTTTTTGGCCAAGTGCATCATTGTCGAAGTTGTGCCCCTCTTCCTGTGCTTTACAGGCGATTTCAACGTACCTCTTGAAATCTGTTTCCTGCTATTCTGCCTCGCTTTCAAGTCCGCCTCGTTGCCTTCCCTCAACAGATTTTTGGACGATAGTTGGCCTTGATTACTCTGCCAGTTTGTGAATTGCTGTGCCCCTGAGCTCCATTTTTCAACTCGTTTTTTGTGAGCTGAACGCAAGTCCAAACTTTTGGTTCAGGACCTCTACTGGTTCCCGGTGGGTGGCTGAGACTTTGGTTCATTCTTCATCCTGCCGGGAAATTAGAGTGACATGTGCCCATCCAAATGCCTAACAGCTACTCTCTCATTGGTTCTCCCTCTTCCCTTTCATCCTCTGCCAAATTGGCAACCTGTGCGAACCAGGAGCTTAAAGGGGCTGTCTCTCCAAGTTGGGAGATTGATAGGAAAGCAGTTGGAAAATCAAACCGGAGCACCAGGAGAGGGGCTCTTCGTTGAGTTTTAGAAACCTTTCGTATTCACAGTGTGTCCATTCTCTAGGTTTCCCGTACACGTTATAGCTGTAGTAATATTCCCTTCCACCTGGAGAGCTGGGACCCATGGAATGGGTGCCATGCATTATTGCTTTAAAGGGTCTGCATTTGCTCACCCAATCTCACCAATCCTCTCAGTCCCAAGTGTCCAGCCTTATGCCACATCCAGCTGTCATTGTAGATAGGGTCATTCCAGGTGGCATCAGAGACCCTGAAGGAATTGTAAAGAATTTCCCTGTTTCTTTGTTCTGTTTTTGAAATTCCTTTTTAGAGTGGGTTTGAGCTGATTCTCGCTGCCCTGTTTATGCCAGTCTAGACACACTTGATTCCCTTACGGAGACATATCAATACATAGGTTTTAAGATTCTTACTAGTCAGATCGATTCCTCTGCGGGAAATATGGGGTTTTGAGTCCCTTTCACTGAGGAAGGTGTAGGTCTTGTCTATTCCATAGTTGGTTTTTGGAACGGTACCTGTGCTTATATCAAACTCGGGTTTGATGCATCACCCCACCTCTCCTTCCCCCTTAAGCAGGCATAAGAGTGTTTTCTAAATGTGAGACTCAGTTCTATTGCCTAACTCAGTTCATGTGTAGCCATGTTTACAGGATCTTCCTAAGTGATATCTTATGATGTTTCTTTTCCTGTGTGACTTCTTTCACTTAGAATCATCGTACCTGAATCCACTCATTTTGCTGCTACTGGTCTTATGACATTGATTTCGTGGCTGAGGGATATTCCATCGTACGTAAGTTCCACAATGTTTGGAACCATTTTTATATTTCCTGAGATATTTCAGGTGTACCCAGGTTGAGATTCCTGTAAGCAGTGCAGCCCTCAATTTGGGGGTGGCTTTGTCTTATTGATGTTCAGTTTTCCCAAGGTATATTCCCTAGACTGGAAGTGCCCTTGGCTCTGGAGCTCTGTTGTTTACTTGTTTTAGGGAACACAATGCACTCCTCCAGTGAGGCAGTTGGCAACTTACATCCCGCCCATCAGCATAACAAGGCTCCCTGTTCTCCAGGGCCTGTCTTGCCTTTCTGGTTTTTACACATTTTGTGGATGTCCCTTTTGACCGGTGGGAAGTGATACTTCTTTGTAGTGCAGATTTGCATTGCCCGCTTGCTTGCTTGGCCAAAAAGGGCGTATGCGTTTTCTCCTGAATATATTCAGGAGAAAACGCATACGCCCTTTTTGGCCAAGTGCATCATTGTCGAAGTTGTGCCCCTCTTCCTGTGCTTTACAGGCGATTCCAACGTACCTCTTGAAATCTGTTTCCTGCTATTCTGCCTCGCTTTCAAGTCCGCCTCGTTGCCTTCCCTCAACAGATTTTTGGACGATAGTTGGCCTTGATTACTCTGCCAGTTTGTGAATTGCTGTGCCCCTGAGCTCCATTTTTCAACTCGTTTTTTGTGAGCTGAACGCAAGTCCAAACTTTTGGTTCAGGACCTCTACTGGTTCCCGGTGGGTGGCTGAGACTTTGGTTCATTCTTCTTCCTGCCGGGAAATTAGAGTGACATGTGCCCATCCAAATGCCTAACAGCTACTCTCTCATTGGTTCTCCCTCTTCCCTTTCATCCTCTGCCAAATTGGCAACCTGTGCGAACCAGGAGCTTAAAGGGGCTGTCTCTCCAAGTTGGGAGATTGATAGGAAAGCAGTTGGAAAGTCAAACCGGAGCACCAGGAGAGGGGCTCTTCGTTGAGTTTTAGAAACCTTTCGTTATCACAGTGTGTCCATTCTCTAGGTTTCCCGTACACGTTATAACTGTAGTAATATTCCCTTCCACCTGGAGAGCTGGGACCCATGGAATGGGTGCCATGCATTATTGCTTTAAAGGGTCTGCATTTGCTCACCCAATCTCACCAATCCTCTCAGTCCCAAGTGTCCAGCCTTATGCCACATCCAGCTGTCATTGTAGATAGGGTCATTCCAGGTTGCATCAGAGACCCTGAAGGAATTGTAAAGAATTTCCCTGTTTCTTTGTTCTGTTTTTGAAATTCCTTTTTAGAGTGGGTTTGAGCTGATTCTCGCTGCCATGTTTATGCCAGTCTAGACACACTTGATTCCCTTACGCAGACATATCAATACATAGGTTTTAAGATTCTTACTAGTCAGATCTATTCCTCTGCGGGAAATATGGAGTTTTGAGTCCCTTTCACTGAGGAAGGTGTAGGTCTTGTCTATTCCATAGTTGGTTTTTGGAACGGTACCTGTGCTTATACCAAACTCTGGTTTGATGCATCACCCCACCACTCCTTCCCCCTTAAGCAGGCATAAGAGTGTTTTCTAAATGTGAGACTCTGTTCTCTTGCCTAACTCAGTTCATGTGTAGCCATGTTAAAGGATCTTCCTAAGTGATATCTTATGATAAGTTTCTTTTCCTGTGTGACTTCTTTCACTTAGAATCATCATACCTGAATCCACTCATTTTGCTGCTACTGGTCTTATGACATTGATTTCGTGGCTGAGGGATATTCCATCGTACGTAAGTTCCACAAAGTTTGGAACCATTCTTATATTTCCTGGGATATTTCAGGTGTACCCAGGTTGAGGTTCCTGTAAGCAGTGCAGCCCTCAATTTGGGGGTGGCTCTGTCTTATGGATTTTCAGTTTCCCCAAGGTATATTCCCTAGACTGGAAGTGCCCTTGGCTCTGGAGCTCTGTTGTTTACTTGTTTTAGGGAACACAATGCACTCCTCCAGTGAGGCAGTTGGCAACTTACATCCCGCCCATCAGCATAACAAGGCTCCCTGTTCTCCAGGGCCTGTCTTGCCTTTCTGCATTTACACATTTTGTGGATGTCCCTTTTGACCGGTGGGAAGTGATACTTCTTTGTAGTGCAGATTTGCATTGCCCGCTTGCTTGCTTGGCCAAAAAGGGCGTATGCGTTTTCTCCAGAATATATTCAGGAGAAAACGCATACGCCCTTTTTGGCCAAGTGCATCATTGTCGAAGTTGTGCCCCTCTTCCTGTGCTTTACAGGCGATTCCAACGTACCTCTTGAAATCTGTTTCCTGCTATTCTGCCTCGCTTTCAAGTCCGCCTCGTTGCCTTCCCTCAACAGATTTTTGGACGGTAGTTGGCCTTGATTACTCTGCCAGTTTGTGAACTGCTGTGCCCCTGAGCTCCATTTTTCAACTCGTTTTTTGTGAGCTGAACGCAAGTCCAAACTTTTGGTTCAGGACCTCTACTGGTTCCCGGTGGGTGGCTGAGACTTTGGTTCATTCTTCTTCCTGCCGGGAAATTAGAGTGACATGTGCCCATCCAAATGCCTAACAGCTACTCTCTCATTGGTTCTCCCTCTTCCCTTTCATCCTCTGCCAAATTGGCAACCTGTGCGAACCAGGAGCTTAAAGGGGCTGTCTCTCCAAGTTGGGAGATTGATAGGAAAGCAGTTGGAAAATCAAACCGGAGCACCAGGAGAGGGGCTCTTCGTTGAGTTTTAGAAACCATTCATATTCACAGTGTGTCCATTCTCTAGGTTTCCCGTACACGTTATAGCTGTAGTAATATTCCCTTCCACCTGGAGAGCTGGGACCCATGGAATGGGTGCCATGCATTATTGCTTTAAAGGGTCTGCATTTGCTCACCCAATCTCACCAATCCTCTCAGTCCCAAGTGTCCAGCCTTATGCCACATCCAGCTGTCATTGTAGATAGGGTCATTCCAGGTTGCATCAGAGACCCTGAAGGAATTGTAAAGAATTTCCCTGTTTCTTTGTTTTGTTTTTGAAATTCATTTTTAGAGTGGGTTTGAGCTGATTCTCGCTGCCCTGTTTATGCCAGTCTAGACACACTTGATTCCCTTACGGAGACATATCAATACATAGGTTTTAAGATTCTTACTAGTCAGATCTATTCCTCTGCGGGAAATATGGGGTTTTGAGTCCCTTTCACTGAGGAAGGTGTAGGTCTTGTCTATTCCATAGTTGGTTTTTGGAACGGTACCTGTGCTTATATCAAAGTCTGGTTTGATGCATCACCCCACCTCTCCTTCCCCCTTAAGCAGGCATAAGAGTGTTTTCTAAATGTGAGACTCTGTTCTCTTGCCTAACTCAGTTCATGTGTAGCCATGTTTACAGGATCTTCCTAAGTGATATCTTATGATAAGTTTCTTTTCCTGTGTGACTTCTTTCACTTAGAATCATCGTACCTGAATCCACTCATTTTGCTGCTACTGGTCTTATGACATTGATTTCGTGGCTGAGGGATATTCCATCGTACGTAAGTTCCACAATGTTTGGAACCATTTTTATATTTCCTGGGATATTTCAGGTGTACCCAGGTTGAGGTTCCTGTAAGCAGTGCAGCCCTCAATTTGGGGGTGGCTCTGTCTTATGGATTTTCAGTTTTCCCAAGGTATATTCCCTAGACTGGACGTGCCCTTGGCTCTGGAGCTCTGTTGTTTACTTGTTTTAGGGAACACAATGCACTCCTCCAGTGAGGCAGTTGGCAACTTACATCCCGCCCATCAGCATAACAAGGCTCCCTGTTCTCCAGGGCCTGTCTTGCCTTTCTGGTTTTTACACATTTTGTGGATGTCCCTTTTGACCGGTGGGAAGTGATACTTCTTTGTAGTGCAGATTTGCATTGCCCGCTTGCTTGCTTGGCCAAAAAGGGCGTATGCGTTTTCTCCTGAATATATTCAGGAGAAAACGCATACGCCCTTTTTGGCCAAGTGCATCATTGTCGAAGTTGTGCCCCTCTTCCTGTGCTTTACAGGCGATTCCAACGTACCTCTTGAAATCTGTTTCCTGCTATTCTGCCTCGCTTTCAAGTCCGCCTCGTTGCCTTCCCTCAACAGATTTTTGGACGATAGTTGGCCTTGATTACTCTGCCAGTTTGTGAATTGCTGTGCCCCTGAGCTCCATTTTTCAACTCGTTTTTTGTGAGCTGAACGCAAGTCCAAACTTTTGGTTCAGGACCTCTACTGGTTCCCGGTGGGTGGCTGAGACTTTGGTTCATTCTTCTTCCTGCCGGGAAATTAGAGTGACATGTGCCCATCCAAATGCCTAACAGCTACTCTCTCATTGGTTCTCCCTCTTCCCTTTCATCCTCTGCCAAATTGGCAACCTGTGCGAACCAGGAGCTTAAAGGGGCTGTCTCTCCAAGTTGGGAGATTGATAGGAAAGCAGTTGGAAAGTCAAACCGGAGCACCAGGAGAGGGGCTCTTCGTTGAGTTTTAGAAACCTTTCGTTATCACAGTGTGTCCATTCTCTAGGTTTCCCGTACACGTTATAACTGTAGTAATATTCCCTTCCACCTGGAGAGCTGGGACCCATGGAATGGGTGCCATGCATTATTGCTTTAAAGGGTCTGCATTTGCTCACCCAATCTCACCAATCCTCTCAGTCCCAAGTGTCCAGCCTTATGCCACATCCAGCTGTCATTGTAGATAGGGTCATTCCAGGTTGCATCAGAGACCCTGAAGGAATTGTAAAGAATTTCCCTGTTTCTTTGTTCTGTTTTTGAAATTCCTTTTTAGAGTGGGTTTGAGCTGATTCTCGCTGCCATGTTTATGCCAGTCTAGACACACTTGATTCCCTTACGCAGACATATCAATACATAGGTTTTAAGATTCTTACTAGTCAGATCTATTCCTCTGTGGGAAATATGGAGTTTTGAGTCCCTTTCACTGAGGAAGGTGTAGGTCTTGTCTATTCCATAGTTGGTTTTTGGAACGGTACCTGTGCTTATACCAAACTCTGGTTTGATGCATCACCCCACCACTCCTTCCCCCTTAAGCAGGCATAAGAGTGTTTTCTAAATGTGAGACTCTGTTCTCTTGCCTAACTCAGTTCATGTGTAGCCATGTTAAAGGATCTTCCTAAGTGATATCTTATGATAAGTTTCTTTTCCTGTGTGACTTCTTTCACTTAGAATCATCATACCTGAATCCACTCATTTTGCTGCTACTGGTCTTATGACATTGATTTCGTGGCTGAGGGATATTCCATCGTACGTAAGTTCCACAAAGTTTGGAACCATTCTTATATTTCCTGGGATATTTCAGGTGTACCCAGGTTGAGGTTCCTGTAAGCAGTGCAGCCCTCAATTTGGGGGTGGCTCTGTCTTATGGATTTTCAGTTTCCCCAAGGTATATTCCCTAGACTGGAAGTGCCCTTGGCTCTGGAGCTCTGTTGTTTACTTGTTTTAGGGAACACAATGCACTCCTCCAGTGAGGCAGTTGGCAACTTACATCCCGCCCATCAGCATAACAAGGCTCCCTGTTCTCCAGGGCCTGTCTTGCCTTTCTGCATTTACACATTTTGTGGATGTCCCTTTTGACCGGTGGGAAGTGATACTTCTTTGTAGTGCAGATTTGCATTGCCCGCTTGCTTGCTTGGCCAAAAAGGGCGTATGCGTTTTCTCCAGAATATATTCAGGAGAAAACGCATACGCCCTTTTTGGCCAAGTGCATCATTGTCGAAGTTGTGCCCCTCTTCCTGTGCTTTACAGGCGATTCCAACGTACCTCTTGAAATCTGTTTCCTGCTATTCTGCCTCGCTTTCAAGTCCGCCTCGTTGCCTTCCCTCAACAGATTTTTGGACGGTAGTTGGCCTTGATTACTCTGCCAGTTTGTGAACTGCTGTGCCCCTGAGCTCCATTTTTCAACTCGTTTTTTGTGAGCTGAACGCAAGTCCAAACTTTTGGTTCAGGACCTCTACTGGTTCCCGGTGGGTGGCTGAGACTTTGGTTCATTCTTCTTCCTGCCGGGAAATTAGAGTGACATGTGCCCATCCAAATGCCTAACAGCTACTCTCTCATTGGTTCTCCCTCTTCCCTTTCATCCTCTGCCAAATTGGCAACCTGTGCGAACCAGGAGCTTAAAGGGGCTGTCTCTCCAAGTTGGGAGATTGATAGGAAAGCAGTTGGAAAATCAAACCGGAGCACCAGGAGAGGGGCTCTTCGTTGAGTTTTAGAAACCTTTCATATTCACAGTGTGTCCATTCTCTAGGTTTCCCGTACACGTTATAGCTGTAGTAATATTCCCTTCCACCTGGAGAGCTGGGACCCATGGAATGGGTGCCATGCATTATTGCTTTAAAGGGTCTGCATTTGCTCACCCAATCTCACCAATCCTCTCAGTCCCAAGTGTCCAGCCTTATGCCACATCCAGCTGTCATTGTAGATAGGGTCATTCCAGGTTGCATCAGAGACCCTGAAGGAATTGTAAAGAATTTCCCTGTTTCTTTGTTTTGTTTTTGAAATTCCTTTTTAGAGTGGGTTTGAGCTGATTCTCGCTGCCCTGTTTATGCCAGTCTAGACACACTTGATTCCCTTACGGAGACATATCAATACATAGGTTTTAAGATTCTTACTAGTCAGATCTATTCCTCTGCGGGAAATATGGGGTTTTGAGTCCCTTTCACTGAGGAAGGTGTAGGTCTTGTCTATTCCATAGTTGGTTTTTGGAACGGTACCTGTGCTTATATCAAAGTCTGGTTTGATGCATCACCCCACCTCTCCTTCCCCCTTAAGCAGGCATAAGAGTGTTTTCTAAATGTGAGACTCTGTTCTCTTGCCTAACTCAGTTCATGTGTAGCCATGTTTACAGGATCTTCCTAAGTGATATCTTATGATAAGTTTCTTTTCCTGTGTGACTTCTTTCACTTAGAATCATCGTACCTGAATCCACTCATTTTGCTGCTACTGGTCTTATGACATTGATTTCGTGGCTGAGGGATATTCCATCGTACGTAAGTTCCACAATGTTTGGAACCATTTTTATATTTCCTGGGATATTTCAGGTGTACCCAGGTTGAGGTTCCTGTAAGCAGTGCAGCCCTCAATTTGGGGGTGGCTCTGTCTTATGGATTTTCAGTTTTCCCAAGGTATATTCCCTAGACTGGACGTGCCCTTGGCTCTGGAGCTCTGTTGTTTACTTGTTTTAGGGAACACAATGCACTCCTCCAGTGAGGCAGTTGGCAACTTACATCCCGCCCATCAGCATAACAAGGCTCCCTGTTCTCCAGGGCCTGTCTTGCCTTTCTGGTTTTTACACATTTTGTGGATGTCCCTTTTGACTGGTGGGAAGTGATACTTCTTTGTAGTGCAGATTTGCATTGCCCGCTTGCTTGCTTGGCCAAAAAGGGCGTATGCGTTTTCTCCTGAATATATTCAGGAGAAAACGCATACGCCCTTTTTGGCCAAGTGCATCATTGTCGAAGTTGTGCCCCTCTTCCTGTGCTTTACAGGCGATTCCAACGTACCTCTTGAAATCTGTTTCCTGCTATTCTGCCTCGCTTTCAAGTCCGCCTCGTTGCCTTCCCTCAACAGATTTTTGGACGATAGTTGGCCTTGATTACTCTGCCAGTTTGTGAATTGCTGTGCCCCTGAGCTCCATTTTTCAACTCGTTTTTTGTGAGCTGAACGCAAGTCCAAACTTTTGGTTCAGGACCTCTACTGGTTCCCGGTGGGTGGCTGAGACTTTGGTTCATTCTTCTTCCTGCCGGGAAATTAGAGTGACATGTGCCCATCCAAATGCCTAACAGCTACTCTCTCATTGGTTCTCCCTCTTCCCTTTCATCCTCTGCCAAATTGGCAACCTGTGCGAACCAGGAGCTTAAAGGGGCTGTCTCTCCAAGTTGGGAGATTGATAGGAAAGCAGTTGGAAAGTCAAACCGGAGCACCAGGAGAGGGGCTCTTCGTTGAGTTTTAGAAACCTTTCGTATTCACAGTGTGTCCATTTTCTAGGTTTCCCGTACACGTTATAGCTGTAGTAATATTCCCTTCAACCTGGAGAGCTGGGACCCATGGAATGGGTGCCATGCATTATTGCTTTAAAGGGTCTGCATTTGCTCACCCAATCTCACCAATCCTCTCAGTCCCAAGTGTCCAGCCTTATGCCACATCCAGCTGTCATTGTAGATAGGGTCATTCCAGGTTGCATCAGAGACCCTGAAGGAATTGTAAAGAATTTCCCTGTTTCTTTGTTTTGTTTTTGAAATTCCTTTTTAGAGTGGGTTTGAGCTGATTCTCGCTGCCATGTTTATGCCAGTCTAGACACACTTGATTCCCTTACGGAGACATATCAATACATAGGTTTTAAGATTCTTACTAGTCAGATCTATTCCTCTGCGGGAAATATGGGGTTTTGAGTCCCTTTCACTGAGGAAGGTGTAGGTCTTGTCTATTCCATAGTTGGTTTTTGGAACGGTACCTGTGCTTATATCAAACTCGGGTTTGATGCATCACCCCACCTCTCCTTCCCCCTTAAGCAGGCATAAGAGTGTTTTCTAAATGTGAGACTCTGTTCTCTTGCCTAACTCAGTTCATGTGTAGCCATGTTTACAGGATCTTCCTAAGTGATATCTTATGATAAGTTTCTTTTCCTGTGTGACTTCTTTCACTTAGAATCATCGTACCAGAATCCACTCATTTTGCTGCTACTGGTCTTATGACATTGATTTCGTGGCTGAGGGATATTCCATCGTACGTAAGTTCCACAATGTTTGGAACCATTTTTATATTTCCTGGGATATTTCAGGTGTACCCAGGTTGAGGTTCCTGTAAGCAGTGCAGCCCTCAATTTGGGGGTGGCTCTGTCTTATGGATTTTCAGTTTTCCCAAGGTATATTCCCTAGACTGGACGTGCCCTTGGCTCTGGAGCTCTGTTGTTTACTTGTTTTAGGGAACACAATGCACTCCTCCAGTGAGGCAGTTGGCAACTTACATCCCGCCCATCAGCATAACAAGGCTCCCTGTTCTCCAGGGCCTGTCTTGCCTTTCTGGTTTTTACACATTTTGTGGATGTCCCTTTTGACCGGTGGGAAGTGATACTTCTTTGTAGTGCAGATTTGCATTGCCCGCTTGCTTGCTTGGCCAAAAAGGGCGTATGCGTTTTCTCCTGAATATATTCAGGAGAAAACGCATACGCCCTTTTTGGCCAAGTGCATCATTGTCGAAGTTGTGCCCCTCTTCCTGTGCTTTACAGGCGATTCCAACGTACCTCTTGAAATCTGTTTCCTGCTATTCTGCCTCGCTTTCAAGTCCGCCTCGTTGCCTTCCCTCAACAGATTTTTGGACGATAGTTGGCCTTGATTACTCTGCCAGTTTGTGAATTGCTGTGCCCCTGAGCTCCATTTTTCAACTCGTTTTTTGTGAGCTGAACGCAAGTCCAAACTTTTGGTTCAGGACCTCTACTGGTTCCCGGTGGGTGGCTGAGACTTTGGTTCATTCTTCTCCCTGCCGGGAAATTAGAGTGACATGTGCCCATCCAAATGCCTAACAGCTACTCTCTCATTGGTTCTCCCTCTTCCCTTTCATCCTCTGCCAAATTGGCAACCTGTGCGAACCAGGAGCTTAAAGGGGCTGTCTCTCCAAGTTGGGAGATTGATAGGAAAGCAGTTGGAAAATCAAACCGGAGCACCAGGAGAGGGGCTCTTCGTTGAGTTTTAGAAACCTTTC
This sequence comes from Mesoplodon mirus, assembly GCF_964341445.2. Lineage (NCBI taxonomy): Eukaryota > Metazoa > Chordata > Mammalia > Artiodactyla > Ziphiidae > Mesoplodon > Mesoplodon mirus. The sequence continues at coordinate 2,543,045 of NW_028295776.1, read as the reverse complement.
GTATTCACAGTGTGTCCATTCTCTAGGTTTCCCGTACACGTTATAGCTGTAGTAATATTCCCTTCCACCTGGAGAGCTGGGACCCATGGAATGGGTGCCATGCATTATTGCTTTAAAGGGTCTGCATTTGCTCACCCAATCTCACCAATCCTCTCAGTCCCAAGTGTCCAGCCTTATGCCACATCCAGCTGTCATTGTAGATAGGGTCATTCCAGGTTGCATCAGAGACCCTGAAGGAATTGTAAAGAATTTCCCTGTTTCTTTGTTCTGTTTTTGAAATTCCTTTTTAGAGTGGGTTTGAGCTGATTCTCGCTGCCATGTTTATGCCAGCCTAGACACACTTGATTCCCTTACGGAGACATATCAATACATAGGTTTTAAGATTCTTACTAGTCAGATCTATTCCTCTGCGGGAAATATGGGGTTTTGAGTCCCTTTCACTGAGGAAGGTGTAGGTCTTGTCTATTCCATAGTTGGTTTTTGGAACGGTACCTGTGCTTATATCAAACTCGGGTTTGATGCATCACCCCACCTCTCCTTCCCCCTTAAGCAGGCATAAGAGTGTTTTCTAAATGTGAGACTCTGTTCTCTTGCCTAACTCAGTTCATGTGTAGCCATGTTTACAGGATCTTCCTAAGTGATATCTTATGATAAGTTTCTTTTCCTGTGTGACTTCTTTCACTTAGAATCATCGTACCTGAATCCACTCATTTTGCTGCTACTGGTCTTATGACATTGATTTCGTGGCTGAGGGATATTCCATCGTATGTAAGTTCCACAATGTTTGGAACCATTTTTATATTTCCTGGGATATTTCAGGTGTACCCAGGTTGAGGTTCCTGTAAGCAGTGCAGCCCTCAATTTGGGGGTGGCTCTGTCTTATGGATTTTCAGTTTTCCCAAGGTATATTCCCTAGACTGGACGTGCCCTTGGCTCTGGAGCTCTGTTGTTTACTTGTTTTAGGGAACACAATGCACTCCTCCAGTGAGGCAGTTGGCAACTTACATCCCGCCCATCAGCATAACAAGGCGCCCTGTTCTCCAGGGCCTGTCTTGCCTTTCTGGTTTTTACACATTTTGTGGATGTCCCTTTTGACCGGTGGGAAGTGATACTTCTTTGTAGTGCAGATTTGCATTGCCCGCTTGCTTGCTTGGCCAAAAAGGGCGTATGCGTTTTCTCCTGAATATATTCAGGAGAAAACGCATACGCCCTTTTTGGCCAAGTGCATCATTGTCGAAGTTGTGCCCCTCTTCCTGTGCTTTACAGGCGATTCCAACGTACCTCTTGAAATCTGTTTCCTGCTATTCTGCCTCGCTTTCAAGTCCGCCTCGTTGCCTTCCCTCAACAGATTTTTGGACGATAGTTGGCCTTGATTACTCTGCCAGTTTGTGAATTGCTGTGCCCCTGAGCTCCATTTTTCAACTCGTTTTTTGTGAGCTGAACGCAAGTCCAAACTTTTGGTTCAGGACCTCTACTGGTTCCCGGTGGGTGGCTGAGACTTTGGTTCATTCTTCTTCCTGCCGGGAAATTAGAGTGACATGTGCCCATCCAAATGCCTAACAGCTACTCTCTCATTGGTTCTCCCTCTTCCCTTTCATCCTCTGCCAAATTGGCAACCTGTGCGAACCAGGAGCTTAAAGGGGCTGTCTCTCCAAGTTGGGAGATTGATAGGAAAGCAGTTGGAAAATCAAACCGGAGCACCAGGAGACGGGCTCTTCGTTGAGTTTTAGAAACCTTTCGTATTCACAGTGTGTCCATTCTCTAGGTTTCCCGTACACGTTATAGCTGTAGTAATATTCCCTTCCACCTGGAGAGCTGGGACCCATGGAATGGGGGCCATGCATTATTGCTTTAAAGGGTCTGCATTTGCTCACCAAATCTCACCAATCCTCTCAGTCCCAAGTGTCCAGCCTTATGCCACATCCAGCTGTCATTGTAGATAGGGTCATTCCAGGTTGCATCAGAGACCCTGAAGGAATTGTAAAGAATTTCCCTGTTTCTTTGTTTTGTTTTTGAAATTCCTTTTTAGAGTGGGTTTGAGCTGATTCTCGCTGCCCTGTTTATGCCAGTCTAGACACACTTGATTCCCTTACGGAGACATATCAATACATAGGTTTTAAGATTCTTACTAGTCAGATCTATTCCTCTGCGGGAAATATGGGGTTTTGAGTCCCTTTCACTGAGGAAGGTGTAGGTCTTGTCTATTCCATAGTTGGTTTTTGGAACGGTACCTGTGCTTATATCAAAGTCTGGTTTGATGCATCACCCCACCTCTCCTTCCCCCTTAAGCAGGCATAAGAGTGTTTTCTAAATGTGAGACTCTGTTCTCTTGCCTAACTCAGTTCATGTGTAGCCATGTTTACAGGATCTTCCTAAGTGATATCTTATGATAAGTTTCTTTTCCTGTGTGACTTCTTTCACTTAGAATCATCGTACCTGAATCCACTCATTTTGCTGCTACTGGTCTTATGACATTGATTTCGTGGCTGAGGGATATTCCATCGTACGTAAGTTCCACAATGTTTGGAACCATTTTTATATTTCCTGGGATATTTCAGGTGTACCCAGGTTGAGGTTCCTGTAAGCAGTGCAGCCCTCAATTTGGGGGTGGCTCTGTCTTATGGATTTTCAGTTTTCCCAAGGTATATTCCCTAGACTGGACGTGCCCTTGGCTCTGGAGCTCTGTTGTTTACTTGTTTTAGGGAACACAATGCACTCCTCCAGTGAGGCAGTTGGCAACTTACATCCCGCCCATCAGCATAACAAGGCGCCCTGTTCTCCAGGGCCTGTCTTGCCTTTCTGGTTTTTACACATTTTGTGGATGTCCCTTTTGACTGGTGGGAAGTGATACTTCTTTGTAGTGCAGATTTGCATTGCCCGCTTGCTTGCTTGGCCAAAAAGGGCGTATGCGTTTTCTCCTGAATATATTCAGGAGAAAACACATACGCCCTTTTTGGCCAAGTGCATCATTGTCGAAGTTGTGCCCCTCTTCCTGTGCTTTACAGGCGATTCCAACGTACCTCTTGAAATCTGTTTCCTGCTATTCTGCCTCACTTTCAAGTCCGCCTCGTTGCCTTCCCTCAACAGATTTTTGGACGATAGTTGGCCTTGATTACTCTGCCAGTTTGTGAATTGCTGTGCCCCTGAGCTCCATTTTTCAACTCGTTTTTTGTGAGCTGAACGCAAGTCCAAACTTTTGGTTCAGGACCTCTACTGGTTCCCGGTGGGTGGCTGAGACTTTGGTTCATTCTTCTCCCTGCCGGGAAATTAGAGTGACATGTGCCCATCCAAATGCCTAACAGCTACTCTCTCATTGGTTCTCCCTCTTCCCTTTCATCCTCTGCCAAATTGGCAACCTGTGCGAACCAGGAGCTTAAAGGGGCTGTCTCTCCAAGTTGGGAGATTGATAGGAAAGCAGTTGGAAAATCAAACCGGAGCACCAGGAGACGGGCTCTTCGTTGAGTTTTAGAAACCTTTCGTATTCACAGTGTGTCCATTCTCTAGGTTTCCCGTACACGTTATAGCTGTAGTAATATTCCCTTCCACCTGGAGAGCTGGGACCCATGGAATGGGTGCCATGCATTATTGCTTTAAAGGGTCTGCATTTGCTCACCCAATCTCACCAATCCTCTCAGTCCCAAGTGTCCAGCCTTATGCCACATCCAGCTGTCATTGTAGATAGGGTCATTCCAGGTTGCATCAGAGACCCTGAAGGAATTGTAAAGAATTTCCCTGTTTCTTTGTTCTGTTTTTGAAATTCCTTTTTAGAGTGGGTTTGAGCTGATTCTCGCTGCCCTGTTTATGCCAGTCTAGACACACTTGATTCCCTTACGGAGACATATCAATACATAGGTTTTAAGATTCTTACTAGTCAGATCTATTCCTCTGCGGGAAATATGGGGTTTTGAGTCCCTTTCACTGAGGAAGGTGTAGGTCTTGTCTATTCCATAGTTGGTTTTTGGAACGGTACCTGTGCTTATATCAAAGTCTGGTTTGATGCATCACCCCACCTCTCCTTCCCCCTTAAGCAGGCATAAGAGTGTTTTCTAAATGTGAGACTCTGTTCTCTTGCCTAACTCAGTTCATGTGTAGCCATGTTTACAGGATCTTCCTAAGTGATATCTTATGATAAGTTTCTTTTCCTGTGTGACTTCTTTCACTTAGAATCATCGTACCTGAATCCACTCATTTTGCTGCTACTGGTCTTATGACATTGATTTCGTGGCTGAGGGATATTCCATCGTACGTAAGTTCCACAATGTTTGGAACCATTTTTATATTTCCTGGGATATTTCAGGTGTACCCAGGTTGAGGTTCCTGTAAGCAGTGCAGCCCTCAATTTGGGGGTGGCTCTGTCTTATGGATTTTCAGTTTTCCCAAGGTATATTCCCTAGACTGGACGTGCCCTTGGCTCTGGAGCTCTGTTGTTTACTTGTTTTAGGGAACACAATGCACTCCTCCAGTGAGGCAGTTGGCAACTTACATCCCGCCCATCAGCATAACAAGGCTCCCTGTTCTCCAGGGCCTGTCTTGCCTTTCTGGTTTTTACACATTTTGTGGATGTCGCTTTTGACCGGTGGGAAGTGATACTTCTTTGTAGTGCAGATTTGCATTGCCCGCTTGCTTGCTTGGCCAAAAGAGCGTATGCGTTTTCTCCTGAATAAATTCAGGAGAAAACGCATACGCCCTTTTTGGCCAAGTGCATCATTGTCGAAGTTGTGCCCCTCTTCCTGTGCTTTACAGGCGATTCCAACGTACCTCTTGAAATCTGTTTCCTGCTATTCTGCCTCGCTTTCAAGTCCACCTCGTTGCCTTCCCTCAACAGATTTTTGGACGATAGTTGGCCTTGATTACTCTGCCAGTTTGTGAATTGCTGTGCCCCTGAGCTCCATTTTTCAACTCGTTTTTTGTGAGCTGAACGCAAGTCCAAACTTTTGGTTCAGTACCTCTACTGGTTCCCGGTGGGTGGCTGAGACTTTGGTTCATTCTTCTCCCTGCCGGGAAATTAGAGTGACATGTGCCCATCCAAATGCCTAACAGCTACTCTCTCATTGGTTCTCCCTCTTCCCTTTCATCCTCTGCCAAATTGGCAACCTGTGCGAACCAGGAGCTTAAAGGGGCTGTCTCTCCAAGTTGGGAGATTGATAGGAAAGCAGTTGGAAAATCAAACCGGAGCACCAGGAGACGGGCTCTTCGTTGAGTTTTAGAAACCTTTCGTATTCACAGTGTGTCCATTCTCTAGGTTTCCCGTACACGTTATAGCTGTAGTAATATTCCCTTCCACCTGGAGAGCTGGGACCCATGGAATGGGTGCCATGCATTATTGCTTTAAAGGGTCTGCATTTGCTCACCCAATCTCACCAATCCTCTCAGTCCCAAGTGTCCAGCCTTATGCCACATCCAGCTGTCATTGTAGATAGGGTCATTCCAGGTTGCATCAGAGACCCTGAAGGAATTGTAAAGAATTTCCCTGTTTCTTTGTTCTGTTTTTGAAATTCCTTTTTAGAGTGGGTTTGAGCTCATTCTCGCTGCCATGTTTATGCCAGCCTAGACACACTTGATTCCCTTACGGAGACATATCAATACATAGGTTTTAAGATTCTTACTAGTCAGATCTATTCCTCTGCAGGAAATATGGGGTTTTGAGTCCCTTTCACTGAGGAAGGTGTAGGTCTTGTCTATTCCATAGTTGGTTTTTGGAACGGTACCTGTGCTTATATCAAACTCGGGTTTGATGCATCACCCCACCTCTCCTTCCCCCTTAAGCAGGCATAAGAGTGTTTTCTAAATGTGAGACTCTGTTCTCTTGCCTAACTCAGTTCATGTGTAGCCATGTTTACAGGATCTTCCTAAGTGATATCTTATGATAAGTTTCTTTTCCTGTGTGACTTCTTTCACTTAGAATCATCGTACCTGAATCCACTCATTTTGCTGCTACTGGTCTTATGACATTGATTTCGTGGCTGAGGGATATTCCATCGTACGTAAGTTCCACAATGTTTGGAACCATTTTTATATTTCCTGGGATATTTCAGGTGTACCCAGGTTGAGGTTCCTGTAAGCAGTGCAGCCCTCAATTTGGGGGTGGCTCTGTCTTATGGATTTTCAGTTTTCCCAAGGTATATTCCCTAGACTGGACGTGCCCTTGGCTCTGGAGCTCTGTTGTTTACTTGTTTTAGGGAACACAATGCACTCCTCCAGTGAGGCAGTTGGCAACTTACATCCCGCCCATCAGCATAACAAGGCGCCCTGTTCTCCAGGGCCTGTCTTGCCTTTCTGGTTTTTACACATTTTGTGGATGTCCCTTTTGACCGGTGGGAAGTGATACTTCTTTGTAGTGCAGATTTGCATTGCCCGCTTGCTTGCTTGGCCAAAAAGGGCGTATGCGTTTTCTCCTGAATATATTCAGGAGAAAACGCATACGCCCTTTTTGGCCAAGTGCATCATTGTCGAAGTTGTGCCCCTCTTCCTGTGCTTTACAGGCGATTCCAACGTACCTCTTGAAATCTGTTTCCTGCTATTCTGCCTCGCTTTCAAGTCCGCCTCGTTGCCTTCCCTCAACAGATTTTTGGACGATAGTTGGCCTTGATTACTCTGCCAGTTTGTGAATTGCTGTGCCCCTGAGCTCCATTTTTCAACTCGTTTTTTGTGAGCTGAACGCAAGTCCAAACTTTTGGTTCAGGACCTCTACTGGTTCCCGGTGGGTGGCTGAGACTTTGGTTCATTCTTCTTCCTGCCGGGAAATTAGAGTGACATGTGCCCATCCAAATGCCTAACAGCTACTCTCTCATTGGTTCTCCCTCTTCCCTTTCATCCTCTGCCAAATTGGCAACCTGTGCGAACCAGGAGCTTAAAGGGGCTGTCTCTCCAAGTTGGGAGATTGATAGGAAAGCAGTTGGAAAATCAAACCGGAGCACCAGGAGACGGGCTCTTCGTTGAGTTTTAGAAACCTTTCGTATTCACAGTGTGTCCATTCTCTAGGTTTCCCGTACACGTTATAGCTGTAGTAATATTCCCTTCCACCTGGAGAGCTGGGACCTATGGAATGGGGGCCATGCATTATTGCTTTAAAGGGTCTGCATTTGCTCACCAAATCTCAGCAATCCTCTCAGTCCCAAGTGTCCAGCCTTATGCCACATCCAGCTGTCATTGTAGATAGGGTCATTCCAGGTTGCATCAGAGACCCTGAAGGAATTGTAAAGAATTTCCCTGTTTCTTTGTTTTGTTTTTGAAATTCCTTTTTAGAGTGGGTTTGAGCTGATTCTCGCTGCCCTGTTTATGCCAGTCTAGACACACTTGATTCCCTTACGGAGACATATCAATACATAGGTTTTAAGATTCTTACTAGTCAGATCTATTCCTCTGCGGGAAATATGGGGTTTTGAGTCCCTTTCACTGAGGAAGGTGTAGGTCTTGTCTATTCCATAGTTGGTTTTTGGAACGGTACCTGTGCTTATATCAAAGTCTGGTTTGATGCATCACCCCACCTCTCCTTCCCCCTTAAGCAGGCATAAGAGTGTTTTCTAAATGTGAGACTCTGTTCTCTTGCCTAACTCAGTTCATGTGTAGCCATGTTTACAGGATCTTCCTAAGTGATATCTTATGATAAGTTTCTTTTCCTGTGTGACTTCTTTCACTTAGAATCATCGTACCTGAATCCACTCATTTTGCTGCTACTGGTCTTATGACATTGATTTCGTGGCTGAGGGATATTCCATCGTACGTAAGTTCCACAATGTTTGGAACCATTTTTATATTTCCTGGGATATTTCAGGTGTACCCAGGTTGAGGTTCCTGTAAGCAGTGCAGCCCTCAATTTGGGGGTGGCTCTGTCTTATGGATTTTCAGTTTTCCCAAGGTATATTCCCTAGACTGGACGTGCCCTTGGCTCTGGAGCTCTGTTGTTTACTTGTTTTAGGGAACACAATGCACTCCTCCAGTGAGGCAGTTGGCAACTTACATCCCGCCCATCAGCATAACAAGGCGCCCTGTTCTCCAGGGCCTGTCTTGCCTTTCTGGTTTTTACACATTTTGTGGATGTCCCTTTTGACTGGTGGGAAGTGATACTTCTTTGTAGTGCAGATTTGCATTGCCCGCTTGCTTGCTTGGCCAAAAAGGGCGTATGCGTTTTCTCCTGAATATATTCAGGAGAAAACGCATACGCCCTTTTTGGCCAAGTGCATCATTGTCGAAGTTGTGCCCCTCTTCCTGTGCTTTACAGGCGATTCCAACGTACCTCTTGAAATCTGTTTCCTGCTATTCTGCCTCGCTTTCAAGTCCGCCTCGTTGCCTTCCCTCAACAGATTTTTGGACGATAGTTGGCCTTGATTACTCTGCCAGTTTGTGAATTGCTGTGCCCCTGAGCTCCATTTTTCAACTCGTTTTTTGTGAGCTGAACGCAAGTCCAAACTTTTGGTTCAGGACCTCTACTGGTTCCCGGTGGGTGGCTGAGACTTTGGTTCATTCTTCTCCCTGCCGGGAAATTAGAGTGACATGTGCCCATCCAAATGCCTAACAGCTACTCTCTCATTGGTTCTCCCTCTTCCCTTTCATCCTCTGCCAAATTGGCAACCTGTGCGAACCAGGAGCTTAAAGGGGCTGTCTCTCCAAGTTGGGAGATTGATAGGAAAGCAGTTGGAAAATCAAACCGGAGCACCAGGAGACGGGCTCTTCGTTGAGTTTTAGAAACCTTTCGTATTCACAGTGTGTCCATTCTCTAGGTTTCCCGTACACGTTATAGCTGTAGTAATATTCCCTTCCACCTGGAGAGCTGGGACCCATGGAATGGGGGCCATGCATTATTGCTTTAAAGGGTCTGCATTTGCTCACCAAATCTCACCAATCCTCTCAGTCCCAAGTGTCCAGCCTTATGCCACATCCAGCTGTCATTGTAGATAGGGTCATTCCAGGTTGCATCAGAGACCCTGAAGGAATTGTAAAGAATTTCCCTGTTTCTTTGTTTTGTTTTTGAAATTCCTTTTTAGAGTGGGTTTGAGCTGATTCTCGCTGCCCTGTTTATGCCAGTCTAGACACACTTGATTCCCTTACGGAGACATATCAATACATAGGTTTTAAGATTCTTACTAGTCAGATCGATTCCTCTGCGGGAAATATGGGGTTTTGAGTCCCTTTCACTGAGGAAGGTGTAGGTCTTGTCTATTCCATAGTTGGTTTTTGGAACGGTACCTGTGCTTATATCAAACTCGGGTTTGATGCATCACCCCACCTCTCCTTCCCCCTTAAGCAGGCATAAGAGTGTTTTCTAAATGTGAGACTCTGTTCTCTTGCCTAACTCAGTTCATGTGTAGCCATGTTTACAGGATCTTCCTAAGTGATATCTTATGATAAGTTTCTTTTCCTGTGTGACTTCTTTCACTTAGAATCATCGTACCTGAATCCACTCATTTTGCTGCTACTGGTCTTATGACATTGATTTCGTGGCTGAGGGATATTCCATCGTACGTAAGTTCCACAATGTTTGGAACCATTTTTATATTTCCTGGGATATTTCAGGTGTACCCAGGTTGAGGTTCCTGTAAGCAGTGCAGCCCTCAATTTGGGGGTGGCTCTGTCTTATGGATTTTCAGTTTTCCCAAGGTATATTCCCTAGACTGGACGTGCCCTTGGCTCTGGAGCTCTGTTGTTTACTTGTTTTAGGGAACACAATGCACTCCTCCAGTGAGGCAGTTGGCAACTTACATCCCGCCCATCAGCATAACAAGGCTCCCTGTTCTCCAGGGCCTGTCTTGCCTTTCTGGTTTTTACACATTTTGTGGATGTCCCTTTTGACCGGTGGGAAGTGATACTTCTTTGTAGTGCAGATTTGCATTGCCCGCTTGCTTGCTTGGCCAAAAAGGGCGTATGCGTTTTCTCCTGAATATATTCAGGAGAAAACGCATACGCCCTTTTTGGCCAAGTGCATCATTGTCGAAGTTGTGCCCCTCTTCCTGTGCTTTACAGGCGATTCCAACGTACCTCTTGAAATCTGTTTCCTGCTATTCTGCCTCGCTTTCAAGTCCGCCTCGTTGCCTTCCCTCAACAGATTTTTGGACGATAGTTGGCCTTGATTACTCTGCCAGTTTGTGAATTGCTGTGCCCCTGAGCTCCATTTTTCAACTCGTTTTTTGTGAGCTGAACGGAAGTCCAAACTTTTGGTTCAGGACCTCTACTGGTTCCCGGTGGGTGGCTGAGACTTTGGTTCATTCTTCTTCCTGCCGGGAAATTAGAGTGACATGTGCCCATCCAAATGCCTAACAGCTACTCTCTCATTGGTTCTCCCTCTTCCCTTTCATCCTCTGCCAAATTGGCAACCTGTGCGAACCAGGAGCTTAAAGGGGCTGTCTCTCCAAGTTGGGAGATTGATAGGAAAGCAGTTGGAAAATCAAACCGGAGCACCAGGAGACGGGCTCTTCGTTGAGTTTTAGAAACCTTTCGTATTCACAGTGTGTCCATTCTCTAGGTTTCCCGTACACGTTATAGCTGTAGTAATATTCCCTTCCACCTGGAGAGCTGGGACCCATGGAATGGGGGCCATGCATTATTGCTTTAAAGGGTCTGCATTTGCTCACCAAATCTCACCAATCCTCTCAGTCCCAAGTGTCCAGCCTTATGCCACATCCAGCTGTCATTGTAGATAGGGTCATTCCAGGTTGCATCAGAGACCCTGAAGGAATTGTAAAGAATTTCCCTGTTTCTTTGTTTTGTTTTTGAAATTCCTTTTTAGAGTGGGTTTGAGCTGATTCTCGCTGCCCTGTTTATGCCAGTCTAGACACACTTGATTCCCTTACGGAGACATATCAATACATAGGTTTTAAGATTCTTACTAGTCAGATCTATTCCTCTGCGGGAAATATGGGGTTTTGAGTCCCTTTCACTGAGGAAGGTGTAGGTCTTGTCTATTCCATAGTTGGTTTTTGGAACGGTACCTGTGCTTATATCAAACTCGGGTTTGATGCATCACCCCACCTCTCCTTCCCCCTTAAGCAGGCATAAGAGTGTTTTCTAAATGTGAGACTCTGTTCTCTTGCCTAACTCAGTTCATGTGTAGCCATGTTTACAGGATCTTCCTAAGTGATATCTTATGATAAGTTTCTTTTCCTGTGTGACTTCTTTCACTTAGAATCATCGTACCTGAATCCACTCATTTTGCTGCTACTGGTCTTATGACATTGATTTCGTGGCTGAGGGATATTCCATCGTACGTAAGTTCCACAATGTTTGGAACCATTTTTATATTTCCTGGGATATTTCAGGTGTACCCAGGTTGAGGTTCCTGTAAGCAGTGCAGCCCTCAATTTGGGGGTGGCTCTGTCTTATGGATTTTCAGTTTTCCCAAGGTATATTCCCTAGACTGGACGTGCCCTTGGCTCTGGAGCTCTGTTGTTTACTTGTTTTAGGGAACACAATGCACTCCTCCAGTGAGGCAGTTGGCAACTTACATCCCGCCCATCAGCATAACAAGGCGCCCTGTTCTCCAGGGCCTGTCTTGCCTTTCTGGTTTTTACACATTTTGTGGATGTCCCTTTTGACTGGTGGGAAGTGATACTTCTTTGTAGTGCAGATTTGCATTGCCCGCTTGCTTGCTTGGCCAAAAAGGGCGTATGCGTTTTCTCCTGAATATATTCAGGAGAAAACACATACGCCCTTTTTGGCCAAGTGCATCATTGTCGAAGTTGTGCCCCTCTTCCTGTGCTTTACAGGCGATTCCAACGTACCTCTTGAAATCTGTTTCCTGCTATTCTGCCTCGCTTTCAAGTCCACCTCGTTGCCTTCCCTCAACAGATTTTTGGACGATAGTTGGCCTTGATTACTCTGCCAGTTTGTGAATTGCTGTGCCCCTGAGCTCCATTTTTCAACTCGTTTTTTGTGAGCTGAACGCAAGTCCAAACTTTTGGTTCAGGACCTCTACTGGTTCCCGGTGGGTGGCTGAGACTTTGGTTCATTCTTCTCCCTGCCGGGAAATTAGAGTGACATGTGCCCATCCAAATGCCTAACAGCTACTCTCTCATTGGTTCTCCCTCTTCCCTTTCATCCTCTGCCAAATTGGCAACCTGTGCGAACCAGGAGCTTAAAGGGGCTGTCTCTCCAAGTTGGGAGATTGATAGGAAAGCAGTTGGAAAATCAAACCGGAGCACCAGGAGACGGGCTCTTCGTTGAGTTTTAGAAACCTTTCGTATTCACAGTGTGTCCATTCTCTAGGTTTCCCGTACACGTTATAGCTGTAGTAATATTCCCTTCCACCTGGAGAGCTGGGACCCATGGAATGGGTGCCATGCATTATTGCTTTAAAGGGTCTGCATTTGCTCACCCAATCTCACCAATCCTCTCAGTCCCAAGTGTCCAGCCTTATGCCACATCCAGCTGTCATTGTAGATAGGGTCATTCCAGGTTGCATCAGAGACCCTGAAGGAATTGTAAAGAATTTCCCTGTTTCTTTGTTCTGTTTTTGAAATTCCTTTTTAGAGTGGGTTTGAGCTGATTCTCGCTGCCCTGTTTATGCCAGTCTAGACACACTTGATTCCCTTACGGAGACATATCAATACATAGGTTTTAAGATTCTTACTAGTCAGATCTATTCCTCTGCGGGAAATATGGGGTTTTGAGTCCCTTTCACTGAGGAAGGTGTAGGTCTTGTCTATTCCATAGTTGGTTTTTGGAACGGTACCTGTGCTTATATCAAAGTCTGGTTTGATGCATCACCCCACCTCTCCTTCCCCCTTAAGCAGGCATAAGAGTGTTTTCTAAATGTGAGACTCTGTTCTCTTGCCTAACTCAGTTCATGTGTAGCCATGTTTACAGGATCTTCCTAAGTGATATCTTATGATAAGTTTCTTTTCCTGTGTGACTTCTTTCACTTAGAATCATCGTACCTGAATCCACTCATTTTGCTGCTACTGGTCTTATGACATTGATTTCGTGGCTGAGGGATATTCCATCGTACGTAAGTTCCACAATGTTTGGAACCATTTTTATATTTCCTGGGATATTTCAGGTGTACCCAGGTTGAGGTTCCTGTAAGCAGTGCAGCCCTCAATTTGGGGGTGGCTCTGTCTTATGGATTTTCAGTTTTCCCAAGGTATATTCCCTAGACTGGACGTGCCCTTGGCTCTGGAGCTCTGTTGTTTACTTGTTTTAGGGAACACAATGCACTCCTCCAGTGAGGCAGTTGGCAACTTACATCCCGCCCATCAGCATAACAAGGCGCCCTGTTCTCCAGGGCCTGTCTTGCCTTTCTGGTTTTTACACATTTTGTGGATGTCCCTTTTGACCGGTGGGAAGTGATACTTCTTTGTAGTGCAGATTTGCATTGCCCGCTTGCTTGCTTGGCCAAAAAGGGCGTATGCGTTTTCTCCTGAATATATTCAGGAGAAAACGCATACGCCCTTTTTGGCCAAGTGCATCATTGTCGAAGTTGTGCCCCTCTTCCTGTGCTTTACAGGCGATTCCAACGTACCTCTTGAAATCTGTTTCCTGCTATTCTGCCTCGCTTTCAAGTCCACCTCGTTGCCTTCCCTCAACAGATTTTTGGACGATAGTTGGCCTTGATTACTCTGCCAGTTTGTGAATTGCTGTGCCCCTGAGCTCCATTTTTCAACTCGTTTTTTGTGAGCTGAACGCAAGTCCAAACTTTTGGTTCAGTACCTCTACTGGTTCCCGGTGGGTGGCTGAGACTTTGGTTCATTCTTCTCCCTGCCGGGAAATTAGAGTGACATGTGCCCATCCAAATGCCTAACAGCTACTCTCTCATTGGTTCTCCCTCTTCCCTTTCATCCTCTGCCAAATTGGCAACCTGTGCGAACCAGGAGCTTAAAGGGGCTGTCTCTCCAAGTTGGGAGATTGATAGGAAAGCAGTTGGAAAATCAAACCGGAGCACCAGGAGACGGGCTCTTCGTTGAGTTTTAGAAACCTTTCGTATTCACAGTGTGTCCATTCTCTAGGTTTCCCGTACACGTTATAGCTGTAGTAATATTCCCTTCCACCTGGAGAGCTGGGACCCATGGAATGGGGGCCATGCATTATTGCTTTAAAGGGTCTGCATTTGCTCACCCAATCTCACCAATCCTCTCAGTCCCAAGTGTCCAGCCTTATGCCACATCCAGCTGTCATTGTAGATAGGGTCATTCCAGGTTGCATCAGAGACCCTGAAGGAATTGTAAAGAATTTCCCTGTTTCTTTGTTTTGTTTTTGAAATTCCTTTTTAGAGTGGGTTTGAGCTGATTCTCGCTGCCCTGTTTATGCCAGTCTAGACACACTTGATTCCCTTACGGAGACATATCAATACATAGGTTTTAAGATTCTTACTAGTCAGATCTATTCCTCTGCGGGAAATATGGGGTTTTGAGTCCCTTTCACTGAGGAAGGTGTAGGTCTTGTCTATTCCATAGTTGGTTCTTGGAACGGTACCTGTGCTTATATCAAAGTCTGGTTTGATGCATCACCCCACCTCTCCTTCCCCCTTAAGCAGGCATAAGAGTGTTTTCTAAATGTGAGACTCTGTTCTCTTGCCTAACTCAGTTCATGTGTAGCCATGTTTACAGGATCTTCCTAAGTGATATCTTATGATAAGTTTCTTTTCCTGTGTGACTTCTTTCACTTAGAATCATCGTACCTGAATCCACTCATTTTGCTGCTACTGGTCTTATGACATTGATTTCGTGGCTGAGGGATATTCCATCGTACGTAAGTTCCACAATGTTTGGAACCATTTTTATATTTCCTGGGATATTTCAGGTGTACCCAGGTTGAGGTTCCTGTAAGCAGTGCAGCCCTCAATTTGGGGGTGGCTCTGTCTTATGGATTTTCAGTTTTCCCAAGGTATATTCCCTAGACTGGACGTGCCCTTGGCTCTGGAGCTCTGTTGTTTACTTGTTTTAGGGAACACAATGCACTCCTCCAGTGAGGCAGTTGGCAACTTACATCCCGCCCATCAGCATAACAAGGCGCCCTGTTCTCCAGGGCCTGTCTTGCCTTTCTGGTTTTTACACATTTTGTGGATGTCCCTTTTGACTGGTGGGAAGTGATACTTCTTTGTAGTGCAGATTTGCATTGCCCGCTTGCTTGCTTGGCCAAAAAGGGCGTATGCGTTTTCTCCTGAATATATTCAGGAGAAAACGCATACGCCCTTTTTGGCCAAGTGCATCATTGTCGAAGTTGTGCCCCTCTTCCTGTGCTTTACAGGCGATTCCAACGTACCTCTTGAAATCTGTTTCCTGCTATTCTGCCTCGCTTTCAAGTCCGCCTCGTTGCCTTCCCTCAACAGATTTTTGGACGATAGTTGGCCTTGATTACTCTGCCAGTTTGTGAATTGCTGTGCCCCTGAGCTCCATTTTTCAACTCGTTTTTTGTGAGCTGAACGCAAGTCCAAACTTTTGGTTCAGGACCTCTACTGGTTCCCGGTGGGTGGCTGAGACTTTGGTTCATTCTTCTCCCTGCCGGGAAATTAGAGTGACATGTGCCCATCCAAATGCCTAACAGCTACTCTCTCATTGGTTCTCCCTCTTCCCTTTCATCCTCTGCCAAATTGGCAACCTGTGCGAACCAGGAGCTTAAAGGGGCTGTCTCTCCAAGTTGGGAGATTGATAGGAAAGCAGTTGGAAAATCAAACCGGAGCACCAGGAGACGGGCTCTTCGTTGAGTTTTAGAAACCTTTCGTATTCACAGTGTGTCCATTCTCTAGGTTTCCCGTACACGTTATAGCTGTAGTAATATTCCCTTCCACCTGGAGAGCTGGGACCCATGGAATGGGGGCCATGCATTATTGCTTTAAAGGGTCTGCATTTGCTCACCAAATCTCACCAATCCTCTCAGTCCCAAGTGTCCAGCCTTATGCCACATCCAGCTGTCATTGTAGATAGGGTCATTCCAGGTTGCATCAGAGACCCTGAAGGAATTGTAAAGAATTTCCCTGTTTCTTTGTTTTGTTTTTGAAATTCCTTTTTAGAGTGGGTTTGAGCTGATTCTCGCTGCCCTGTTTATGCCAGTCTAGACACACTTGATTCCCTTACGGAGACATATCAGTACATAGGTTTTAAGATTCTTACTAGTCAGATCTATTCCTCTGCGGGAAATATGGGGTTTTGAGTCCCTTTCACTGAGGAAGGTGTAGGTCTTGTCTATTCCATAGTTGGTTTTTGGAACGGTACCTGTGCTTATATCAAACTCGGGTTTGATGCATCACCCCACCTCTCCTTCCCCCTTAAGCAGGCATAAGAGTGTTTTCTAAATGTGAGACTCTGTTCTCTTGCCTAACTCAGTTCATGTGTAGCCATGTTTACAGGATCTTCCTAAGTGATATATTATGATAAGTTTCTTTTCCTGTGTGACTTCTTTCACTTAGAATCATCGTACCTGAATCCACTCATTTTGCTGCTACTGGTCTTATGACATTGATTTCGTGGCTGAGGGATATTCCATCGTACGTAAGTTCCACAATGTTTGGAACCATTTTTATATTTCCTGGGATATTTCAGGTGTACCCAGGTTGAGGTTCCTGTAAGCAGTGCAGCCCTCAATTTGGGGGTGGCTCTGTCTTATGGATTTTCAGTTTTCCCAAGGTATATTCCCTAGACTGGACGTGCCCTTGGCTCTGGAGCTCTGTTGTTTACTTGTTTTAGGGAACACAATGCACTCCTCCAGTGAGGCAGTTGGCAACTTACATCCCGCCCATCAGCATAACAAGGCTCCCTGTTCTCCAGGGCCTGTCTTGCCTTTCTGGTTTTTACACATTTTGTGGATGTCCCTTTTGACCGGTGGGAAGTGATACTTCTTTGTAGTGCAGATTTGCATTGCCCGCTTGCTTGCTTGGCCAAAAAGGGCGTATGCGTTTTCTCCTGAATATATTCAGGAGAAAACGCATACGCCCTTTTTGGCCAAGTGCATCATTGTCGAAGTTGTGCCCCTCTTCCTGTGCTTTACAGGCGATTCCAACGTACCTCTTGAAATCTGTTTCCTGCTATTCTGCCTCGCTTTCAAGTCCGCCTCGTTGCCTTCCCTCAACAGATTTTTGGACGATAGTTGGCCTTGATTACTCTGCCAGTTTGTGAATTGCTGTGCCCCTGAGCTCCATTTTTCAACTCGTTTTTTGTGAGCTGAACGGAAGTCCAAACTTTTGGTTCAGGACCTCTACTGGTTCCCGGTGGGTGGCTGAGACTTTGGTTCATTCTTCTTCCTGCCGGGAAATTAGAGTGACATGTGCCCATCCAAATGCCTAACAGCTACTCTCTCATTGGTTCTCCCTCTTCCCTTTCATCCTCTGCCAAATTGGCAACCTGTGCGAACCAGGAGCTTAAAGGGGCTGTCTCTCCAAGTTGGGAGATTGATAGGAAAGCAGTTGGAAAATCAAACCGGAGCACCAGGAGACGGGCTCTTCGTTGAGTTTTAGAAACCTTTCGTATTCACAGTGTGTCCATTCTCTAGGTTTCCCGTACACGTTATAGCTGTAGTAATATTCCCTTCCACCTGGAGAGCTGGGACCCATGGAATGGGGGCCATGCATTATTGCTTTAAAGGGTCTGCATTTGCTCACCCAATCTCACCAATCCTCTCAGTCCCAAGTGTCCAGCCTTATGCCACATCCAGCTGTCATTGTAGATAGGGTCATTCCAGGTTGCATCAGAGACCCTGAAGGAATTGTAAAGAATTTCCCTGTTTCTTTGTTTTGTTTTTGAAATTCCTTTTTAGAGTGGGTTTGAGCTGATTCTCGCTGCCCTGTTTATGCCAGTCTAGACACACTTGATTCCCTTACGGAGACATATCAATACATAGGTTTTAAGATTCTTACTAGTCAGATCTATTCCTCTGCGGGAAATATGGGGTTTTGAGTCCCTTTCACTGAGGAAGGTGTAGGTCTTGTCTATTCCATAGTTGGTTCTTGGAACGGTACCTGTGCTTATATCAAAGTCTGGTTTGATGCATCACCCCACCTCTCCTTCCCCCTTAAGCAGGCATAAGAGTGTTTTCTAAATGTGAGACTCTGTTCTCTTGCCTAACTCAGTTCATGTGTAGCCATGTTTACAGGATCTTCCTAAGTGATATCTTATGATAAGTTTCTTTTCCTGTGTGACTTCTTTCACTTAGAATCATCGTACCTGAATCCACTCATTTTGCTGCTACTGGTCTTATGACATTGATTTCGTGGCTGAGGGATATTCCATCGTACGTAAGTTCCACAATGTTTGGAACCATTTTTATATTTCCTGGGATATTTCAGGTGTACCCAGGTTGAGGTTCCTGTAAGCAGTGCAGCCCTCAATTTGGGGGTGGCTCTGTCTTATGGATTTTCAGTTTTCCCAAGGTATATTCCCTAGACTGGACGTGCCCTTGGCTCTGGAGCTCTGTTGTTTACTTGTTTTAGGGAACACAATGCACTCCTCCAGTGAGGCAGTTGGCAACTTACATCCCGCCCATCAGCATAACAAGGCGCCCTGTTCTCCAGGGCCTGTCTTGCCTTTCTGGTTTTTACACATTTTGTGGATGTCCCTTTTGACTGGTGGGAAGTGATACTTCTTTGTAGTGCAGATTTGCATTGCCCGCTTGCTTGCTTGGCCAAAAAGGGCGTATGCGTTTTCTCCTGAATATATTCAGGAGAAAACGCATACGCCCTTTTTGGCCAAGTGCATCATTGTCGAAGTTGTGCCCCTCTTCCTGTGCTTTACAGGCGATTCCAACGTACCTCTTGAAATCTGTTTCCTGCTATTCTGCCTCGCTTTCAAGTCCGCCTCGTTGCCTTCCCTCAACAGATTTTTGGACGATAGTTGGCCTTGATTACTCTGCCAGTTTGTGAATTGCTGTGCCCCTGAGCTCCATTTTTCAACTCGTTTTTTGTGAGCTGAACGCAAGTCCAAACTTTTGGTTCAGGACCTCTACTGGTTCCCGGTGGGTGGCTGAGACTTTGGTTCATTCTTCTCCCTGCCGGGAAATTAGAGTGACATGTGCCCATCCAAATGCCTAACAGCTACTCTCTCATTGGTTCTCCCTCTTCCCTTTCATCCTCTGCCAAATTGGCAACCTGTGCGAACCAGGAGCTTAAAGGGGCTGTCTCTCCAAGTTGGGAGATTGATAGGAAAGCAGTTGGAAAATCAAACCGGAGCACCAGGAGACGGGCTCTTCGTTGAGTTTTAGAAACCTTTCGTATTCACAGTGTGTCCATTCTCTAGGTTTCCCGTACACGTTATAGCTGTAGTAATATTCCCTTCCACCTGGAGAGCTGGGACCCATGGAATGGGGGCCATGCATTATTGCTTTAAAGGGTCTGCATTTGCTCACCAAATCTCACCAATCCTCTCAGTCCCAAGTGTCCAGCCTTATGCCACATCCAGCTGTCATTGTAGATAGGGTCATTCCAGGTTGCATCAGAGACCCTGAAGGAATTGTAAAGAATTTCCCTGTTTCTTTGTTTTGTTTTTGAAATTCCTTTTTAGAGTGGGTTTGAGCTGATTCTCGCTGCCCTGTTTATGCCAGTCTAGACACACTTGATTCCCTTACGGAGACATATCAGTACATAGGTTTTAAGATTCTTACTAGTCAGATCTATTCCTCTGCGGGAAATATGGGGTTTTGAGTCCCTTTCACTGAGGAAGGTGTAGGTCTTGTCTATTCCATAGTTGGTTTTTGGAACGGTACCTGTGCTTATATCAAACTCGGGTTTGATGCATCACCCCACCTCTCCTTCCCCCTTAAGCAGGCATAAGAGTGTTTTCTAAATGTGAGACTCTGTTCTCTTGCCTAACTCAGTTCATGTGTAGCCATGTTTACAGGATCTTCCTAAGTGATATATTATGATAAGTTTCTTTTCCTGTGTGACTTCTTTCACTTAGAATCATCGTACCTGAATCCACTCATTTTGCTGCTACTGGTCTTATGACATTGATTTCGTGGCTGAGGGATATTCCATCGTACGTAAGTTCCACAATGTTTGGAACCATTTTTATATTTCCTGGGATATTTCAGGTGTACCCAGGTTGAGGTTCCTGTAAGCAGTGCAGCCCTCAATTTGGGGGTGGCTCTGTCTTATGGATTTTCAGTTTTCCCAAGGTATATTCCCTAGACTGGACGTGCCCTTGGCTCTGGAGCTCTGTTGTTTACTTGTTTTAGGGAACACAATGCACTCCTCCAGTGAGGCAGTTGGCAACTTACATCCCGCCCATCAGCATAACAAGGCTCCCTGTTCTCCAGGGCCTGTCTTGCCTTTCTGGTTTTTACACATTTTGTGGATGTCCCTTTTGACCGGTGGGAAGTGATACTTCTTTGTAGTGCAGATTTGCATTGCCCGCTTGCTTGCTTGGCCAAAAAGGGCGTATGCGTTTTCTCCTGAATATATTCAGGAGAAAACGCATACGCCCTTTTTGGCCAAGTGCATCATTGTCGAAGTTGTGCCCCTCTTCCTGTGCTTTACAGGCGATTCCAACGTACCTCTTGAAATCTGTTTCCTGCTATTCTGCCTCGCTTTCAAGTCCGCCTCGTTGCCTTCCCTCAACAGATTTTTGGACGATAGTTGGCCTTGATTACTCTGCCAGTTTGTGAATTGCTGTGCCCCTGAGCTCCATTTTTCAACTCGTTTTTTGTGAGCTGAACGGAAGTCCAAACTTTTGGTTCAGGACCTCTACTGGTTCCCGGTGGGTGGCTGAGACTTTGGTTCATTCTTCTTCCTGCCGGGAAATTAGAGTGACATGTGCCCATCCAAATGCCTAACAGCTACTCTCTCATTGGTTCTCCCTCTTCCCTTTCATCCTCTGCCAAATTGGCAACCTGTGCGAACCAGGAGCTTAAAGGGGCTGTCTCTCCAAGTTGGGAGATTGATAGGAAAGCAGTTGGAAAATCAAACCGGAGCACCAGGAGACGGGCTCTTCGTTGAGTTTTAGAAACCTTTCGTATTCACAGTGTGTCCATTCTCTAGGTTTCCCGTACACGTTATAGCTGTAGTAATATTCCCTTCCACCTGGAGAGCTGGGACCCATGGAATGGGGGCCATGCATTATTGCTTTAAAGGGTCTGCATTTGCTCACCAAATCTCACCAATCCTCTCAGTCCCAAGTGTCCAGCCTTATGCCACATCCAGCTGTCATTGTAGATAGGGTCATTCCAGGTTGCATCAGAGACCCTGAAGGAATTGTAAAGAATTTCCCTGTTTCTTTGTTTTGTTTTTGAAATTCCTTTTTAGAGTGGGTTTGAGCTGATTCTCGCTGCCCTGTTTATGCCAGTCTAGACACACTTGATTCCCTTACGGAGACATATCAATACATAGGTTTTAAGATTCTTACTAGTCAGATCTATTCCTCTGCGGGAAATATGGGGTTTTGAGTCCCTTTCACTGAGGAAGGTGTAGGTCTTGTCTATTCCATAGTTGGTTTTTGGAACGGTACCTGTGCTTATATCAAACTCGGGTTTGATGCATCACCCCACCTCTCCTTCCCCCTTAAGCAGGCATAAGAGTGTTTTCTAAATGTGAGACTCTGTTCTCTTGCCTAACTCAGTTCATGTGTAGCCATGTTTACAGGATCTTCCTAAGTGATATCTTATGATAAGTTTCTTTTCCTGTGTGACTTCTTTCACTTAGAATCATCGTACCTGAATCCACTCATTTTGCTGCTACTGGTCTTATGACATTGATTTCGTGGCTGAGGGATATTCCATCGTACGTAAGTTCCACAATGTTTGGAACCATTTTTATATTTCCTGGGATATTTCAGGTGTACCCAGGTTGAGGTTCCTGTAAGCAGTGCAGCCCTCAATTTGGGGGTGGCTCTGTCTTATGGATTTTCAGTTTTCCCAAGGTATATTCCCTAGACTGGACGTGCCCTTGGCTCTGGAGCTCTGTTGTTTACTTGTTTTAGGGAACACAATGCACTCCTCCAGTGAGGCAGTTGGCAACTTACATCCCGCCCATCAGCATAACAAGGCGCCCTGTTCTCCAGGGCCTGTCTTGCCTTTCTGGTTTTTACACATTTTGTGGATGTCCCTTTTGACTGGTGGGAAGTGATACTTCTTTGTAGTGCAGATTTGCATTGCCCGCTTGCTTGCTTGGCCAAAAAGGGCGTATGCGTTTTCTCCTGAATATATTCAGGAGAAAACACATACGCCCTTTTTGGCCAAGTGCATCATTGTCGAAGTTGTGCCCCTCTTCCTGTGCTTTACAGGCGATTCCAACGTACCTCTTGAAATCTGTTTCCTGCTATTCTGCCTCGCTTTCAAGTCCGCCTCGTTGCCTTCCCTCAACAGATTTTTGGACGATAGTTGGCCTTGATTACTCTGCCAGTTTGTGAATTGCTGTGCCCCTGAGCTCCATTTTTCAACTCGTTTTTTGTGAGCTGAACGCAAGTCCAAACTTTTGGTTCAGGACCTCTACTGGTTCCCGGTGGGTGGCTGAGACTTTGGTTCATTCTTCTCCCTGCCGGGAAATTAGAGTGACATGTGCCCATCCAAATGCCTAACAGCTACTCTCTCATTGGTTCTCCCTCTTCCCTTTCATCCTCTGCCAAATTGGCAACCTGTGCGAACCAGGAGCTTAAAGGGGCTGTCTCTCCAAGTTGGGAGATTGATAGGAAAGCAGTTGGAAAATCAAACCGGAGCACCAGGAGACGGGCTCTTCGTTGAGTTTTAGAAACCTTTCGTATTCACAGTGTGTCCATTCTCTAGGTTTCCCGTACACGTTATAGCTGTAGTAATATTCCCTTCCACCTGGAGAGCTGGGACCCATGGAATGGGTGCCATGCATTATTGCTTTAAAGGGTCTGCATTTGCTCACCCAATCTCACCAATCCTCTCAGTCCCAAGTGTCCAGCCTTATGCCACATCCAGCTGTCATTGTAGATAGGGTCATTCCAGGTTGCATCAGAGACCCTGAAGGAATTGTAAAGAATTTCCCTGTTTCTTTGTTCTGTTTTTGAAATTCCTTTTTAGAGTGGGTTTGAGCTGATTCTCGCTGCCCTGTTTATGCCAGTCTAGACACACTTGATTCCCTTACGGAGACATATCAATACATAGGTTTTAAGATTCTTACTAGTCAGATCTATTCCTCTGCGGGAAATATGGGGTTTTGAGTCCCTTTCACTGAGGAAGGTGTAGGTCTTGTCTATTCCATAGTTGGTTTTTGGAACGGTACCTGTGCTTATATCAAAGTCTGGTTTGATGCATCACCCCACCTCTCCTTCCCCCTTAAGCAGGCATAAGAGTGTTTTCTAAATGTGAGACTCTGTTCTCTTGCCTAACTCAGTTCATGTGTAGCCATGTTTACAGGATCTTCCTAAGTGATATCTTATGATAAGTTTCTTTTCCTGTGTGACTTCTTTCACTTAGAATCATCGTACCTGAATCCACTCATTTTGCTGCTACTGGTCTTATGACATTGATTTCGTGGCTGAGGGATATTCCATCGTACGTAAGTTCCACAATGTTTGGAACCATTTTTATATTTCCTGGGATATTTCAGGTGTACCCAGGTTGAGGTTCCTGTAAGCAGTGCAGCCCTCAATTTGGGGGTGGCTCTGTCTTATGGATTTTCAGTTTTCCCAAGGTATATTCCCTAGACTGGACGTGCCCTTGGCTCTGGAGCTCTGTTGTTTACTTGTTTTAGGGAACACAATGCACTCCTCCAGTGAGGCAGTTGGCAACTTACATCCCGCCCATCAGCATAACAAGGCTCCCTGTTCTCCAGGGCCTGTCTTGCCTTTCTGGTTTTTACACATTTTGTGGATGTCCCTTTTGACCGGTGGGAAGTGATACTTCTTTGTAGTGCAGATTTGCATTGCCCGCTTGCTTGCTTGGCCAAAAAGGGCGTATGCGTTTTCTCCTGAATATATTCAGGAGAAAACGCATACGCCCTTTTTGGCCAAGTGCATCATTGTCGAAGTTGTGCCCCTCTTCCTGTGCTTTACAGGCGATTCCAACGTACCTCTTGAAATCTGTTTCCTGCTATTCTGCCTCGCTTTCAAGTCCACCTCGTTGCCTTCCCTCAACAGATTTTTGGACGATAGTTGGCCTTGATTACTCTGCCAGTTTGTGAATTGCTGTGCCCCTGAGCTCCATTTTTCAACTCGTTTTTTGTGAGCTGAACGCAAGTCCAAACTTTTGGTTCAGTACCTCTACTGGTTCCCGGTGGGTGGCTGAGACTTTGGTTCATTCTTCTCCCTGCCGGGAAATTAGAGTGACATGTGCCCATCCAAATGCCTAACAGCTACTCTCTCATTGGTTCTCCCTCTTCCCTTTCATCCTCTGCCAAATTGGCAACCTGTGCGAACCAGGAGCTTAAAGGGGCTGTCTCTCCAAGTTGGGAGATTGATAGGAAAGCAGTTGGAAAATCAAACCGGAGCACCAGGAGACGGGCTCTTCGTTGAGTTTTAGAAACCTTTCGTATTCACAGTGTGTCCATTCTCTAGGTTTCCCGTACACGTTATAGCTGTAGTAATATTCCCTTCCACCTGGAGAGCTGGGACCCATGGAATGGGGGCCATGCATTATTGCTTTAAAGGGTCTGCATTTGCTCACCCAATCTCACCAATCCTCTCAGTCCCAAGTGTCCAGCCTTATGCCACATCCAGCTGTCATTGTAGATAGGGTCATTCCAGGTTGCATCAGAGACCCTGAAGGAATTGTAAAGAATTTCCCTGTTTCTTTGTTTTGTTTTTGAAATTCCTTTTTAGAGTGGGTTTGAGCTGATTCTCGCTGCCCTGTTTATGCCAGTCTAGACACACTTGATTCCCTTACGGAGACATATCAATACATAGGTTTTAAGATTCTTACTAGTCAGATCTATTCCTCTGCGGGAAATATGGGGTTTTGAGTCCCTTTCACTGAGGAAGGTGTAGGTCTTGTCTATTCCATAGTTGGTTTTTGGAACGGTACCTGTGCTTATATCAAACTCGGGTTTGATGCATCACCCCACCTCTCCTTCCCCCTTAAGCAGGCATAAGAGTGTTTTCTAAATGTGAGACTCTGTTCTCTTGCCTAACTCAGTTCATGTGTAGCCATGTTTACAGGATCTTCCTAAGTGATATCTTATGATAAGTTTCTTTTCCTGTGTGACTTCTTTCACTTAGAATCATCGTACCTGAATCCACTCATTTTGCTGCTACTGGTCTTATGACATTGATTTCGTGGCTGAGGGATATTCCATCGTACGTAAGTTCCACAATGTTTGGAACCATTTTTATATTTCCTGGGATATTTCAGGTGTACCCAGGTTGAGGTTCCTGTAAGCAGTGCAGCCCTCAATTTGGGGGTGGCTCTGTCTTATGGATTTTCAGTTTTCCCAAGGTATATTCCCTAGACTGGACGTGCCCTTGGCTCTGGAGCTCTGTTGTTTACTTGTTTTAGGGAACACAATGCACTCCTCCAGTGAGGCAGTTGGCAACTTACATCCCGCCCATCAGCATAACAAGGCTCCCTGTTCTCCAGGGCCTGTCTTGCCTTTCTGGTTTTTACACATTTTGTGGATGTCCCTTTTGACCAGTGGGAAGTGATACTTCTTTGTAGTGCAGATTTGCATTGCCCGCTTGCTTGCTTGGCCAAAAAGGGCGTATGCGTTTTCTCCTGAATATATTCAGGAGAAAACGCATACGCCCTTTTTGGCCAAGTGCATCATTGTCGAAGTTGTGCCCCTCTTCCTGTGCTTTACAGGCGATTTCAACGTACCTCTTGAAATCTGTTTCCTGCTATTCTGCCTCGCTTTCAAGTCCGCCTCGTTGCCTTCCCTCAACAGATTTTTGGACGATAGTTGGCCTTGATTACTCTGCCAGTTTGTGAATTGCTGTGCCCCTGAGCTCCATTTTTCAAATCGTTTTTTGTGAGCTGAACGCAAGTCCAAACTTTTGGTTCAGGACCTCTACTGGTTCCCGGTGGGTGGCTGAGACTTTGGTTCATTCTTCTTCCTGCCGGGAAATTAGAGTGACATGTGCCCCTCCAAATGCCTAACAGCTACTCTCTCATTGGTTCTCCCTCTTCCCTTTCATCCTCTGCCAAATTGGCAACCTGTACGAACCAGGAGCTTAAAGGGGCTCTCTCTCCAAGTTGGGAGATTGATAGGAAAACAGTTGGAAAGTCAAACCGGAGCACCAGGAGAGGGGCTCTTCGTTGAGTTTTAGAAACCTTTCGTATTCACAGTGTGTCCATTTTCTAGGTTTCCCGTACACGTTATAGCTGTAGTAATATTCCCTTCCACCTGGAGAGCTGGGACCCATGGAATGGGTGCCATGCATTATTGCTTTAAAGGGTCTGCATTTGCTCACCCAATCTCACCAATCCTCTCAGTCCCAAGTGTCCAGCCTTATGCCACATCCAGCTGTCATTGTAGATAGGGTCATTCCAGGTTGCATCAGAGACCCTGAAGGAATTGTAAAGAATTTCCCTGTTTCTTTGTTCTGTTTTTGAAATTCCTTTTTAGAGTGGGTTTGAGCTGATTCTCGCTGCCCTGTTTATGCCAGTCTAGACACACTTGATTCCCTTACGGAGACATATCAATACATAGGTTTTAAGATTCTTACTAGTCAGATCTATTCCTCTGCGGGAAATATGGGGTTTTGAGTCCCTTTCACTGAGGAAGGTGTAGGTCTTGTCTATTCCATAGTTGGTTTTTGGAACGGTACCTGTGCTTATATCAAAGTCTGGTTTGATGCATCACCCCACCTCTCCTTCCCCCTTAAGCAGGCATAAGAGTGTTTTCTAAATGTGAGACTCTGTTCTCTTGCCTAACTCAGTTCATGTGTAGCCATGTTTACAGGATCTTCCTAAGTGATATCTTATGATAAGTTTCTTTTCCTGTGTGACTTCTTTCACTTAGAATCATCGTACCTGAATCCACTCATTTTGCTGCTACTGGTCTTATGACATTGATTTCGTGGCTGAGGGATATTCCATCGTACGTAAGTTCCACAATGTTTGGAACCATTTTTATATTTCCTGGGATATTTCAGGTGTACCCAGGTTGAGGTTCCTGTAAGCAGTGCAGCCCTCAATTTGGGGGTGGCTCTGTCTTATGGATTTTCAGTTTTCCCAAGGTATATTCCCTAGACTGGACGTGCCCTTGGCTCTGGAGCTCTGTTGTTTACTTGTTTTAGGGAACACAATGCACTCCTCCAGTGAGGCAGTTGGCAACTTACATCCCGCCCATCAGCATAACAAGGCTCCCTGTTCTCCAGGGCCTGTCTTGCCTTTCTGGTTTTTACACATTTTGTGGATGTCCCTTTTGACCGGTGGGAAGTGATACTTCTTTGTAGTGCAGATTTGCATTGCCCGCTTGCTTGCTTGGCCAAAAAGGGCGTATGCGTTTTCTCCTGAATATATTCAGGAGAAAACGCATACGCCCTTTTTGGCCAAGTGCATCATTGTCGAAGTTGTGCCCCTCTTCCTGTGCTTTACAGGCGATTCCAACGTACCTCTTGAAATCTGTTTCCTGCTATTCTGCCTCGCTTTCAAGTCCGCCTCGTTGCCTTCCCTCAACAGATTTTTGGACGATAGTTGGCCTTGATTACTCTGCCAGTTTGTGAATTGCTGTGCCCCTGAGCTCCATTTTTCAACTCGTTTTTTGTGAGCTGAACGCAAGTCCAAACTTTTGGTTCAGGACCTCTACTGGTTCCCGGTGGGTGGCTGAGACTTTGGTTCATTCTTCTTCCTGCCGGGAAATTAGAGTGACATGTGCCCATCCAAATGCCTAACAGCTACTCTCTCATTGGTTCTCCCTCTTCCCTTTCATCCTCTGCCAAATTGGCAACCTGTGCGAACCAGGAGCTTAAAGGGGCTCTCTCTCCAAGTTGGGAGATTGATAGGAAAACAGTTGGAAAGTCAAACCGGAGCACCAGGAGAGGGGCTCTTCGTTGAGTTTTAGAAACCTTTCGTATTCACAGTGTGTCCATTTTCTAGGTTTCCCGTACACGTTATAGCTGTAGTAATATTCCCTTCCACCTGGAGAGCTGGGACCCATGGAATGGGTGCCATGCATTATTGCTTTAAAGGGTCTGCATTTGCTCACCCAATCTCACCAATCCTCTCAGTCCCAAGTGTCCAGCCTTATGCCACATCCAGCTGTCATTGTAGATAGGGTCATTCCAGGTTGCATCAGAGACCCTGAAGGAATTGTAAAGAATTTCCCTGTTTCTTTGTTCTGTTTTTGAAATTCCTTTTTAGAGTGGGTTTGAGCTGATTCTCGCTGCCCTGTTTATGCCAGTCTAGACACACTTGATTCCCTTACGGAGACATATCAATACATAGGTTTTAAGATTCTTACTAGTCAGATCTATTCCTCTGCGGGAAATATGGGGTTTTGAGTCCCTTTCACTGAGGAAGGTGTAGGTCTTGTCTATTCCATAGTTGGTTTTTGGAACGGTACCTGTGCTTATATCAAACTCGGGTTTGATGCATCACCCCACCTCTCCTTCCCCCTTAAGCAGGCATAAGAGTGTTTTCTAAATGTGAGACTCTGTTCTCTTGCCTAACTCAGTTCATGTGTAGCCATGTTTACAGGATCTTCCTAAGTGATATCTTATGATAAGTTTCTTTTCCTGTGTGACTTCTTTCACTTAGAATCATCGTACCTGAATCCACTCATTTTGCTGCTACTGGTCTTATGACATTGATTTCGTGGCTGAGGGATATTCCATCGTACGTAAGTTCCACAATGTTTGGAACCATTTTTATATTTCCTGGGATATTTCAGGTGTACCCAGGTTGAGGTTCCTGTAAGCAGTGCAGCCCTCAATTTGGGGGTGGCTCTGTCTTATGGATTTTCAGTTTTCCCAAGGTATATTCCCTAGACTGGACGTGCCCTTGGCTCTGGAGCTCTGTTGTTTACTTGTTTTAGGGAACACAATGCACTCCTCCAGTGAGGCAGTTGGCAACTTACATCCCGCCCATCAGCATAACAAGGCTCCCTGTTCTCCAGGGCCTGTCTTGCCTTTCTGGTTTTTACACATTTTGTGGATGTCCCTTTTGACCAGTGGGAAGTGATACTTCTTTGTAGTGCAGATTTGCATTGCCCGCTTGCTTGCTTGGCCAAAAAGGGCGTATGCGTTTTCTCCTGAATATATTCAGGAGAAAACGCATACGCCCTTTTTGGCCAAGTGCATCATTGTCGAAGTTGTGCCCCTCTTCCTGTGCTTTACAGGCGATTTCAACGTACCTCTTGAAATCTGTTTCCTGCTATTCTGCCTCGCTTTCAAGTCCGCCTCGTTGCCTTCCCTCAACAGATTTTTGGACGATAGTTGGCCTTGATTACTCTGCCAGTTTGTGAATTGCTGTGCCCCTGAGCTCCATTTTTCAAATCGTTTTTTGTGAGCTGAACGCAAGTCCAAACTTTTGGTTCAGGACCTCTACTGGTTCCCGGTGGGTGGCTGAGACTTTGGTTCATTCTTCTTCCTGCCGGGAAATTAGAGTGACATGTGCCCATCCAAATGCCTAACAGCTACTCTCTCATTGGTTCTCCCTCTTCCCTTTCATCCTCTGCCAAATTGGCAACCTGTGCGAACCAGGAGCTTAAAGGGGCTCTCTCTCCAAGTTGGGAGATTGATAGGAAAACAGTTGGAAAGTCAAACCGGAGCACCAGGAGAGGGGCTCTTCGTTGAGTTTTAGAAACCTTTCGTATTCACAGTGTGTCCATTTTCTAGGTTTCCCGTACACGTTATAGCTGTAGTAATATTCCCTTCCACCTGGAGAGCTGGGACCCATGGAATGGGTGCCATGCATTATTGCTTTAAAGGGTCTGCATTTGCTCACCCAATCTCACCAATCCTCTCAGTCCCAAGTGTCCAGCCTTATGCCACATCCAGCTGTCATTGTAGATAGGGTCATTCCAGGTTGCATCAGAGACCCTGAAGGAATTGTAAAGAATTTCCCTGTTTCTTTGTTCTGTTTTTGAAATTCCTTTTTAGAGTGGGTTTGAGCTGATTCTCGCTGCCCTGTTTATGCCAGTCTAGACACACTTGATTCCCTTACGGAGACATATCAATACATAGGTTTTAAGATTCTTACTAGTCAGATCTATTCCTCTGCGGGAAATATGGGGTTTTGAGTCCCTTTCACTGAGGAAGGTGTAGGTCTTGTCTATTCCATAGTTGGTTTTTGGAACGGTACCTGTGCTTATATCAAAGTCTGGTTTGATGCATCACCCCACCTCTCCTTCCCCCTTAAGCAGGCATAAGAGTGTTTTCTAAATGTGAGACTCTGTTCTCTTGCCTAACTCAGTTCATGTGTAGCCATGTTTACAGGATCTTCCTAAGTGATATCTTATGATAAGTTTCTTTTCCTGTGTGACTTCTTTCACTTAGAATCATCGTACCTGAATCCACTCATTTTGCTGCTACTGGTCTTATGACATTGATTTCGTGGCTGAGGGATATTCCATCGTACGTAAGTTCCACAATGTTTGGAACCATTTTTATATTTCCTGGGATATTTCAGGTGTACCCAGGTTGAGGTTCCTGTAAGCAGTGCAGCCCTCAATTTGGGGGTGGCTCTGTCTTATGGATTTTCAGTTTTCCCAAGGTATATTCCCTAGACTGGACGTGCCCTTGGCTCTGGAGCTCTGTTGTTTACTTGTTTTAGGGAACACAATGCACTCCTCCAGTGAGGCAGTTGGCAACTTACATCCCGCCCATCAGCATAACAAGGCTCCCTGTTCTCCAGGGCCTGTCTTGCCTTTCTGGTTTTTACACATTTTGTGGATGTCCCTTTTGACCGGTGGGAAGTGATACTTCTTTGTAGTGCAGATTTGCATTGCCCGCTTGCTTGCTTGGCCAAAAAGGGCGTATGCGTTTTCTCCTGAATATATTCAGGAGAAAACGCATACGCCCTTTTTGGCCAAGTGCATCATTGTCGAAGTTGTGCCCCTCTTCCTGTGCTTTACAGGCGATTCCAACGTACCTCTTGAAATCTGTTTCCTGCTATTCTGCCTCGCTTTCAAGTCCGCCTCGTTGCCTTCCCTCAACAGATTTTTGGACGATAGTTGGCCTTGATTACTCTGCCAGTTTGTGAATTGCTGTGCCCCTGAGCTCCATTTTTCAACTCGTTTTTTGTGAGCTGAACGCAAGTCCAAACTTTTGGTTCAGGACCTCTACTGGTTCCCGGTGGGTGGCTGAGACTTTGGTTCATTCTTCTCCCTGCCGGGAAATTAGAGTGACATGTGCCCATCCAAATGCCTAACAGCTACTCTCTCATTGGTTCTCCCTCTTCCCTTTCATCCTCTGCCAAATTGGCAACCTGTGCGAACCAGGAGCTTAAAGGGGCTGTCTCTCCAAGTTGGGAGATTGATAGGAAAGCAGTTGGAAAATCAAACCGGAGCACCAGGAGAGGGGCTCTTCGTTGAGTATTAGAAACCTTTCGTATTCACAGTGTGTCCATTCTCTAGGTTTCCCGTACACGTTATAGCTGTAGTAATATTCCCTTCCACCTGGAGAGCTGGGACCCATGGAATGGGTGCCATGCATTATTGCTTTAAAGGGTCTGCATTTGCTCACCCAATCTCACCAATCCTCTCAGTCCCAAGTGTCCAGCCTTATGCCACATCCAGCTGTCATTGTAGATAGGGTCATTCCAGGTGGCATCAGAGACCCTGAAGGAATTGTAAAGAATTTCCGTGTTTCTTTGTTCTGTTTTTGAAATTCCTTTTTAGAGTGGGTTTGAGCTGATTCTCGCTGCCCTGTTTATGCCAGTCTAGACACACTTGATTCCCTTACGGAGACATATCAATACATAGGTTTTAAGATTCTTACTAGTCAGATCTATTCCTCTGCGGGAAATATGGGGTTTTGAGTCCCTTTCACTGAGGAAGGTGTAGGTCTTGTCTATTCCATAGTTGGTTTTTGGAACGGTACCTGTGCTTATATCAAACTCGGGTTTGATGCATCACCCCACCTCTCCTTCCCCCTTAAGCAGGCATAAGAGTGTTTTCTAAATGTGAGACTCTGTTCTCTTGCCTAACTCAGTTCATGTGTAGCCATGTTTACAGGATCTTCCTAAGTGATATCTTATGATAAGTTTCTTTTCCTGTGTGACTTCTTTCACTTAGAATCATCGTACCTGAATCCACTCATTTTGCTGCTACTGGTCTTATGACATTGATTTCGTGGCTGAGGGATATTCCATCGTACGTAAGTTCCACAATGTTTGGAACCATTTTTATATTTCCTGGGATATTTCAGGTGTACCCAGGTTGAGGTTCCTGTAAGCAGTGCAGCCCTCAATTTGGGGGTGGCTCTGTCTTATGGA
This sequence comes from Mesoplodon mirus, assembly GCF_964341445.2. Lineage (NCBI taxonomy): Eukaryota > Metazoa > Chordata > Mammalia > Artiodactyla > Ziphiidae > Mesoplodon > Mesoplodon mirus. The sequence goes on along the minus strand of NW_028295776.1, from coordinate 2,510,858 downwards.
TTTTCAGTTTTCCCAAGGTATATTCCCTAGACTGGACGTGCCCTTGGCTCTGGAGCTCTGTTGTTTACTTGTTTTAGGGAACACAATGCACTCCTCCAGTGAGGCAGTTGGCAACTTACATCCCGCCCATCAGCATAACAAGGCTCCCTGTTCTCCAGGGCCTGTCTTGCCTTTCTGGTTTTTACACATTTTGTGGATGTCCCTTTTGACCGGTGGGAAGTGATACTTCTTTGTAGTGCAGATTTGCATTGCCCGCTTGCTTGCTTGGCCAAAAAGGGCGTATGCGTTTTCTCCTGAATATATTCAGGAGAAAACGCATACGCCCTTTTTGGCCAAGTGCATCATTGTCGAAGTTGTGCCCCTCTTCCTGTGCTTTACAGGCGATTTCAACGTACCTCTTGAAATCTGTTTCCTGCTATTCTGCCTCGCTTTCAAGTCCGCCTCGTTGCCTTCCCTCAACAGATTTTTGGACGATAGTTGGCCTTGATTACTCTGCCAGTTTGTGAATTGCTGTGCCCCTGAGCTCCATTTTTCAACTCGTTTTTTGTGAGCTGAACGCAAGTCCAAACTTTTGGTTCAGGACCTCTACTGGTTCCCGGTGGGTGGCTGAGACTTTGGTTCATTCTTCTTCCTGCCGGGAAATTAGAGTGACATGTGCCCATCCAAATGCCTAACAGCTACTCTCTCATTGGTTCTCCCTCTTCCCTTTCATCCTCTGCCAAATTGGCAACCTGTGCGAACCAGGAGCTTAAAGGGGCTCTCTCTCCAAGTTGGGAGATTGATAGGAAAACAGTTGGAAAGTCAAACCGGAGCACCAGGAGAGGGGCTCTTCGTTGAGTTTTAGAAACCTTTCGTATTCACAGTGTGTCCATTTTCTAGGTTTCCCGTACACGTTATAGCTGTAGTAATATTCCCTTCCACCTGGAGAGCTGGGACCCATGGAATGGGTGCCATGCATTATTGCTTTAAAGGGTCTGCATTTGCTCACCCAATCTCACCAATCCTCTCAGTCCCAAGTGTCCAGCCTTATGCCACATCCAGCTGTCATTGTAGATAGGGTCATTCCAGGTTGCATCAGAGACCCTGAAGGAATTGTAAAGAATTTCCCTGTTTCTTTGTTCTGTTTTTGAAATTCCTTTTTAGAGTGGGTTTGAGCTGATTCTCGCTGCCATGTTTATGCCAGTCTAGACACACTTGATTCCCTTACGGAGACATATCAATACATAGGTTTTAAGATTCTTACTAGTCAGATCTATTCCTCTGCGGGAAATATGGAGTTTTGAGTCCCTTTCACTGAGGAAGGTGTAGGTCTTGTCTATTCCATAGTTGGTTTTTGGAACGGTATCTGTGCTTATATCAAACTCGGGTTTGATGCATCACCCCACCTCTCCTTCCCCCTTAAGCAGGCATAAGAGTGTTTTCTAAATGTGAGACTCTGTTCTCTTGCCTAACTCAGTTCATGTGTAGCCATGTTTACAGGATCTTCCTAAGTGATATCTTATGATAAGTTTCTTTTCCTGTGTGACTTCTTTCACTTAGAATCATCGTACCTGAATCCACTCATTTTGCTGCTACTGGTCTTATGACATTGATTTCGTGGCTGAGGGATATTCCATCGTACGTAAGTTCCACAATGTTTGGAACCATTTTTATATTTCCTGGGATATTTCAGGTGTACCCAGGTTGAGGTTCCTGTAAGCAGTGCAGCCCTCAATTTGGGGGTGGCTCTGTCTTATGGATTTTCAGTTTTCCCAAGGTATATTCCCTAGACTGGACGTGCCCTTGGCTCTGGAGCTCTGTTGTTTACTTGTTTTAGGGAACACAATGCACTCCTCCAGTGAGGCAGTTGGCAACTTACATCCCGCCCATCAGCATAACAAGGCTCCCTGTTCTCCAGGGCCTGTCTTGCCTTTCTGGTTTTTACACATTTTGTGGATGTCCCTTTTGACCAGTGGGAAGTGATACTTCTTTGTAGTGCAGATTTGCATTGCCCGCTTGCTTGCTTGGCCAAAAAGGGCGTATGCGTTTTCTCCTGAATATATTCAGGAGAAAACGCATACGCCCTTTTTGGCCAAGTGCATCATTGTCGAAGTTGTGCCCCTCTTCCTGTGCTTTACAGGCGATTTCAACGTACCTCTTGAAATCTGTTTCCTGCTATTCTGCCTCGCTTTCAAGTCCGCCTCGTTGCCTTCCCTCAACAGATTTTTGGACGATAGTTGGCCTTGATTACTCTGCCAGTTTGTGAATTGCTGTGCCCCTGAGCTCCATTTTTCAAATCGTTTTTTGTGAGCTGAACGCAAGTCCAAACTTTTGGTTCAGGACCTCTACTGGTTCCCGGTGGGTGGCTGAGACTTTGGTTCATTCTTCTTCCTGCCGGGAAATTAGAGTGACATGTGCCCATCCAAATGCCTAACAGCTACTCTCTCATTGGTTCTCCCTCTTCCCTTTCATCCTCTGCCAAATTGGCAACCTGTGCGAACCAGGAGCTTAAAGGGGCTCTCTCTCCAAGTTGGGAGATTGATAGGAAAACAGTTGGAAAGTCAAACCGGAGCACCAGGAGAGGGGCTCTTCGTTGAGTTTTAGAAACCTTTCGTATTCACAGTGTGTCCATTTTCTAGGTTTCCCGTACACGTTATAGCTGTAGTAATATTCCCTTCCACCTGGAGAGCTGGGACCCATGGAATGGGTGCCATGCATTATTGCTTTAAAGGGTCTGCATTTGCTCACCCAATCTCACCAATCCTCTCAGTCCCAAGTGTCCAGCCTTATGCCACATCCAGCTGTCATTGTAGATAGGGTCATTCCAGGTTGCATCAGAGACCCTGAAGGAATTGTAAAGAATTTCCCTGTTTCTTTGTTCTGTTTTTGAAATTCCTTTTTAGAGTGGGTTTGAGCTGATTCTCGCTGCCCTGTTTATGCCAGTCTAGACACACTTGATTCCCTTACGGAGACATATCAATACATAGGTTTTAAGATTCTTACTAGTCAGATCTATTCCTCTGCGGGAAATATGGGGTTTTGAGTCCCTTTCACTGAGGAAGGTGTAGGTCTTGTCTATTCCATAGTTGGTTTTTGGAACGGTACCTGTGCTTATATCAAAGTCTGGTTTGATGCATCACCCCACCTCTCCTTCCCCCTTAAGCAGGCATAAGAGTGTTTTCTAAATGTGAGACTCTGTTCTCTTGCCTAACTCAGTTCATGTGTAGCCATGTTTACAGGATCTTCCTAAGTGATATCTTATGATAAGTTTCTTTTCCTGTGTGACTTCTTTCACTTAGAATCATCGTACCTGAATCCACTCATTTTGCTGCTACTGGTCTTATGACATTGATTTCGTGGCTGAGGGATATTCCATCGTACGTAAGTTCCACAATGTTTGGAACCATTTTTATATTTCCTGGGATATTTCAGGTGTACCCAGGTTGAGGTTCCTGTAAGCAGTGCAGCCCTCAATTTGGGGGTGGCTCTGTCTTATGGATTTTCAGTTTTCCCAAGGTATATTCCCTAGACTGGACGTGCCCTTGGCTCTGGAGCTCTGTTGTTTACTTGTTTTAGGGAACACAATGCACTCCTCCAGTGAGGCAGTTGGCAACTTACATCCCGCCCATCAGCATAACAAGGCTCCCTGTTCTCCAGGGCCTGTCTTGCCTTTCTGGTTTTTACACATTTTGTGGATGTCCCTTTTGACCGGTGGGAAGTGATACTTCTTTGTAGTGCAGATTTGCATTGCCCGCTTGCTTGCTTGGCCAAAAAGGGCGTATGCGTTTTCTCCTGAATATATTCAGGAGAAAACGCATACGCCCTTTTTGGCCAAGTGCATCATTGTCGAAGTTGTGCCCCTCTTCCTGTGCTTTACAGGCGATTCCAACGTACCTCTTGAAATCTGTTTCCTGCTATTCTGCCTCGCTTTCAAGTCCGCCTCGTTGCCTTCCCTCAACAGATTTTTGGACGATAGTTGGCCTTGATTACTCTGCCAGTTTGTGAATTGCTGTGCCCCTGAGCTCCATTTTTCAACTCGTTTTTTGTGAGCTGAACGCAAGTCCAAACTTTTGGTTCAGGACCTCTACTGGTTCCCGGTGGGTGGCTGAGACTTTGGTTCATTCTTCTCCCTGCCGGGAAATTAGAGTGACATGTGCCCATCCAAATGCCTAACAGCTACTCTCTCATTGGTTCTCCCTCTTCCCTTTCATCCTCTGCCAAATTGGCAACCTGTGCGAACCAGGAGCTTAAAGGGGCTGTCTCTCCAAGTTGGGAGATTGATAGGAAAGCAGTTGGAAAATCAAACCGGAGCACCAGGAGAGGGGCTCTTCGTTGAGTATTAGAAACCTTTCGTATTCACAGTGTGTCCATTCTCTAGGTTTCCCGTACACGTTATAGCTGTAGTAATATTCCCTTCCACCTGGAGAGCTGGGACCCATGGAATGGGTGCCATGCATTATTGCTTTAAAGGGTCTGCATTTGCTCACCCAATCTCACCAATCCTCTCAGTCCCAAGTGTCCAGCCTTATGCCACATCCAGCTGTCATTGTAGATAGGGTCATTCCAGGTGGCATCAGAGACCCTGAAGGAATTGTAAAGAATTTCCGTGTTTCTTTGTTCTGTTTTTGAAATTCCTTTTTAGAGTGGGTTTGAGCTGATTCTCGCTGCCCTGTTTATGCCAGTCTAGACACACTTGATTCCCTTACGGAGACATATCAATACATAGGTTTTAAGATTCTTACTAGTCAGATCTATTCCTCTGCGGGAAATATGGGGTTTTGAGTCCCTTTCACTGAGGAAGGTGTAGGTCTTGTCTATTCCATAGTTGGTTTTTGGAACGGTACCTGTGCTTATATCAAACTCGGGTTTGATGCATCACCCCACCTCTCCTTCCCCCTTAAGCAGGCATAAGAGTGTTTTCTAAATGTGAGACTCTGTTCTCTTGCCTAACTCAGTTCATGTGTAGCCATGTTTACAGGATCTTCCTAAGTGATATCTTATGATAAGTTTCTTTTCCTGTGTGACTTCTTTCACTTAGAATCATCGTACCTGAATCCACTCATTTTGCTGCTACTGGTCTTATGACATTGATTTCGTGGCTGAGGGATATTCCATCGTACGTAAGTTCCACAATGTTTGGAACCATTTTTATATTTCCTGGGATATTTCAGGTGTACCCAGGTTGAGGTTCCTGTAAGCAGTGCAGCCCTCAATTTGGGGGTGGCTCTGTCTTATGGATTTTCAGTTTTCCCAAGGTATATTCCCTAGACTGGACGTGCCCTTGGCTCTGGAGCTCTGTTGTTTACTTGTTTTAGGGAACACAATGCACTCCTCCAGTGAGGCAGTTGGCAACTTACATCCCGCCCATCAGCATAACAAGGCTCCCTGTTCTCCAGGGCCTGTCTTGCCTTTCTGGTTTTTACACATTTTGTGGATGTCCCTTTTGACCGGTGGGAAGTGATACTTCTTTGTAGTGCAGATTTGCATTGCCCGCTTGCTTGCTTGGCCAAAAAGGGCGTATGCGTTTTCTCCTGAATATATTCAGGAGAAAACGCATACGCCCTTTTTGGCCAAGTGCATCATTGTCGAAGTTGTGCCCCTCTTCCTGTGCTTTACAGGCGATTTCAACGTACCTCTTGAAATCTGTTTCCTGCTATTCTGCCTCGCTTTCAAGTCCGCCTCGTTGCCTTCCCTCAACAGATTTTTGGACGATAGTTGGCCTTGATTACTCTGCCAGTTTGTGAATTGCTGTGCCCCTGAGCTCCATTTTTCAACTCGTTTTTTGTGAGCTGAACGCAAGTCCAAACTTTTGGTTCAGGACCTCTACTGGTTCCCGGTGGGTGGCTGAGACTTTGGTTCATTCTTCTTCCTGCCGGGAAATTAGAGTGACATGTGCCCATCCAAATGCCTAACAGCTACTCTCTCATTGGTTCTCCCTCTTCCCTTTCATCCTCTGCCAAATTGGCAACCTGTGCGAACCAGGAGCTTAAAGGGGCTCTCTCTCCAAGTTGGGAGATTGATAGGAAAACAGTTGGAAAGTCAAACCGGAGCACCAGGAGAGGGGCTCTTCGTTGAGTTTTAGAAACCTTTCGTATTCACAGTGTGTCCATTTTCTAGGTTTCCCGTACACGTTATAGCTGTAGTAATATTCCCTTCCACCTGGAGAGCTGGGACCCATGGAATGGGTGCCATGCATTATTGCTTTAAAGGGTCTGCATTTGCTCACCCAATCTCACCAATCCTCTCAGTCCCAAGTGTCCAGCCTTATGCCACATCCAGCTGTCATTGTAGATAGGGTCATTCCAGGTTGCATCAGAGACCCTGAAGGAATTGTAAAGAATTTCCCTGTTTCTTTGTTCTGTTTTTGAAATTCCTTTTTAGAGTGGGTTTGAGCTGATTCTCGCTGCCATGTTTATGCCAGTCTAGACACACTTGATTCCCTTACGGAGACATATCAATACATAGGTTTTAAGATTCTTACTAGTCAGATCTATTCCTCTGCGGGAAATATGGAGTTTTGAGTCCCTTTCACTGAGGAAGGTGTAGGTCTTGTCTATTCCATAGTTGGTTTTTGGAACGGTATCTGTGCTTATATCAAACTCGGGTTTGATGCATCACCCCACCTCTCCTTCCCCCTTAAGCAGGCATAAGAGTGTTTTCTAAATGTGAGACTCTGTTCTATTGCCTAACTCAGTTCATGTGTAGCCATGTTTACAGGATCTTCCTAAGTGATATCTTATGATGTTTCTTTTCCTGTGTGACTTCTTTCACTTAGAATCATCGTACCTGAATCCACTCATTTTGCTGCTACTGGTCTTATGACATTGATTTCGTGGCTGAGGGATATTCCATCGTACGTAAGTTCCACAATGTTTGGAACCATTTTTATATTTCCTGGGATATTTCAGGTGTACCCAGGTTGAGATTCCTGTAAGCAGTGCAGCCCTCAATTTGGGGGTGGCTCTGTCTTATTGATGTTCAGTTTTCCCAAGGTATATTCCCTAGACTGGAAGTGCCCTTGGCTCTGGAGCTCTGTTGTTTACTTGTTTTAGGGAACACAATGCACTCCTCCAGTGAGGCAGTTGGCAACTTACATCCCGCCCATCAGCATAACAAGGCTCCCTGTTCTCCAGGGCCTGTCTTGCCTTTCTGGTTTTTACACATTTTGTGGATGTCCCTTTTGAACGGTGGGAAGTGATACTTCTTTGTAGTGCAGATTTGCATTGCCCGCTTGCTTGCTTGGCCAAAAAGGGCGTATGCGTTTTCTCCAGAATATATTCAGGAGAAAACGCATACGCCCTTTTTGGCCAAGTGCATCATTGTCGAAGTTGTGCCCCTCTTCCTGTGCTTTACAGGCGATTCCAACGTACCTCTTGAAATCTGTTTCCTGCTATTCTGCCTCGCTTTCAAGTCCGCCTCGTTGCCTTCCCTCAACAGATTTTTGGACGATAGTTGGCCTTGATTACTCTGCCAGTTTGTGAATTGCTGTGCCCCTGAGCTCCATTTTTCAACTCGTTTTTTGTGAGCTGAACGCAAGTCCAAACTTTTGGTTCAGGACCTCTACTGGTTCCCGGTGGGTGGCTGAGACTTTGGTTCATTCTTCTTCCTGCCGGGAAATTAGAGTGACATGTGCCCATCCAAATGCCTAACAGCTACTCGCTCATTGGTTCTCCCTCTTCCCTTTCATCCTCTGCCAAATTGGCAACCTGTGCGAACCAGGAGCTTAAAGGGGCTGTCTCTCCAAGTTGGGAGATTGATAGGAAAGCAGTTGGAAAGTCAAACCGGAGCACCAGGAGAGGGGCTCTTCGTTGAGTTTTAGAAACCTTTCGTTATCACAGTGTGTCCATTGTCTAGGTTTCCCGTACACGTTATAGCTGTAGTAATATTCCCTTCCACCTGGAGAGCTGGGACCCATGGAATGGGTGCCATGCATTATTGCTTTAAAGGGTCTGCATTTGCTCACCCAATCTCACCAATCCTCTCAGTCCCAAGTGTCCAGCCTTATGCCACATCCAGCTGTCATTGTAGATAGGGTCATTCCAGGTTGCATCAGAGACCCTGAAGGAATTGTAAAGAATTTCCCTGTTTCTTTGTTCTGTTTTTGAAATTCCTTTTTAGAGTGGGTTTGAGCTGATTCTCGCTGCCATGTTTATGCCAGTCTAGACACACTTGATTCCCTTACGGAGACATATCAATACATAGGTTTTAAGATTCTTACTAGTCAGATATATTCCTCTGCGGGAAATATGGAGTTTTGAGTCCCTTTCACTGAGGAAGGTGTAGGTCTTGTCTATTCCATAGTTGGTTTTTGGAACGGTACCTGTGCTTATACCAAACTCTGGTTTGATGCATCACCCCACCACTCCTTCCCCCTTAAGCAGGCATAAGAGTGTTTTCTAAATGTGAGACTCTGTTCTCTTGCCTAACTCAGTTCATGTGTAGCCATGTTAAAGGATCTTCCTAAGTGATATCTTATGATAAGTTTCTTTTCCTGTGTGACTTCTTTCACTTAGAATCATCATACCTGAATCCACTCATTTTGCTGCTACTGGTCTTATGACATTGATTTCGTGGCTGAGGGATATTCCATCGTACGTATGTTCCACAAAGTTTGGAACCATTTTTATATTTCCTGGGATATTACAGGTGTACCCAGGTTGAGGTTCCTGTAAGCAGTGCAGCCCTCAATTTGGGGGTGGCTCTGTCTTATGGATTTTCAGTTTCCCCAAGGTATATTCCCTAGACTGGAAGTGCCCTTGGCTCTGGAGCTCTGTTGTTTACTTGTTTTAGGGAACACAATGCACTCCTCCAGTGAGGCAGTTGGCAACTTACATCCCGCCCATCAGCATAACAAGGCTCCCTGTTCTCCAGGGCCTGTCTTGCCTTTCTGGATTTACACATTTTGTGGATGTCCCTTTTGACCGGTGGGAAGTGATACTTCTTTGTAGTGCAGATTTGCATTGCCCGCTTGCTTGCTTGGCCAACAAGGGCGTATGAGTTTTCTCCTGAATATATTCAGGAGAAAACGCATACACCATTTTTGGCCAAGTACATCATTGTCGAAGTTGGGTCCCTCTTCCTGTGCTTTACAGGCGATTCCAACGTACCTCTTGAAATCTGTTTCCTGCTATTCTGCCTCGCTTTTAAGTCCGCCTCGTTGCCTTCCCTCAACAGATTTTTGGACGATAGTTGGCCTTGATTACTCTGCCAGTTTGTGAATTGCTGTGCCCCTGAGCTCCATTTTTCAACTCGTTTTTTGTGAGCTGAACGCAAGTCCAAACTTTTGGTTCAGGACCTCTACTGGTTCTCGGTGGGTGGCTGAGACTTTGGTTCATTCTTCTTCCTGCCGGGAAATTAGAGTGACATGTGCCCATCCAAATGCCTAACAGCTACTCTCTCATTGGTTCTCCCTCTTCCCTTTCATCCTCTGCCAAATTGGCAACCTGTGCGAACCAGGAGCTTAAAGGGGCTGTCTCTCCAAGTTGGGAGATTGATAGGAAAGCAGTTGGAAAATCAAACCGGAGCACCAGGAGAGGGGCTCTTCGTTGAGTTTTAGAAACCTTTCGTATTCACAGTGTGTCCATTCTCTAGGTTTCCCGTACACGTTATAGCTGTAGTAATATTCCCTTCCACCTGGAGAGCTCTGACCCATGGAATGGGTGCCATGCATTATTGCTTTAAAGGGTCTGCATTTGCTCACCCAATCTCACCAATCCTCTCAGTCCCAAGTGTCCAGCCTTATGCCACATCCAGCTGTCATTGTAGATAGGGTCATTCCAGGTTGCATCAGAGACCCTGAAGGAATTGTAAAGAATTTCCCTGTTTCTTTGTTTTGTTTTTGAAATTCCTTTTTAGAGTGGGTTTGAGCTGATTCTCGCTGCCCTGTTTATGCCAGTCTAGACACACTTGATTCCCTTACGGAGACATATCAATACATAGGTTTTAAGATTCTTACTAGTCAGATCTATTCCTCTGCGGGAAATATGGGGTTTTGAGTCCCTTTCACTGAGGAAGGTGTAGGTCTTGTCTATTCCATAGTTGGTTTTTGGAACGGTATCTGTGCTTATATCAAACTCGGGTTTGATGCATCACCCCACCTCTCCTTCCCCCTTAAGCAGGCATAAGAGTGTTTTCTAAATGTGAGACTCTGTTCTCTTGCCTAACTCAGTTCATGTGTAGCCATGTTTACAGGATCTTCCTAAGTGATATCTTATGATAAGTTTCTTTTCCTGTGTGACTTCTTTCACTTAGAATCATCGTACCTGAATCCACTCATTTTGCTGCTACTGGTCTTATGACATTGATTTCGTGGCTGAGGGATATTCCATCGTACGTAAGTTCCACAATGTTTGGAACCATTTTTATATTTCCTGGGATATTTCAGGTGTACCCAGGTTGAGGTTCCTGTAAGCAGTGCAGCCCTCAATTTGGGGGTGGCTCTGTCTTATGGATTTTCAGTTTTCCCAAGGTATATTCCCTAGACTGGACGTGCCCTTGGCTCTGGAGCTCTGTTGTTTACTTGTTTTAGGGAACACAATGCACTCCTCCAGTGAGGCAGTTGGCAACTTACATCCCGCCCATCAGCATAACAAGGCTCCCTGTTCTCCAGGGCCTGTCTTGCCTTTCTGGTTTTTACACATTTTGTGGATGTCCGTTTTGACCGGTGGGAAGTGATACTTCTTTGTAGTGCAGATTTGCATTGCCCGCTTGCTTGCTTGGCCAAAAAGGGCGTATGCGTTTTCTCCTGAATATATTCAGGAGAAAACGCATACGCCCTTTTTGGCCAAGTGCATCATTGTCGAAGTTGTGCCCCTCTTCCTGTGCTTTACAGGCGATTCCAACGTACCTCTTGAAATCTGTTTCCTGCTATTCTGCCTCGCTTTCAAGTCCGCCTCGTTGCCTTCCCTCAACAGATTTTTGGACGATAGTTGGACTTGATTACTCTGCCAGTTTGTGAATTGCTGTGCCCCTGAGCTCCATTTTTCAACTCGTTTTTTGTGAGCTGAACGCAAGTCCAAACTTTTGGTTCAGGACCTATACTGGTTCCCGGTGGTTGGCTGAGACTTTGGTTCATTCTTCTTCCTGCCGGGAAATTAGAGAGACATGTGCCCATCCAAATGCCTAACAGCTACTCTCTCATTGGTTCTCCCTCTTCCCTTTCATCCTCTGCCAAATTGGCAACCTGTGCGAACCAGGAGCTTAAAGGGGCTGTCTCTCCAAGTTGGGAGATTGATAGGAAAGCAGTTGGAAAGTCAAACCGGAGCACCAGGAGAGGGGCTCTTCGTTGAGTTTTAGAAACCTTTCGTTATCACAGTGTGTCCATTCTCTAGGTTTCCCGTACACGTTATAGCTGTAGTAATATTCCCTTCCACCTGGAGAGCTGGGACCCATGGAATGGGTGCCATGCATTATTGCTTTAAAGGGTCTGCATTTGCTCACCCAATCTCACCAATCCTCTCAGTCCCAAGTGTCCAGCCTTATGCCACATCCAGCTGTCATTGTAGATAGGGTCATTCCAGGTTGCATCAGAGACCCTGAAGGAATTGTAAAGAATTTCCCTGTTTCTTTGTTCTGTTTTTGAAATTCCTTTTTAGAGTGGGTTTGAGCTGATTCTCGCTGCCCTGTTTATGCCAGTCTAGACACACTTGATTCCCTTACGGAGACATATCAATACATAGGTTTTAAGATTCTTACTAGTCAGATCGATTCCTCTGCGGGAAATATGGGGTTTTGAGTCCCTTTCACTGAGGAAGGTGTAGGTCTTGTCTATTCCATAGTTGGTTTTTGGAACGGTACCTGTGCTTATATCAAACTCGGGTTTGATGCATCACCCCACCTCTCCTTCCCCCTTAAGCAGGCATAAGAGTGTTTTCTAAATGTGATACTCAGTTCTCTTGCCTAACTCAGTTCATGTGTAGCCATGTTTACAGGATCTTCCTAAGTGATATCTTATGATGTTTCTTTTCCTGTGTGACTTCTTTCACTTAGAATCATCGTACCTGAATCCACTCATTTTGCTGCTACTGGTCTTATGACATTGATTTCGTGGCTGAGGGATATTCCATCGTACGTAAGTTCCACAATGTTTGGAACCATTTTTATATTTCCTGGGATATTTCAGGTGTACCCAGGTTGAGGTTCCTGTAAGCAGTGCAGCCCTCAATTTGGGGGTGGCTCTGTCTTATTGATGTTCAGTTTTCCCAAGGTATATTCCCTAGACTGGAAGTGCCCTTGGCTCTGGAGGTCTGTTGTTTACTTGTTTTAGGGAACACAATGCACTCCTCCAGTGAGGCAGTTGGCAACTTACATCCCGCCCATCAGCATAACAAGGCTCCCTGTTCTCCAGGGCCTGTCTTGCCTTTCTGGTTTTTACACATTTTGTGGATGTCCCTTTTGACCGGTGGGAAGTGATACTTCTTTGTAGTGCAGATTTGCATTGCCCGCTTGCTTGCTTGGCCAAAAAGGGCGTATGCGTTTTCTCCAGAATATATTCAGGAGAAAACGCATACGCCCTTTTTGGCCAAGTGCATCATTGTCGAAGTTGTGCCCCTCTTCCTGTGCTTTACAGGCGATTCCAACGTACCTCTTGAAATCTGTTTCCTGCTATTCTGCCTCGCTTTCAAGTCCGCCTCGTTGCCTTCCCTCAACAGATTTTTGGACGATAGTTGACCTTGATTACTCTGCCAGTTTGTGAAAGCTGTGCCCCTGAGCTCCATTTTTCAACTCGTTTTTTGTGAGCTGAACGCAAGTCCAAACTTTTGGTTCAGGACCTCTACTGGTTCCCAGTGGGTGGCTGAGACTTTGGTTCATTCTTCTTCCTGCCGGGAAATTAAAGTGACATGTGCCCATCCAAATGCCTAACAGCTACTCTCTCATTGGTTCTCCCTCTTCACTTTCATCCTCTGCCAAATTGGCAACCTGTGCGAACCAGGAGCTTAAAGGGGCTGTCTCTCCAAGTTGGGAGATTGATAGGAAAGCAGTTGGAAAGTCAAACTGGAGCACCAGGAGAGGGGCTCTTCGTTGAGTATTAGAAACCTTTCGTATTCACAGTGTGTCCATTCTCTAGGTTTCCCGTACACGTTATAGCTGTAGTAATATTCCCTTCCACCTGGAGAGCTGGGACCCATGGAATGGGTGCCATGCATTATTGCTTTAAAGGGTCTGCATTTGCTCACCCAATCTCACCAATCCTCTCAGTCCCAAGTGTCCAGCCTTATGCCACATCCAGCTGTCATTGTAGATAGGGTCATTCCAGGTTGCATCAGAGACCCTGAAGGAATTGTAAAGAATTTCCCTGTTTCTTTGTTCTGTTTCTGAAATTCCTTTTTAGAGTGGGTTTGAGCTGATTCTCGCGGCCATGTTTATGCCAGTCTAGACACACTTGATTCCGTTACGGAGACATATCAATACATAGGTTTTAAGATTCTTACTAGTCAGATCTATTCCTCTGCGGGAAATATGGGGATTTGAGTCCCTTTCACTGAGGAAGGTGTAGGTCTTGTCTATTCCATAGTTGGTTTTTGGAACGGTACCTGTGCTTATATCAAACTCGAGTTTGATGCATCACCCCACCTCTCCTTCCCCCTTAAGCAGGCATAAGAGTGTTTTCTAAATGTGAGACTCTGTTCTCTTGCCTAACTCAGTTCATGTGTAGCCATGTTTACAGGATCTTCCTAAGTGATATCATATGATAAGTTTCTTTTCCTGTGTGACTTCTTTCACTTAGAATCATCGTACCTGAATCCACTCATTTTGCTGCTACTGGTCTTATGACATTGATTTCGTGGCTGAGGGATATTCCATCGTACGTAAGTTCCACAATGTTTGGAACCATTTTTATATTTCCTTGGATATTTCAGGTGTACCCAGGTTGAGGTTCCTGTAATCAGTGCAGCCCTCAATTTGGGGGTGGCTCTGTCTTATGGATTTTCAGTTTTCCCAAGGTATATTCCCTAGACTGGACGTGCCCTTGGCTCTGGAGCTCTGTTGTTTACTTGTTTTAGGGAACACAATGCACTCCTCCAGTGAGGCAGTTGGCAACTTACATCCCGCCCATCAGCATAACAAGGCTCCCTGTTCTCCAGGGCCTGTCTTGCCTTTCTGGTTTTTACACATTTTGTGGATATCCCTTTTGACCGGTGGGAAGTGATACTTCTTTGTAGTGCAGATTTGCATTGCCCGCTTGCTTGCTTGGCCAAAAAGGGCGTATGCGTTTTCTCCTGAATATATTCAGGAGAAAACGCATACACCCTTTTTGGCCAAGTGCATCATTGTCGAAGTTGTGCCCCTCTTCCTGTGCTTTACAGGCGATTCCAACGTACCTCTTGAAATCTGTTTCCTGCTATTCTGCCTCGCTTTCAAGTCCGCCTCGTTGCCTTCCCTCAACAGATTTTTGGACGATAGTTGGACTTGATTACTCTGCCAGTTTGTGAATTGCTGTGCCCCTGAGCTCCATTTTTCAACTCGTTTTTTGTGAGCTGAACGCAAGTCCAAACTTTTGGTTCAGGACCTATACTGGTTCCCGGTGGTTGGCTGAGACTTTGGTTCATTCTTCTTCCTGCCGGGAAATTAGAGAGACATGTGCCCATCCAAATGCCTAACAGCTACTCTCTCATTGGTTCTCCCTCTTCCCTTTCATCCTCTGCCAAATTGGCAACCTGTGCGAACCAGGAGCTTAAAGGGGCTGTCTCTCCAAGTTGGGAGATTGATAGGAAAGCAGTTGGAAAGTCAAACCGGAGCACCAGGAGAGGGGCTCTTCGTTGAGTTTTAGAAACCTTTCGTTATCACAGTGTGTCCATTCTCTAGGTTTCCCGTACACGTTATAGCTGTAGTAATATTCCCTTCCACCTGGAGAGCTGGGACCCATGGAATGGGTGCCATGCATTATTGCTTTAAAGGGTCTGCATTTGCTCACCCAATCTCACCAATCCTCTCAGTCCCAAGTGTCCAGCCTTATGCCACATCCAGCTGTCATTGTAGATAGGGTCATTCCAGGTTGCATCAGAGACCCTGAAGGAATTGTAAAGAATTTCCCTGTTTCTTTGTTCTGTTTTTGAAA
Source organism: Mesoplodon mirus (assembly GCF_964341445.2). Lineage (NCBI taxonomy): Eukaryota > Metazoa > Chordata > Mammalia > Artiodactyla > Ziphiidae > Mesoplodon > Mesoplodon mirus. Next base: position 2,495,821 of record NW_028295776.1, on the reverse strand, counting down.
TTCCTTTTTAGAGTGGGTTTGAGCTGATTCTCGCTGCCCTGTTTATGCCAGTCTAGACACACTTGATTCCCTTACGGAGACATATCAATACATAGGTTTTAAGATTCTTACTAGTCAGATCGATTCCTCTGCGGGAAATATGGGGTTTTGAGTCCCTTTCACTGAGGAAGGTGTAGGTCTTGTCTATTCCATAGTTGGTTTTTGGAACGGTACCTGTGCTTATATCAAACTCGGGTTTGATGCATCACCCCACCTCTCCTTCCCCCTTAAGCAGGCATAAGAGTGTTTTCTAAATGTGATACTCAGTTCTCTTGCCTAACTCAGTTCATGTGTAGCCATGTTTACAGGATCTTCCTAAGTGATATCTTATGATGTTTCTTTTCCTGTGTGACTTCTTTCACTTAGAATCATCGTACCTGAATCCACTCATTTTGCTGCTACTGGTCTTATGACATTGATTTCGTGGCTGAGGGATATTCCATCGTACGTAAGTTCCACAATGTTTGGAACCATTTTTATATTTCCTGGGATATTTCAGGTGTACCCAGGTTGAGGTTCCTGTAAGCAGTGCAGCCCTCAATTTGGGGGTGGCTCTGTCTTATTGATGTTCAGTTTTCCCAAGGTATATTCCCTAGACTGGAAGTGCCCTTGGCTCTGGAGCTCTGTTGTTTACTTGTTTTAGGGAACACAATGCACTCCTCCAGTGAGGCAGTTGGCAACTTACATCCCGCCCATCAGCATAACAAGGCTCCCTGTTCTCCAGGGCCTGTCTTGCCTTTCTGGTTTTTACACATTTTGTGGATGTCCCTTTTGACCGGTGGGAAGTGATACTTCTTTGTAGTGCAGATTTGCATTGCCCGCTTGCTTGCTTGGCCAAAAAGGGCGTATGCGTTTTCTCCAGAATATATTCAGGAGAAAACGCATACGCCCTTTTTGGCCAAGTGCATCATTGTCGAAGTTGTGCCCCTCTTCCTGTGCTTTACAGGCGATTCCAACGTACCTCTTGAAATCTGTTTCCTGCTATTCTGCCTCGCTTTCAAGTCCGCCTCGTTGCCTTCCCTCAACAGATTTTTGGACGATAGTTGACCTTGATTACTCTGCCAGTTTGTGAAAGCTGTGCCCCTGAGCTCCATTTTTCAACTCGTTTTTTGTGAGCTGAACGCAAGTCCAAACTTTTGGTTCAGGACCTCTACTGGTTCCCAGTGGGTGGCTGAGACTTTGGTTCATTCTTCTTCCTGCCGGGAAATTAAAGTGACATGTGCCCATCCAAATGCCTAACAGCTACTCTCTCATTGGTTCTCCCTCTTCACTTTCATCCTCTGCCAAATTGGCAACCTGTGCGAACCAGGAGCTTAAAGGGGCTGTCTCTCCAAGTTGGGAGATTGATAGGAAAGCAGTTGGAAAGTCAAACTGGAGCACCAGGAGAGGGGCTATTCGTTGAGTATTAGAAACCTTTCGTATTCACAGTGTGTCCATTCTCTAGGTTTCCCGTACACGTTATAGCTGTAGTAATATTCCCTTCCACCTGGAGAGCTGGGACCCATGGAATGGGTGCCATGCATTATTGCTTTAAAGGGTCTGCATTTGCTCACCCAATCTCACCAATCCTCTCAGTCCCAAGTGTCCAGCCTTATGCCACATCCAGCTGTCATTGTAGATAGGGTCATTCCAGGTTGCATCAGAGACCCTGAAGGAATTGTAAAGAATTTCCCTGTTTCTTTGTTCTGTTTCTGAAATTCCTTTTTAGAGTGGGTTTGAGCTGATTCTCGCGGCCATGTTTATGCCAGTCTAGACACACTTGATTCCGTTACGGAGACATATCAATACATAGGTTTTAAGATTCTTACTAGTCAGATCTATTCCTCTGCGGGAAATATGGGGATTTGAGTCCCTTTCACTGAGGAAGGTGTAGGTCTTGTCTATTCCATAGTTGGTTTTTGGAACGGTACCTGTTCTTATATCAAACTCGAGTTTGATGCATCACCCCACCTCTCCTTCCCCCTTAAGCAGGCATAAGAGTGTTTTCTAAATGTGAGACTCTGTTCTCTTGCCTAACTCAGTTCATGTGTAGCCATGTTTACAGGATCTTCCTAAGTGATATCATATGATAAGTTTCTTTTCCTGTGTGACTTCTTTCACTTAGAATCATCGTACCTGAATCCACTCATTTTGCTGCTACTGGTCTTATGACATTGATTTCGTGGCTGAGGGATATTCCATCGTACGTAAGTTCCACAATGTTTGGAACCATTTTTATATTTCCTTGGATATTTCAGGTGTACCCAGGTTGAGGTTCCTGTAATCAGTGCAGCCCTCAATTTGGGGGTGGCTCTGTCTTATGGATTTTCAGTTTTCCCAAGGTATATTCCCTAGACTGGACGTGCCCTTGGCTCTGGAGCTCTGTTGTTTACTTGTTTTAGGGAACACAATGCACTCCTCCAGTGAGGCAGTTGGCAACTTACATCCCGCCCATCAGCATAACAAGGCTCCCTGTTCTCCAGGGCCTGTCTTGCCTTTCTGGTTTTTACACATTTTGTGGATATCCCTTTTGACCGGTGGGAAGTGATACTTCTTTGTAGTGCAGATTTGCATTGCCCGCTTGCTTGCTTGGCCAAAAAGGGCGTATGCGTTTTCTCCTGAATATATTCAGGAGAAAATGCATACACCCTTTTTGGCCAAGTGCATCATTGTCGAAGTTGTGCCCCTCTTCCTGTGCTTTACAGGCGATTCCAACGTACCTCTTGAAATCTGTTTCCTGCTATTCTGCCTCGCTTTCAAGTCCGCCTCGTTGCCTTCCCTCAACAGATTTTTGGACGATAGTTGGCCTTGATTACTCTGCCAGTTTGTGAATTGCTGTGCCCCTGAGCTCCATTTTTCAACTCGTATTTGTGAGCTGAACGCAAGTCCAAACTTTTGGTTCAGGACCTATACTCGTTCCCGGTGGGTGGCTGAGACTTTGGTTCATTCTTCTTCCTGTCGGGAAATTAGAGTGACATGTGCCCATCCAAATGCCTAACAGCTACTCTCTCATTGGTTCTCCCTCTTCCCTTTCATCCTCTGCCAAATTGGCAACCTGTGCGAACCAGGAGCTTAAAGGGGCTGTCTCTCCAAGTTGGGAGATTGATAGGAAAGCAGTTGGAAAGTCAAACCGGAGCAACAGGAGAGGGGCTCTTCGTTGAGTTTTAGAAACCTTTCGTATTCACAGTGTGTCCATTTTCTAGGTTTCCCATACACGTTATAGCTGTAGTAATATTCCCTTCCACCTGGAGAGCTGGGACCCATGGAATGGGTGCCATGCATTATTGCTTTAAAGGGTCTGCATTTGCTCACCCAATCTCACCAATCCTCTCAGTCCCAAGTGTCCAGCCTTATGCCACATCCAGCTGTCATTGTAGATAGGGTCATTCCAGGTTGCATCAGAGACCCTGAAGGAATTGTAAAGAATTTCCCTGTTTCTTTGTTCTGTTTTTGAAATTCCTTTTTAGAGTGGGTTTGAGCTGATTCTCGCTGCCCTGTTTATGCCAGTCTAGACACACTTGATTCCCTTACGGAGACATATCAATACATAGGTTTTAAGATTCTTACTAGTCAGATCTATTCCTCTGCGGGAAATATGGGGATTTGAGTCCCTTTCACTGAGGAAGGTGTAGGTCTTGTCTATTCCATAGTTGGTTTTTGGAACGGTACCTGTGTTTATATCAAACTCGGGTTTGATGCATCACCCCACCTCTCCTTCCCCCTTAAGCAGGCATAAGAGTGTTTTCTAATTGTGAGACTCTGTTCTCTTGCCTAACTCAGTTCATGTGTAGCCATGTTTACAGGATCTTCCTAAGTGATATCTTATGATAAGTTTCTTTTCCTGTGTGACTTCTTTCACTTAGAATCATCGTACCTGAATCCACTCATTTTGCTGCTACTGGTCTTATGACATTGATTTCGTGGCTGAGGGATATTCCATCGTACGTAAGTTCCACAATGTTTGGAACCATTTTTATATTTCCTGGGATATTTCAGGTGTACCCAGGTTGAGGTTCCTGTAAGCAGTGCAGACCTCAAATTGGGGGTGGCTCTGTCTTATGGATTTTCAGTTTTCCCAAGGTATATTCCCTAGACTGGACGTGCCCTTGGCTCTGGAGCTCTGTTGTTTACTTGTTTTAGGGAACACAATGCACTCCTCCAGTGAGGCAGTTGGCAACTTACATCCCGCCCATCAGCATAACAAGGCTCCCTGTTCTCCAGGGCCTGTCTTGCCTTTCTGGTTTTTACACATTTTGTGGATGTCCCTTTTGACCGGTGGGAAGTGATACTTCTTTGTAGTGCAGATTTGCATTGCCCGCTTGCTTGCTTGGCCAAAAAGGGCATATGCGTTTTCTCCTGAATATATTCAGGAGAAAACGCATACGCCCTTTTTGGCCAAGTGCATCATTGTCGAAATTGTGCCCCTCTTCCTGTGCTTTACAGGCGATTTCAGCGTACCTCTTGAAATCTGTTTCCTGCTATTCTGCCTCGCTTTCAAGTCCGCCTCGTTGCCTTCCCTCAACAGATTTTTGGACGATAGTTGGCCTTGATTACTCTGCCAGTTTGTGAATTGCTGTGCCCCTGAGCTCCATTTTTCAACTCGTTTTTTGTGAGCTGAACGCAAGTCCAAACTTTTGGTTCAGGACCTCTACTGGTTCCCGGTGGGTGGCTGAGACTTTGGTTCATTCTTCTTCCTGCCGGGAAATTAGAGTGACATGTGCCCATCCAAATGCCTAACAGCTACTCTCTCATTGGTTCTCCCTCTTCCCTTTCATCCTCTGCCAAATTGGCAACCTGTGCGAACCAGGAGCTTAAAGGGGCTCTCTCTCCAATTTGGGAGATTGATAGGAAAACAGTTGGAAAGTCAAACCGGAGCACCAGGAGAGGGGCTCTTCGTTGAGTTTTAGAAACCTTTCGTATTCACAGTGTGTCCATTCTCTAGGTTTCCCGTACACGTTATAGCTGTAGTAATATTCCCTTCCACCTGGAGAGCTGGGACCCATGGAATGGGGGCCATGCATTATTGCTTTAAAGGGTCTGCATTTGCTCACCCAATCTCACCAATCCTCTCAGTCCCAAGTGTCCAGCCTTATGCCACATCCAGCTGTCATTGTAGATAGGGTCATTCCAGGTTGCATCAGAGACCCTGAAGGAATTGTAAAGAATTTCCCTGTTTCTTTGTTCTGTTTTTGAAATTCCTTTTTAGAGTGGGTTTGAGCTGATTCTCGCTGCCATGTTTATGCCAGTCTAGACACACTTGATTCCCTTACGGAGACATATCAATACATAGGTTTTAAGATTCTTACTAGTCAGATCGATTCCTCTGCGGGAAATATGGAGTTTTGAGTCCCTTTCACTGAGGAAGGTGTAGGTCTTGTCTATTCCATAGTTGGTTTTTGGAACGGTACCTGTGCTTATATCAAACTCGGGTTTGATGCATCACCCCACCTCTCCTTCCCCCTTAAGCAGGCATAAGAGTGTTTTCTAAATGTGATACTCAGTTCTCTTGCCTAACTCAGTTCATGTGTAGCCATGTTTACAGGATCTTCCTAAGTGATATCTTATGATGTTTCTTTTCCTGTGTGACTTCTTTCACTTAGAATCATCGTACCTGAATCCACTCATTTTGCTGCTACTGGTCTTATGACATTGATTTCGTGGCTGAGGGATATTCCATCGTATGTAAGTTCCACAATGTTTGGAACCATTTTTATATTTCCTGGGATATTTCAGGTGTACCCAGGTTGAGGTTCCTGTAAGCAGTGCAGCCCTCAATTTGGGGGTGGCTCTGTGTTATTGATGTTCAGTTTTCCCAAGGTATATTCCCTAGACTGGAAGTGCCCTTGGCTCTGGAGCTCTGTTGTTTACTTGTTTTAGGGAACACAATGCACTCCTCCAGTGAGGCAGTTGGCAACTTACATCCCGCCCATCAGCATAACAAGGCTCCCTGTTCTCCAGGGCCTGTCTTGCCTTTCTGGTTTTTACACATTTTGTGGATGTCCCTTTTGACCGGTGGGAAGTGATACTTCTTTGTAGTGCAGATTTGCATTGCCCGCTTGCTTGCTTGGCCAAAAAGGGCGTATGCGTTTTCTCCAGAATATATTCAGGAGAAAACGCATACGCCCTTTATGGCCAAGTGCATCATTGTCGAAGTTGTGCCCCTCTTCCTGTGCTTTACAGGCGATTCCAACGTACCTCTTGAAATCTGTTTCCTGCTATTCTGCCTCGCTTTCAAGTCCGCCTCGTTGCCTTCCCTCAACAGATTTCTGGACAATAGTTGACCTTGATTACTCTGCCAGTTTGTGAAAGCTGTGCCCCTGAGCTCCATTTTTCAACTCGTTTTTTGTGAGCTGAACGCAAGTCCAAACTTTTGGTTCAGGACCTCTACTGGTTCCCAGTGGGTGGCTGAGACTTTGGTTCATTCTTCTTCCTGCCGGGAAATTAGAGTGACATGTGCCCATCCAAATGCCTAACAGCTACTCTCTCATTGGTTCTCCCTCTTCCCTTTCATCCTCTGCCAAATTGGCAACCTGTGCGAACCAGGAGCTTAAAGGGGCTGTCTCTCCAAGTTGGGAGATTGATAGGAAAGCAGTTGGAAAGTCAAACCGGAGCACCAGGAGAGGGGCTCTTCGTTGAGTATTAGAAACCTTTCGTATTCACAGTGTGTCCATTCTCTAGGTTTCCCGTACACGTTATAGCTGTAGTAATATTCCCTTCCACCTGGAGAGCTGGGACCCATGGAATGGGTGCCATGCATTATTGCTTTAAAGGGTCTGCATTTGCTCACCCAATCTCACCAATCCTCTCAGTCCCAAGTGTCCAGCCTTATGCCACATCCAGCTGTCATTGTAGATAGGGTCATTCCAGGTTGCATCAGAGACCCTGAAGGAATTGTAAAGAATTTTCCTGTTTCTTTGTTCTGTTTCTGAAATTCCTTTTTAGAGTGGGTTTGAGATGATTCTCGCGGCCATGTTTATGCCAGTCTAGACACACTTGATTCCCTTACGGAGACATATCAATACATAGGTTTTAAGATTCTTACTAGTCAGATCTATTCCTCTGCGGGAAATATGGGGATTTGAGTCCCTTTCACTGAGGAAGGTGTAGGTCTTGTCTATTCCATAGTTGGTTTTTGGAACGGTACCTGTGTTTATATCAAACTCGAGTTTGATGCATCACCCCACCTCTCCTTCCCCCTTAAGCAGGCATAAGAGTGTTTTCTAAATGTGAGACTCTGTTCTCTTGCCTAACTCAGTTCATGTGTAGCCATGTTTACAGGATCTTCCTAAGTGATATCTTATGATAAGTTTCTTTTCCTGTGTGACTTCTTTCACTTAGAATCATCGTACCTGAATCCACTCATTTTGCTGCTACTGGTCTTATGACATTGATTTCGTGGCTGAGGGATATTCCATCGTACGTAAGTTCCACAATGTTTGGAACCATTTTTATATTTCCTTGGATATTTCAGGTGTACCCAGGTTGAGGTTCCTGTAATCAGTGCAGCCCTCAATTTGGGGGTGGCTCTGTCTTATGGATTTTCAGTTTTCCCAAGGTATATTCCCTAGACTGGACGTGTCCTTGGCTCTGGAGCTCTGTTGTTTACTTGTTTTAGGGAACACAGTGCACTCCTCCAGTGAGGCAGTTGGCAACTTACATCCCGCCCATCAGCATAACAAGGCTCCCTGTTCTCCAGGGCCTGTCTTGCCTTTCTGGTTTTTACACATTTTGTGGATATCCCTTTTGACCGGTGGGAAGTGATACTTCTTTGTAGTGCAGATTTGCATTGCCCGCTTGCTTGCTTGGCCAAAAAGGGCGTATGCGTTTTCTCCTGAATATATTCAGGAGAAAACGCATACGCCCTTTTTGGCCAAGTGCATCATTGTCGAAGTTGTGCCCCTCTTCCTGTGCTTTACAGGCGATTCCAACGTACCTCTTGAAATCTGTTTCCTGCTATTCTGCCTCGCTTTCAAGTCCGCCTCGTTGCCTTCCCTCAACAGATTTTTGGACGATAGTTGGCCTTGATTACTCTGCCAGTTTGTGAATTGCTGTGCCCCTGAGCTCCATTTTTCAACTCGTATTTGTGAGCTGAACGCAAGTCCAAACTTTTGGTTCAGGACCTATACTCGTTCCCGGTGGGTGGCTGAGACTTTGGTTCATTCTTCTTCCTGTCGGGAAATTAGAGTGACATGTGCCCATCCAAATGCCTAACAGCTACTCTCTCATTGGTTCTCCCTCTTCCCTTTCATCCTCTGCCAAATTGGCAACCTGTGCGAACCAGGAGCTTAAAGGGGCTGTCTCTCCAAGTTGGGAGATTGATAGGAAAGCAGTTGGAAAGTCAAACCGGAGCAACAGGAGAGGGGCTCTTCGTTGAGTTTTAGAAACCTTTCGTATTCACAGTGTGTCCATTTTCTAGGTTTCCCATACACGTTATAGCTGTAGTAATATTCCCTTCCACCTGGAGAGCTGGGACCCATGGAATGGGTGCCATGCATTATTGCTTTAAAGGGTCTGCATTTGCTCACCCAATCTCACCAATCCTCTCAGTCCCAAGTGTCCAGCCTTATGCCACATCCAGCTGTCATTGTAGATAGGGTCATTCCAGGTTGCATCAGAGACCCTGAAGGAATTGTAAAGAATTTCCCTGTTTCTTTGTTCTGTTTTTGAAATTCCTTTTTAGAGTGGGTTTGAGCTGATTCTCGCTGCCCTGTTTATGCCAGTCTAGACACACTTGATTCCCTTACGGAGACATATCAATACATAGGTTTTAAGATACTTACTAGTCAGATCTATTCCTCTGCGGGAAATATGGGGATTTGAGTCCCTTTCACTGAGGAAGGTGTAGGTCTTGTCTATTCCATAGTTGGTTTTTGGAACGGTACCTGTGTTTATATCAAACTCGGGTTTGATGCATCACCCCACCTCTCCTTCCCCCTTAAGCAGGCATAAGAGTGTTTTCTAACTGTGAGACTCTGTTCTCTTGCCTAACTCAGTTCATGTGTAGCCATGTTTACAGGATCTTCCTAAGTGATATCTTATGATAAGTTTCTTTTCCTGTGTGACTTCTTTCACTTAGAATCATCGTACCTGAATCCACTCATTTTGCTGCTACTGGTCTTATGACATTGATTTCGTGGCTGAGGGATATTCCATCGTACGTAAGTTCCACAATGTTTGGAACCATTTTTATATTTCCTGGGATATTTCAGGTGTACCCAGGTTGAGGTTCCTGTAAGCAGTGCAGACCTCAAATTGGGGGTGGCTCTGTCTTATGGATTTTCAGTTTTCCCAAGGTATATTCCCTAGACTGGACGTGCCCTTGGCTCTGGAGCTCTGTTGTTTACTTGTTTTAGGGAACACAATGCACTCCTCCAGTGAGGCAGTTGGCAACTTACATCCCGCCCATCAGCATAACAAGGCTCCCTGTTCTCCAGGGCCTGTCTTGCCTTTCTGGTTTTTACACATTTTGTGGATGTCCCTTTTGACCGGTGGGAAGTGATACTTCTTTGTAGTGCAGATTTGCATTGCCCGCTTGCTTGCTTGGCCAAAAAGGGCGTATGCGTTTTCTCCTGAATATATTCAGGAGAAAACGCATATGCCCTTTTTGGCCAAGTGCATCATTGTCGAAGTTGTGCCCCTCTTCCTGTGCTTTACAGGCGATTCCAACGTACCTCTTGAAATCTGTTTCCTGCTATTCTGCCTCGCTTTCAAGTCCGCCTCGTTGCCTTCCCTCAACAGATTTTTGGACGATAGTTGGCCTTGATTACTCTGCCAGTTTGTGAATTGCTGTGCCCCTGAGCTCCATTTTTCAACTCGTTTTTTGTGAGCTGAACGCAAGTCCAAACTTTTGGTTCAGGACCTCTACTGGTTCCCGGTGGGTGGCTGAGACTTTGGTTCATTCTTCTTCCTGCCGGGAAATTAGAGTGACATGTGCCCATCCAAATGCCTAACAGCTACTCTCTCATTGGTTCTCCCTCTTCCCTTTCATCCTCTGCCAAATTGGCAACCTGTGCGAACCAGGAGCTTAAAGGGGCTGTCTCTCCAAGTTGGGAGATTGATAGGAAAGCAGTTGGAAAGTCAAACCGGAGCACCAGGAGAGGGGCTCTTCGTTGAGTTTTAGAAACCTTTCGTATTCACAGTGTGTCCATTCTCTAGGTTTCCCGTACACGTTATAGCTGTAGTAATATTCCCTTCCACCTGGAGAGCTGGGACTCATGGAATGGGTGCCAGGCATTATTGCTTTAAAGTGTCTGCATTTGCTCACCCAATCTCACCAATCCTCTCAGTCCCAAGTGTCCAGCCTTATGCCACATCCAGCTGTCATTGTAGATAGGGTCATTCCAGGTTGCATCAGAGACCCTGAAGGAATTGTAAAGAATTTCCCTGTTTCTTTGTTCTGATTTTGAAATTCCTTTTTAGAGTGGGTTTGAGCTGATTCTTGCTGCCCTGTTTATGCCAGTCTAGACACACTTGATTCCCTTACGGAGACATATCAATACATAGGTTTTAAGATTCTTACTAGTCAGATCTATTCCTCTGCGGGAAATATGGAGTTTTGAGTCCCTTTCAGTGAGGAAGGTGTAGGTCTTGTCTATTCCATAGTTGGTTTTTGGAACGGTACCTGTGCTTATATCAAACTCGGGTTTGATGCATCACCCCACCTCTCCTTCCCCCTTAAGCAGGCATAAGAGTGTTTTCTAAATGTGAGACTCTGTTCTCTTGCCTAACTCAGTTCATGTGTAGCCATGTTTACAGGATCTTCCTAAGTGATATCTTATGATAAGTTTCTTTTCCTGTGTGACTTCTTTCACTTAGAATCATCGTACCTGAATCCACTCATTTTGCTGCTACTGGTCTTATGACATTGATTTCGTGGCTGAGGGATATTCCATCGTACGTAAGTTCCACAATGTTTGGAACCATTTTTATATTTCCTGGGATATTTCAGGTGTACCCAGGTTGAGGTTCCTGTAAGCAGTGCAGCCCTCAATTTGGGGGTGGCTCTGTCTTATGGATTTTCAGTTTTCCCAAGGTATATTCCCTAGACTGGATGTGCACTTGGCTCTGGAGCTCTGTTGTTTACTTGTTTTAGGGAACACAATGCACTCCTCCAGTGAGGCAGTTGGCAACTTACATCCCGCCCATCAGCATAACAAGGCTCCCTGTTCTCCAGGGCCTGTCTTGCCTTTCTGGTTTTTACACATTTTGTGGATGTCCCTTTTGACCGGTGGGAAGTGATACTTCTTTGTAGTGCAGATTTGCATTGCCCGCTTGCTTGCTTGGCCAAAAAGGGCGTATGCGTTTTCTCCTGAATATATTCAGGAGAAAACGCATACGCCCTTTTTGGCCAAGTGCATCATTGTCGAAGTTGTGCCCCTCTTCCTGTGCTTTACAGGCGATTCCAACGTATCTCTTGAAATCTGTTTCCTGCTATTCTGCCTCACTTTCAAGTCTGCCTCGTTGCCTTCCCTCAACAGATTTTTGGACGATAGTTGGCCTTGATTACTCTGCCAGTTTGTGAATTGCTGTGCCCCTGAGCTCCATTTTTCAACTCGTTTTTTGTGAGCTGAACGCAAGTCCAAACTTTTGGTTCAGGACCTCTACTGGTTCCCGGTGGGTGGCTGAGACTTTGGTTCATTCTTCTTCCTGCCGGGAAATTAAAGTGACATGTGCCCATCCAAATGCCTAACAGCTACTCTCTCATTGGTTCTCCCTCTTCACTTTCATCCTCTGCCAAATTGGCAACCTGTGCGAACCAGGAGCTTAAAGGGGCTGTCTCTCCAAGTTGGGAGATTGATAGGAAAGCAGTTGGAAAGTCAAACCGGAGCACCAGGAGAGGGGCTCTTCGTTGAGTTTTAGAAACCTTTCGTATTCACAGTGTGTCCATTCTCTAGGTTTCCCGTACACGTTATAGCTGTAGTAATATTCCCTTCCACCTGGAGAGCTGGGACCCATGGAATGGGTGCCATGCATTATTGCTTTAAAGGGTCTGCATTTGCTCACCCAATCTCACCAATCCTCTCCGTCCCAAGTGTCCAGCCTTATGCCACATCCAGCTGTCATTGTAGATAGGGTCATTCCAGGTTGCATCAGAGACCCTGAAGGAATTGTAAAGAATTTCCCTGTTTCTTTGTTCTGTTTTTGAAATTCCTTTTTAGAGTGGGTTTGAGCTGATTCTCGCGGCCATGTTTATGCCAGTCTAGACACACTTGATTCCCTTACGGAGACATATCAATACATAGGTTTTAAGATTCTTACTAGTCAGATCTATTCCTCTGCGGGAAATATGGGGTTTTGAGTCCCTTTCACTGAGGAAGGTGTAGGTCTTGTCTATTCCATAGTTGGTTTTTGGAACGGTACCTGTGCTTATATCAAACCCGGGTTTGATGCATCACCCCACCTCTCCTTCCCCCTTAAGCAGGCATAAGAGTGTTTTCTAAATGTGAGACTCTGTTCTCTTGCCTAACTCAGTTCTTGTGTAGCCATGTTTACAGGATCTTCCTAAGTGATATCTTATGATAAGTTTCTTTTCCTGTGTGACTTCTTTCACTTAGAATCATCGTACCTGAATCCACTCATTTTGCTGCTACTGGTCTTATGACATTGATTTCGTGGCTGAGGGATATTCCACCGTACCTAAGTTCCACAATGTTTGGAACCATTTTTATATTTCCTGGGATATTTCAGGAGTACCCAGGTTGAGGTTCCTGTAAGCAGTGCAGCCCTCAATTTGGGGGTGGCTCTGTCTTATGGATTTTCAGTTTTCCCAAGGTATATTCCCTAGACTGGACGTGCCCTTGGCTCTGGAGCTCTGTTGTTTACTTGTTTTAGGGAACACAATGCACTCCTCCAGTGAGGCAGTTGGCAACTTACATCCCGCCCATCAGCATAAAAAGGCTCCCTGTTCTCCAGGGCCTGTCTTGCCTTTCTGGTTTTTACACATTTTGTGGATGTCCCTTTTGACCGGTGGGAAGTGATACTTCTTTGTAGTGCAGATTTGCATTGCCCACTTGCTTGCTTGGCCAAAAAGGGCGTATGCGTTTTCTGCTGAATATATTCAGGAGAAAATGCATACGCCCTTTTTGGCCAAGTGCATCATTGTCGAAGTTGTGCCCCTCTTCCTGTGCTTTACAGGCGATTCCAACGTACCTCTTGAAATCTGTTTCCTGCTATTCTGCCTCGCTTTCAAGTCCGCCTCGTTGCCTTCCCTCAACAGATTTTTGGACGATAGTTGGCCTTGATTACTCTGCCAGTTTGTGAATTGCTGTGCCCCTGAGCTCCATTTTTCAACTCGTTTTTTGTGAGCTGAACGCAAGTCCAAACTTTTGGTTCAGGACCTCTACTGGTTCTCGGTGGGTGGCTGAGACTTTGGTTCATTCTTCTTCCTGCCGGGAAATTAGAGTGACATGTGCCCATCCAAATGCCTAACAGCTACTCTCTCATTGGTTCTCCCTCTTCCCTTTCATCCTCTGCCAAATTGGCAACCTGTGCGAACCAGGAGCTTAAAGGGGCTGTCTCTCCAAGTTGGGAGATTGATAGGAAAGCAGTTGGAAAATCAAACCGGAGCACCAGGAGAGGGGCTCTTCGTTGAGTTTTAGAAACCTGTTGTATTCACAGTGTGTCCATTCTCTAGGTTTCCCGTACACGTTATAGCTGTAGTAATATTCCCTGCCACCTGGAGAGCTGGGACCCATGGAATGGGTGCCATGCATTATTGCTTTAAAGGGTCTGCATTTGCTCACCCAATCTCACCAATCCTCTCAGTCCCAAGTGTCCAGCCTTATGCCACATCCAGCTGTCATTGTAGATAGGGTCATTCCAGGTTGCATCAGAGACCCTGAAGGAATTGTAAAGAATTTCCCTGTTTCTTTGTTCTGTTTTTGAAATTCCTTTTTAGAGTGGGTTTGAGCTGATTCTCGCTGCCCTGTTTATGCCAGTCTAGACACACTTGATTCCCTTACGGAGACATATCAATACATAGGTTTTAAGATTCTTACTAGTCAGATCTATTCCTCTGCGGGAAATATGGAGTTTTGAGTCCCTTTCACTGAGGAAGGTGTAGGTCTTGTCTATTCCATAGTTGGTTTTTGGAACGGTACCTGTGCTTATATCAAAGTCTGGTTTGATGCATCACCCCACCTCTCCTTCCCCCTTAAGCAGGCATAAGAGTGTTTTCTAAATGTGAGACTCTGTTCTCTTGCCTAACTCAGTTCATGTGTAGCCATGTTTACAGGATCTTCCTAAGTGATATCTTATGATAAGTTTCTTTTCCTGTGTGACTTCTTTCACTTAGAATCATCGTACCTGAATCCACTCATTTTGCTGCTACTGGTCTTATGACATTGATTTCGTGGCTGAGGGATATTCCATCGTACGTAAGTTCCACAATGTTTGGAACCATTTTTATATTTCCTGGGATATTTCAGGTGTACCCAGGTTGAGGTTCCTGTAAGCAGTGCAGCCCTCAATTTGGGGGTGGCTCTGTCTTATGGATTTTCAGTTTTCCCAAGGTATATTCCCTAGACTGGACGTGCCCTTGGCTCTGGAGCTCTGTTGTTTACTTCTTTTAGGGAACACAATGCACTCCTCCAGTGAGGCAGTTGGCAACTTACATCCCGCCCATCAGCATAACAAGGCTCCCTGTTCTCCAGGGCCTGTCTTGCCTTTCTGGTTTTTACACATTTTGTGGATGTCCCTTTTGACCGGTGGGAAGTGATACTTCTTTGTAGTGCAGATTTGCATTGCCCGCTTGCTTGCTTGGCCAAAAAGGGCGTATGCGTTTTCTCCTGAATATATTCAGGAGAAAACGCATACGCCCTTTTAGGCCAAGTGCATCATTGTCGAAGTTGTGCCCCTCTTCCTGTGCTTTACAGGCGATTCCAACGTACCTCTTGAAATCTGTTTCCTGCTATTCTGCCTCGCTTTCAAGTCCACCTCGTTGCCTTCCCTCAACAGATTTTTGGACGATAGTTGGCCTTGATTACTCTGCCAGTTTGTGAATTGCTGTGCCCCTGAGCTCCATTTATCAACTCGTTTTTTGTGAGCTGAACGCAAGTCCAAACTTTTGGTTCAGGACCTCTACTGGTTCCCGGTGGGTGGCTGAGACTTTGGTTCATTCTTCTTCCTGCCGGGAAATTAGAGTGACATGTGCCCATCCAAATGCCTAACAGCTACTCTCTCATTGGTTCTCCCTCTTCACTTTCATCCTCTGCCAAATTGGCAACCTGTGCGAACCAGGAGCTTAAAGGGGCTGTCTCTCCAAGTTGGGAGATTGATAGGAAAGCAGTTGGAAAGTCAAACCGGAGCACCAGGAGAGGGGCTCTTCGTTGAGTTTTAGAAACCTATCGTATTCACAGTGTGTCCATTCTCTAGGTTTCCCGTACACGTTATAACTGTAGTAATATTCCCTTCCACCTGGAGAGCTGGGACCCATGGAATGGGTGCCATGCATTATTGCTTTAAAGGGTCTGCATTTGCTCACCCAATCTCACCAATCCTCTCAGTCCCAAGTGTCCAGCCTTATGCCACATCCAGCTGTCATTGTAGATAGGGTCATTCCAGGTTGCATCAGAGACCCTGAAGGAATTGTAAAGAATTTCCCTGTTTCTTTGTTCTGTTTTTGAAATTCCTTTTTAGAGTGGGTTTGAGCTGATTCTCGCGGCCATGTTTATGCCAGTCTAGACACACTTGATTCCCTTACGGAGACATATCAATACATAGGTTTTAAGATTCTTACTAGTCAGATCTATTCCTCTGCGGGAAATATGGGGTTTTGAGTCCCTTTCACTGAGGAAGGTGTAGGTCTTGTCTATTCCATAGTTGGTTTTTGGAACGGTACCTGTGCTTATATCAAACTCGGGTTTGATGCGTCACCCCACCTCTCCTTCCCCCTTAAGCAGGCATAAGAGTGTTTTCTAAATGTGAGACTCTGTTCTCTTGCCTAACTCAGTTCATGTGTAGCCATGTTTACAGGATCTTCCTAAGTGATATCTTATGATAAGTTTCTTTTCCTGTGTGACTTCTTTCACTTAGAATCATCGTACCTGAATCCACTCATTTTGCTGCTACTGGTCTTATGACATTGATTTGGTGGCTGAGGGATATTCCACCGTACCTAAGTTCCACAATGTTTGGAACCATTTTTATATTTCCTGGGATATTTCAGGTGTACCCAGGTTGAGGTTCCTGTAAGCAGTGCAGCCCTCAATTTGGGGGTGGCTCTGTCTTATGGATTTTCAGTTTTCCCATGGTATATTCCCTAGACTGGACGTGCCCTTGGCTCTGGAGCTCTGTTGTTTACTTGTTTTAGGGAACACAATGCACTCCTCCAGTGAGGCAGTTGGCAACTTACATCCCGCCCATCAGCATAACAAGGCTCCCTGTTCTCCAGGGCCTGTCTTGCCTTTCTGGTTTTTACACATTTTGTGGATGTCCCTTTTGACCGGTGGGAAGTGATACTTCTTTGTAGTGCAGATTTGCATTGCCCGCTTGCTTGCTTGGCCAAAAAGGGCGTATGCGTTTTCTCCTGAATATATTCAGGAGAAAACGCATACGCCCTTTTTTGCCAAGTGCATCATTGTCGAAGTTGTGCCCCTCTTCCTGTGCTTTACAGGCGATTCCAACGTACCTCTTGAAATCTGTTTCCTGCTATTCTGCCTCGCTTTTAAGTCCGCCTCGTTGCCTTCCCTCAACAGATTTTTGGACGATAGTTGGCCTTGATTACTCTGCCAGTTTGTGAATTGCTGTGCCCCTGAGCTCCATTTATCAACTCGTTTTTTGTGAGCTGAACGCAAGTCCAAACTTTTGGTTCAGGACCTCTACTGGTTCCCGGTGGCTGGCTGAGACTTTGGTTCATTCTTCTTCCTGCAGGGAAATTAGAGTGACATGTGCCCATCCAAATGCCTAACAGCTACTCTCTCATTGGTTCTCCCTCTTCCCTTTCATCCTCTGCCAAATTGGCAACGTGTGCGAACCAGGAGCTTAAAGGGGCTGTCTCTCCAAGTAGGGAGATTGATAGGAAAGCAGTTGGAAAGTCAAACTGGAGCACCAGGAGAGGGGCCCTTCGTTGAGTTTTAGAAACCTTTCGTATTCACAGTGTGTCCATTCTCTAGGTTTCCCATACACGTTATAGCTGTAGTAATATTCCCTTCCACCTGGAGAGCTGGGACCCATGGAATGGGTGCCATGCATTATTGCTTTAAAGGGTGTGCATTTGCTCACCCAATCTCACCAATCCTCTCAGTCCCAAGTGTCCAGCCTTATGCCACATCCAGCTGTCATTGTAGATAGGGTCATTCCAGGTTGCATCAGAGACCCTGAAGGAATTGTAAAGAATTTCCCTGTTTCTTTGTTCTGTTTTTGAAATTCCTTTTTAGAGTGGGTTTGAGCTGATTCTCGCTGCCCTGTTTATGCCAGTCTAGACACACTTGATTCCCTTACGGAGACATATCAATACATAGGTTTTAAGATTCTTACTAGTCAGATCGATTCCTCTGCGGGAAATATGGGGTTTTGAGTCCCTTTCACTGAGGAAGGTGTAGGTCTTGTCTATTCCATAGTTGGTTTTTGGAACGGTACCTGTGCTTATATCAAACTCGGGTTTGATGCATCACCCCACCTCTCCTTCCCCCTTAAGCAGGCATAAGAGTGTTTTCTAAATGTGAGACTCTGTTCTCTTGCCTAACTCAGTTCATGTGTAGCCATGTTTACAGGATCTTCCTAAGTGATATCTTATGATAAGTTTCTTTTCCTGTGTGACTTCTTTCACTTAGAATCATCGTACCTGAATCCACTCATTTTGCTGCTACTGGTCTTATGACATTGATTTCGTGGCTGAGGGATATTCCATCGTACGTAAGTTCCACAATGTTTGGAACCACATTTATATTTCCTGGGATATTTCAGGTGTACCCAGGTTGAGGTTCCTGTAAGCAGTGCAGCCCTCAATTTGGGGGTGGCTCTGTCTTATGGATTTTCAGTTTTCCCAAGGTATATTCCCTAGACTGGACGTGCCCTTGGCTCTGGAGCTCTGTTGTTTACTTGTTTTAGGGAACACAGTGCACTCCTCCAGTGAGGCAGTTGGCAACTTACATCCCGCCCATCAGCATAACAAGGCTCCCTGTTCTCCAGGGCCTGTCTTGCCTTTCTGGTTTTTACACATTTTGTGGATGTCCCTTTTGACCGGTGGGAAGTGATACTTCTTTGTAGTGCAGATTTGCATTGCCCGCTTGCTTGCTTGGCCAAAAAGGGCGTATGCGTTTTCTCCTGAATATATTCAGGAGAAAACGCATACGCCCTTTTTGGCCAAGTGCATCATTGTCGAAGTTGTGCCCCTCTTCCTGTGCTTTACAGGCGATTCCAACGTACCTCTTGAAATCTGTTTCCTGCTATTCTGCCACGCTTTCAAGTCCGCCTCGTTGCCTTCCCTCAACAGATTTTTGGATGATAGTTGGCCTTGATTACTCTGCCAGTTTGTGAATTGCTGTGCCCCTGAGCTCCATTTTTCAACTCGTTTTTTGTGAGCTGAACGCAAGTCCAAACTTTTGGTTCAGGACCTCTACTGGTTCCCGGTGGGTGGCTGAGACTTTGGTTCATTCTTCTTCCTGCAGGGAAATTAGAGTGACATGTGCCCATCCAAATGCCTAACAGCTACTCTCTCATTGGTTCTCCCTCTTCCCTTTCATCCTCTGCCAAATTGGCAACCTGTGCGAACCAGGAGCTTAAAGGGGCTGTCTCTCCAAGTTGGGAGATTGATAGGAAAGCAGTTGGAATGTCAAACTGGAGCACCAGGAGAGGGGCTCTTCGTTGAGTTTTAGAAACCTTTCGTATTCACAGTGTGTCCATTCTCTAGGTTTCCCATACACGTTATAGCTGTAGTAATATTCCCTTCCACCTGGAGAGCTGGGACCCATGGAATGGGTGCCATGCATTATTGCTTTAAAGGGTCTGCATTTGCTCACCCAATCTCACCAATCCTCTCAGTCCCAAGTGTCCAGCCTTATGCCACATCCAGCTGTCATTGTAGATAGGGTCATTCCAGGTTGCATCAGAGACCCTGAAGGAATTGTAAAGAATTTCCCTGTTTCTTTGTTCTGTTTTAGAAATTCCTTTTTAGAGTGGGTTTGAGCTGATTCTCGCTGCCCTGTTTATGCCAGTCTAGACACACTTGATTCCCTTACGGAGACATATCAATACATAGGTTTTAAGATTCTTACTAGTCAGATCTATTCCTCTGCGGGAAATATGGGGTTTTGAGTCCCTTTCACTGAGGAAGGTGTAGGTCTTGTCTATTCCATAGTTGGTTTTTGGAACGGCACCTGTGCTTATATCAAACTCGGGTTTGATGCATCACCCCACCTCTCCTTCCCCCTTAAGCAGGCATAAGAGTGTTTTCTAAATGTGAGACTCTGTTCTCTTGCCTAACTCAGTTCATGTGTAGCCATGTTTACAGGATCTTCCTAAGTGATATCTTATGATAAGTTTCTTTTCCTGTGTGACTTCTTTCACTTAGAATCATCGTACCTGAATCCACTCATTTTGCTGCTACTGGTCTTATGACATTGATTTCGTGGCTGAGGGATATTCCATCGTACGTAAGTTCCACAATGTTTGGAACCACATTTATATTTCCTGGGATATTGCAGGTGTACCCAGGTTGAGGTTCCTGTAAGCAGTGCAGCCCTCAATTTGGGGGTGGTTCTGTCTTATGGATTTTCAGTTTTCCCAAGGTATATTCCCTAGACTGGACGTGCCCTTGGCTCTGGAGCTCTGTTGTTTACTTGTTTTAGGGAACACAATGCACTCCTCCAGTGAGGCAGTTGGCAACTTACATCCCGCCCATCAGAATAACAAGACTCCCTGTTCTCCAGGGCCTGTCTTGCCTTTCTGGTTTTTACACATTTTGTGGATGTCGCTTTTGACCGGTGGGAAGTGATACTTCTTTGTAGTGCAGATTTGCATTGCCCGCTTGCTTGCTTGGCCAAAAGAGCGTATGCGTTTTCTCCTGAATAAATTCAGGAGAAAACGCATACGCCCTTTTTGGCCAAGTGCATCATTGTCGAAGTTGTGCCCCTCTTCCTGTGCTTTGCAGGTGATTCCAACGTACCTCTTGAAATCTGTTTCCTGCTATTCTGCCTCGCTTTCAAGTCCGCCTCGTTGCCTTCCCTCAACAGATTTTTGGGCGATAGTTGGCCTTGATTACTCTGCCAGTTTGTGAATTGCTGTGCCCCTGAGCTCCATTTTTCAACTCGTTTTTTGTGAGCTGAATGCAAGTCCAAACTTTTGGTTCAGGACCTCTACTGGTTCCCGGTGGGTGGCTGAGACTTTGGTTCATTCTTCTTCCTGCCGGGAAATTAGAGTGACATGTGCCCATCCAAATGCCTAACAGCTACTCTCTCATTGGTTCTCCCTCTTCCCTTTCATCCTCTGCCAAATTGGCAACCTGTGCGAACCAGGAGCTTAAAGGGGCTGTCTCTCCAAGTTGGGAGATTGATAGGAAAGCAGTTGGAAAGTCAAACCAGAGCACCAGGAGAGGGGCTCTTCGTTGAGTTTTAGAAACCTTTCGTATTCACAGTGTGTCCATTCTCTAGGTTTCCCGTACACGTTATAGCTGTAGTAATATTCCCTTCCACCTGGAGAGCTGGGACCCATGGAATGGGTGCCATGCATTATTGCTTTAAAGGGTCTGCATTTGCTCACCCAATCTCACCAATCCTCTCAGTCCCAAGTGTCCAGCCTTATGCCACATCCAGCTGTCATTGTAGATAGGGTCATTCCAGGTTGCATCAGAGACCCTGAAGGAATTGTAAAGAATTTCCCTGTTTCTTTGTTCTGTTTTTGAAATTCCTTTTTAGAGTGGGTTTGAGCTGATTCTCGCGGCCATGTTTATGCCAGTCTAGACACACTTGATTCCCTTACGGAGACATATCAATACATAGGTTTTAAGATTCTTACTAGTCAGATCTATTCCTCTGCGGGAAATATGGTGTGTTGAGTCCCTTTCACTGAGGAAGGTGTAGGTCTTGTCTATTCCATAGTTGGTTTTTGGAACGGTACCTGTGCTTATATCAAACTCTGGTTTGATGCATCACCCCACCTCTCATTCCCCCTTAAGCAGGCATAAGAGTGTTTTCTAAATGTGAGACTCTGTTCTCTTGCCTAACTCAGTTCATGTGTAGCCATGTTTACAGGATCTTCCTAAGTGATATCTTATGATAAGTTTCTTTTCCTGTGTGACTTCTTTCACTTAGAATCATCGTACCTGAATCCACTCATTTTGCTGCTACTGGTCTTATGACATTGATTTCGTGGCTGAGGGATATTCCATCGTACGTAAGTTCCACAATGTTTGGAACCATTTTTATATTTCCTGGGATATTTCAGGTGTACCCAGGTTGAGGTTCCTGTAAGCAGTGCAGCCCTCAATTTGGGGGTGGCTCTGTCTTATGGATTTTCAGTTTTCCCAAGGTATATTCCCTAGACTGGAAGTGCCCTTGGCTCTGTAGCTCTGTTGTTTACTTGTTTTAGGGAACACAATGCACTCCTCCAGTGAGGCAGTTGGCAACTTACATCTCGCCCATCAGCATAACAAGTCTCCCTGTTCTCCAGGGCCTGTCTTGCCTTTCTGGTTTTTTACACATTTTGTGGATGTCCCTTTTGACCGGTGGGAAGTGATACTTCTTTGTAGTGCAGATTTGCATTGCCCGCTTGCTTGCTTGGCCAAAAAGGGCGTATGCGTTTTCTGCTGAATATATTCAGGAGAAAATGCGTACGCCCTTTTTGGCCAAGTGCATCATTGTCGAAGTTGTGCCCCTCTTCCTGTGCTTTACAGGCGATTCCAACGTACCTCTTGAAATCTGTTTCCTGCTACTCTGCCTCGCTTTCAAGTCCACTTTTGGCCTTCCCTCAACAGATTTTTGGACGATAGTTGGCCTTGATTACTCTGCCAGTTTGTGAATTGCTGTGCCCCTGAGCTCCATTTTTCAACTCGTTTCTTGTGAGCTGAACGCAAGTCCAAACTTTTGGTTCAGGACCTCTACTGGTTCCCGGTGGGTGGCTGAGACTTTGGTTCATTCTTCTTCCTGCCGGGAAATTAGAGTGACATGTGCCCATCCAAATGCCTAAAAGCTACTCTCTCATTGGTTCTCCCTCTTCCCTTTCATCCTCTGCCAAATTGGCAACCTGTGCGAACCAGGAGCTTAAAGGGGCTGTCTCTCCAAGTTGGGAGATTGATAGGAAAGCAGTTGGAAAGTCAAACCAGAGCACCAGGAGAGGGGCTCTTCGTTGAGTTTTAGAAACCTTTCGTATTCACAGTGTGTCCATTCTCTAGGTTTCCCGTACACGTTATAGCTGTAGTAATATTCCCTTCAACCTGGAGAGCTGGGGCCCATGGAATGGGTGCCATGCATTATTGCTTTAAAGGGTCTGCATTTGCTCACCCAATCTCACCAATCCTCTCAGTCCCAAGTGTCCAGCCTTATGCCACATCCAGCTGTCATTGTAGATAGGGTCATTCCAGGTTGCATCAGAGACCCTGAAGGAATTGTAAAGAATTTCCCTGTTTCTTTGTTCTGTTTTTGAAATTCCTTTTTAGAGTGGGTTTGAGCTGATTCTCGCTCCCATGTTTATGCCAGTCTAGACACACTTGATTCCCTTACGGAGACATATCAATACATAAGTTTTAAGATTCTTACTAGTCAGATCAATTCCTCTGCGGGAAATATGGGGTTTTGAGTCCCTTTCACTGAGGAAGGTGTAGGTCTTGTCTATTCCATAGTTGGTTTTTGGAACGGTACCTGTGCTTATATCAAACTCTGGTTTGATGCATCACCCCACCTCTCCTTCCCCCTTAAGCAGGCATAAGAGTGTTTTCTAAATGTGAGACTCTGTTCTCTTGCCTAACTCAGTTCATGTGTAGCCATGTTTACAGGATCTTCCTAAGTGATATCTTATGATAAGTTTCTTTTCCTGTGTGACTTCTTTCACTTAGAATCATCGTACCTGAATCCACTCATTTTGCTGCTACTGGTCTTATGACATTGATTTCGTGGCTGAGGGATATTCCATCGTACGTAAGTTCCACAATGTTTGGAACCATTTTTATATTTCCTGGGATATTTCAGGTGTACCCAGGTTGAGGTTCCTGTAAGCAGTGCAGCCTTCAATTTGGGGGTGGCTCTGTCTTATGGATTTTCAGTTTTCCCAAGGTATATTCCCTAGACCGGAAGTGCCCTTGGCTCTGTAGCTCTGTTGTTTACTTGTTTTAGGGAACACAATGCACTCCTCCAGTGAGGCAGTTGGCAACTTACATCCCGCCCATCAGCATAACAAGGCTCCCTGCTCTCCAGGGCCTGTCTTGCCTTTCTGGTTTTTACACATTTTGTGGATGTCCCTTTTGACCGGTGGGAAGTGATACTTCTTTGTAGTGCAGATTTGCATTGCCCGCTTGCTTGCTTGGCCAAAAAGGGCGTATGCGTTTTCTCCTGAATATATTCAGGAGAAAACGCATACGCCCTTTTTGGCCAAGTGCATCATTGTCGAAGTTGTGCCCCTCTTCCTGTGCTTTACAGGCGATTTCAACGTACCTCTTGAAATCTGTTTCCTGCTATTCTGCCTCGCTTTCAAGTCCGCCTCGTTGCCTTCCCTCAACAGATTTTTGGACGATAGTTGGCCTTGATTACTCTGCCAGTTTGTGAATTGCTGTGCCCCTGAGCTCCATTTATCAACTCGTTTTTTGTGAGCTGAACGCAAGTCCAAACTTTTGGTTCAGGACCTCTACTGGTTCCCGGTGGGTGGCTGAGACTTTGGTTCATTCTTCTTCCTGCAGGGAAATTAGAGTGACATGTGCCCATCCAAATGCCTAACAGCTACTCTCTCATTGGTTCTCCCTCTTCCCTTTCATCCTCTGCCAAATTGGCAACCTGTGCGAACCAGGAGCTTAAAGGGGCTGTCTCTCCAAGTTGGGAGATTGATAGGAAAGCAGTTGGAAAGTCAAACTGGAGCACCAGGAGAGGGGCTCTTCGTTGAGTTTTAGAAACCTTTCGTATTCACAGTGTGTCCATTCTCTAGGTTTCCCATACACGTTATAGCTGTAGTAATATTCCCTTCCACCTGGAGAGCTGGGACCCATGGAATGGGTGCCATGCATTATTGCTTTAAAGGGTCTGCATTTGCTCACCCAATCTCACCAATCCTCTCAGTCCCAAGTGTCCAGCCTTATGCCACATCCAGCTGTCATTGTAGATAGGGTCATTCCAGGTTGCATCAGAGACCCTGAAGGAATTGTAAAGAATTTCCCTGTTTCTTTGTTCTGTTTTTGAAATTCCTTTTTAGAGTGGGTTTGAGCTGATTCTCGCGGCCATGTTTATGCCAGTCTAGACACACTTGATTCCCTTACGGAGACATATCAATACATAGGTTTTAAGATTCTTACTAGTCAGATCTATTCCTCTGCGGGAAATATGGTGTGTTGAGTCCCTTTCACTGAGGAAGGTGTAGGTCTTGTCTATTCCATAGTTGGTTTTTGGAACGGTACCTGTGCTTATATCAAACTCTGGTTTGATGCATCACCCCACCTCTCATTCCCCCTTAAGCAGGCGTAAGAGTGTTTTCTAAATGTGAGACTCTGTTCTCTTGCCTAACTCAGTTCATGTGTAGCCATGTTTACAGGATCTTCCTAAGTGATATCTTATGATAAGTTTCTTTTCCTGTGTGACTTCTTTCACTTAGAATCATCGTACCTGAATCCACTCATTTTGCTGCTACTGGTCTTATGACATTGATTTCGTGGCTGAGGGATATTCCATCGTACGTAAGTTCCACAATGTTTGGAACCATTTTTATATTTCCTGGGATATTTCAGGTGTACCCAGGTTGAGGTTCCTGTAAGCAGTGCAGCCCTCAATTTGGGGGTGGCTCTGTCTTATGGATTTTCAGTTTTCCCAAGGTATATTCCCTAGACTGGAAGTGCCCTTGGCTCTGTAGCTCTGTTGTTTACTTGTTTTAGGGAACACAATGCACTCCTCCAGTGAGGCAGTTGGCAACTTACATCTCGCCCATCAGCATAACAAGGCTCCCTGTTCTCCAGGGCCTGTCTTGCCTTTCTGGTTTTTACACATTTTGTGGATGTCCCTTTTGACCGGTGGGAAGTGATACTTCTTTGTAGTGCAGATTTGCATTGCCCGCTTGCTTGCTTGGCAAAAAAGGGCGTATGCGTTTTCTGCTGAATATATTCAGGAGAAAATGCGTACGCCCTTTTTGGCCAAGTGCATCATTGTCGAAGTTGTGCCCCTCTTCCTGTGCTTTACAGGCGATTCCAACGTACCTCTTGAAATCTGTTTCCTGCTACTCTGCCTCGCTTTCAAGTCCACTTCGTGGCCTTCCCTCAACAGATTTTTGGACGATAGTTGGCCTTGATTACTCTGCCAGTTTGTGAATTGCTGTGCCCCTGAGCTCCATTTTTCAACTCGTTTCTTGTGAGCTGAACGCAAGTCCAAACTTTTGGTTCAGGACCTCTACTGGTTCCCGGTGGGTGGCTGAGACTTTGGTTCATTCTTCTTCCTGCCGGGAAATTAGAGTGACATGTGCCCATCCAAATGCCTAACAGCTACTCTCTCATTGGTTCTCCCTCTTCCCTTTCATCCTCTGCCAAATTGGCAACCTGTGCGAACCAGGAGCTTAAAGGGGCTGTCTCTCCAAGTTGGGAGATTGATAGGAAAGCTGTTGGAAAGTCAAACCAGAGCACCAGGAGAGGGGCTCTTCGTTGAGTTTTAGAAACCTTTCGTATTCACTGTGTGTCCATTCTCTAGGTTTCCCATACACGTTATAGCTGTAGTAATATTCCCTTCCACCTGGAGAGCTGGGACCCATGGAATGGGTGCCATGCATTATTGCTTTAAAGGGTCTGCATTTGCTCACCCAATCTCACCAATCCTCTCAGTCCCAAGTGTCCAGCCTTATGCCACATCCAGCTGTCATTGTAGATAGGGTCATTCCAGGTTGCATCAGAGACCCTGAAGGAATTGTAAAGAATTTCCCTGTTTCTTTGTTCTGTTTTTGAAATTCCTTTTTAGAGTGGGTTTGAGCTGATTCTCGCTCCCATGTTTATGCCAGTCTAGACACACTTGATTCCCTTACGGAGACATATCAATACATAAGTTTTAAGATTCTTACTAGTCAGATCAATTCCTCTGCGGGAAATATGGGGTTTTGAGTCCCTTTCACTGAGGAAGGTGTAGGTCTTGTCTATTCCATAGTTGGTTTTTGGAACGGTACCTGTGCTTATATCAAACTCTGGTTTGATGCATCACCCCACCTCTCCTTCCCCCTTAAGCAGGCATAAAAGTGTTTTCTAAATGTGAGACTCTGTTCTCTTGCCTAACTCAGTTCATGTGTAGCCATGTTTACAGGATCTTCCTAAGTGATATCTTATGATAAGTTTCTTTTCCTGTGTGACTTCTTTCACTTAGAATCATCGTACCTGAATCCACTCATTTTGCTGCTACTGGTCTTATGACATTGATTTCGTGGCTGAGGGATATTCCATCGTACGTAAGTTCCACAATGTTTGGAACCATTTTTATATTTCCTGGGATATTTCAGGTGTACCCAGGTTGAGGTTCCTGTAAGCAGTGCAGCCCTCAATTTGGGGGTGGCTCTGTCTTATGGATTTTCAGTTTTCCCAAGGTATATTCCCTAGACCGGAAGTGCCCTTGGCTCTGTAGCTCTGTTGTTTACTTGTTTTAGGGAACACAATGCACTCCTCCAGTGAGGCAGTTGGCAACTTACATCCCGCCCATCAGCATAACAAGGCTCCCTGCTCTCCAGGGCCTGTCTTGCCTTTCTGGTTTTTACACATTTTGTGGATGTCCCTTTTGACCGGTGGGAAATGATACTTCTTTGTAGTGCAGATTTGCATTGCCCGCTTGCTTGCTTGGCCAAAAAGGGCGTATGCGTTTTCTCCTGAATATATTCAGGAGAAAACGCATACGCCCTTTTTGGCCAAGTGCATCATTGTCGAAGTTGTGCCCCTCTTCCTGTGCTTTACAGGCGATTTCAACGTACCTCTTGAAATCTGTTTCCTGCTATTCTGCCTCGCTTTCAAGTCCGCCTCGTTGCCTTCCCTCAACAGATTTTTGGACGATAGTTGGCCTTGATTACTCTGCCAGTTTGTGAATTGCTGTGCCCCTGAGCTCCATTTATCAACTCGTTTTTTGTGAGCTGAACGCAAGTCCAAACTTTTGGTTCAGGACCTCTACTGGTTCCCGGTGGGTGGCTGAGACTTTGGTTCATTCTTCTTCCTGCCGGGAAATTAGAGTGACATGTGCCCATCCAAATGCCTAACAGCTACTCTCTCATTGGTTCTCCCTCTTCCCTTTCATCCTCTGCCAAATTGGCAACCTGTGCGAACCAGGAGCTTAAAGGGGCTGTCTCTCCAAGTTGGGAGATTGATAGGAAAGCAGTTGGAAAGTCAAACTGGAGCACCAGGAGAGGGGCTCTTCGTTGAGTTTTAGAAACCTTTCGTATTCACAGTGTGTCCATTCTCTAGGTTTCCCATACACGTTATAGCTGTAGTAATATTCCCTTCCACCTGGAGAGCTGGGACCCATGGAATGGGTGCCATGCATTATTGCTTTAAAGGGTCTGCATTTGCTCACCCAATCTCACCAATCCTCTCAGTCCCAAGTGTCCAGCCTTATGCCACATCCAGCTGTCATTGTAGATAGGGTCATTCCAGGTTGCATCAGAGACCCTGAAGGAATTGTAAAGAATTTCCCTGTTTCTTTGTTCTGTTTTTGAAATTCCTTTTTAGAGTGGGTTTGAGCTGATTCTCGCTGCCCTGTTTATGCCAGTCTAGACACACTTGATTCCCTTACGGAGACATATCAATACATAGGTTTTAAGATTCTTACTAGTCAGATCTATTCCTCTGCGGGAAATATGGGGTTTTGAGTCCCTTTCACTGAGGAAGGTGTAGGTCTTGTCTATTCCATAGTTGGTTTTTGGAACGGTACCTGTGCTTATATCAAACTCGGGTTTGATGCATCACCCCACATCTCCTTCCCCCTTAAGCAGGCATAAGAGTGTTTTCTAAATGTGAGACTCTGTTCTCTTGCCTAACTCAGTTCATGTGTAGCCATGTTTACAGGATCTTCCTAAGTGATATCTTATGATAAGTTTCTTTTCCTGTGTGACTTCTTTCACTTAGAATCATCGTACCTGAATCCACTCATTTTGCTGCTACTGGTCTTATGACATTGATTTCGTGGCTGAGGGATATTCCATCGTACGTAAGTTCCACAATGTTTGGAACCACATTTATATTTCCTGGGATATTTCAGGTGTACCCAGGTTGAGGTTCCTGTAAGCAGTGCAGCCCTCAATTTGGGGGTGGTTCTGTCTTATGGATTTTCAGTTTTCCCAAGGTATATTCCCTAGACTGGACGTGCCCTTGGCTCTGGAGCTCTGTTGTTTACTTGTTTTAGGGAACACAATGCACTCCTCCAGTGAGGCAGTTGGCAACTTACATCCAGCCCATCAGCATAACAAGGCTCCCTGTTCTCCAGGGCCTGTCTTGCCTTTCTGGTTTTTACACATTTTGTGGATGTCGCTTTTGACCGGTGGGAAGTGATACTTCTTTGTAGTGCAGATTTGCATTGCCCGCTTGCTTGCTTGGCCAAAAGAGCGTATGCGTTTTCTCCTGAATAAATTCAGGAGAAAACGCATACGCCCTTTTTGGCCAAGTGCATCATTGTCGAAGTTGTGCCCCTCTTCCTGTGCTTTACAGGCGATTCCAACGTACCTCTTGAAATCTGTTTCCTGCTATTCTGCCTCGCTTTCAAGTCCGCCTCGTTGCCTTCCCTCAACAGATTTTTGGGCGATAGTTGGCCTTGATTACTCTGCCAGTTTGTGAATTGCTGTGCCCCTGAGCTCCATTTTTCAACTCGTTTTTTGTGAGCTGAACGCAAGTCCAAACTTTTGGTTCAGGACCTCTACTGGTTCCCGGTGGGTGGCTGAGACTTTGGTTCATTCTTCTTCCTGCCGGGAAATTAGAGTGACATGTGCCCATCCAAATGCCTAACAGCTACTCTCTCATTGGTTCTCCCTCTTCCCTTTCATCCTCTGCCAAATTGGCAACCTGTGCGAACCAGGAGCTTAAAGGGGCTGTCTCTCCAAGTTGGGAGATTGATAGGAAAGCAGTTGGAAAGTCAAACCAGAGCACCAGGAGAGGGGCTCTTCGTTGAGTATTAGAAACCTTTCGTATTCACAGTGTGTCCATTCTCTAGGTTTCCCGTACACGTTATAGCTGTAGTAATATTCCCTTCCACCTGGAGAGCTGGGACCCATGGAATGGGTGCCATGCATTATTGCTTTAAAGGGTCTGCATTTGCTCACCCAATCTCACCAATCCTCTCAGTCCCAAGTGTCCAGCCTTATGCCACATCCAGCTGTCATTGTAGATAGGGTCATTCCAGGTTGCATCAGAGACCCTGAAGGAATTGTAAAGAATTTCCCTGTTTCTTTGTTCTGTTTTAGAAATTCCTTTTTAGAGTGGGTTTGAGCTGATTCTCGCGGCCATGTTTATGCCAGTCTAGACACACTTGATTCCCTTACGGAGACATATCAATACATAGGTTTTAAGATTCTTACTAGTCAGATCTATTCCTCTGCGGGAAATATGGTGTGTTGAGTCCCTTTCACTGAGGAAGGTGTAGGTCTTGTCTATTCCATAGTTGGTTTTTGGAACGGTACCTGTGCTTATATCAAACTCTGGTTTGATGCATCACCCCACCTCTCATTCCCCCTTAAGCAGGCATAAGAGTGTTTTCTAAATGTGAGACTCTGTTCTCTTGCCTAACTCAGTTCATGTGTAGCCATGTTTACAGGATCTTCCTAAGTGATATCTTATGATAAGTTTCTTTTCCTGTGTGACTTCTTTCACTTAGAATCATCGTACCTGAATCCACTCATTTTGCTGCTACTGGTCTTATGACATTGATTTCGTGGCTGAGGGATATTCCATCGTACGTAAGTTCCACAATGTTTGGAACCATTTTTATATTTCCTGGGATATTTCAGGTGTACCCAGGTTGAGGTTCCTGTAAGCAGTGCAGCCCTCAATTTGGGGGTGGCTCTGTCTTATGGATTTTCAGTTTTCCCAAGGTATATTCCCTAGACCGGAAGTGCCCTTGGCTCTGTAGCTCTGTTGTTTACTTGTTTTAGGGAACACAATGCACTCCTCCAGTGAGGCAGTTGGCAACTTACATCCCGCCCATCAGCATAACAAGGCTCCCTGCTCTCCAGGGCCTGTCTTGCCTTTCTGGTTTTTACACATTTTGTGGATGTCCCTTTTGACCGGTGGGAAGTGATACTTCTTTGTAGTGCAGATTTGCATTGCCCGCTTGCTTGCTTGGCCAAAAAGGGCGTATGCGTTTTCTCCTGAATATATTCAGGAGAAAACGCATACGCCCTTTTTGGCCAAGTGCATCATTGTCGAAGTTGTGCCCCTCTTCCTGTGCTTTACAGGCAATTTCAACGTACCTCTTGAAATCTGTTTCCTGCTATTCTGCCTCGCTTTCAAGTCCGCCTCGTTGCCTTCCCTCAACAGATTTTTGGACGATAGTTGGCCTTGATTACTCTGCCAGTTTGTGAATTGCTGTGCCCCTGAGCTCCATTTTTCAACTCGTTTTTTGTGAGCTGAACGCAAGTCCAAACTTTTGGTTCAGGACCTCTACTGGTTCCCGGTGGGTGGCTGAGACTTTGGTTCATTCTTCTTCCTGCCGGGAAATTAGAGTGACATGTGCCCATCCAAATGCCTAACAGCTACTCTCTCATTGGTTCTCCCTCTTCCCTTTCATCCTCTGCCAAATTGGCAACCTGTGCGAACCAGGAGCTTAAAGGGGCTGTCTCTCCAAGTTGGGAGATTGATAGGAAAGCAGTTGGAAAGTCAAACCGGAGCACCAGGAGAGGGGCTCTTCGTTGAGTTTTAGAAACCTTTCGTATTCACAGTGTGTCCATTCTCTAGGTTTCCCGTACACGTTATAGCTGTAGTAATATTCCCTTCCACCTGGAGAGCTGGGACCCATGGAATGGGTGCCATGCATTATTGCTTTAAAGGGTCTGCATTTGCTCACCCAGTCTCACCAATCCTCTCAGTCCCAAGTGTCCAGCCTTATGCCACATCCAGCTGTCATTGTAGATAGGGTCATTCCAGGTTGCATCAGAGACCCTGAAGGAATTGTAAAGAATTTCCCTGTTTCTTTGTTCTGTTTTTGAAATTCCTTTTTAGAGTGGGTTTGAGCTGATTCTTGCGGCCATATTTATGCCAGTCTAGACACACTTGATTCCCTTACGGAGACATATCAATACATAGGTTTTAAGATTCTTACTAGCCAGATCTATTCCGCTGCGGGAAATATGGGGTTTTGAGTCCCTTTCACTGAGGAAGGTGTAGGTCTTGTCTATTCCATAGTTGGTTTTTGGAACGGTACCTGTGCTTATATCAAACTCGGGTTTGATGCATCACCCCACCTCTCCTTCCCCCTTAAGCAGGCATAAGAGTGTTTTCTAAATGTGAGACTCTGTTCTCTTGCCTAACTCAGTTCATGTGTAGCCATGTTTACAGGATCTTCCTAAGAAGACTTATCTTATGATAAGTTTCTTTTCCTGTGTGACTTCTTTCACTTAGAATCATCGTACCTGAATCCACTCATTTTGCTGCTACTGGTCTTATGACATTGATTTCGTGGCTGAGGGATATTCCATCGTACGTAAGTTCCACAATGTTTGGAACCATTTTTATATTTCCTGGGATATTTCAGGTGTACCCAGGTTGAGGTTCCTGTAAGCAGTGCAGCCCTCAAATTGGGGGTGGCACTGTCTTATGGATTTTCAGTTTTCCCAAGGTATATTCCCTAGACTGGACGTGCCCTTGGCTCTGGAGCTCTGTTGTTTACTTGTTTTAGGGAACACAATGCACTCCTCCAGTGAGGCAGTTGGCAACTTACATCCCGCCCATCAGCATAACAAGGCTCCCTGTTCTCCAGGGCCTGTCTTGCCTTTCTGGTTTTTACACATTTTGTGGATGTCCCTTTTGACCGGTGGGAAGTGATACTTCTTTGTAGTGCAGATTTGCATTGCCCGCTTGCTTGCTTGGCCAAAAAGGGCGTATGCGTTTTCTCCTGAATATATTCAGGAGAAAACGCATACGCCCTTTTTGGCCAAGTGCATCATTGTCGAAGTTGTGCCCCTCTTCCTGTGCTTTACAGGCGATTCCAACGTACCTCTTGAAATCTGTTTCCTGCTATTCTGCCTCGCTTTCAAGTCCGCCTCGTTGCCTTCCCTCAACAGATTTTTGGACGATAGTTGGACTTGATTACTCTGCCAGTTTGTGAATTGCTGTGCCCCTGAGCTCCATTTTTCAACTCGTTTTTTGTGAGCTGAACGCAAGTCCAAACTTTTGGTTTAGGACCTATACTGGTTCCCGGTGGTTGGCTGAGACTTTGGTTAATTCTTCTTCCTGCCGGGAAATTAGAGAGACATGTGCCCATCCAAATGCCTAACAGCTACTCTCTCATTGGTTCTCCCTCTTCCCTTTCATCCTCTGCCAAATTGGCAACCTGTGCGAACCAGGAGCTTAAAGGGGCTGTCTCTCCAAGTTGGGAGATTGATAGGAAAGCAGTTGGAAAGTCAAACCGGAGCACCAGGAGAGAGGCTCTTCGTTGAGTTTTAGAAACCTTTCGTATTCACAGTGTGTCCATTCTCTAGGTTTCCCGTACACGTTATAGCTGTAGTAATATTCCCTTCCACCTGGAGAGCTGGGACCCATGGAATGGGTGCCATGCATTATTGCTTTAAAGGTTCTGCATTTGCTCACCCAATCTCACCAATCCTCTCAGTCCCAAGTGTCCAGCCTTATGCCACATCCAGCTGTCATTGTAGATAGGGTCATTCCAGGTTGCATCAGAGACCCTGAAGGAATTGTAAAGAATTTCCCTGTTTCTTTGTTCTGTTTTTGAAATTCCTTGTTAGAGTGGGTTTGAGCTGATTCTCGCTGCCATATTTATGCCAGTCTAGACACACTTGATTCCCTTAGGGAGACATATCAACACATAGGTTTTAAGATTCTTACTAGTCAGATCTATTCCTCTGCGGGAAATATGGGGTTTTGAGTCCCTTTCACTGAGGAAGGTGTAGGTCTTGTCTATTCCATAGTTGGTTTTTGGAACGGTACCTGTGCTTATATCAAAATCTGGTTTGATGCATCACCCCACCCCTCCTTCCCCCTTAAGCAGGCATAAGAGTGTTTTCTAAATGTGAGACTCTGTTCTCTTGCCTAACTCAGTTCATGTGTAGCCATGTTTACAGGATCTTCCTAAGTGATATCTTATGATAAGTTTCTTTTCCTGTGTGACTTCTTTCACTTAGAATCATCGTACCTGAATCCACTCATTTTGCTGCTACTGGTCTTATGACATTGATTTCGTGGCTGAGGGATATTCCATCGTACGTAACTTCCACAATGTTTGGAAGCATTTTTATATTGCCTGGGATATTTCAGGTGTACCCAGGATGAGGTTCTTGTAAGCAGTGCAGCCCTCAATTTGGGGGTGGCTCTGTCTTATGGATTTTCAGTTTTCCCAAGTTATATTCCCTAGACTGGAAGTGCCCTTGGCTCTGTAGCTCTGTTGTTTACTTGTTTTAGGGAACACAATGCACTCCTCCAGTGAGGCAGTTGGCAACTTACATCCCGCCCATCAGCATAACAAGGCTCCCTGTTCTCCAGGGCCTGTCTTGCCTTTCTGGTTTTTACACATTTTGTGGATGTCCCTTTTGACCGGTGGGAAGTGATACTTCTTTGTAGTGCAGATTTGCATTGCCCGCTTGCTTGCTTGGCCAAAAAGGGCGTATGCGTTTTCTCCTGAATATATTCAGGAGAAAACGCATACGCCCTTTTTGGCCAAGTGCATCATTGTCGAAGTTGTGCCCCTCTTCCTGTGCTTTACAGGCGATTCCAACGTACCTCTTGAAATCTGTTTCCTGCTATTCTGCCTCGCTTTCAAGTCCGCCTCGTTGCCTTCCCTCAACAGATTTTTGGACGATAGTTGGCCTTGATTACTCTGCCAGTTTGTGAATTGCTGTGCCCCTGAGCTCCATTTTTCAACTCGTTTCTTGTGAGCTGAACACAAGTCCAAACTTTTGGTTCAGGACGTATACTGGTTCCCGGTGTGTGGCTGAGTCTTTGGTTAATTCTTCTTCCTGCCGGGAAATTAGAGTGACATGTGCCTATCCAAATGCCTAGCAGCTACTCTCTCATTGGTTCTCCCTCTTCCCTTTCATCCTCTGCCAAATTGGCAACCTGTGCGAACCAGGAGCTTAAAGGGGCTGTCTCTCCAAGTTGGGAGATTGATAGGAAAGCAGTTGGGAAGTCAAACCGGAGCACCAGGAGAGGGGCTCTTCGTTGAGTTTTAGAAACCTGTCGTATTCACAGTGTGTCCATTCTCTAGGTTTCCCGTCCACGATATAGCTGTAGTAATATTCCCTTCCACCTGGAGAGCTGGGACCCATGGAATGGGTGCCATGCATTATTGCTTTAAAGGGTCTGCATTTGCTCACCCAATCTCACCAATCCTCTCAGTCGCAAGTGTCCAGCCTTATGCCACATCCAGCTGTCATTGTAGATAGGGTCATTCCAGGTTGCATCAGAGACCCTGAAGGAATTGTAAAGAATTTCCCTGTTTCTTTGTTCTGTTTTTGAAATTCCTTTTTAGAGTGGGTTTGAGCTGATTCTCGCTGCCATGTTTATGCCAGTCTAGACACACTTGATTCCCTTACAGAGACATATCAGTACATAGGTTTTAAGATTCTTACTAGTCAGATCTATTCCTCTGCGGGAAATATGGGGTTTTGAGTCCCTTTCACTGAGGAAGGTGTAGGTCTTGTCTATTCCATAGTTGGTTTTTGGAACGGTACCTGGGCTTATATCAAACTCGGGTTTGATGCATCACCCCACCTCTCCTTCCCCCTTAAGCAGGCATAAGAGTGTTTTCTAAATGTGAGACTCTGTTCTCTTGCCTAACTCAGTTCATGTGTAGCCATGTTTACAGGATCTTCCTAAGTGATATCTTATGATAAGTTTCTTTTCCTGTGTGACCTCTTTCACTTAGAATCATCGTACCTGAATCCACTCATTTTGCTGCTACTTTTCTTATGACATTGATTCCGTCGCTGAGGGATATTCCATCGTACGTAAGTTCCACAATGTTTGGAACCATTTTTATATTTCCTGGGATATTTCAGGTGTACCCAGGTTGAGGTTCCTGTAAGCAGTGCAGCCCTCAATTTGGGGGTGGCTCTGTCTTATGGATTTTCAGTTTTCCCAAGGTATATTCCCTAGACTGGAAGTGCCCTTGGCTCTGTAGCTCTGTTGTTTACTTGTTTTAGGGGACACAATGCACTCCTCCAGTGAGGCAGTTGGCAACTTACATCCCGCCCATCAGCATAACAAGGCTCCCTGTTCTCCAGGGCCTGTCTTGCCTTTCTGGTTTTTACACATTTTGTGGATGTCCCTTTTGACCGGTGGGAAGTGATACTTCTTTGTAGTGCAGATTTGCATTGCCCGCTTGCTTGCTTGGCCAAAAAGGGCGTATGCGTTTTCTCCTGAATATATTCAGGAGAAAACGCATACGCCCTTTTTGGCCAAGTGCATCATTGTCGAAGTTGTGCCCCTCTTCCTGTGCTTTACAGGCGATTCCAACGTACCTCTTGAAATCTGTTTCCTGCTATTCTGCCTCGCTTTCAAGTCCGCCTCGTTGCCTTCCCTCAACAGATTTTTGGACGATAGTTGGCCTTGATTACTCTGCCAGTTTGTGAATTGCTGTGCCCCTGAGCTCCATTTTTCAACTCGTTTTTTGTGAGCTGAACGCAAGTCCAAACTTTTGGTTCAGGACCTCTACTGGTTCCCGGTGGGTGGCTGAGACTTTTGTTCATTCTTCTTCCTGCCGGGAAATTAGAGTGACATGTGCCCCTCCAAATGCCTAACAGCTACTCTCTCATTGGTTCTCCCTCTTCCCTTTCATCCTCTGCCAAATTGGCAACCTGTGCGAACCAGGAGCTTAAAGGGGCTGTCTCTCCAAGTTGGGAGATTGATAGGAAAGCAGTTGGAAAGTCAAACCGGAGCACCAGGAGAGGGGCTCTTCGTTGAGTTTTAGAAACCTTTCGTATTCACAGTGTGTCCATTCTCTAGGTTTCCCGTCCACGTTATAGCTGTAGTAATATTCCCTTCAACCTGGAGAGCTGGGACCCATGGAATGGGTGCCATGCATTATTGCTTTAAAGGGTCTGCATTTGCTCACCCAATCTCACCAGTCCTCTCAGTCGCAAGTGTCCAGCCTTATGCCACATCCAGCTGTCATTGTAGATAGGGTCATTCCAGGTTGCATCAGAGACCCTGAAGGAATTGTGAAGAATTTCCCTGTTTCTTTGTTCTGTTTTTGAAATTCCTTTTTAGAGTGGGTTTGAGCTGATTCTCGCTGCCATGTTTATGCCAGTCTAGACACACTTGATTCCCTTACGGAGACATATCAATACATAGGTTTTAAGATTCTTACTAGTCAGATCTATTCCTCTGCGGGAAAT
This sequence comes from Mesoplodon mirus, assembly GCF_964341445.2. Lineage (NCBI taxonomy): Eukaryota > Metazoa > Chordata > Mammalia > Artiodactyla > Ziphiidae > Mesoplodon > Mesoplodon mirus. The sequence continues at coordinate 2,459,170 of NW_028295776.1, read as the reverse complement.
ATGGGGTTTTGAGTCCCTTTCACTGAGGAAGGTGTAGGTCTTGTCTATTCCATAGTTGGTTTTTGGAACGGTACCTGTGCTTATATCAAACTCGGGTTTGATGCATCACCCCACCTCTCCTTCCCCCTTAAGCAGGCATAAGAGTGTTTTCTAAATGTGAGACTCTGTTCTCTTGCCTAACTCAGTTCATGTGTAGCCATGTTTACAGGATCTTCCTAAGTGATATCTTATGATAAGTTTCTTTTCCTGTGTGACTTCTTTCACTTAGAATCATCGTACCTGAATCCACTCATTTTGCTGCTACTGGTCTTATGACATTGATTTCGTGGCTGAGGGATATTCCATCGTACGCAAGTTCCACAATGTTTGGAACCATTTTTATATTGCCTGGGATATTTCAGGTGTACCCAGGTTGAGGTTCTTGTAAGCAGTGCAGCCCTCAATTTGGGGGTGGCTCTGTCTTATGGATTTTCAGTTTTCCCAAGGTATATTCCCTAGACTGGAAGTGCCCTTGGCTCTGTAGCTCTGTTGTTTACTTGTTTTAGGAAACACAATGCACTCCTCCAGTGAGGCAGTTGGCAACTTACATCCCGCCCATCAGCATAACAGGGCTCCCTGTTCTCCAGGGCCTGTCTTGCCTTTCTGGTTTTTTACACATTTTGTGGATGTCCCTTTTGACCGGTGGGAAGTGATACTTCTTTGTAGTGCAGATTTGCATTGCCCGCTTGCTTGCTTGGCCAAAAAGGGCGTATGCGTTTTCTCCTGAATATATTCAGGAGAAAACGCATACGCCCTTTTTGGCCAAGTGCATCATTGTCGAAGTTGTGCCCCTCTTCCTGTGCTTTACAGGCGATTCCAACGTACCTCTTGAAATCTGTTTCCTGCTATTCTGCCTCGCTTTCAAGTCCGCCTCGTTGCCTTCCCTCAACAGATTTTTGGACGATAGTTGGCCTTGATTACTCTGCCAGTTTGTGAATTGCTGTGCCCCTGAGCTCCATTTTTCAACTCGTTTTTTGTGAGCTGAACGCAAGTCCAAACTTTTGGTTCAGGACCTCTACTGGTTCCCGGTGGGTGGCTGAGACTTTGGTTCATTCTTCTTCCTGCCGGGAAATTAGAGTGACATGTGCCCATCCAAATGCCTAACAGCTACTCTCTCATTGGTTCTCCCTCTTCCATTTCATCCTCTGCCAAATTGGCAACCTGTGCGAACCAGGAGCTTAAAGGGGCTGTCTCTCCAAGTTGGGAGATTGATAGGAAAGCAGTTGGAAAATCAAACCGGAGCACCAGGAGAGGGGCTCTTCTTTGAGTTTTAGAAACCTTTCGTATTCACAGTGTGTCCATTCTCTAGGTTTCCCGTACACGTTATAGCTGTAGTAATATTCCCTTCCACCTGGAGAGCTGGGACCCATGGAATGGGTGCCATGCATTATTGCTTTAAAGGGTCTGCATTTGCTCACCCAATCTCACCAATCCTCTCAGTCCCAAGTGTCCAGCCTTATGCCACATCCAGCTGTCATTGTAGATAGGGTCATTCCAGGTTGCATCAGAGACCCTGAAGGAATTGTAAAGAATTTCCCTGTTTCTTTGTTCTGTTTTTGAAATTCCTTTTTAGAGTGGGTTTCAGCTTATTCTCGCTGCCATATTTATGCCAGTCTAGACACACTTGATTCCCTTATGCAGACATATCAATACATAGGTTTCAAGATTCTTACTAGTCAGATCGATTCCTCTGCGGGAAATATGGGGTTTTGAGTCCCTTTCACTGAGGAAGGTGTAGGTCTTGTCTATTCCATAGTTGGTTTTTGGAACGGTACCTGTGCTTATATCAAACTCGGGTTTGATGCATCACCCCACCTCTCCTTCCCCCTTAAGCAGGCATAAGAGTGTTTTCTAAATGTGAGACTCTGTTCTCTTGCCTAACTCAGTTCATGTGTAGCCATGTTTACAGGATCTTCCTAAGTGATATCTTATGATAAGTTTCTTTTCCTGTGTGACCTCTTTCACTTAGAATCATCGTACCTGAATCCACTCATTTTGCTGCTACTGGTCTTATGACATTGATTTCGTGGCTGAGGGATATTCCATCGTACGTAAGTTCCACAATGTTTGGAACCATTTTTATATTTCCTGGGATATTTCAGGTGTACCCAGGTTGAGGTTCCTGTAAGCAGTGCAGCCCTGAATTTGGGGGTGGCTCTGTCTTATGGATTTTCAGTTTTCCCAAGGTATATTCCCTAGACTGGAAGTGCCCTTGGCTCTGTAGCTCTGTTGTTTACTTGTTTTAGGGGACACAATGCACTCCTCCAGTGAGGCAGTTGGCAACTTACATCCCGCCCATCAGCATAACAAGGCTCCCTGTTCTCCAGGGCCTGTCTTGCCTTTCTGGTTTTTACACATTTTGTGGATGTCCCTTTTGACCGGTGGGAAGTGATACTTCTTTGTAGTGCAGATTTGCATTGCCCGCTTGCTTGCTTGGCCAAAAAGGGCGTATGCGTTTTCTCCTGAATATATTCAGGAGAAAACGCATACGCCCTTTTTGGCCAAGTGCATCATTGTCGAAGTTGTGCCCCTCTTCCTGTGCTTTACAGGCGATTCCAACGTACCTCTTGAAATCTGTTTCCTGCTATTCTGCCTCGCTTTCAAGTCCGCCTCGTTGCCTTCCCTCAACAGATTTTTGGACGATAGTTGGCCTTGATTACTCTGCCAGTTTGTGAATTGCTGTGCCCCTGAGCTCCATTTTTCAACTCGTTTTTTGTGAGCTGAACACAAGTCCAAACTTTTGGTTCAGGACCTCTACTGGTTCCCAGTGGGTGGCTGAGACTTTGGTTCATTCTTCTTCCTGCCGGGAAATTAGAGTGACATGTGCACATCCAAATGCCTAACAGCTACTCTCTCATTGGTTCTCCCTCTTCCCTTTCATCCTCTGCCAAATTGGCAACCTGTGCGAACCAGGAGCTTAAAGGGGCTGTCTCTCCAAGTTGGGAGATTGATAGGAAAGCAGTTGGAAAGTCAAACCGGAGCACCAGGAGAGAGGCTCTTCGTTGAGTTTTAGAAACCTTTCGTATTCACAGTGTGTCCATTCTCTAGGTTTCCCGTACACGTTATAGCTGTAGTAATATTCCCTTCCACCTGGAGAGCTGGGACCCATGGAATGGGTGCCATGCATTATTGCTTTAAAGGGTCTGCATTTGCTCACCCAATCTCACCAATCCTCTCAGTCCCAAGTGTCCAGCCTTATGCCACATCCAGCTGTCATTGTAGATAGGGTCATTCCAGGTTGCATCAGAGACCCTGAAGGAATTGTAAAGAATTTCCCTGTTTCTTTGTTCTGTTTTTGAAATTCCTTTTTAGAGTGGGTTTGAGCTGATTCTCGCTGCCATGTTTATGCCAGTCTAGACACACTTGATTCCCTTACGCAGACATATCAATACATAGGTTTTAAGATTCTTACTAGTCAGATCGATTCCTCTGCGGGAAATATGGGGTTTTGAGTCCCTTTCACTGAGGAAGGTGTAGGTCTTGTCTATTCCATAGTTGTTTTTTGGAACGGTACCTGTGCTTATATCAAACTCGGGTTTGATGCATCACCCCACCTCTCCTTCCCCCTTAAGCAGGCATAAGAGTGTTTTCTAAATGTGAGACTCTGTTCTCTTGCCTAACTCAGTTCATGTGTAGCCATGTTTACAGGATCTTCCTAAGTGATATCTTATGATAAGTTTCTTTTCCTGTGTGACCTCTTTCACTTAGAATCATCGTACCTGAATCCACTCATTTTGCTGCTACTTTTCTTATGACATTGATTCCGTCGCTGAGGGATATTCCATCGTACGTAAGTTCCACAATGTTTGGAACCATTTTTATATTTCCTGGGATATTTCAGGTGTACCCAGGTTGAGGTTCCTGTAAGCAGTGCAGCCCTCAATTTGGGGGTGGCTCTGTCTTATGGATTTTCAGTTTTCCCAAGGTATATTCCCTAGACTGGAAGTGCCCTTGGCTCTGTAGCTCTGTTGTTTACTTGTTTTAGGGGACACAATGCACTCCTCCAGTGAGGCAGTTGGCAACTTACATCCCGCCCATCAGCATAACAAGGCTCCCTGTTCTCCAGGGCCTGTCTTGCCTTTCTGGTTTTTACACATTTTGTGGATGTCCCTTTTGACCGGTGGGAAGTGATACTTCTTTGTAGTGCAGATTTGCATTGCCCGCTTGCTTGCTTGGCCAAAAAGGGCGTATGCGTTTTCTCCTGAATATATTCAGGAGAAAACGCATACGCCCTTTTTGGCCAAGTGCGTCATTGTCGATGTTGTGCCCCTCTTCCTGTGCTTTACAGGCGATTCCAACGTACCTCTTGAAATCTGTTTCCTGCTATTCTGCCTCGCTTTCAAGTCCGCCTCGTTGCCTTCCCTCAACAGATTTTTGGACGATAGTTGGCCTTGATTACTCTGCCAGTTTGTGAATTGCTGTGCCCCTGAGCTCCATTTTTCAACTCGTTTTTTGTGAGCTGAACGCAAGTCCAAACTTTTGGTTCAGGACCTCTACTGGTTCCCGGTGGGTGGCTGAGACTTTGGTTCATTCTTCTTCCTGCCGGGAAATTAGAGTGACATGTGCCCATCCAAATGCCTAACAGCTACTCTCTCATTGGTTCTCCCTCTTCCCTTTCATCCTCTGCCAAATTGGCAACCTGTGCGAACCAGGAGCTTAAAGGGGCTGTCTCTCCAAGTTGGGAGATTGATAGGAAAGCAGTTGGAAAGTCAAACCGGAGCACCAGGAGAGGGGCTCTTCTTTGAGTTTTAGAAACCTTTCGTATTCACAGTGTGTCCATTCTCTAGGTTTCCCGTACACGTTATAGCTGTAGTAATATTCCCTTCCACCTGGAGAGCTGGGACCCATGGAATGGGTGCCATGCATTATTGCTTTAAAGGGTCTGCATTTGCTCACCCAATCTCACCAGTCCTCTCAGTCGCAAGTGTCCAGCCTTATGCCACATCCAGCTGTCATTGTAGATAGGGTCATTCCAGGTTGCATCAGAGACCCTGAAGGAATTGTGAAGAATTTCCCTGTTTCTTTGTTCTGTTTTTGAAATTCCTTTTTAGAGTGGGTTTGAGCTGATTCTCGCTGCCATGTTTATGCCAGTCTAGACACACTTGATTCCCTTACGGAGACATATCAATACATAGGTTTTAAGATTCTTACTAGTCAGATCTATTCCTCTGCGGGAAATATGGGGTTTTGAGTCCCTTTCACTGAGGAAGGTGTAGGTCTTGTCTATTCCATAGTTGGTTTTTGGAACGGTACCTGTGCTTATATCAAACTCGGGTTTGATGCATCACCCCACCTCTCCTTCCCCCTTAAGCAGGCATAAGAGTGTTTTCTAAATGTGAGACTCTGTTCTCTTGCCTAACTCAGTTCATGTGTAGCCATGTTTACAGGATCTTCCTAAGTGATATCTTATGATAAGTTTCTTTTCCTGTGTGACTTCTTTCACTTAGAATCATCGTACCTGAATCCACTCATTTTGCTGCTACTGGTCTTATGACATTGATTTCGTGGCTGAGGGATATTCCATCGTACGCAAGTTCCACAATGTTTGGAACCATTTTTATATTGCCTGGGATATTTCAGGTGTACCCAGGTTGAGGTTCTTGTAAGCAGTGCAGCCCTCAATTTGGGGGTGGCTCTGTCTTATGGATTTTCAGTTTTCCCAAGGTATATTCCCTAGACTGGAAGTGCCCTTGGCTCTGTAGCTCTGTTGTTTACTTGTTTTAGGAAACACAATGCACTCCTCCAGTGAGGCAGTTGGCAACTTACATCCCGCCCATCAGCATAACAGGGCTCCCTGTTCTCCAGGGCCTGTCTTGCCTTTCTGGTTTTTTACACATTTTGTGGATGTCCCTTTTGACCGGTGGGAAGTGATACTTCTTTGTAGTGCAGATTTGCATTGCCCGCTTGCTTGCTTGGCCAAAAAGGGCGTATGCGTTTTCTCCTGAATATATTCAGGAGAAAACGCATACGCCCTTTTTGGCCAAGTGCATCATTGTCGAAGTTGTGCCCCTCTTCCTGTGCTTTACAGGCGATTCCAACGTACCTCTTGAAATCTGTTTCCTGCTATTCTGCCTCGCTTTCAAGTCCGCCTCGTTGCCTTCCCTCAACAGATTTTTGGACGATAGTTGGCCTTGATTACTCTGCCAGTTTGTGAATTGCTGTGCCCCTGAGCTCCATTTTTCAACTCGTTTTTTGTGAGCTGAACGCAAGTCCAAACTTTTGGTTCAGGACCTCTACTGGTTCCCGGTGGGTGGCTGAGACTTTGGTTCATTCTTCTTCTGCCGGGAAATTAGAGTGACATGTGCCCATCCAAATGCCTAACAGCTACTCTCTCATTGGTTCTCCCTCTTCCATTTCATCCTCTGCCAAATTGGCAACCTGTGCGAACCAGGAGCTTAAAGGGGCTGTCTCTCCAAGTTGGGAGATTGATAGGAAACCAGTTGGAAAATCAAACCGGAGCACCAGGAGAGGGGCTCTTCTTTGAGTTTTAGAAACCTTTCGTATTCACAGTGTGTCCATTCTCTAGGTTTCCCGTACACGTTATAGCTGTAGTAATATTCCCTTCCACCTGGAGAGCTGGGACCCATGGAATGGGTGCCATGCATTATTGCTTTAAAGGGTCTGCATTTGCTCACCCAATCTCACCAATCCTCTCAGTCCCAAGTGTCCAGCCTTATGCCACATCCAGCTGTCATTGTAGATAGGGTCATTCCAGGTTGCATCAGAGACCCTGAAGGAATTGTAAAGAATTTCCCTGTTTCTTTGTTCTGTTTTTGAAATTCCTTTTTAGAGTGGGTTTGAGCTTATTCTCGCTGCCATATTTATGCCAGTCTAGACACACTTGATTCCCTTATGCAGACATATCAATACATAGGTTTCAAGATTCTTACTAGTCAGATCGATTCCTCTGCGGGAAATATGGGGTTTTGAGTCCCTTTCACTGAGGAAGGTGTAGGTCTTGTCTATTCCATAGTTGGTTTTTGGAACGGTACCTGTGCTTATATCAAACTCGGGTTTGATGCATCACCCCACCTCTCCTTCCCCCTTAAGCAGGCATAAGAGTGTTTTCTAAATGTGAGACTCTGTTCTCTTGCCTAACTCAGTTCATGTGTAGCCATGTTTACAGGATCTTCCTAAGTGATATCTTATGATAAGTTTCTTTTCCTGTGTGACCTCTTTCACTTAGAATCATCGTACCTGAATCCACTCATTTTGCTGCTACTGGTCTTATGACATTGATTTCGTGGCTGAGGGATATTCCATCGTACGTAAGTTCCACAATGTTTGGAACCATTTTTATATTTCCTGGGATATTTCAGGTGTACCCAGGTTGAGGTTCCTGTAAGCAGTGCAGCCCTCAATTTGGGGGTGGCTCTGTCTTATGGATTTTCAGTTTTCCCAAGGTATATTCCCTAGACTGGAAGTGCCCTTGGCTCTGTAGCTCTGTTGTTTACTTGTTTTAGGGGACACAATGCACTCCTCCAGTGAGGCAGTTGGCAACTTACATCCCGCCCATCAGCATAACAAGGCTCCCTGTTCTCCAGGGCCTGTCTTGCCTTTCTGGTTTTTACACATTTTGTGGATGTCCCTTTTGACCGGTGGGAAGTGATACTTCTTTGTAGTGCAGATTTGCATTGCCCGCTTGCTTGCTTGGCCAAAAAGGGCGTATGCGTTTTCTCCTGAATATATTCAGGAGAAAACGCATACGCCCTTTTTGGCCAAGTGCATCATTGTCGAAGTTGTGCCCCTCTTCCTGTGCTTTACAGGCGATTCCAACGTACCTCTTGAAATCTGTTTCCTGCTATTCTGCCTCGCTTTCAAGTCCGCCTCGTTGCCTTCCCTCAACAGATTTTTGGACGATAGTTGGCCTTGATTACTCTGCCAGTTTGTGAATTGCTGTGCCCCTGAGCTCCATTTTTCAACTCGTTTTTTGTGAGCTGAACGCAAGTCCAAACTTTTGGTTCAGGACCTCTACTGGTTCCCAGTGGGTGGCTGAGACTTTGGTTCATTCTTCTTACTGCCGGGAAATTAGAGTGACATGTGCACATCCAAATGCCTAACAGCTACTCTCTCATTGGTTCTCCCTCTTCCCTTTCATCCTCTGCCAAATTGGCAACCTGTGCGAACCAGGAGCTTAAAGGGGCTGTCTCTCCAAGTTGGGAGATTGATAGGAAAGCAGTTGGAAAGTCAAACCGGAGCACCAGGAGAGAGGCTCTTCGTTGAGTTTTAGAAACCTTTCGTATTCACAGTGTGTCCATTCTCTAGGTTTCCCGTACACGTTATAGCTGTAGTAATATTCCCTTCCACCTGGAGAGCTGGGACCCATGGAATGGGTGCCATGCATTATTGCTTTAAAGGGTCTGCATTTGCTCACCCAATCTCACCAATCCTCTCAGTCCCAAGTGTCCAGCCTTATGCCACATCCAGCTGTCATTGTAGATAGGGTCATTCCAGGTTGCATCAGAGACCCTGAAGGAATTGTAAAGAATTTCCCTGTTTCTTTGTTCTGTTTTTGAAATTCCTTTTTAGAGTGGGTTTGAGCTGATTCTCGCTGCCATGTTTATGCCAGTCTAGACACACTTGATTCCCTTACGCAGACATATCAATACATAGGTTTTAAGATTCTTACTAGTCAGATCGATTCCTCTGCGGGAAATATGGGGTTTTGAGTCCCTTTCACTGAGGAAGGTGTAGGTCTTGTCTATTCCATAGTTGTTTTTTGGAACGGTACCTGTGCTTATATCAAACTCGGGTTTGATGCATCACCCCACCTCTCCTTCCCCCTTAAGCAGGCATAAGAGTGTTTTCTAAATGTGAGACTCTGTTCTCTTGCCTAACTCAGTTCATGTGTAGCCATGTTTACAGGATCTTCCTAAGTGATATCTTATGATAAGTTTCTTTTCCTGTGTGACCTCTTTCACTTAGAATCATCGTACCTGAATCCACTCATTTTGCTGCTACTTTTCTTATGACATTGATTCCGTCGCTGAGGGATATTCCATCGTACGTAAGTTCCACAATGTTTGGAACCATTTTTATATTTCCTGGGATATTTCAGGTGTACCCAGGTTGAGGTTCCTGTAAGCAGTGCAGCCCTCAATTTGGGGGTGGCTCTGTCTTATGGATTTTCAGTTTTCCCAAGGTATATTCCCTAGACTGGAAGTGCCCTTGGCTCTGTAGCTCTGTTGTTTACTTGTTTTAGGGGACACAATGCACTCCTCCAGTGAGGCAGTTGGCAACTTACATCCCGCCCATCAGCATAACAAGGCTCCCTGTTCTCCAGGGCCTGTCTTGCCTTTCTGGTTTTTACACATTTTGTGGATGTCCCTTTTGACCGGTGGGAAGTGATACTTCTTTGTAGTGCAGATTTGCATTGCCCGCTTGCTTGCTTGGCCAAAAAGGGCGTATGCGTTTTCTCCTGAATATATTCAGGAGAAAACGCATACGCCCTTTTTGGCCAAGTGCGTCATTGTCGATGTTGTGCCCCTCTTCCTGTGCTTTACAGGCGATTCCAACGTACCTCTTGAAATCTGTTTCCTGCTATTCTGCCTCGCTTTCAAGTCCGCCTCGTTGCCTTCCCTCAACAGATTTTTGGACGATAGTTGGCCTTGATTACTCTGCCAGTTTGTGAATTGCTGTGCCCCTGAGCTCCATTTTTCAACTCGTTTTTTGTGAGCTGAACGCAAGTCCAAACTTTTGGTTCAGGACCTCTACTGGTTCCCGGTGGGTGGCTGAGACTTTGGTTCATTCTTCTTCCTGCCGGGAAATTAGAGTGACATGTGCCCATCCAAATGCCTAACAGCTACTCTCTCATTGGTTCTCCCTCTTCCCTTTCATCCTCTGCCAAATTGGCAACCTGTGCGAACCAGGAGCTTAAAGGGGCTGTCTCTCCAAGTTGGGAGATTGATAGGAAAGCAGTTGGAAAGTCAAACCGGAGCACCAGGAGAGGGGCTCTTCTTTGAGTTTTAGAAACCTTTCGTATTCACAGTGTGTCCATTCTCTAGGTTTCCCGTACACGTTATAGCTGTAGTAATATTCCCTTCCACCTGGAGAGCTGGGACCCATGGAATGGGTGCCATGCATTATTGCTTTAAAGGGTCTGCATTTGCTCACCCAATCTCACCAATCCTCTCAGTCCCAAGTGTCCAGCCTTATGCCACATCCAGCTGTCATTGTAGATAGGGTCATTCCAGGTTGCATCAGAGACCCTGAAGGAATTGTAAAGAATTTCCCTGTTTCTTTGTTCTGTTTTTGAAATTCCTTTTTAGAGTGGGTTTGAGCTGATTCTCGCGGCCATGTTTATGCCAGTCTAGACACACTTGATTCCCTTACGGAGACATATCAGTACATAGGTTTTAAGATTCTTACTAGTCAGATCTATTCCTCTGCGGGAAATATGGGGTTTTGAGTCCCTTTCACTGAGGAAGGTGTAGGTCTTGTCTATTCCATAGTTGGTTTTTGGAACGGTACCTGTGCTTATATCAAACTCGGGTTTGATGCATCACCCCACCTCTCCTTCCCCCTTAAGCAGGCATAAGAGTGTTTTCTAAATGTGAGACTCTGTTCTCTTGCCTAACTCAGTTCATGTGTAGCCATGTTTACAGGATCTTCCTAAGTGATATCTTATGATAAGTTTCTTTTCCTGTGTGACCTCTTTCACTTAGAATCATCGTACCTGAATCCACTCATTTTGCTGCTACTGGTCTTATGACATTGATTTCGTGGCTGAGGGATATTCCATCGTACGTAAGTTCCACAATGTTTGGAACCATTTTTATATTTCCTGGGATATTTCAGGTGTACCCAGGTTGAGGTTCCTGTAAGCAGTGCAGCCCTCAATTTGGGGGTGGCTCTGTCTTATGGATTTTCAGTTTTCCCAAGGTATATTCCCTAGACTGGAAGTGCCCTTGGCTCTGTAGCTCTGTTGTTTACTTGTTTTAGGGGACACAATGCACTCCTCCAGTGAGGCAGTTGGCAACTTACATCCCGCCCATCAGCATAACAAGGCTCCCTGTTCTCCAGGGCCTGTCTTGCCTTTCTGGTTTTTACACATTTTGTGGATGTCCCTTTTGACCGGTGGGAAGTGATACTTCTTTGTAGTGCAGATTTGCATTGCCCGCTTGCTTGCTTGGCCAAAAAGGGCGTATGCGTTTTCTCCTGAATATATTCAGGAGAAAACGCATACGCCCTTTTTGGCCAAGTGCATCATTGTCGAAGTTGTGCCCCTCTTCCTGTGCTTTACAGGCGATTCCAACGTACCTCTTGAAATCTGTTTCCTGCTATTCTGCCTCGCTTTCAAGTCCGCCTCGTTGCCTTCCCTCAACAGATTTTTGGACGATAGTTGGCCTTGATTACTCTGCCAGTTTGTGAATTGCTGTGCCCCTGAGCTCCATTTTTCAACTCGTTTTTTGTGAGCTGAACGCAAGTCCAAACTTTTGGTTCAGTACCTCTACTGGTTCCCGGTGGGTGGCTGAGACTTTGGTTCATTCTTCTTCCTGCCGGGAAATTAGAGTGACATGTGCACATCCAAATGCCTAACAGCTACTCTCTCATTGGTTCTCCCTCTTCCCTTTCATCCTCTGCCAAATTGGCAACCTGTGCGAACCAGGAGCTTAAAGGGGCTGTCTCTCCAAGTTGGGAGATTGATAGGAAAGCAGTTGGAAAGTCAAACCGGAGCACCAGGAGAGAGGCTCTTCGTTGAGTTTTAGAAACCTTTCGTATTCACAGTGTGTCCATTCTCTAGGTTTCCCGTACACGTTATAGCTGTAGTAATATTCCCTTCCACCTGGAGAGCTGGGACCCATGGAATGGGTGCCATGCATTATTGCTTTAAAGGGTCTGCATTTGCTCACCCAATCTCACCAATCCTCTCAGTCCCAAGTGTCCAGCCTTATGCCACATCCAGCTGTCATTGTAGATAGGGTCATTCCAGGTTGCATCAGAGACCCTGAAGGAATTGTAAAGAATTTCCCTGTTTCTTTGTTCTGTTTTTGAAATTCCTTTTTAGAGTGGGTTTGAGCTGATTCTCGCTGCCATGTTTATGCCAGTCTAGACACACTTGATTCCCTTACACAGACATATCAATACATAGGTTTTAAGATTCTTACTAGTCAGATCGATTCCTCTGCGGGAAATATGGGGTTTTGAGTCCCTTTCACTGAGGAAGGTGTAGGTCTTGTCTATTCCATAGTTGTTTTTTAGAACGGTACCTGTGCTTATATCAAACTCGGGTTTGATGCATCACCCCACCTCTCCTTCCCCCTTAAGCAGGCATAAGAGTGTTTTCTAAATGTGAGACTCTGTTCTCTTGCCTAACTCAGTTCATGTGTAGCCATGTTTACAGGATCTTCCTAAGTGATATCTTATGATAAGTTTCTTTTCCTGTGTGACCTCTTTCACTTAGAATCATCGTACCTGAATCCACTCATTTTGCTGCTACTTTTCTTATGACATGGATTCCGTCGCTGAGGGATATTCCATCGTACGTAAGTTCCACAATATTTGGAACCATTTTTATATTTCCTGGGATATTTCAGGTGTACCCAGGTTGAGGTTCCTGTAAGCAGTGCAGCCCTCAATTTGGGGGTGGCTCTGTCTTATGGATTTTCAGTTTTCCCAAGGTATATTCCCTAGACTGGAAGTGCCCTTGGCTCTGTAGCTCTGTTGTTTACTTGTTTTAGGGGACACAATGCACTCCTCCAGTGAGGCAGTTGGCAACTTACATCCCGCCCATCAGCATAACAAGGCTCCCTGTTCTCCAGGGCCTGTCTTGCCTTTCTGGTTTTTACACATTTTGTGGATGTCCCTTTTGACCGGTGGGAAGTGATACTTCTTTGTAGTGCAGATTTGCATTGCCCGCTTGCTTGCTTGGCCAAAAAGGGCGTATGCGTTTTCTCCTGAATATATTCAGGAGAAAACGCATACGCCCTTTTTGGCCAAGTGCGTCATTGTCGAAGTTGTGCCCCTCTTCCTGTGCTTTACAGGCGATTCCAACGTACCTCTTGAAATCTGTTTCCTGCTATTCTGCCTCGCTTTCAAGTCCGCCTCGTTGCCTTCCCTCAACAGATTTTTGGACGATAGTTGGCCTTGATTACTCTGCCAGTTTGTGAATTGCTGTGCCCCTGAGCTCCATTTTTCAACTCGTTTTTTGTGAGCTGAACGCAAGTCCAAACTTTTGGTTCAGGACCTCTACTGGTTCCCGGTGGGTGGCTGAGACTTTGGTTCATTCTTCTTCCTGCCGGGAAATTAGAGTGACATGTGCCCATCCAAATGCCTAACAGCTACTCTCTCATTGGTTCTCCCTCTTCCCTTTCATCCTCTGCCAAATTGGCAACCTGTGCGAACCAGGAGCTTAAAGGGGCTGTCTCTCCAAGTTGGGAGATTGATAGGAAAGCAGTTGGAAAGTCAAACCGGAGCACCAGGAGAGGGGCTCTTCTTTGAGTTTTAGAAACCTTTCGTATTCACAGTGTGTCCATTCTCTAGGTTTCCCGTACACGTTATAGCTGTAGTAATATTCCCTTCCACTTGGAGAGCTGGGACCCATGGAATGGGTGCCATGCATTATTGCTTTAAAGGGTCTGCATTTGCTCACCCAATCTCACCAATCCTCTCAGTCCCAAGTGTCCAGCCTTATGCCACATCCAGCTGTCATTGTAGATAGGGTCATTCCAGGTTGCATCAGAGACCCTGAAGGAATTGTAAAGAATTTCCCTGTTTCTTTGTTCTGTTTTTGAAATTCCTTTTTAGAGTGGGTTTGAGCTGATTCTCGCGGCCATGTTTATGCCAGTCTAGACACACTTGATTCCCTTACGGAGACATATCAGTACATAGGTTTTAAGATTCTTACTAGTCAGATCTATTCCTCTGCGGGAAATATGGGGTTTTGAGTCCCTTTCACTGAGGAAGGTGTAGGTCTTGTCTATTCCATAGTTGGTTTTTGGAACGGTACCTGTGCTTATATCAAAGTCTGGTTTGATGCATCACCCCACCTCTCCTTCCCCCTTAAGCAGGCATAAGAGTGTTTTCTAAATGTGAGACTCTGTTCTCTTGCCTAACTCAGTTCATGTGTAGCCATGTTTACAGGATCTTCCTAAGTGATATCTTATGATAAGTTTCTTTTCCTGTGTGACTTCTTTCACTTAGAATCATCGTACCTGAATCCACTCATTTTGCTGCTACTGGTCTTATGACATTGATTTCGTGGCTGAGGGATATTCCATCGTACGTAAGTTCCACAATGTTTGGAACCATTTTTATATTTCCTGGGATATTTCAGGTGTACCCAGGTTGAGGTTCCTGTAAGCAGTGCAGCCCTGAATTTGGGGGTGGCTCTGTCTTATGGATTTTCAGTTTTCCCAAGGTATATTCCCTAGACTGGAAGTGCCCTTGGCTCTGGAGCTCTGTTGTTTACTTGTTTTAGGGAACACAATGCACTCCTCCAGTGAGGCAGTTGGCAACTTACATCCCGCCCATCAGCATAACAAGGCTCCCTGTTCTCCAGGGCCTGTCTTGCCTTTCTGGTTTTTACACATTTTGTGGATGTCCCTTTTGAACGGTGGGAAGTGATACTTCTTTGTAGTGCAGATTTGCATTGCCCGCTTTCTTGCTTGGCCAAAAAGGGCGTATGCGTTTTCTACTGAATATATTCAGGAGAAAATGCATACGCCCTTTTTGGCCAAGTGCATCATTGTCGAAGTTGTGCCCCTCTTCCTGTGCTTTACAGGCGATTCCAACGTACCTCTTGAAATCTGTTTCCTGCTATTCTGCCTCGCTTTCAAGTCCGCCTCGTTGCCTTCCCTCAACAGATTTTTGGACGATAGTTGGACTTGATTACTCTGCCAGTTTGTGAATTGCTGTGCCCCTGAGCTCCATTTTTCAACTCGTTTTTTGTGAGCTGAACGCAAGTCCAAACTTTTGGTTCAGGACCTCTACTGGTTCCCGGTGGGTGGCTGAGACCTTGGTTAATTCTTCTTCCTGCCGGGAAATTAGAGAGACATGTGCCCATCCAAATGCCTAACAGCTACTCTCTCATTGGTTCTCCCTCTTCCCTTTCATCCTCTGCCAAATTGGCAACCTGTGCGAACCAGGAGCTTAAAGGGGCTGTCTCTCCAAGTTGGGAGATTGATAGGAAAGCAGTTGGAAAGTCAAACCGGAGCACCAGGAGAGGGGCTCTTCGTTGAGTTTTAGAAACCTTTCATATTCACAGTGTGTCCATTCTCTAGGTTTCCCGTACACGTTATAGCTGTAGTAATATTCCCTTCCACCTGGAGAGCTGGGACCCATGGAATGGGTGCCATGCATTATTGCTTTAAAGGGTCTGCATTTGCTCACCCAATCTCACCAATCCTCTCAGTCCCAAGTGTCCAGCCTTATGCCACATCCAGCTGTCATTGTAGATAGGGTCATTCCAGGTTGCATCAGAGACCCTGAAGGAATTGTAAAGAATTTCCCTGTTTCTTTGTTCTGTTTTTGAAATTCCTTGTTAGAGTGTGTTTGAGCTGATTCTCGCTGCCATATTTATGCCAGTCTAGACACACTTGATTCCCTTAGGGAGACATATCAACACATAGGTTTTAAGATTCTTACTAGTCAGATCTATTCCTCTGCGGGAAATATGGGGTTTTGAGTCCCTTTCACTGAGGAAGGTGTAGGTCTTGTCTATTCCATAGTTGGTTTTTGAACGGTACCTGTGCTTATATCAAACTCGGGTTTGATGCATCACCCCACCTCTCCTTCCCCCTTAAGCAGGCATAAGAGTGTTTTCTAAATGTGAGACTCTGTTCTCTTGCCTAACTCAGTTCATGTGTAGCCATGTTTACAGGATCTTCCTAAGTGATATCTTATGATAAGTTTCTTTTCCTGTGTGACTTCTTTCACTTAGAATCATCGTACCTGAATCCACTCATTTTGCTGCTACTGGTCTTATGACATTGATTTCGTGGCTGAGGGATATTCCATCGTACGTAAGTTCCACAATGTTTGGAACCATTTTTATATTGCCTGGGATATTTCAGGTGTACCCAGGTTGAGGTTCCTGTAAGCAGTGCAGCCCTCAATTTGGGGGTGGCTCTGTCTTATGGATTTTCAGTTTTCCCAAGGTATATTCCCTAGACTGGAAGTGCCCTTGGCTCTGGAGCTCTGTTGTTTACTTGTTTTAGGGAACACAATGCACTCCTCCAGTGAGGCAGTTGGCAACTTACATCCCGCCCATCAGCATAACAAGGCTCCCTGTTCTCCAGGGCCTGTCTTGCCTTTCTGGTTTTTACACATTTTGTGGATGTCCCTTTTGACCGGTGGGAAGTGATACTTCTTTGTAGTGCAGATTTGCATTGCCCGCTTGCTTGCTTGGCCAAAAAGGGCGTATGCGTTTTCTCCTGAATATATTCAGGAGAAAACGCATACGCCCTTTTTGGCCAAGTGCATCACTGTCGAAGTTGTGCCCCTCTTCCTGTGCTTTACAGGCGATTCCAACGTACCTCTTGAAATCTGTTTCCTGCTATTCTGCCTCGCTTTCAAGTCCGCCTCGTTGCCTTCCCTCAACAGATTTTTGGACGATAGTTGGCCTTGATTACTCTGCCAGTTTGTGAATTGCTGTGCCCCTGAGCTCCATTTTTCAACTCGTTTCTTGTGAGCTGAACACAAGTCCAAACTTTTGGTTCAGGACGTATACTGGTTCCCGGTGGGTGGCTGAGACTTTGGTTAATTCTTCTTCCTGCCGGGAAATTAGAGTGACATGTGCCCATCCAAATGCCTAGCAGCTACTCTCTCATTGGTTCTCCCTCTTCCCTTTCATCCTCTGCCAAATTGGCAACCTGTGCGAACCAGGAGCTTAAAGGGGCTGTCTCTCCAAGTTGGGAGATTGATAGGAAAGCAGTTGGGAAGTCAAACCGGAGCACCAGGAGAGGGGCTCTTCGTTGAGTTTTAGAAACCTGTCGTATTCACAGTGTGTCCATTCTCTAGGTTTCCCGTCCACGTTATAGCTGTAGTAATATTCCCTTCAACATGGAGAGCTGGGACGCATGGAATGGGTGCCATGCATTATTGCTTTAAAGGGTCTGCATTTGCTCACCCAATCTCACCAATCCTCTCAGTCGCAAGTGTCCAGCCTTATGCCACATCCAGCTGTCATTGTAGATAGGGTCATTCCAGGTTGCATCAGAGACCCTGAAGGAATTGTAAAGAATTTCCCTGTTTCTTTGTTCTGTTTTTGAAATTCCTTTTTAGAGTGGGTTTGAGCTGATTCTCGCTGCCATGTTTATGGCAGTCTAGACACACTTGATTCCCTTACGGAGACATATCAATACATAGGTTTTAAGATTCTTACTAGTCAGATCTATTCCTCTGCGGGAAATATGGGGTTTTGAGTCCCTTTCACTGAGGAAGGTGTAGGTCTTGTCTATTCCATAGTTGGTTTTTGGAACGGTACCTGTGCTTATATCAAAGTCTGGTTTGATGCATCACCCCACCTCTCCTTCCCCCTTAAGCAGGCATAAGAGTGTTTTCTAAATGTGAGACTCTGTTCTCTTTCCTAACTCAGTTCATGTGTAGCCATGTTTACAGGATCTTCCTAAGTGATATCTTATGATAAGTTTCTTTTCCTGTGTGACTTCTTTCACTTAGAATCATCGTACCTGAATCCACTCATTTTGCTGCTACTGGTCTTATGACATTGATTTCGTGGCTGAGGGATATTCCATCGTACGTAAGTTCCACAATGTTTGGAACCATTTTTATATTTCCTGGGATATTTCAGGTGTACCCAGGTTGAGGTTCCTGTAAGCAGTGCAGCCCTCAATTTGGGGGTGGCTCTGTCTTATGGATTTTCAGTTTTCCCAAGGTATATTCCCTAGACTGGACGTGCCCTTGGCTCTGGAGCTCTGTTGTTTACTTGTTTTAGGGAACACAATGCACTCCTCCAGTGAGGCAGTTGGCAACTTACATCCCGCCCATCAGCATAACAGGGCTCCCTGTTCTCCAGGGCCTGTCTTGCCTTTCTGGTTTTTTACACATTTTGTGGATGTCCCTTTTGACCGGTGGGAAGTGATACTTCTTTGTAGTGCAGATTTGCATTGCCCGCTTGCTTGCTTGGCCAAAAAGGGCGTATGCGTTTTCTCCTGAATATATTCAGGAGAAAACGCATACGCCCTTTTTGGCCAAGTGCATCATTGTCGAAGTTGTGCCCCTCTTCCTGTGCTTTACAGGCGATTCCAACGTACCTCTTGAAATCTGTTTCCTGCTATTCTGCCTCGCTTTCAAGTCCGCCTCGTTGCCTTCCCTCAACAGATTTTTGGACGATAGTTGGCCTTGATTACTCTGCCAGTTTGTGAATTGCTGTGCCCCTGAGCTCCATTTTTCAACTCGTTTTTTGTGAGCTGAACGCAAGTCCAAACTTTTGGTTCAGGACCTCTACTGGTTCCCGGTGGGTGGCTGAGACTTTGGTTCATTCTTCTTCCTGCCGGGAAATTAGAGTGACATGTGCCCATCCAAATGCCTAACAGCTACTCTCTCATTGGTTCTCCCTCTTCCCTTTCATCCTCTGCCAAATTGGCAACCTGTGCGAACCAGGAGCTTAAAGGGGCTGTCTCTCCAAGTTGGGAGATTGATAGGAAAGCAGTTGGAAAGTCAAACCGGAGCACCAGGAGAGGGGCTCTTCTTTGAGTTTTAGAAACCTTTCGTATTCACAGTGTGTCCATTCTCTAGGTTTCCCGTCCACGTTATAGCTGTAGTAATATTCCCTTCCACCTGGAGAGCTGGGACCCATGGAATGGGTGCCATGCATTATTGCTTTAAAGGGTCTGCATTTGCTCACCCAATCTCACCAATCCTCTCAGTCCCAAGTGTCCAGCCTTATGCCACATCCAGCTGTCATTGTAGATAGGGTCATTCCAGGTTGCATCAGAGACCCTGAAGGAATTGTAAAGAATTTCCCTGTTTCTTTGTTCTGTTTTTGAAATTCCTTTTTAGAGTGGGTTTGAGCTGATTCTCGCTGCCATGTTTATGCCAGTCTAGACACACTTGATTCCCTTACGCAGACATATCAATACATAGGTTTTAAGATTCTTACTAGCCAGATCTATTCCTCTGCGGGAAATATGGGGTTTTGAGTCCCTTTCACTGAGGAAGGTGTAGGTCTTGTCTATTCCATAGTTGGTTTTTGGAACGGTACCTGTTCTTATATCAAACTCGGGTTTGATGCATCACCCCACCTCTCCTTCCCCCTTAAGCAGGCATAAGAGTGTTTTCTAAATGTGAGACTCTGTTCTCTTGCCTAACTCAGTTCATGTGTAGCCATGTTTACAGGATCTTCCTAAGTGATATCTTATGATAAGTTTCTTTTCCTGTGTGACTTCTTTCACTTAGAATCATCGTACCTGAATCCACTCATTTTGCTGCTACTGGTCTTATGACATTGATTTCGTGGCTGAGGGATATTCCATCGTACGTAAGTTCCACAATGTTTGGAACCATTTTTATATTTCCTGGGATATTTCAGGTGTACCCAGGTTGAGGTTCCTGTAAGCAGTGCAGCCCTCAATTTGGGGGTGGCTCTGTCTTATGGATTTTCAGTTTTCCCAAGGTATATTCCCTAGACTGGACGTGCCCTTGGCTCTGGAGCTCTGTTGTTTACTTGTTTTAGGGAACACAATGCACTCCTCCAGTGAGGCAGTTGGCAACTTACATCCCGCCCATCAGCATAACAAGGCTCCCTGTTCTCCAGGGCCTGTCTTGCCTTTCTGGTTTTTACACATTTTGTGGATGTCCCTTTTGAACGGTGGGAAGTGATACTTCTTTGTAGTGCAGATTTGCATTGCCCGCTTGCTTGCTTGGCCAAAAAGGGCGTATGCGTTTTCTCCTGAATATATTCAGGAGAAAACGCATACGCCCTT
Source organism: Mesoplodon mirus (assembly GCF_964341445.2). Lineage (NCBI taxonomy): Eukaryota > Metazoa > Chordata > Mammalia > Artiodactyla > Ziphiidae > Mesoplodon > Mesoplodon mirus. Next base: position 2,439,245 of record NW_028295776.1, on the reverse strand, counting down.
TTTGGCCAAGTGCATCATTGTCGAAGTTGTGCCCCTCTTCCTGTGCTTTACAGGCGATTCCAACGTACCTCTTGAAATCTGTTTCCTGCTATTCTGCCTCGCTTTCAAGTCCGCCTCGTTGCCTTCCCTCAACAGATTTTTGGACGATAGTTGGCCTTGATTACTCTGCCAGTTTGTGAATTGCTGTGCCCCTGAGCTCCATTTTTCAACTCGTTTTTTGTGAGCTGAACGCAAGTCCAAACTTTTGGTTCAGGACCTCTACTGGTTCCCGGTGGGTGGCTGAGACTTTGGTTCATTCTTCTTCCTGCCGGGAAAGTAGAGTGACATGTGCCCATCCAAATGCCTAACAGCTACTCTCTCATTGGTTCTCCCTCTTCCCTTTCATCCTCTGCCAAATTGGCAACCTGTGCGAACCAGGAGCTTAAAGGGGCTGTCTCTCCAAGTTGGGAGATTGATAGGAAAGCAGTTGGAAAGTCAAACCGGAGCACCAGGAGAGGGGCTCTTCTTTGAGTTTTAGAAACCTTTCGTATTCACAGTGTGTCCATTCTCTAGGTTTCCCGTCCACGTTATAGCTGTAGTAATATTCCCTTCCACCTGGAGAGCTGGGACCCATGGAATGGGTGCCATGCATTATTGCTTTAAAGGGTCTGCATTTGCTCACCCAATCTCACCAATCCTCTCAGTCCCAAGTGTCCAGCCTTATGCCACATCCAGCTGTCATTGTAGATAGGGTCATTCCAGGTTGCATCAGAGACCCTGAAGGAATTGTAAAGAATTTCCCTGTTTCTTTGTTCTGTTTTTGAAATTCCTTTTTAGAGTGGGTTTGAGCTGATTCTCGCTGCCATGTTTATGCCAGTCTAGACACACTTGATTCCCTTACGCAGACATATCAATACATAGGTTTTAAGATTCTTACTAGCCAGATCTATTCCTCTGCGGGAAATATGGGGTTTTGAGTCCCTTTCACTGAGGAAGGTGTAGGTCTTGTCTATTCCATAGTTGGTTTTTGGAACGGTACCTGTTCTTATATCAAACTCGGGTTTGATGCATCACCCCACCTCTCCTTCCCCCTTAAGCAGGCATAAGAGTGTTTTCTAAATGTGAGACTCTGTTCTCTTGCCTAACTCAGTTCATGTGTAGCCATGTTTACAGGATCTTCCTAAGTGATATCTTATGATAAGTTTCTTTTCCTGTGTGACTTCTTTCACTTAGAATCATCGTACCTGAATCCACTCATTTTGCTGCTACTGGTCTTATGACATTGATTTCGTGGCTGAGGGATATTCCATCGTACGTAAGTTCCACAATGTTTGGAACCATTTTTATATTTCCTGGGATATTTCAGGTGTACCCAGGTTGAGGTTCCTGTAAGCAGTGCAGCCCTCAATTTGGGGGTGGCTCTGTCTTATGGATTTTCAGTTTTCCCAAGGTATATTCCCTAGACTGGACGTGCCCTTGGCTCTGGAGCTCTGTTGTTTACTTGTTTTAGGGAACACAATGCACTCCTCCAGTGAGGCAGTTGGCAACTTACATCCCGCCCATCAGCATAACAAGGCTCCCTGTTCTCCAGGGCCTGTCTTGCCTTTCTGGTTTTTACACATTTTGTGGATGTCCCTTTTGAACGGTGGGAAGTGATACTTCTTTGTAGTGCAGATTTGCATTGCCCGCTTGCTTGCTTGGCCAAAAAGGGCGTATGCGTTTTCTCCTGAATATATTCAGGAGAAAACGCATACGCCCTTTTTGGCCAAGTGCATCATTGTCGAAGTTGTGCCCCTCTTCCTGTGCTTTACAGGCGATTCCAACGTACCTCTTGAAATCTGTTTCCTGCTATTCTGCCTCGCTTTCAAGTCCGCCTCGTTGCCTTCCCTCAACAGATTTTTGGACGATAGTTGGCCTTGATTACTCTGCCAGTTTGTGAATTGCTGTGCCCCTGAGCTCCATTTTTCAACTCGTTTTTTGTGAGCTGAACGCAAGTCCAAACTTTTGGTTCAGGACCTCTACTGGTTCCCGGTGGGTGGCTGAGACTTTGGTTCATTCTTCTTCCTGCCGGGAAAGTAGAGTGACATGTGCCCATCCAAATGCCTAACAGCTACTCTCTCATTGGTTCTCCCTCTTCCCTTTCATCCTCTGCCAAATTGGCAACCTGTGCGAACCAGGAGCTTAAAGGGGCTGTCTCTCCAAGTTGGGAGATTGATAGGAAAGCAGTTGGAAAGTCAAACCGGAGCACCAGGAGAGGGGCTCTTCGTTGAGTTTTAGAAACCTTTCGTATTCACAGTGTGTCCATTCTCTAGGTTTCCCGTACACGTTATAGCTGTAGTAATATTCCCTTCCACCTGGAGAGCTGGGACCCATGGAATGGGTGCCATGCATTATTGCTTTAAAGGGTCTGCATTTGCTCACCCAATCTCACCAATCCTCTCAGTCCCAAGTGTCCAGCCTTATGCCACATCCAGCTGTCATTGTAGATAGGGTCATTCCAGGTTGCATCAGAGACCCTGAAGGAATTGTAAAGAATTTCTCTGTTTCTATGTTCTGTTTTTGAAATTCCTTTTTAGAGTGGGTTTGAGCTGATTCTCGCGGCCATGTTTATGCCAGTCTAGAAACACTTGATTCCCTTACGGAGACATATCAATACATAGGTTTTAAGATTCTTACTAGCCAGATCTATTCCTCTGCGGGAAATATGGGGTTTTGAGTCCCTTTCACTGAGGAAGGTGTAGGTCTTGTCTATTCCATAGTTGGTTTTTGGAACGGTACCTGTGCTTATATCAAAGTCTGGTTTGATGCATCACCCCACCTCTCCTTCCCCCTTAAGCAGGCATAAGAGTGTTTTCTAAATGTGAGACTCTGTTCTCTTGCCTAACTCAGTTCATGTGTAGCCATGTTTACAGGATCTTCCTAAGTGATATCTTATGATAAGTTTCTTTTCCTGTGTGACTTCTTTCACTTAGAATCATCGTACCTGAATCCACTCATTTTGCTGCTACTGGTCTTATGACATTGATTTCGTGGCTGAGGGATATTCCATCGTACGTAAGTTCCACAATGTTTGGAACCATTTTTATATTTCCTGGGATATTTCAGGTGTACCCAGGTTGAGGTTCCTGTAAGCAGTGCAGCCCTCAATTTGGGGGTGGCTCTGTCTTATGGATTTTCAGTTTTCCCAAGGTATATTCCCTAGACTGGACGTGCCCTTGGCTCTGGAGCTCTGTTGTTTACTTGTTTTAGGGAACACAATGCACTCCTCCAGTGAGGCAGTTGGCAACTTACATCCCGCCCATCAGCATAACAAGGCTCCCTGTTCTCCAGGGCCTGTCTTGCCTTTCTGGTTTTTACACATTTTGTGGATGTCCCTTTTGAACGGTGGGAAGTGATACTTCTTTGTAGTGCAGATTTGCATTGCCCGCTTGCTTGCTTGGCCAAAAAGGGCGTATGCGTTTTCTCCTGAATATATTCAGGAGAAAACGCATACGCCCTTTTTGGCCAAGTGCATCATTGTCGAAGTTGTGCCCCTCTTCCTGTGCTTTACAGGCGATTCCAACGTACCTCTTGAAATCTGTTTCCTGCTATTCTGCCTCGCTTTCAAGTCCGCCTCGTTGCCTTCCCTCAACAGATTTTTGGACGATAGTTGGCCTTGATTACTCTGCCAGTTTGTGAATTGCTGTGCCCCTGAGCTCCATTTTTCAACTCGTTTTTTGTGAGCTGAACGCAAGTCCAAACTTTTGGTTCAGGACCTCTACTGGTTCCCGGTGGGTGGCTGAGACTTTGGTTCATTCTTCTTCCTGCCGGGAAAGTAGAGTGACATGTGCCCATCCAAATGCCTAACAGCTACTCTCTCATTGGTTCTCCCTCTTCCCTTTCATCCTCTGCCAAATTGGCAACCTGTGCGAACCAGGAGCTTAAAGGGGCTGTCTCTCCAAGTTGGGAGATTGATAGGAAAGCAGTTGGAAAGTCAAACCGGAGCACCAGGAGAGGGGCTCTTCGTTGAGTTTTAGAAACCTTTCGTATTCACAGTGTGTCCATTCTCTAGGTTTCCCGTACACGTTATAGCTGTAGTAATATTCCCTTCCACCTGGAGAGCTGGGACCCATGGAATGGGTGCCATGCATTATTGCTTTAAAGGGTCTGCATTTGCTCACCCAATCTCACCAATCCTCTCAGTCCCAAGTGTCCAGCCTTATGCCACATCCAGCTGTCATTGTAGATAGGGTCATTCCAGGTTGCATCAGAGACCCTGAAGGAATTGTAAAGAATTTCTCTGTTTCTATGTTCTGTTTTTGAAATTCCTTTTTAGAGTGGGTTTGAGCTGATTCTCGCGGCCATGTTTATGCCAGTCTAGAAACACTTGATTCCCTTACGGAGACATATCAATACATAGGTTTTAAGATTCTTACTAGCCAGATCTATTCCTCTGCGGGAAATATGGGGTTTTGAGTCCCTTTCACTGAGGAAGGTGTAGGTCTTGTCTATTCCATAGTTGGTTTTTGGAACGGTACCTGTGCTTATATCAAAGTCTGGTTTGATGCATCACCCCACCTCTCCTTCCCCCTTAAGCAGGCATAAGAGTGTTTTCTAAATGTGAGACTCTGTTCTCTTGCCTAACTCTGTTCATGTGTAGCCATGTTTACAGGATCTTCCTAAGTGATATCTTATGATAAGTTTCTTTTCCTGTGTGACTTCTTTCACTTAGAATCATCGTACCTGAATCCACTCATTTTGCTGCTACTGGTCTTATGACATTGATTTCGTGGCTGAGGGATATTCCATCGTACGTAAGTTCCACAATGTTTGGAACCATTTTTATATTTCCTGGGATATTTCAGGTGAACCCAGGTTGAGGTTCCTGTAAGCAGTGCAGCCCTCAATTTGGGGGTGGCTCTGTCTTATGGATTTTCAGTTTTCCCAAGGTATATTCCCTAGACTGGACGTGCCCTTGGCTCTGGAGCTCTGTTGTTTACTTGTTTTAGGGAACACAATGCACTCCTCCAGTGAGGCAGTTGGCAACTTACATCCCGCCCATCAGCATAACAAGGCTCCCTGTTCTCCAGGGCCTGTCTTGCCTTTCTGGTTTTTACACATTTTGTGGATGTCCCTTTTGAACGGTGGGAAGTGATACTTCTTTGTAGTGCAGATTTGCATTGCCCGCTTGCTTGCTTGGCCAAAAAGGGCGTATGCGTTTTCTCCTGAATATATTCAGGAGAAAACGCATACGCCCTTTTTGGCCAAGTGCATCATTGTCGAAGTTGTGCCCCTCTTCCTGTGCTTTACAGGCGATTCCAACGTACCTCTTGAAATCTGTTTCCTGCTATTCTGCCTCGCTTTCAAGTCCGCCTCGTTGCCTTCCCTCAACAGATTTTTGGACGATAGTTGGCCTTGATTACTCTGCCAGTTTGTGAATTGCTGTGCCCCTGAGCTCCATTTTTCAACTCGTTTTTTGTGAGCTGAACGCAAGTCCAAACTTTTGGTTCAGGACCTCTACTGGTTCCCGGTGGGTGGCTGAGACTTTGGTTCATTCTTCTTCCTGCCGGGAAAGTAGAGTGACATGTGCCCATCCAAATGCCTAACAGCTACTCTCTCATTGGTTCTCCCTCTTCCCTTTCATCCTCTGCCAAATTGGCAACCTGTGCGAACCAGGAGCTTAAAGGGGCTGTCTCTCCAAGTTGGGAGATTGATAGGAAAGCAGTTGGAAAGTCAAACCGGAGCACCAGGAGAGGGGCTCTTCGTTGAGTTTTAGAAACCTTTCGTATTCACAGTGTGTCCATTCTCTAGGTTTCCCGTACACGTTATAGCTGTAGTAATATTCCCTTCCACCTGGAGAGCTGGGACCCATGGAATGGGTGCCATGCATTATTGCTTTAAAGGGTCTGCATTTGCTCACCCAATCTCACCAATCCTCTCAGTCCCAAGTGTCCAGCCTTATGCCACATCCAGCTGTCATTGTAGATAGGGTCATTCCAGGTTGCATCAGAGACCCTGAAGGAATTGTAAAGAATTTCTCTGTTTCTTTGTTCTGTTTTTGAAATTCCTTTTTAGAGTGGGTTTGAGCTGATTCTCGCGGCCATGTTTATGCCAGTCTAGAAACACTTGATTCCCTTACGGAGACATATCAATACATAGGTTTTAAGATTCTTACTAGCCAGATCTATTCCTCTGCGGGAAATATGGGGTTTTGAGTCCCTTTCACTGAGGAAGGTGTAGGTCTTGTCTATTCCATAGTTGGTTTTTGGAACGGTACCTGTGCTTATATCAAAGTCTGGTTTGATGCATCACCCCACCTCTCCTTCCCCCTTAAGCAGGCATAAGAGTGTTTTCTAAATGTGAGACTCTGTTCTCTTGCCTAACTCAGTTCATGTGTAGCCATGTTTACAGGATCTTCCTAAGTGATATCTTATGATAAGTTTCTTTTCCTGTGTGACTTCTTTCACTTAGAATCATCGTACCTGAATCCACTCATTTTGCTGCTACTGGTCTTATGACATTGATTTCGTGGCTGAGGGATATTCCATCGTACGTAAGTTCCACAATGTTTGGAACCATTTTTATATTTCCTGGGATATTTCAGGTGTACCCAGGTTGAGGTTCCTGTAAGCAGTGCAGCCCTCAATTTGGGGGTGGCTCTGTCTTATGGATTTTCAGTTTTCCCAAGGTATATTCCCTAGACTGGACGTGCCCTTGGCTCTGGAGCTCTGTTGTTTACTTGTTTTAGGGAACACAATGCACTCCTCCAGTGAGGCAGTTGGCAACTTACATCCCGCCCATCAGCATAACAGGGCTCCCTGTTCTCCAGGGCCTGTCTTGCCTTTCTGGTTTTTTACACATTTTGTGGATGTCCCTTTTGACCGGTGGGAAGTGATACTTCTTTGTAGTGCAGATTTGCATTGCCCGCTTGCTTGCTTGGCCAAAAAGGGCGTATGCGTTTTCTCCTGAATATATTCAGGAGAAAACGCATACGCCCTTTTTGGCCAAGTGCATCATTGTCGAAGTTGTGCCCCTCTTCCTGTGCTTTACAGGCGATTCCAACGTACCTCTTGAAATCTGTTTCCTGCTATTCTGCCTCGCTTTCAAGTCCGCCTCGTTGCCTTCCCTCAACAGATTTTTGGACGATAGTTGGCCTTGATTACTCTGCCAGTTTGTGAATTGCTGTGCCCCTGAGCTCCATTTTTCAACTCGTTTTTTGTGAGCTGAACGCAAGTCCAAACTTTTGGTTCAGGACCTCTACTGGTTCCCGGTGGGTGGCTGAGACTTTGGTTCATTCTTCTTCCTGCCGGGAAAGTAGAGTGACATGTGCCCATCCAAATGCCTAACAGCTACTCTCTCATTGGTTCTCCCTCTTCCCTTTCATCCTCTGCCAAATTGGCAACCTGTGCGAACCAGGAGCTTAAAGGGGCTGTCTCTCCAAGTTGGGAGATTGATAGGAAAGCAGTTGGAAAGTCAAACCGGAGCACCAGGAGAGGGGCTCTTCGTTGAGTTTTAGAAACCTTTCATATTCACAGTGTGTCCATTCTCTAGGTTTCCCGTACACGTTATAGCTGTAGTAATATTCCCTTCCACCTGGAGAGCTGGGACCCATGGAATGGGTGCCATGCATTATTGCTTTAAAGGGTCTGCATTTGCTCACCCAATCTCACCAATCCTCTCAGTCCCAAGTGTCCAGCCTTATGCCACATCCAGCTGTCATTGTAGATAGGGTCATTCCAGGTTGCATCAGAGACCCTGAAGGAATTGTAAAGAATTTCTCTGTTTCTTTGTTCTGTTTTTGAAATTCCTTTTTAGAGTGGGTTTGAGCTGATTCTCGCGGCCATGTTTATGCCAGTCTAGAAACACTTGATTCCCTTATGGAGACATATCAATACATAGGTTTTAAGATTCTTACTAGCCAGATCTATTCCTCTGCGGGAAATATGGGGTTTTGAGTCCCTTTCACTGAGGAAGGTGTAGGTCTTGTCTATTCCATAGTTGGTTTTTGGAACGGTACCTGTGCTTATATCAAAGTCTGGTTTGATGCATCACCCCACCTCTCCTTCCCCCTTAAGCAGGCATAAGAGTGTTTTCTAAATGTGAGACTCTGTTCTCTTGCCTAACTCAGTTCATGTGTAGCCATGTTTACAGGATCTTCCTAAGTGATATCTTATGATAAGTTTCTTTTCCTGTGTGACTTCTTTCACTTAGAATCATCGTACCTGAATCCACTCATTTTGCTGCTACTGGTCTTATGACATTGATTTCGTGGCTGAGGGATATTCCATCGTACGTAAGTTCCACAATGTTTGGAACCATTTTTATATTTCCTGGGATATTTCAGGTGTACCCAGGTTGAGGTTCCTGTAAGCAGTGCAGCCCTCAATTTGGGGGTGGCTCTGTCTTATGGATTTTCAGTTTTCCCAAGGTATATTCCCTAGACTGGAAGTGCCCTTGGCTCTGGAGCTCTGTTGTTTACTTGTTTTAGGGAACACAATGCACTCCTCCAGTGAGGCAGTTGGCAACTTACATCCCGCCCATCAGCATAACAAGGCTCCCTGTTCTCCAGGGCCTGTCTTGCCTTTCTGGTTTTTACACATTTTGTGGATGTCCCTTTTGAACGGTGGGAAGTGATACTTCTTTGTAGTGCAGATTTGCATTGCCCGCTTGCTTGCTTGGCCAAAAAGGGCGTATGCGTTTTCTCCTGAATATATTCAGGAGAAAACGCATACGCCCTTTTTGGCCAAGTGCATCATTGTCGAAGTTGTGCCCCTCTTCCTGTGCTTTACAGGCGATTCCAACGTACCTCTTGAAATCTGTTTCCTGCTATTCTGCCTCGCTTTCAAGTCCGCCTCGTTGCCTTCCCTCAACAGATTTTTGGACGATAGTTGGCCTTGATTACTCTGCCAGTTTGTGAATTGCTGTGCCCCTGAGCTCCATTTTTCAACTCGTTTTTTGTGAGCTGAACGCAAGTCCAAACTTTTGGTTCAGGACCTCTACTGGTTCCCGGTGGGTGGCTGAGACTTTGGTTCATTCTTCTTCCTGCCGGGAAATTAGAGTGACATGTGCCCATCCAAATGCCTAACAGCTACTCTCTCATTGGTTCTCCCTCTTCCCTTTCATCCTCTGCCAAATTGGCAACCTGTGCGAACCAGGAGCTTAAAGGGGCTGTCTCTCCAAGTTGGGAGATTGATAGGAAAGCAGTTGGAAAGTCAAACCGGAGCACCAGGAGAGGGGCTCTTCTTTGAGTTTTAGAAACCTTTCGTATTCACAGTGTGTCCATTCTCTAGGTTTCCCGTACACGTTATAGCTGTAGTAATATTCCCTTCCACCTGGAGAGCTGGGACCCATGGAATGGGTGCCATGCATTATTGCTTTAAAGGGTCTGCATTTGCTCACCCAATCTCACCAATCCTCTCAGTCCCAAGTGTCCAGCCTTATGCCACATCCAGCTGTCATTGTAGATAGGGTCATTCCAGGTTGCATCAGAGACCCTGAAGGAATTGTAAAGAATTTCCCTGTTTCTTTGTTCTGTTTTTGAAATTCCTTTTTAGAGTGGGTTTGAGCTGATTCTCGCTGCCATATTTATGCCAGTCTAGACACACTTGATTCCCTTACGCAGACATATCAATACATAGGTTTTAAGATTCTTACTAGCCAGATCTATTCCTCTGTGGGAAATATGGGGTTTTGAGTCCCTTTCACTGAGGAAGGTGTAGGTCTTGTCTATTCCATAGTTGGTTTTTGGAACGGTACCTGTGCTTATATCAAACTCGGGTTTGATGCATCACCCCACCTCTCCTTCCCCCTTAAGCAGGCATAAGAGTGTTTTCTAAATGTGAGACTCTGTTCTCTTGCCTAACTCAGTTCATGTGTAGCCATGTTTACAGGATCTTCCTAAGTGATATCTTATGATAAGTTTCTTTTCCTGTGTGACTTCTTTCACTTAGAATCATCGTACCTGAATCCACTCATTTTGCTGCTACTGGTCTTATGACATTGATTTCGTGGCTGAGGGATATTCCATCGTACGTAAGTTCCACAATGTTTGGAACCATTTTTATATTTCCTGGGATATTTCAGGTGTACCCAGGTTGAGGTTCCTGTAAGCAGTGCAGCCCTCAATTTGGGGGTGGCTCTGTCTTATGGATTTTCAGTTTTCCCAAGGTATATTCCCTAGACTGGACGTGCCCTTGGCTCTGGAGCTCTGTTGTTTACTTGTTTTAGGGAACACAATGCACTCCTCCAGTGAGGCAGTTGGCAACTTACATCCCGCCCATCAGCATAACAGGGCTCCCTGTTCTCCAGGGCCTGTCTTGCCTTTCTGGTTTTTTACACATTTTGTGGATGTCCCTTTTGACCGGTGGGAAGTGATACTTCTTTGTAGTGCAGATTTGCATTGCCCGCTTGCTTGCTTGGCCAAAAAGGGCGTATGCGTTTTCTCCTGAATATATTCAGGAGAAAACGCATACGCCCTTTTTGGCCAAGTGCATCATTGTCGAAGTTGTGCCCCTCTTCCTGTGCTTTACAGGCGATTCCAACGTACCTCTTGAAATCTGTTTCCTGCTATTCTGCCTCGCTTTCAAGTCCGCCTCGTTGCCTTCCCTCAACAGATTTTTGGACGATAGTTGGCCTTGATTACTCTGCCAGTTTGTGAATTGCTGTGCCCCTGAGCTCCATTTTTCAACTCGTTTTTTGTGAGCTGAACGCAAGTCCAAACTTTTGGTTCAGGACCTATACTGGTTCCCGGTGGGTGGCTGAGACTTTGGTTCATTCTTCTTCCTGCCGGGAAATTAGAGTGACATGTGCCCATCCAAATGCCTAACAGCTACTCTCTCATTGGTTCTCCCTCTTCCCTTTCATCCTCTGCCAAATTGGCAACCTGTGCGAACCAGGAGCTTAAAGGGGCTGTCTCTCCAAGTTGGGAGATTGATAGGAAAGCAGTTGGAAAGTCAAACCGGAGCACCAGGAGAGGGGCTCTTCTTTGAGTTTTAGAAACCTTTCGTATTCACAGTGTGTCCATTCTCTAGGTTTCCCGTACACGTTATAGCTGTAGTAATATTCCCTTCCACCTGGAGAGCTGGGACCCATGGAATGGGTGCCATGCATTATTGCTTTAAAGGGTCTGCATTTGCTCACCCAATCTCACCAATCCTCTCAGTCCCAAGTGTCCAGCCTTATGCCACATCCAGCTGTCATTGTAGATAGGGTCATTCCAGGTTGCATCAGAGACCCTGAAGGAATTGTAAAGAATTTCCCTGTTTCTTTGTTCTGTTTTTGAAATTCCTTTTTAGAGTGGGTTTGAGCTGATTCTCGCTGCCATATTTATGCCAGTCTAGACACACTTGATTCCCTTACGCAGACATATCAATACATAGGTTTTAAGATTCTTACTAGCCAGATCTATTCCTCTGCGGGAAATATGGGGTTTTGAGTCCCTTTCATTGAGGAAGGTGTAGGTCTTGTCTATTCCATAGTTGGTTTTTGGAACGGTACCTGTGCTTATATCAAAGTCTGGTTTGATGCATCACCCCACCTCTCCTTCCCCCTTAAGCAGGCATAAGAGTGTTTTCTAAATGTGAGACTCTGTTCTCTTGCCTAACTCAGTTCATGTGTAGCCATGTTTACAGGATCTTCCTAAGTGATATCTTATGATAAGTTTCTTTTCCTGTGTGACTTCTTTCACTTAGAATCATCGTACCTGAATCCACTCATTTTGCTGCTACTGGTCTTATGACATTGATTTCGTGGCTGAGGGATATTCCATCGTACGTAAGTTCCACAATGTTTGGAACTATTTTTATATTTCCTGGGATATTTCAGGTGTACCCAGGTTGAGGTTCCTGTAAGCAGTGCAGCCCTCAATTTGGGGGTGGCTCTGTCTTATGGATTTTCAGTTTTCCCAAGGTATATTCCCTAGACTGGAAGTGCCCTTGGCTCTGTAGCTCTGTTGTTTACTTGTTTTAGGGGACACAATGCACTCCTCCAGTGAGGCAGTTGGCAACTTACATCCCGCCCATCAGCATAACAAGGCTCCCTGTTCTCCAGGGCCTGTCTTGCCTTTCTGGTTTTTACACATTTTGTGGATGTCCCCTTTGACCGGTGGGAAGTGATACTTCTTTGTAGTGCAGATTTGCATTGCCCGCTTGCTTGCTTGGCCAAAAAGGGCGTATGCGTTTTCTCCTTAATATATTCATACGCCCTTTTTGGCCAAGTGCATCATTGTCGAAGTTGTGCCCCTCTTCCTGTGCTTTACAGGCGATTCCAACGTACCTCTTGAAATCTGTTTCCTGCTATTCTGCCTCGCTTTCAAGTCCGCCTCGTTGCCTTCCCTCAACAGATTTTTGGACGATAGTTGGCCTTGATTACTCTGCCAGTTTGTGAATTGCTGTGCCCCTGAGCTCCATTTTTCAACTCGTTTTTTGTGAGCTGAACGCAAGTCCAAACTTTTGGTTCAGGACCTCTACTGGTTCCCGGTGGCTGGCTGAGACTTTGGTTCATTCTTCTTCCTGCCGGGAAATTAGAGTGACATGTGCCCATCCAAATGCCTAACAGCTACTCTCTCATTGGTTCTCCCTCTTCCCTTTCATCCTCTGCCAAATTGGCAACCTGTGCGAACCAGGAGCTTAAAGGGGCTGTCTCTCCAAGTTGGGAGATTGATAGGAAAGCAGTTGGAAAGTCAAACCGGAGCACCAGGAGAGAGGCTCTTCGTTGAGTTTTAGAAACCTTTCGTATTCACAGTGTGTCCATTCTCTAGGTTTCCCGTACACGTTATAGCTGTAGTAAATTTCCCTTCAACCTGGAGAGCTGGGACCCATGGAATGGGTGCCATGCATTATTGCTTTAAAGGGTCTGCATTTGCTCACCCAATCTCACCAATCCTCTCAGTCCCAAGTGTCCAGCCTTATGCCACATCCAGCTGTCATTGTAGATAGGGTCATTCCAGGTTGCATCAGAGACCCTGAAGGAATTGTAAAGAATTTCCCTGTTTCTTTGTTCTGTTTTTGAAATTCCTTTTTAGAGTGGGTTTGAGCTGATTCTCGCTGCCATGTTTATGCCAGTCTAGACACACTTGATTCCCTTACGCAGACATATCAATACATAGGTTTTAAGATTCTTACTAGTCAGATCGATTCCTCTGCGGGAAATATGGGGTTTTGAGTCCCTTTCACTGAGGAAGGTGTAGGTCTTGTCTATTCCATAGTTGGTTTTTGGAACGGTACCTGTGCTTATATCAAACTCGGGTTTGATGCATCACCCCACCTCTCCTTCCCCCTTAAGCAGGCATAAGAGTGTTTTCTAAATGTGAGACTCTGTTCTCTTGCCTAACTCAGTTCATGTGTAGCCATGTTTACAGGATCTTCCTAAGTGATATCTTATGATAAGTTTCTTTTCCTGTGTGACTTCTTTCACTTAGAATCATCGTACCTGAATCCACTCATTTTGCTGCTACTGGTCTTATGACATTGATTTCGTGGCTGAGGGATATTCCATCGTACGTAAGTTCCACAATGTTTGGAACCATTTTTATATTTCCTGGGATATTTCAGGTGTACCCAGGTTGAGGTTCCTGTAAGCAGTGCAGCCCTGAATTTGGGGGTGGCTCTGTCTTATGGATTTTCAGTTTTCCCAAGGTATATTCCCTAGACTGGAAGTGCCCTTGGCTCTGTAGCTCTGTTGTTTACTTGTTTTAGGGGACACAATGCACTCCTCCAGTGAGGCAGTTGGCAACTTACATCCCGCCCAACAGCATAACAAGGCTCCCTGTTCTCCAGGGCCTGTCTTGCCTTTCTGGTTTTTACACATTTTGTGGATGTCCCTTTTGACCGGTGGGAAGTGATACTTCTTTGTAGTGCAGATTTGCATTGCCCGCTTGCTTGCTTGGCCAAAAAGGGCGTATGCGTTTTCTCCTGAATATATTCAGGAGAAAACGCATACGCCCTTTTTGGCCAAGTGCATCATTGTCGAAGTTGTGCCCCTCTTCCTGTGCTTTACAGGCGATTCCAACGTACCTCTTGAAATCTGTTTCCTGCTATTCTGCCTCGCTTTCAAGTCCGCCTCGTTGCCTTCCCTCAACAGATTTTTGGACGATAGTTGGCCTTGATTACTCTGCCAGTTTGTGAATTGCTGTGCCCCTGAGCTCCATTTTTCAACTCGTTTTTTGTGAGCTGAACGCAAGTCCAAACTTTTGGTTCAGGACCTCTACTGGTTCCCGGTGGGTGGCTGAGACTTTGGTTCATTCTTCTTCCTGCCGGGAAATTAGAGTGACATGTGCCCATCCAAATGCCTAACAGCTACTCTCTCATTGGTTCTCCCTCTTCCCTTTCATCCTCTGCCAAATTGGCAACCTGTGCGAACCAGGAGCTTAAAGGGGCTGTCTCTCCAAGTTGGGAGATTGATAGGAAAGCAGTTGGAAAGTCAAACCGGAGCACCAGGAGAGAGGCTCTTCGTTGAGTTTTAGAAACCTTTCGTATTCACAGTGTGTCCATTCTCTAGGTTTCCCGTACACGTTATAACTGTAGTAATATTCCCTTCCACCTGGAGAGCTGGGACCCATGGAATGGGTGCCATGCATTATTGCTTTAAAGGGTCTGCATTTGCTCACCCAATCTCACCAATCCTCTCAGTCCCAAGTGTCCAGCCTTATGCCACATCCAGCTGTCATTGTAGATAGGGTCATTCCAGGTTGCATCAGAGACCCTGAAGGAATTGTAAAGAATTTCCCTGTTTCTTTGTTCTGTTTTTGAAATTCCTTTTTAGAGTGGGTTTGAGCTGATTCTCGCTGCCATGTTTATGCCAGTCTAGACACACTTGATTCCCTTACGCAGACATATCAATACATAGGTTTTAAGATTCTTACTAGTCAGATCGATTCCTCTGCGGGAAATATGGGGTTTTGAGTCCCTTTCACTGAGGAAGGTGTAGGTCTTGTCTATTCCATAGTTGGTTTTTGGAACGGTACCTGTGCTTATATCAAACTCGGGTTTGATGCATCACCCCACCTCTCCTTCCCCCTTAAGCAGGCATAAGAGTGTTTTCTAAATGTGAGACTCTGTTCTCTTGCCTAACTCAGTTCATGTGTAGCCATGTTTACAGGATCTTCCTAAGTGATATCTTATGATAAGTTTCTTTTCCTGTGTGACTTCTTTCACTTAGAATCATCGTACCTGAATCCACTCATTTTGCTGCTACTGGTCTTATGACATTGATTTCGTGGCTGAGGGATATTCCATCGTACGTAAGTTCCACAATGTTTGGAACCATTTTTATATTTCCTGGGATATTTCAGGTGTACCCAGGTTGAGGTTCCTGTAAGCAGTGCAGCCCTGAATTTGGGGGTGGCTCTGTCTTATGGATTTTCAGTTTTCCCAAGGTATATTCCCTAGACTGGAAGTGCCCTTGGCTCTGTAGCTCTGTTGTTTACTTGTTTTAGGGGACACAATGCACTCCTCCAGTGAGGCAGTTGGCAACTTACATCCCGCCCATCAGCATAACAAGGCTCCCTGTTCTCCAGGGCCTGTCTTGCCTTTCTGGTTTTTACACATTTTGTGGATGTCCCCTTTGACCGGTGGGAAGTGATACTTCTTTGTAGTGCAGATTTGCATTGCCCTCTTGCTTGCTTGGCCAAAAAGGGCGTATGCGTTTTCTCCTTAATATATTCATACGCCCTTTTTGGCCAAGTGCATCATTGTCGAAGTTGTGCCCCTCTTCCTGTGCTTTACAGGCGATTCCAACGTACCTCTTGAAATCTGTTTCCTGCTATTCTGCCTCGCTTTCAAGTCCGCCTCGTTGCCTTCCCTCAACAGATTTTTGGACGATAGTTGGCCTTGATTACTCTGCCAGTTTGTGAATTGCTGTGCCCCTGAGCTCCATTTTTCAACTCGTTTTTTGTGAGCTGAACGCAAGTCCAAACTTTTGGTTCAGGACCTCTACTGGTTCCCGGTGGGTGGCTGAGACTTTGGTTCATTCTTCTTCCTGCCGGGAAATTAGAGTGACATGTGCCCATCCAAATGCCTAACAGCTACTCTCTCATTGGTTCTCCCTCTTCCCTTTCATCCTCTGCCAAATTGGCAACCTGTGCGAACCAGGAGCTTAAAGGGGCTGTCTCTCCAAGTTGGGAGATTGATAGGAAAGCAGTTGGAAAGTCAAACCGGAGCACCAGGAGAGAGGCTCTTCGTTGAGTTTTAGAAACCTTTCGTATTCACAGTGTGTCCATTCTCTAGGTTTCCCGTACACGTTATAACTGTAGTAATATTCCCTTCCACCTGGAGAGCTGGGACCCATGGAATGGGTGCCATGCATTATTGCTTTAAAGGGTCTGCATTTGCGCACTCAATCTCACCAATCCTCTCAGTCCCAAGTGTCCAGCCTTATGCCACATCCAGCTGTCATTGTAGATAGGGTCATTCCAGGTTGCATCAGAGACCCTGAAGGAATTGTAAAGAATTTCCCTGTTTCTTTGTTCTGTTTTTGAAATTCCTTTTTAGAGTGGGTTTGAGCTGATTCTCGCTGCCATGTTTATGCCAGTCTAGACACACTTGATTCCCTTACGCAGACATATCAATACATAGGTTTTAAGATTCTTACTAGTCAGATCGATTCCTCTGCGGGAAATATGGGGTTTTGAGTCCCTTTCACTGAGGAAGGTGTAGGTCTTGTCTATTCCATAGTTGGTTTTTGGAACGGTACCTGTGCTTATATCAAACTCGGGTTTGATGCATCACCCCACCTCTCCTTCCCCCTTAAGCAGGCATAAGAGTGTTTTCTAAATGTGAGACTCTGTTCTCTTGCCTAACTCAGTTCATGTGTAGCCATGTTTACAGGATCTTCCTAAGTGATATCTTATGATAAGTTTCTTTTCCTGTGTGACTTCTTTCACTTAGAATCATCGTACCTGAATCCACTCATTTTGCTGCTACTGGTCTTATGACATTGATTTCGTGGCTGAGGGATATTCCATCGTACGTAAGTTCCACAATGTTTGGAACCATTTTTATATTTCCTGGGATATTTCAGGTGTACCCAGGTTGAGGTTCCTGTAAGCAGTGCAGCCCTGAATTTGGGGGTGGCTCTGTCTTATGGATTTTCAGTTTTCCCAAGGTATATTCCCTAGACTGGAAGTGCCCTTGGCTCTGTAGCTCTGTTGTTTACTTGTTTTAGGGGACACAATGCACTCCTCCAGTGAGGCAGTTGGCAACTTACATCCCGCCCATCAGCATAACAAGGCTCCCTGTTCTCCAGGGCCTGTCTTGCCTTTCTGGTTTTTACACATTTTGTGGATGTCCCCTTTGACCGGTGGGAAGTGATACTTCTTTGTAGTGCAGATTTGCATTGCCCGCTTGCTTGCTTGGCCAAAAAGGGCGTATGCGTTTTCTCCTTAATATATTCATACGCCCTTTTTGGCCAAGTGCATCATTGTCGAAGTTGTGCCCCTCTTCCTGTGCTTTACAGGCGATTCCAACGTACCTCTTGAAATCTGTTTCCTGCTATTCTGCCTCGCTTTCAAGTCCGCCTCGTTGCCTTCCCTCAACAGATTTTTGGACGATAGTTGGCCTTGATTACTCTGCCAGTTTGTGAATTGCTGTGCCCCTGAGCTCCATTTTTCAACTCGTTTTTTGTGAGCTGAACGCAAGTCCAAACTTTTGGTTCAGGACCTCTACTGGTTCCCGGTGGCTGGCTGAGACTTTGGTTCATTCTTCTTCCTGCCGGGAAATTAGAGTGACATGTGCCCATCCAAATGCCTAACAGCTACTCTCTCATTGGTTCTCCCTCTTCCCTTTCATCCTCTGCCAAATTGGCAACCTGTGCGAACCAGGAGCTTAAAGGGGCTGTCTCTCCAAGTTGGGAGATTGATAGGAAAGCAGTTGGAAAGTCAAACCGGAGCACCAGGAGAGAGGCTCTTCGTTGAGTTTTAGAAACCTTTCGTATTCACAGTGTGTCCATTCTCTAGGTTTCCCGTACACGTTATAACTGTAGTAATATTCCCTTCCACCTGGAGAGCTGGGACCCATGGAATGGGTGCCATGCATTATTGCTTTAAAGGGTCTGCATTTGCTCACCCAATCTCACCAATCCTCTCAGTCCCAAGTGTCCAGCCTTATGCCACATCCAGCTGTCATTGTAGATAGGGTCATTCCAGGTTGCATCAGAGACCCTGAAGGAATTGTAAAGAATTTCCCTGTTTCTTTGTTCTGTTTTTGAAATTCCTTTTTAGAGTGGGTTTGAGCTGATTCTCGCTGCCATGTTTATGCCAGTCTAGACACAATTGATTCCCTTACGCAGACATATCAATACATAGGTTTTAAGATTCTTACTAGTCAGATCGATTCCTCTGCGGGAAATATGGGGTTTTGAGTCCCTTTCACTGAGGAAGGTGTAGGTCTTGTCTATTCCATAGTTGGTTTTTGGAACGGTACCTGTGCTTATATCAAACTCGGGTTTGATGCATCACCCCACCTCTCCTTCCCCCTTAAGCAGGCATAAGAGTGTTTTCTAAATGTGAGACTCTGTTCTCTTGCCTAACTCAGTTCATGTGTAGCCATGTTTACAGGATCTTCCTAAGTGATATCTTATGATAAGTTTCTTTTCCTGTGTGACTTCTTTCACTTAGAATCATCGTACCTGAATCCACTCATTTTGCTGCTACTGGTCTTATGACATTGATTTCGTGGCTGAGGGATATTCCATCGTACGTAAGTTCCACAATGTTTGGAACCATTTTTATATTTCCTGGGATATTTCAGGTGTACCCAGGTTGAGGTTCCTGTAAGCAGTGCAGCCCTGAATTTGGGGGTGGCTCTGTCTTATGGATTTTCAGTTTTCCCAAGGTATATTCCCTAGACTGGAAGTGCCCTTGGCTCTGTAGCTCTGTTGTTTACTTGTTTTAGGGGACACAATGCACTCCTCCAGTGAGGCAGTTGGCAACTTACATCCCGCCCATCAGCATAACAAGGCTCCCTGTTCTCCAGGGCCTGTCTTGCCTTTCTGGTTTTTACACATTTTGTGGATGTCCCCTTTGACC
This sequence comes from Mesoplodon mirus, assembly GCF_964341445.2. Taxonomy (NCBI): domain Eukaryota; kingdom Metazoa; phylum Chordata; class Mammalia; order Artiodactyla; family Ziphiidae; genus Mesoplodon; species Mesoplodon mirus. The sequence continues at coordinate 2,420,266 of NW_028295776.1, read as the reverse complement.
GGTGGGAAGTGATACTTCTTTGTAGTGCAGATTTGCATTGCCCTCTTGCTTGCTTGGCCAAAAAGGGCGTTTGCGTTTTCTCCTTAATATATTCATACGCCCTTTTTGGCCAAGTGCATCATTGTCGAAGTTGTGCCCCTCTTCCTGTGCTTTACAGGCGATTCCAACGTACCTCTTGAAATCTGTTTCCTGCTATTCTGCCTCGCTTTCAAGTCCGCCTCGTTGCCTTCCCTCAACAGATTTTTGGACGATAGTTGGCCTTGATTACTCTGCCAGTTTGTGAATTGCTGTGCCCCTGAGCTCCATTTTTCAACTCGTTTTTTGTGAGCTGAACGCAAGTCCAAACTTTTGGTTCAGGACCTCTACTGGTTCCCGGTGGCTGGCTGAGACTTTGGTTCATTCTTCTTCCTGCCGGGAAATTAGAGTGACATGTGCCCATCCAAATGCCTAACAGCTACTCTCTCATTGGTTCTCCCTCTTCCCTTTCATCCTCTGCCAAATTGGCAACCTGTGCGAACCAGGAGCTTAAAGGGGCTGTCTCTCCAAGTTGGGAGATTGATAGGAAAGCAGTTGGAAAGTCAAACCGGAGCACCAGGAGAGAGGCTCTTCATTGAGTTTTAGAAACCTTTCGTATTCACAGTGTGTCCATTCTCTAGGTTTCCCGTACACGTTATAACTGTAGTAATATTCCCTTCCACCTGGAGAGCTGGGACCCATGGAATGGGTGCCATGCATTATTGCTTTAAAGGGTCTGCATTTGCTCACTCAATCTCACCAATCCTCTCAGTCCCAAGTGTCCAGCCTTATGCCACATCCAGCTGTCATTGTAGATAGGGTCATTCCAGGTTGCATCAGAGACCCTGAAGGAATTGTAAAGAATTTCCCTGTTTCTTTGTTCTGTTTTTGAAATTCCTTTTTAGAGTGGGTTTGAGCTGATTCTCGCTGCCATGTTTATGCCAGTCTAGACACACTTGATTCCCTTACGCAGACATATCAATACATAGGTTTTAAGATTCTTACTAGTCAGATCGATTCCTCTGCGGGAAATATGGGGTTTTGAGTCCCTTTCACTGAGGAAGGTGTAGGTCTTGTCTATTCCATAGTTGGTTTTTGGAACGGTACCTGTGCTTATATCAAACTCGGGTTTGATGCATCACCCCACCTCTCCTTCCCCCTTAAGCAGGCATAAGAGTGTTTTCTAAATGTGAGACTCTGTTCTCTTGCCTAACTCAGTTCATGTGTAGCCATGTTTACAGGATCTTCCTAAGTGATATCTTATGATAAGTTTCTTTTCCTGTGTGACTTCTTTCACTTAGAATCATCGTACCTGAATCCACTCATTTTGCTGCTACTGGTCTTATGACATTGATTTCGTGGCTGAGGGATATTCCATCGTACGTAAGTTCCACAATGTTTGGAACCATTTTTATATTTCCTGGGATATTTCAGGTGTACCCAGGTTGAGGTTCCTGTAAGCAGTGCAGCCCTGAATTTGGGGGTGGCTCTGTCTTATGGATTTTCAGTTTTCCCAAGGTATATTCCCTAGACTGGAAGTGCCCTTGGCTCTGTAGCTCTGTTGTTTACTTGTTTTAGGGGACACAATGCACTCCTCCAGTGAGGCAGTTGGCAACTTACATCCCGCCCATCAGCATAACAAGGCTCCCTGTTCTCCAGGGCCTGTCTTGCCTTTCTGGTTTTTACACATTTTGTGGATGTCCCCTTTGACCGGTGGGAAGTGATACTTCTTTGTAGTGCAGATTTGCATTGCCCTCTTGCTTGCTTGGCCAAAAAGGGCGTTTGCGTTTTCTCCTTAATATATTCATACGCCCTTTTTGGCCAAGTGCATCATTGTCGAAGTTGTGCCCCTCTTCCTGTGCTTTACAGGCGATTCCAACGTACCTCTTGAAATCTGTTTCCTGCTATTCTGCCTCGCTTTCAAGTCCGCCTCGTTGCCTTCCCTCAACAGATTTTTGGACGATAGTTGGCCTTGATTACTCTGCCAGTTTGTGAATTGCTGTGCCCCTGAGCTCCATTTTTCAACTCGTTTTTTGTGAGCTGAACGCAAGTCCAAACTTTTGGTTCAGGACCTCTACTGGTTCCCGGTGGGTGGCTGAGACTTTGGTTCATTCTTCTTCCTGCCGGGAAATTAGAGTGACATGTGCCCATCCAAATGCCTAACAGCTACTCTCTCATTGGTTCTCCCTCTTCCCTTTCATCCTCTGCCAAATTGGCAACCTGTGCGAACCAGGAGCTTAAAGGGGCTGTCTCTCCAAGTTGGGAGATTGATAGGAAAGCAGTTGGAAAGTCAAACCGGAGCACCAGGAGAGGGGCTCTTCGTTGAGTTTTAGAAACCTTTCGTATTCACAGTGTGTCCATTCTCTAGGTTTCCCGTACACGTTATAGCTGTAGTAAATTTCCCTTCAACCTGGAGAGCTGGGACCCATGGAATGGGTGCCATGCATTATTGCTTTAAAGGGTCTGCATTTGCTCACCCAATCTCACCAATCCTCTCAGTCCCAAGTGTCCAGCCTTATGCCACATCCAGCTGTCATTGTAGATAGGGTCATTCCAGGTTGCATCAGAGACCCTGAAGGAATTGTAAAGAATTTCCCTGTTTCTTTGTTCTGTTTTTGAAATTCCTTTTTAGAGTGGGTTTGAGCTGATTCTCGCTGCCATGTTTATGCCAGTCTAGACACACTTGATTCCCTTACGCAGACATATCAATACATAGGTTTTAAGATTCTTACTAGCCAGATCTATTCCTCTGCGGGAAATATGGGGTTTTGAGTCCCTTTCACTGAGGAAGGTGTAGGTCTTGTCTATTCCATAGTTGGTTTTTGGAACGGTACCTGTGCTTATATCAAACTCGGGTTTGATGCATCACCCCACCTCTCCTTCCCCCTTAAGCAGGCATAAGAGTGTTTTCTAAATGTGAGACTCTGTTCTCTTGCCTAACTCAGTTCATGTGTAGCCATGTTTACAGGATCTTCCTAAGTGATATCTTATGATAAGTTTCTTTTCCTGTGTGACTTCTTTCACTTAGAATCATCGTACCTGAATCCACTCATTTTGCTGCTACTGGTCTTATGACATTGATTTCGTGGCTGAGGGATATTCCATCGTACGTAAGTTCCACAATGTTTGGAACCATTTTTATATTTCCTGGGATATTTCAGGTGTACCCAGGTTGAGGTTCCTGTAAGCAGTGCAGCCCTCAATTTGGGGGTGGCTCTGTCTTATGGATTTTCAGTTTTCCCAAGGTATATTCCCTAGACTGGAAGTGCCCTTGGCTCTGTAGCTCTGTTGTTTACTTGTTTTAGGGGACACAATGCACTCCTCCAGTGAGGCAGTTGGCAACTTACATCCCGCCCAACAGCATAACAAGGCTCCCTGTTCTCCAGGGCCTGTCTTGCCTTTCTGGTTTTTACACATTTTGTGGATGTCCCTTTTGACCGGTGGGAAGTGATACTTCTTTGTAGTGCAGATTTGCATTGCCCGCTTGCTTGCTTGGCCAAAAAGGGCGTATGCGTTTTCTGCTGAATATATTCAGGAGAAAATGCGTACGCCCTTTTTGGCCAAGTGCATCATTGTCGAAGTTGTGCCCCTCTTCCTGTGCTTTACAGGCGATTCCAACGTACCTCTTGAAATCTGTTTCCTGCTATTCTGCCTCGCTTTCAAGTCCGCCTCGTTGCCTTCCCTCAACAGATTTTTGGACGATAGTTGGCCTTGATTACTCTGCCAGTTTGTGAATTGCTGTGCCCCTGAGCTCCATTTTTCAACTCGTTTTTTGTGAGCTGAACGCAAGTCCAAACTTTTGGTTCAGGACCTCTACTGGTTCCCGGTGGCTGGCTGAGACTTTGGTTCATTCTTCTTCCTGCCGGGAAATTAGAGTGACATGTGCCCATCCAAATGCCTAACAGCTACTCTCTCATTGGTTCTCCCTCTTCCCTTTCATCCTCTGCCAAATTGGCAACCTGTGCGAACCAGGAGCTTAAAGGGGCTGTCTCTCCAAGTTGGGAGATTGATAGGAAAGCAGTTGGAAAGTCAAACCGGAGCACCAGGAGAGAGGCTCTTCGTTGAGTTTTAGAAACCTTTCGTATTCACAGTGTGTCCATTCTCTAGGTTTCCCGTACACGTTATAGCTGTAGTAAATTTCCCTTCAACCTGGAGAGCTGGGACCCATGGAATGGGTGCCATGCATTATTGCTTTAAAGGGTCTGCATTTGCTCACCCAATCTCACCAATCCTCTCAGTCCCAAGTGTCCAGCCTTATGCCACATCCAGCTGTCATTGTAGATAGGGTCATTCCAGGTTGCATCAGAGACCCTGAAGGAATTGTAAAGAATTTCCCTGTTTCTTTGTTCTGTTTTTGAAATTCCTTTTTAGAGTGGGTTTGAGCTGATTCTCGCTGCCATGTTTATGCCAGTCTAGACACACTTGATTCCCTTACGCAGACATATCAATACATAGGTTTTAAGATTCTTACTAGTCAGATCGATTCCTCTGCGGGAAATATGGGGTTTTGAGTCCCTTTCACTGAGGAAGGTGTAGGTCTTGTCTATTCCATAGTTGGTTTTTGGAACGGTACCTGTGCTTATATCAAACTCGGGTTTGATGCATCACCCCACCTCTCCTTCCCCCTTAAGCAGGCATAAGAGTGTTTTCTAAATGTGAGACTCTGTTCTCTTGCCTAACTCAGTTCATGTGTAGCCATGTTTACAGGATCTTCCTAAGTGATATCTTATGATAAGTTTCTTTTCCTGTGTGACTTCTTTCACTTAGAATCATCGTACCTGAATCCACTCATTTTGCTGCTACTGGTCTTATGACATTGATTTCGTGGCTGAGGGATATTCCATCGTACGTAAGTTCCACAATGTTTGGAACCATTTTTATATTTCCTGGGATATTTCAGGTGTACCCAGGTTGAGGTTCCTGTAAGCAGTGCAGCCCTCAATTTGGGGGTGGCTCTGTCTTATGGATTTTCAGTTTTCCCAAGGTATATTCCCTAGACTGGAAGTGCCCTTGGCTCTGTAGCTCTGTTGTTTACTTGTTTTAGGGGACACAATGCACTCCTCCAGTGAGGCAGTTGGCAACTTACATCCCGCCCAACAGCATAACAAGGCTCCCTGTTCTCCAGGGCCTGTCTTGCCTTTCTGGTTTTTACACATTTTGTGGATGTCCCTTTTGACCGGTGGGAAGTGATACTTCTTTGTAGTGCAGATTTGCATTGCCCGCTTGCTTGCTTGGCCAAAAAGGGCGTATGCGTTTTCTCCTGAATATATTCAGGAGAAAACGCATACGCCCTTTTTGGCCAAGTGCATCATTGTCGAAGTTGTGCCCCTCTTCCTGTGCTTTACAGGCGATTCCAACGTACCTCTTGAAATCTGTTTCCTGCTATTCTGCCTCGCTTTCAAGTCCGCCTCGTTGCCTTCCCTCAACAGATTTTTGGACGATAGTTGGCCTTGATTACTCTGCCAGTTTGTGAATTGCTGTGCCCCTGAGCTCCATTTTTCAACTCGTTTTTTGTGAGCTGAACGCAAGTCCAAACTTTTGGTTCAGGACCTCTACTGGTTCCCGGTGGCTGGCTGAGACTTTGGTTCATTCTTCTTCCTGCCGGGAAATTAGAGTGACATGTGCCCATCCAAATGCCTAACAGCTACTCTCTCATTGGTTCTCCCTCTTCCCTTTCATCCTCTGCCAAATTGGCAACCTGTGCGAACCAGGAGCTTAAAGGGGCTGTCTCTCCAAGTTGGGAGATTGATAGGAAAGCAGTTGGAAAGTCAAACCGGAGCACCAGGAGAGAGGCTCTTCGTTGAGTTTTAGAAACCTTTCGTATTCACAGTGTGTCCATTCTCTAGGTTTCCCGTACACGTTATAACTGTAGTAATATTCCCTTCCACCTGGAGAGCTGGGACCCATGGAATGGGTGCCATGCATTATTGCTTTAAAGGGTCTGCATTTGCTCACCCAATCTCACCAATCCTCTCAGTCCCAAGTGTCCAGCCTTATGCCACATCCAGCTGTCATTGTAGATAGGGTCATTCCAGGTTGCATCAGAGACCCTGAAGGAATTGTAAAGAATTTCCCTGTTTCTTTGTTCTGTTTCTGAAATTCCTTTTTAGAGTGGGTTTGAGCTGATTCTCGCTGCCATGTTTATGCCAGTCTAGACACACTTGATTCCCTTACGCAGACATATCAATACATAGGTTTTAAGATTCTTACTAGTCAGATCGATTCCTCTGCGGGAAATATGGGGTTTTGAGTCCCTTTCACTGAGGAAGGTGTAGGTCTTGTCTATTCCATAGTTGGTTTTTGGAACGGTACCTGTGCTTATATCAAACTCAGGTTTGATGCATCACCCCACCTCTCCTTCCCCCTTAAGCAGGCATAAGAGTGTTTTCTAAATGTGAGACTCTGTTCTCTTTCCTAACTCAGTTCATGTGTAGCCATGTTTACAGGATCTTCCTAAGTGATATCTTATGATAAGTTTCTTTTCCTGTGTGACTTCTTTCACTTAGAATCATCGTACCTGAATCCACTCATTTTGCTGCTACTGGTCTTATGACATTGATTTCGTGGCTGAGGGATATTCCATCGTACGTAAGTTCCACAATGTTTGGAACCATTTTTATATTTCCTGGGATATTTCAGGTGTACCCAGGTTGAGGTTCCTGTAAGCAGTGCAGCCCTGAATTTGGGGGTGGCTCTGTCTTATGGATTTTCAGTTTTCCCAAGGTATATTCCCTAGACTGGAAGTGCCCTTGGCTCTGTAGCTCTGTTGTTTACTTGTTTTAGGGGACACAATGCACTCCTCCAGTGAGGCAGTTGGCAACTTACATCCCGCCCATCAGCATAACAAGGCTCCCTGTTCTCCAGGGCCTGTCTTGCCTTTCTGGTTTTTACACATTTTGTGGATGTCCCCTTTGACCGGTGGGAAGTGATACTTCTTTGTAGTGCAGATTTGCATTGCCCTCTTGCTTGCTTGGCCAAAAAGGGCGTATGCGTTTTCTCCTTAATATATTCATACGCCCTTTTTGGCCAAGTGCATCATTGTCGAAGTTGTGCCCCTCTTCCTGTGCTTTACAGGCGATTCCAACGTACCTCTTGAAATCTGTTTCCTGCTATTCTGCCTCGCTTTCAAGTCCGCCTCGTTGCCTTCCCTCAACAGATTTTTGGACGATAGTTGGCCTTGATTACTCTGCCAGTTTGTGAATTGCTGTGCCCCTGAGCTCCATTTTTCAACTCGTTTTTTGTGAGCTGAACGCAAGTCCAAACTTTTGGTTCAGGACCTCTACTGGTTCCCGGTGGCTGGCTGAGACTTTGGTTCATTCTTCTTCCTGCCGGGAAATTAGAGTGACATGTGCCCATCCAAATGCCTAACAGCTACTCTCTCATTGGTTCTCCCTCTTCCCTTTCATCCTCTGCCAAATTGGCAACCTGTGCGAACCAGGAGCTTAAAGGGGCTGTCTCTCCAAGTTGGGAGATTGATAGGAAAGCAGTTGGAAAGTCAAACCGGAGCACCAGGAGAGAGGCTCTTCGTTGAGTTTTAGAAACCTTTCGTATTCACAGTGTGTCCATTCTCTAGGTTTCCCGTACACGTTATAGCTGTAGTAAATTTCCCTTCAACCTGGAGAGCTGGGACCCATGGAATGGGTGCCATGCATTATTGCTTTAAAGGGTCTGCATTTGCTCACCCAATCTCACCAATCCTCTCAGTCCCAAGTGTCCAGCCTTATGCCACATCCAGCTGTCATTGTAGATAGGGTCATTCCAGGTTGCATCAGAGACCCTGAAGGAATTGTAAAGAATTTCCCTGTTTCTTTGTTCTGTTTTTGAAATTCCTTTTTAGAGTGGGTTTGAGCTGATTCTCGCTGCCATGTTTATGCCAGTCTAGACACACTTGATTCCCTTACGCAGACATATCAATACATAGGTTTTAAGATTCTTACTAGTCAGATCGATTCCTCTGCGGGAAATATGGGGTTTTGAGTCCCTTTCACTGAGGAAGGTGTAGGTCTTGTCTATTCCATAGTTGGTTTTTGGAACGGTACCTGTGCTTATATCAAACTCGGGTTTGATGCATCACCCCACCTCTCCTTCCCCCTTAAGCAGGCATAAGAGTGTTTTCTAAATGTGAGACTCTGTTCTCTTGCCTAACTCAGTTCATGTGTAGCCATGTTTACAGGATCTTCCTAAGTGATATCTTATGATAAGTTTCTTTTCCTGTGTGACTTCTTTCACTTAGAATCATCGTACCTGAATCCACTCATTTTGCTGCTACTGGTCTTATGACATTGATTTCGTGGCTGAGGGATATTCCATCGTACGTAAGTTCCACAATGTTTGGAACCATTTTTATATTTCCTGGGATATTTCAGGTGTACCCAGGTTGAGGTTCCTGTAAGCAGTGCAGCCCTCAATTTGGGGGTGGCTCTGTCTTATGGATTTTCAGTTTTCCCAAGGTATATTCCCTAGACTGGAAGTGCCCTTGGCTCTGTAGCTCTGTTGTTTACTTGTTTTAGGGGACACAATGCACTCCTCCAGTGAGGCAGTTGGCAACTTACATCCCGCCCAACAGCATAACAAGGCTCCCTGTTCTCCAGGGCCTGTCTTGCCTTTCTGGTTTTTACACATTTTGTGGATGTCCCTTTTGACCGGTGGGAAGTGATACTTCTTTGTAGTGCAGATTTGCATTGCCCGCTTGCTTGCTTGGCCAAAAAGGGCGTATGCGTTTTCTCCTGAATATATTCAGGAGAAAACGCATACGCCCTTTTTGGCCAAGTGCATCATTGTCGAAGTTGTGCCCCTCTTCCTGTGCTTTACAGGCGATTCCAACGTACCTCTTGAAATCTGTTTCCTGCTATTCTGCCTCGCTTTCAAGTCCGCCTCGTTGCCTTCCCTCAACAGATTTTTGGACGATAGTTGGCCTTGATTACTCTGCCAGTTTGTGAATTGCTGTGCCCCTGAGCTCCATTTTTCAACTCGTTTTTTGTGAGCTGAACGCAAGTCCAAACTTTTGGTTCAGGACCTCTACTGGTTCCCGGTGGGTGGCTGAGACTTTGGTTCATTCTTCTTCCTGCCGGGAAATTAGAGTGACATGTGCCCATCCAAATGCCTAACAGCTACTCTCTCATTGGTTCTCCCTCTTCCCTTTCATCCTCTGCCAAATTGGCAACCTGTGCGAACCAGGAGCTTAAAGGGGCTGTCTCTCCAAGTTGGGAGATTGATAGGAAAGCAGTTGGAAAGTCAAACCGGAGCACCAGGAGAGAGGCTCTTCGTTGAGTTTTAGAAACCTTTCGTATTCACAGTGTGTCCATTCTCTAGGTTTCCCGTACACGTTATAACTGTAGTAATATTCCCTTCCACCTGGAGAGCTGGGACCCATGGAATGGGTGCCATGCATTATTGCTTTAAAGGGTCTGCATTTGCTCACCCAATCTCACCAATCCTCTCAGTCCCAAGTGTCCAGCCTTATGCCACATCCAGCTGTCATTGTAGATAGGGTCATTCCAGGTTGCATCAGAGACCCTGAAGGAATTGTAAAGAATTTCCCTGTTTCTTTGTTCTGTTTTTGAAATTCCTTTTTAGAGTGGGTTTGAGCTGATTCTCGCTGCCATGTTTATGCCAGTCTAGACACACTTGATTCCCTTACGCAGACATATCAATACATAGGTTTTAAGATTCTTACTAGTCAGATCGATTCCTCTGCGGGAAATATGGGGTTTTGAGTCCCTTTCACTGAGGAAGGTGTAGGTCTTGTCTATTCCATAGTTGGTTTTTGGAACGGTACCTGTGCTTATATCAAACTCGGGTTTGATGCATCACCCCACCTCTCCTTCCCCCTTAAGCAGGCATAAGAGTGTTTTCTAAATGTGAGACTCTGTTCTCTTGCCTAACTCAGTTCATGTGTAGCCATGTTTACAGGATCTTCCTAAGTGATATCTTATGATAAGTTTCTTTTCCTGTGTGACTTCTTTCACTTAGAATCATCGTACCTGAATCCACTCATTTTGCTGCTACTGGTCTTATGACATTGATTTCGTGGCTGAGGGATATTCCATCGTACGTAAGTTCCACAATGTTTGGAACCATTTTTATATTTCCTGGGATATTTCAGGTGTACCCAGGTTGAGGTTCCTGTAAGCAGTGCAGCCCTCAATTTGGGGGTGGCTCTGTCTTATGGATTTTCAGTTTTCCCAAGGTATATTCCCTAGACTGGAAGTGCCCTTGGCTCTGTAGCTCTGTTGTTTACTTGTTTTAGGGGACACAATGCACTCCTCCAGTGAGGCAGTTGGCAACTTACATCCCGCCCATCAGCATAACAAGGCTCCCTGTTCTCCAGGGCCTGTCTTGCCTTTCTGGTTTTTACACATTTTGTGGATGTCCCCTTTGACCGGTGGGAAGTGATACTTCTTTGTAGTGCAGATTTGCATTGCCCTCTTGCTTGCTTGGCCAAAAAGGGCGTATGCGTTTTCTCCTTAATATATTCATACGCCCTTTTTGGCCAAGTGCATCATTGTCGAAGTTGTGCCCCTCTTCCTGTGCTTTACAGGCGATTCCAACGTACCTCTTGAAATCTGTTTCCTGCTATTCTGCCTCGCTTTCAAGTCCGCCTCGTTGCCTTCCCTCAACAGATTTTTGGACGATAGTTGGCCTTGATTACTCTGCCAGTTTGTGAATTGCTGTGCCCCTGAGCTCCATTTTTCAACTCGTTTTTTGTGAGCTGAACGCAAGTCCAAACTTTTGGTTCAGGACCTCTACTGGTTCCCGGTGGCTGGCTGAGACTTTGGTTCATTCTTCTTCCTGCCGGGAAATTAGAGTGACATGTGCCCATCCAAATGCCTAACAGCTACTCTCTCATTGGTTCTCCCTCTTCCCTTTCATCCTCTGCCAAATTGGCAACCTGTGCGAACCAGGAGCTTAAAGGGGCTGTCTCTCCAAGTTGGGAGATTGATAGGAAAGCAGTTGGAAAGTCAAACCGGAGCACCAGGAGAGAGGCTCTTCGTTGAGTTTTAGAAACCTTTCGTATTCACAGTGTGTCCATTCTCTAGGTTTCCCGTACACGTTATAGCTGTAGTAAATTTCCCTTCAACCTGGAGAGCTGGGACCCATGGAATGGGTGCCATGCATTATTGCTTTAAAGGGTCTGCATTTGCTCACCCAATCTCACCAATCCTCTCAGTCCCAAGTGTCCAGCCTTATGCCACATCCAGCTGTCATTGTAGATAGGGTCATTCCAGGTTGCATCAGAGACCCTGAAGGAATTGTAAAGAATTTCCCTGTTTCTTTGTTCTGTTTTTGAAATTCCTTTTTAGAGTGGGTTTGAGCTGATTCTCGCTGCCATGTTTATGCCAGTCTAGACACACTTGATTCCCTTACGCAGACATATCAATACATAGGTTTTAAGATTCTTACTAGTCAGATCGATTCCTCTGCGGGAAATATGGGGTTTTGAGTCCCTTTCACTGAGGAAGGTGTAGGTCTTGTCTATTCCATAGTTGGTTTTTGGAACGGTACCTGTGCTTATATCAAACTCGGGTTTGATGCATCACCCCACCTCTCCTTCCCCCTTAAGCAGGCATAAGAGTGTTTTCTAAATGTGAGACTCTGTTCTCTTGCCTAACTCAGTTCATGTGTAGCCATGTTTACAGGATCTTCCTAAGTGATATCTTATGATAAGTTTCTTTTCCTGTGTGACTTCTTTCACTTAGAATCATCGTACCTGAATCCACTCATTTTGCTGCTACTGGTCTTATGACATTGATTTCGTGGCTGAGGGATATTCCATCGTACGTAAGTTCCACAATGTTTGGAACCATTTTTATATTTCCTGGGATATTTCAGGTGTACCCAGGTTGAGGTTCCTGTAAGCAGTGCAGCCCTCAATTTGGGGGTGGCTCTGTCTTATGGATTTTCAGTTTTCCCAAGGTATATTCCCTAGACTGGAAGTGCCCTTGGCTCTGTAGCTCTGTTGTTTACTTGTTTTAGGGGACACAATGCACTCCTCCAGTGAGGCAGTTGGCAACTTACATCCCGCCCAACAGCATAACAAGGCTCCCTGTTCTCCAGGGCCTGTCTTGCCTTTCTGGTTTTTACACATTTTGTGGATGTCCCTTTTGACCGGTGGGAAGTGATACTTCTTTGTAGTGCAGATTTGCATTGCCCGCTTGCTTGCTTGGCCAAAAAGGGCGTATGCGTTTTCTCCTGAATATATTCAGGAGAAAACGCATACGCCCTTTTTGGCCAAGTGCATCATTGTCGAAGTTGTGCCCCTCTTCCTGTGCTTTACAGGCGATTCCAACGTACCTCTTGAAATCTGTTTCCTGCTATTCTGCCTCGCTTTCAAGTCCGCCTCGTTGCCTTCCCTCAACAGATTTTTGGACGATAGTTGGCCTTGATTACTCTGCCAGTTTGTGAATTGCTGTGCCCCTGAGCTCCATTTTTCAACTCGTTTTTTTGTGAGCTGAACGCAAGTCCAAACTTTTGGTTCAGGACCTCTACTGGTTCCCGGTGGGTGGCTGAGACTTTGGTTCATTCTTCTTCCTGCCGGGAAATTAGAGTGACATGTGCCCATCCAAATGCCTAACAGCTACTCTCTCATTGGTTCTCCCTCTTCCCTTTCATCCTCTGCCAAATTGGCAACCTGTGCGAACCAGGAGCTTAAAGGGGCTGTCTCTCCAAGTTGGGAGATTGATAGGAAAGCAGTTGGAAAGTCAAACCGGAGCACCAGGAGAGAGGCTCTTCGTTGAGTTTTAGAAACCTTTCGTATTCACAGTGTGTCCATTCTCTAGGTTTCCCGTACACGTTATAGCTGTAGTAAATTTCCCTTCAACCTGGAGAGCTGGGACCCATGGAATGGGTGCCATGCATTATTGCTTTAAAGGGTCTGCATTTGCTCACCCAATCTCACCAATCCTCTCAGTCCCAAGTGTCCAGCCTTATGCCACATCCAGCTGTCATTGTAGATAGGGTCATTCCAGGTTGCATCAGAGACCCTGAAGGAATTGTAAAGAATTTCCCTGTTTCTTTGTTCTGTTTTTGAAATTCCTTTTTAGAGTGGGTTTGAGCTTATTCTCGCTGCCATGTTTATGCCAGTCTAGACACACTTGATTCCCTTACGCAGACATATCAATACATAGGTTTTAAGATTCTTACTAGTCAAATCGATTCCTCTGCGGGAAATATGGGGTTTTGAGTCCCTTTCACTGAGGAAGGTGTAGGTCTTGTCTATTCCATAGTTGGTTTTTGGAACGGTACCTGTGCTTATATCAAACTCGGGTTTGATGCATCACCCCACCTCTCCTTCCCCCTTAAGCAGGCATAAGAGTGTTTTCTAAATGTGAGACTCTGTTCTCTTGCCTAACTCAGTTCATGTGTAGCCATGTTTACAGGATCTTCCTAAGTGATATCTTATGATAAGTTTCTTTTCCTGTGTGACTTCTTTCACTTAGAATCATCGTACCTGAATCCACTCATTTTGCTGCTACTGGTCTTATGACATTGATTTCGTGGCTGAGGGATATTCCATCGTACGTAAGTTCCACAATGTTTGGAACCATTTTTATATTTCCTGGGATATTTCAGGTGTACCCAGGTTGAGGTTCCTGTAAGCAGTGCAGCCCTGAATTTGGGGGTGGCTCTGTCTTATGGATTTTCAGTTTTCCCAAGGTATATTCCCTAGACTGGAAGTGCCCTTGGCTCTGTAGCTCTGTTGTTTACTTGTTTTAGGGGACACAATGCACTCCTCCAGTGAGGCAGTTGGCAACTTACATCCCGCCCATCAGCATAACAAGGCTCCCTGTTCTCCAGGGCCTGTCTTGCCTTTCTGGTTTTTACACATTTTGTGGATGTCCCCTTTGACCGGTGGGAAGTGATACTTCTTTGTAGTGCAGATTTGCATTGCCCGCTTGCTTGCTTGGCCAAAAAGGGCGTATGCGTTTTCTCCTTAATATATTCATACGCCCTTTTTGGCCAAGTGCATCATTGTCGAAGTTGTGCCCCTCTTCCTGTGCTTTACAGGCGATTCCAACGTACCTCTTGAAATCTGTTTCCTGCTATTCTGCCTCGCTTTCAAGTCCGCCTCGTTGCCTTCCCTCAACAGATTTTTGGACGATAGTTGGCCTTGATTACTCTGCCAGTTTGTGAATTGCTGTGCCCCTGAGCTCCATTTTTCAACTCGTTTTTTGTGAGCTGAACGCAAGTCCAAACTTTTGGTTCAGGACCTCTACTGGTTCCCGGTGGGTGGCTGAGACTTTGGTTCATTCTTCTTCCTGCAGGGAAATTAGAGTGACATGTGCCCATCCAAATGCCTAACAGCTACTCTCTCATTGGTTCTCCCTCTTCCCTTTCATCCTCTGCCAAATTGGCAACCTGTGCGAACCAGGAGCTTAAAGGGGCTGTCTCTCCAAGTTGGGAGATTGATAGGAAAGCAGTTGGAAAGTCAAACCGGAGCACCAGGAGAGAGGCTCTTCGTTGAGTTTTAGAAACCTTTCGTATTCACAGTGTGTCCATTCTCTAGGTTTCCCGTACACGTTATAGCTGTAGTAAATTTCCCTTCAACCTGGAGAGCTGGGACCCATGGAATGGGTGCCATGCATTATTGCTTTAAAGGGTCTGCATTTGCTCACCCAATCTCACCAATCCTCTCAGTCCCAAGTGTCCAGCCTTATGCCACATCCAGCTGTCATTGTAGATAGGGTCATTCCAGGTTGCATCAGAGACCCTGAAGGAATTGTAAAGAATTTCCCTGTTTCTTTGTTCTGTTTTTGAAATTCCTTTTTAGAGTGGGTTTGAGCTGATTCTCGCTGCCATGTTTATGCCAGTCTAGACACACTTGATTCCCTTACGCAGACATATCAATACATAGGTTTTAAGATTCTTACTAGTCAGATCGATTCCTCTGCGGGAAATATGGGGTTTTGAGTCCCTTTCACTGAGGAAGGTGTAGGTCTTGTCTATTCCATAGTTGGTTTTTGGAACGGTACCTGTGCTTATATCAAACTCGGGTTTGATGCATCACCCCACCTCTCCTTCCCCCTTAAGCAGGCATAAGAGTGTTTTCTAAATGTGAGACTCTGTTCTCTTGCCTAACTCAGTTCATGTGTAGCCATGTTTACAGGATCTTCCTAAGTGATATCTTATGATAAGTTTCTTTTCCTGTGTGACTTCTTTCACTTAGAATCATCGTACCTGAATCCACTCATTTTGCTGCTACTGGTCTTATGACATTGATTTCGTGGCTGAGGGATATTCCATCGTATGTAAGTTCCACAATGTTTGGAACCATTTTTATATTTCCTGGGATATTTCAGGTGTACCCAGGTTGAGGTTCCTGTAAGCAGTGCAGCCCTCAATTTGGGGGTGGCTCTGTCTTATGGATTTTCAGTTTTCCCAAGGTATATTCCCTAGACTGGAAGTGCCCTTGGCTCTGTAGCTCTGTTGTTTACTTGTTTTAGGGGACACAATGCACTCCTCCAGTGAGGCAGTTGGCAACTTACATCCCGCCCAACAGCATAACAAGGCTCCCTGTTCTCCAGGGCCTGTCTTGCCTTTCTGGTTTTTACACATTTTGTGGATGTCCCTTTTGACCGGTGGGAAGTGATACTTCTTTGTAGTGCAGATTTGCATTGCCCGCTTGCTTGCTTGGCCAAAAAGGGCGTATGCGTTTTCTCCTGAATATATTCAGGAGAAAACGCATACGCCCTTTTTGGCCAAGTGCATCATTGTCGAAGTTGTGCCCCTCTTCCTGTGCTTTACAGGCGATTCCAACGTACCTCTTGAAATCTGTTTCCTGCTATTCTGCCTCGCTTTCAAGTCCGCCTCGTTGCCTTCCCTCAACAGATTTTTGGACGATAGTTGGCCTTGATTACTCTGCCAGTTTGTGAATTGCTGTGCCCCTGAGCTCCATTTTTCAACTCGTTTTTTGTGAGCTGAACGCAAGTCCAAACTTTTGGTTCAGGACCTCTACTGGTTCCCGGTGGGTGGCTGAGACTTTGGTTCATTCTTCTTCCTGCAGGGAAATTAGAGTGACATGTGCCCATCCAAATGCCTAACAGCTACTCTCTCATTGGTTCTCCCTCTTCCCTTTCATCCTCTGCCAAATTGGCAACCTGTGCGAACCAGGAGCTTAAAGGGGCTGTCTCTCCAAGTTGGGAGATTGATAGGAAAGCAGTTGGAAAGTCAAACCGGAGCACCAGGAGAGAGGCTCTTCGTTGAGTTTTAGAAACCTTTCGTATTCACAGTGTGTCCATTCTCTAGGTTTCCCGTACACGTTATAACTGTAGTAATATTCCCTTCCACCTGGAGAGCTGGGACCCATGGAATGGGTGCCATGCATTATTGCTTTAAAGGGTCTGCATTTGCTCACCCAATCTCACCAATCCTCTCAGTCCCAAGTGTCCAGCCTTATGCCACATCCAGCTGTCATTGTAGATAGGGTCATTCCAGGTTGCATCAGAGACCCTGAAGGAATTGTAAAGAATTTCCCTGTTTCTTTGTTCTGTTTTTGAAATTCCTTTTTAGAGTGGGTTTGAGCTGATTCTCGCTGCCATGTTTATGCCAGTCTAGACACACTTGATTCCCTTACGCAGACATATCAATACATAGGTTTTAAGATTCTTACTAGTCAGATCGATTCCTCTGCGGGAAATATGGGGTTTTGAGTCCCTTTCACTGAGGAAGGTGTAGGTCTTGTCTATTCCATAGTTGGTTTTTGGAACGGTACCTGTGCTTATATCAAACTCGGGTTTGATGCATCACCCCACCTCTCCTTCCCCCTTAAGCAGGCATAAGAGTGTTTTCTAAATGTGAGACTCTGTTCTCTTGCCTAACTCAGTTCATGTGTAGCCATGTTTACAGGATCTTCCTAAGTGATATCTTATGATAAGTTTCTTTTCCTGTGTGACCTCTTTCACTTAGAATCATCGTACCTGAATCCACTCATTTTGCTGCTACTTTTCTTATGACATTGATTTCGTGGCTGAGGGATATTCCATCGTACGTAAGTTCCACAATGTTTGGAACCATTTTTATATTTCCTGGGATATTTCAGGTGTACCCAGGTTGAGGTTCCTGTAAGCAGTGCAGCCCTCAATTTGGGGGTGGCTCTGTCTTATGGATTTTCAGTTTTCCCAAGGTATATTCCCTAGACTGGAAGTGCCCTTGGCTCTGTAGCTCTGTTGTTTACTTGTTTTAGGGGACACAATGCACTCCTCCAGTGAGGCAGTTGGCAACTTACATCCCGCCCATCAGCATAACAAGGCTCCCTGTTCTCCAGGGCCTGTCTTGCCTTTCTGGTTTTTACACATTTTGTGGATGTCCCTTTTGACCGGTGGGAAGTGATACTTCTTTGTAGTGCAGATTTGCATTGCCCGCTTGCTTGCTTGGCCAAAAAGGGCGTATGCGTTTTCTCCTGAATATATTCAGGAGAAAACGCATACGCCCTTTTTGGCCAAGTGCATCATTGTCGAAGTTGTGCCCCTCTTCCTGTGCTTTACAGGCGATTCCAACGTACCTCTTGAAATCTGTTTCCTGCTATTCTGCCTCGCTTTCAAGTCCGCCTCGTTGCCTTCCCTCAACAGATTTTTGGACGATAGTTGGCCTTGATTACTCTGCCAGTTTGTGAATTGCTGTGCCCCTGAGCTCCATTTTTCAACTCGTTTTTTGTGAGCTGAACGCAAGTCCAAACTTTTGGTTCAGGACCTCTACTGGTTCCCGGTGGGTGGCTGAGACTTTGGTTCATTCTTCTTCCTGCCGGGAAAGTAGAGTGACATGTGCCCATCCAAATGCCTAACAGCTACTCTCTCATTGGTTCTCCCTCTTCCCTTTCATCCTCTGCCAAATTGGCAACCTGTGCGAACCAGGAGCTTAAAGGGGCTGTCTCTCCAAGTTGGGAGATTGATAGGAAAGCAGTTGGAAAGTCAAACCGGAGCACCAGGAGAGGGGCTCTTCGTTGAGTTTTAGAAACCTTTCGTATTCACAGTGTGTCCATTCTCTAGGTTTCCCGTACACGTTATAGCTGTAGTAATATTCCCTTCCACCTGGAGAGCTGGGACCCATGGAATGGGTGCCATGCATTATTGCTTTAAAGGGTCTGCATTTGCTCACCCAATCTCACCAATCCTCTCAGTCCCAAGTGTCCAGCCTTATGCCACATCCAGCTGTCATTGTAGATAGGGTCATTCCAGGTTGCATCAGAGACCCTGAAGGAATTGTAAAGAATTTCTCTGTTTCTTTGTTCTGTTTTTGAAATTCCTTTTTAGAGTGGGTTTGAGCTGATTCTCGCGGCCATGTTTATGCCAGTCTAGAAACACTTGATTCCCTTATGGAGACATATCAATACATAGGTTTTAAGATTCTTACTAGCCAGATCTATTCCTCTGCGGGAAATATGGGGTTTTGAGTCCCTTTCACTGAGGAAGGTGTAGGTCTTGTCTATTCCATAGTTGGTTTTTGGAACGGTACCTGTGCTTATATCAAAGTCTGGTTTGATGCATCACCCCACCTCTCCTTCCCCCTTAAGCAGGCATAAGAGTGTTTTCTAAATGTGAGACTCTGTTCTCTTGCCTAACTCAGTTCATGTGTAGCCATGTTTACAGGATCTTCCTAAGTGATATCTTATGATAAGTTTCTTTTCCTGTGTGACTTCTTTCACTTAGAATCATCGTACCTGAATCCACTCATTTTGCTGCTACTGGTCTTATGACATTGATTTCGTGGCTGAGGGATATTCCATCGTACGTAAGTTCCACAATGTTTGGAACCATTTTTATATTTCCTGGGATATTTCAGGTGTACCCAGGTTGAGGTTCCTGTAAGCAGTGCAGCCCTCAATTTGGGGGTGGCTCTGTCTTATGGATTTTCAGTTTTCCCAAGGTATATTCCCTAGACTGGACGTGCCCTTGGCTCTGGAGCTCTGTTGTTTACTTGTTTTAGGGAACACAATGCACTCCTCCAGTGAGGCAGTTGGCAACTTACATCCCGCCCATCAGCATAACAAGGCTCCCTGTTCTCCAGGGCCTGTCTTGCCTTTCTGGTTTTTACACATTTTGTGGATGTCCCTTTTGACCGGTGGGAAGTGATACTTCTTTGTAGTGCAGATTTGCATTGCCCGCTTGCTTGCTTGGCCAAAAAGGGCGTATGCGTTTTCTCCTGAATATATTCAGGAGAAAACGCATACGCCCTTTTTGGCCAAGTGCATCATTGTCGAAGTTGTGCCCCTCTTCCTGTGCTTTACAGGCGATTCCAACGTACCTCTTGAAATCTGTTTCCTGCTATTCTGCCTCGCTTTCAAGTCCGCCTCGTTGCCTTCCCTCAACAGATTTTTGGACGATAGTTGGCCTTGATTACTCTGCCAGTTTGTGAATTGCTGTGCCCCTGAGCTCCATTTTTCAACTCGTTTTTTGTGAGCTGAACGCAAGTCCAAACTTTTGGTTCAGGACCTCTACTGGTTCCCGGTGGGTGGCTGAGACTTTGGTTCATTCTTCTTCCTGCCGGGAAATTAGAGTGACATGTGCCCATCCAAATGCCTAACAGCTACTCTCTCATTGGTTCTCCCTCTTCCCTTTCATCCTCTGCCAAATTGGCAACCTGTGCGAACCAGGAGCTTAAAGGGGCTGTCTCTCCAAGTTGGGAGATTGATAGGAAAGCAGTTGGAAAGTCAAACCGGAGCACCAGGAGAGGGGCTCTTCTTTGAGTTTTAGAAACCTTTCGTATTCACAGTGTGTCCATTCTCTAGGTTTCCCGTACACGTTATAGCTGTAGTAATATTCCCTTCCACCTGGAGAGCTGGGACCCATGGAATGGGTGCCATGCATTATTGCTTTAAAGGGTCTGCATTTGCTCACCCAATCTCACCAATCCTCTCAGTCCCAAGTGTCCAGCCTTATGCCACATCCAGCTGTCATTGTAGATAGGGTCATTCCAGGTTGCATCAGAGACCCTGAAGGAATTGTAAAGAATTTCCCTGTTTCTTTGTTCTGTTTTTGAAATTCCTTTTTAGAGTGGGTTTGAGCTGATTCTCGCTGCCATGTTTATGCCAGTCTAGACACACTTGATTCCCTTACGCAGACATATCAATACATAGGTTTTAAGATTCTTACTAGCCAGATCTATTCCTCTGTGGGAAATATGGGGTTTTGAGTCCCTTTCACTGAGGAAGGTGTAGGTCTTGTCTATTCCATAGTTGGTTTTTGGAACGGTACCTGTGCTTATATCAAACTCGGGTTTGATGCATCACCCCACCTCTCCTTCCCCCTTAAGCAGG